>NW_026067952.1:3977729-4326160 GCF_014885135.2 Alexandromys fortis
AGAGAGAGAGAGAGAGAGAGAGAGAGAGAGAGAGAGAGAGAGAAGACACATAGACAGATGGACGGACAGTCACACACACACACACACATACACACACACCACCTGTAGTGCCCACTCTCCTCCCCATAATCCCAGGAATGAGCCCAGTTACCTGAATGTGAGGCCACTGAGGCCACCAAGAAGGCGTCTGACAGTGTGTGAAGCCCAAGCCACCGTCAGTGCCAAGAGCTGAGGACAAGCCGGCAGGAGCCTCTCGGCTCAGCTCCCAGGAAGAAAGTCCTCCAGCCCAAGCCACTGCCACAGCAGCCCCAGCCTTGCCAGGGCCCCTGTCCCACCCCCAGGGGCCTGTAGAGACCAGAAGCGTCCAGCAAAGCCCCTTTGCAGATCTGACCCACGGCGTCTTGAGCCCTGTGGCCCGAACTCTGGGCAGCCCAGACCCAGCCTGCGGTTTCTGGCAGGGAGACTGGCAGTCACCCAGAGGTGGGTGTGACCCAGAGCAGAGCTTCCCTGGCAGCCTGGCTTCTCTTGACGACCAGGAGCCTCCCTATCCTGCCTCCTAGGCTTCAAAGGTGGCTTAGTGTGGCCAAGTCTGAGCAGACTGGGCCTACTATGTGCTACTATGGCACTAGCTGGGCCCTGCTGATCTGATTAAGCTAAATCGTCTTTGTTAAATCCCACCAGCACTGAGGGGCTCTGTAGGGCTGGAGACACGGGCACAGACCTGAGGACCAGGCGCTGGGTTTGGGGGCAGCAATGGAAACACTGAGGAGGCCCCCTTATTCAGACTAAAGCTGGGGTATAACCTTCTGAGGGAGATGCCATTTCTGAGAGCCAAGAAAGAAGCTCTGAGGTAGAGTGTTCCAGAGGAAGCAGCATGGTCAAATGCCCAGAGGAGGGAGCCAGCACAGCAGCCCGGCCTGTTCAGAGCAGAAGACGCCTGGTGCACCTGAGGCCTCCTGGGTACTGGACTGTGCGGGAATACATGGAGGATAAACACAGGATTCACACTGCCAACTGTAGGACGTCTCCAGTGTCTTAGCTATTGGGTGCAAGGAACATTCCCTAAGGTCTCATCGATGGGTGTGGGGGTATAAGGACATGGGATCTGAAGGCCAGGGCTACAGCTCAGTTGGCAGAGTGTGTTCCGGTTACAGTGGAACATGCCTGCGAGCCCAGAACATGGGGAGCTAGCCTGGACTACAAGGCAAAACCCCATCTCTTAAGAAAACAAAGAAGCGGGGAGTCCACGTGCTCCCTCCTGGTCACACGCAGGCTACGCCTACCACTGTGGGTGTTAAAAGCCACCTCTAAAAAAAGAGGCCTGCCTCCGGCAGGGCCTGCAGAAGAAGTGGTGTGGCCAATGTGGGCAACGGCTGTTTGTAGCTCTCCGCTGGCCCTTCTCATGCTTACTGGGCCTAAGCTATGTCACATGAAGGCGCGACACTAGGGGACTGGAAAGGTAGATCACAGTCATTTGGTTAGGTAGTGGGGGCAGAGGAATGGGGGGTGGGCACGGGCCCGGAACGAGGCAGACAGGGACTGAGAAGCAGCTGGACTTTGTGGCTGGGCGTGCTGAAGTGTGCAATCAACCCTGAGCCAAGCTTCACACCCTGCCTTGGTGGTCCATTTGCTCTGTGGCCGCATGGAAATTCCATACCCTCTCTGGGCCTCAGACGGACCTGCATGATGCCCACGCCAATAACCATCTTTATTTTCTGTCACCGTCACTACGACCTGAGTTTGTTTGAGACAGAGATATGCACAGCTTGGCAGCTAGGCAAGGCCGTGTGGCTAGCTTCCTGCTGTGAGATCTGTGTACAACACTGGATGCAAATTCTGGGACCAGTCCCTAAAAGGAAGGACGTTCTCTGACTCATCAACACTCTTTCTTCCTCTTGCTTCTGGTCAAAGATGCAGCAGTGGAGCTCGACAGCCACCTTGGGCCATGACGGTACCTTGAAGATGGATCTCATGTATGGGGGAGATGAAATAAAACTTAAAAAAGGAGCCAGGCACGGAGAAGCACACATGCCACCCTAGCACTTACAAAGCTGAGGCAGGGGGATAGCGAGTTTAAGGTTAACTTGGGTTACATAGAAAGACCCTGGCCCTAGAGCTACTTATGTGTCCTGGATGCACCTTATAGATTTAATTTACACAGTTAAGGGGGTAATGATAAGTGTGTGTGTGTATATAATATATATAACACATATATAATATATATGATTATATGTCACCACTGTTTTTAATATTTATATAGTCCCTATAGACCCTCCTGTTTGAGCTGGCATGAGTTTGAGTTAGTCACTGCTGATGTGAAAAATAGCAATTTTATTGCTGTTGTTATTATCACTGTTGGTGACCACGAACCTGGAAGTTTTGCTAAGTCCCATTTAATGTTCTGTCTGTTGGTTTGTCTAGCCTTGTCTCCCTCCAGGAATGGCATCTCTTCCCTTCTCTCCCTACATGACATGCCTCGCTGTCTGCCACAGGTCTCAGACCCCTGCAGCAGTATCTGCTGCTCCCGCCTTTGCCTGGCCCTCCAGGACATAGGCGCAGCTTTGGAGGATGAAAATCTCCATGAGGTGAAGGTAATTCTTTTCCATGAAGACGGTGAACCCTGTTCAAGAGCTGTGTCTGCTCCCGGCTTCATGAACACTGGGGCTGTTTTTCCCCCTTGATCCTCCGAGGCAGATACGCTGGTCAGCTCTCTACTGTTGCTGTTTTCTCTGGGATAAACTTCCTGATAGTGGGGGAATGTGGTGATTTTTCTGGATCCAGCCAGTGTTTTATTTAGTGTCTCCATCTGTGCTCAGATGAAACGGGCCTGTAACATTCCTTGATGAGTTGGTCTCGCTTTTGTAATGCCGGTCACTTATCAAATAGCTCTTTTGGCAGCTTCCCGGCCCCTTCCCGGCTCCCCTTGCGACCTGAGCAACAAAAGAATTGTTTCCTGCACTTCAGCCTCTAGACCCCCTGGGGCTGATGATTTTGAAGCTGGCTGGAAGAGTCTTTTGACGTCTCAGTGTTTCTGTGTCCCACTGGACACAGAGGACAATGTTGTGTTTCCTCCTCTGTGACACTGCAGCCCATTTTTTTTGAGGCAGGGTCTCTCTGAACCTGCAGTCATTAATTTAATGAGGCTGGTTGCCCACTGAGCCCTTGGGATCCTCCTGCCTCTGCCTTCCCGGACTGGCGTTAGGTGCGTACTTCCTGACTCTGCCGTTCTTTATGAGTTTGGGAGATTCAGGCTCAGGTCCTCAGGCTTTCATACATTGCCCACTGAGTCATCCCTGCAGCCCCCTTCCTAAGAAGTGCTCCATTCCCCAGCCTTTAGCTTATCAGATGTGTAATTGTATCACTGGCTCACAGTGGCCTTTAAATTACTTAACCTTTAGGTCCAGAGGACTGCCATCATTTTGCTGTGTGTTTTGTTTTACTTGGTGGGTGCACGCTAGGGATAGAATCCAGGACCTTGTGAAATCTGGGGAAGTGCTGTGCCCCTGAGACACATCCCAGCCCCTTCTCTAGATTCTGGTCAGCCAGCTCAGCGTGTGTCTGCTCTTAATTTTGTCTTGTTTTGTTGAATTCTTTTGATCTCTAGCTGGTTGATTTGTTCATGGAATCTCCTGTTGCACACAGCAACCCTCTGTTCAGCCCTTCGATGCTGACCCATTCTGCAACTTTAGCAACGTCATGTGCATCATAGAAGAGACATGGGCTCCCATCGCCAAGCTGGAGGCTCTATCTTCACAATGGATTTTACACACACACACACACACACACACACACACACACACACCACCCTGCCTCCGCTGTGACAGGAGGGACAGGTTGGGGGAATGACTGCCTGCTTGGCTGACTGCAAACATCCAGCCCCCGGGGTCCCTCTGTGACTTCTCTTTCCACATGTTTTGTTGGCTGGACAGGAATTCAGATGTCTGCTCCTGGCCCTGAGGTCCCAGGTGCCGTGTGACAGGTCCCCAGAGACAGCTGCAGACTTGGACAGTTTACCACTTGGCTGAAGTCTGAGCTGGCAAGGAGCGTGTGGGAAATGACATGCTCCCTCAGAGGGCTGGAATGTGGTGATCTTAGCGCACACATATGACCGTCATAGCGTGTGGCTGTAAGCCAGTGTGAGCTGGGGGTTTCAGCGCGAGGGGATGGCATCGGGATAGTGCCAAGTGTGCAGCTGCTGGCGAGCTGAGGGTTCCGATGGCACATGGCAGGGCTTTGGGAATTGGTATGAGGGCTTATTCTCAGGACAGCATGCCAGGGAAAGCCACAGATCCCAACATGTGTAGGTGTCTGGATGAATCAGGGACCTGAAGAAGCCAGGCTTCAAGCCAGGCTCCAATCCTGGCCCTATGGCTGTGCACCTTTGGGAAAATTCTCTGTTTTGTTTGGCTTCAGTTTCTTTATCTGTAAAATGAATGAAAAGTAATCATTTTCCAGGCCTCCCTGGTCCCAGAGGTCTATGTTTTATATCCCTGGAGATCACTTATTTCCAGAGGCAGTCCTGACCAGGAGATAGGTTTGGAGGGAAGGCTTCAGCAATGCAGAGACCCACAGTGTAACTCAGAATTTGAGGTACTCCACTGAGTTAGGACTAGTTGATTGGGCACCAAGTCAGGGAGCAATAAGAAGCTAGATTATCCCTACCCCATCTGAGAGCCCCTGTCTTGGTTAGAAGACCCCCATTCCAAGGACCCACTTCTCCTGAGGGGTCCCTATAGGTGACCCTCTCTGTCTTAGACACCTGTCCATCTTTCCATCAATCATCTGTCCATCCTTTCACTGATGTCTGTGTACCTGACCCACCTGTCCATCTGTTTGTACACTCATCCATCCACCAACCCGTCTATCTGTCTATCCATCCATCATCCATGTATTCATTCTACAAGCCCAGGTTGTATATGCCATGCATCGGTCTCAAAAGCACATCCCTGCCCAGAGTAAGCTCAAGGGGTCTGGGGACCGAGGCCAGTAGAGACGATCTCCACACGGTAAGTAGAGGATGTGGGGGGGGGGGAGGCCTAAGCCAGGGTATGACACTGAATTTGGAAGCAACTGTGGGTGCCATCCGGGTGATTTGAGCAGGGGCAGGAGGGAGTAGAGGCCTAGAGGTGGTGGAATTGAGTCTGGATGAGGCCCTGATGGGGGGGCAGGGGCTCAGCGGAGCTGCAGCTGGGCAGGCCAGTGTCAACTGGGGAGCTGGGGTAGAGATGAAACCAAAGCCTTGGGCACACTGCAGGGCTGCTTGGAGAGGCAGGAATCAGAACCCCACTCCCATACCTGACAGAGTGACATCGGGCAACTCTACGAGGCCTAGTCCCCAACGATGACATCACAAGTTGTCCTTTTAGCCTCCTGGGACCCGTCTAGCTCCTGAGTCACAATGTGGTTAGCAAACTGAGGGTATGTGAGCGTGTGGCCTGGCCTGGAGCTAATTGTTCCCATCCCTGTCGTGCTGGGGCAGCTTTCGCTAGGAAGTGGGAGATTTTGGTTAGAGCCACCATTGAGGGCTCTAGCCATGGGGTGGCAGACATGCCAAGAAAGAGCTGGGCCACTGTTCCAGCCATCAGCTCGGGCCTCAGGGTCTCCCGGTGGGAGATGGGAGCCCGATTCTCTCTGCCTATAGCTGCCTCCAGGGTAGCTCGCCAGACAGCAGACTCAGAACATAGCCCCTTAAGAACTACTATGTTTAAAACACACCCAAGAAAAATGGCTTGAAATGTAGCAGAGGGAGGGGGGTCCTCGATTGGAGCAGCCCCTAAGACCTTGTGGAGGAGTGTCTTGTTTCTTTCTGAGACAGTCCAGGAAGCCTAGGCTGGTCTCAAGTGTGCTAGTATAGTTGCTGGGGATGACCTTGAACTTCTGATCCTCCTGCCTCCACCTTTCAGGTGCTGGAATTTCAGGTGTGAGCTATCTCAGCCAGAGCTATCTCATTCTGGGAATTGAGCCCAGAACTTCGTGGTAAGCTAGACAAGCACGCTACCAACTAAACTACATCCCAGCCTGGAGAAGCCCTTCTACATCCAAGAGTCCCGCACCCTCCACACTCAGGAGGGCAGAGAGGCCCAGAAATAGAAGCTACACAACCAGCGTTCACTCCTGCTGATCTCTTCTGACTCTGGTGCTGCCCAGTCCAGCGCTGGAGACCTCCAGGGTAGCTGGGTCCAGCCCTCTGGGTCCTTAGAGGCTGGGAGGTTAGGAGATCGCTTCTCCCAGGACATATGCAGGGAGCTCAGAGAGAGAAGGTCAGATCTCAGTTAGATTGTCGCCTACTCCCTGAGAGTAGCTGCAGGGGGCTGCGCGCTAGGATGTGCATTGCAAGAAAGCTAAATGTGGCCAGTGTACCTTCTCCTGATTGCCGTATGCAAGTATCTTAGGGTGGAGAGACACCATGACCATGATGTCTTTACTTATAAAGTAAAGCATCCCATTGAGGTGGCAGCTTGCAGTTTCAGAGGTTTAGTCCATTATCATCATTGCGAGAGCATGCAGAGTGCTGTAGGTCGACATGGTGCTAGCTACATCTTGATCAGAAGACAACAGGAAAGTTCTGAATATCACACTGAGTGAAGCTTGAGCAAAAGAGATCTCAAAGCCCGCCCCCACAGTGCCACAATTCCTCCAACAAGGCCACACCCACCCCAACAAAGTCACACCTCCTAATAGTGCTGTTCCTTATGAATTTGTGGAGGCCTGTAACATGAAGGTCTGCTCCTCAGGGTTTCTGTCCTGCCTAGTTCTGAGCCATTTAGTCCCAGAGAAAAATCACACAGAGAGTCTGTCTGCATTAGGTTATAAACTTCTTGGCCCATTAGCTCAAGCTTCATATTAGTCTTATAACTTATAGTAACCCATTATTCTTTTTTTTTTTTTTTTTTTTTTTTTTTTTTTTTTTTTTTTTTTTTTTTTTTTTTTTTTTTTTTGGTTTTTCGAGACAGGGTTTCTCTGTGGTTTTGGAGCCTGTCCTGGAACTAGCTCTTGATGTGGGAGTGATTTCTTATTAATAAAGAAACTGCCTAGGCCCCTTGATAGGCTAACCCTTAGGTGGGCGGAGAAAACAGAAGAGAATTCTGGGAGAAAGAAGCTTAGTGAAGGAGTCGCCATGATTCTCCCACTCCAGACAGACGCAGGTTAAGATCCTCCCTGGTAAGCCAGCTCATGGGCTACACAGAATATTAGAAATGGGTTAGAACAATATGTAAGAGCTAACCAATAAGAAACTGGAACTAGCCGGGCCAGGCAGTGTTTGAAAGAATACAGTTTCCGTGTAATTATTTCTGGGCATAAGCTAGCCATGCGGGCGGCCGGGTGCCGGGGACGCAGCCCTGCCGCACCTAATTCAACAAGCTCTTGTAGACCAGGCTGGTCTCGAACTCACAGAGATCCGCCTGCCTCTGCAGTAACCCATTATTCTTATCTATGTTAGCCACATGGCTCAGTAGCTTTTGTCAGCAGGGCAGGACACATCCCACATCTTCTGTGGTCTGGGCAGGACTCGGGAGGAATGGTCTTCTTCCTTCCCAGCATTCTCCTGTTCTCATCACACTGCCTCTACTGCCTAATCTTCCTGCCTGGCCAATCAGCGTTTATTTAAAACATGATTTACAGAATACAGACAATTCTCCCACACCAGAGGCCAATTACATTCAAATTATCACCATGAACAGCTGACCCCTCCTCTGGGTTAGAGGTTGAGGGAAGCCCCTGACTAGAAGGCTCTGAGCCTATAGCATGTTCAAGGCTCAGAAGCATCGTGTGTCTGTCTGCTTATTCCACAGCCAGATGAAAAACATGAATCTGGGCTGATCTAGACAGGGTCCCCAAAAGGTAGACCCAAGGAGGCCAGTCCTTCTCTGTTCCAACAGAGACTAATGGGACAAATGGTACCCCAGTCTACCACAGTTGTGACTAGGGGTGGGTAGTGGCCCCCCAAAGTATACCCCTCAGTCCCCAGACAGGACCTAAGTCTGACTGACTCATAACTTCAGTTCCTCCATAGTTTCAGGTCCGAATCCGAATACAGATACCCTATCTTTACAGCAAAGATACAGGGTACTTAGTATGAGCCACAGGTGGTTCTGAACAACCTTAAACATTAAATCACTTCATTATGTCAACATCCCCACAAATCGTACTATTGCCACCGTCCCCACTCCAGAGGTGGGGAAACTGAGGCACCAAGAAGTTGCATTAGCCTTACAGGATTAGGTAGTGTAGGCACAACCAGAGTCGGAGTGCCCTCTGTGTGTGTCTCCTGAGGAAATGTCACTTTCCCAGGGTACTTGAGAGGGCCTGGGCCCTGCTCAACCACTGCAGCGGGGTGCCCAGGAGTGGTCTAGAGGGTTGCTATCCCTCTGCCTACTCTCTTGACCCTCACTCTTCTCTCCCAGGCTGGCCATGGAGGTAAACAGGGCTCAGCTGTGGCTCTTAATGGTTCCTGCCAAGCTGGCACTCGGGGCCCCGAGGGTACCCAGGGCATCCCAGCCCAGCAGCTGGGTGACCTCAGGGCCAGCATTTCCGTAAACATCCCATTGAGCCAGCCACATGGGGTTTGGCCGGCCTCATGTGGTTTTCTATGACATGGCCACTTCCACCCCCTCTGCCTATCTGGGCTTCCAGTAATGATGTGTTTTCTCTGGAGCTGGTGGTACTGGTGGCATGGAGCCCTGGGGACTTCCTGTCCACTCCTTTCCCTCCATGGGGCCTTCATTCCCTCAAGAAGGCTGAGGATGTGCTACCCAGGGGCTCAGACAACTTATACTACCCAAGACACCCCAGGAGGGATAGGCTAGACCTGGGGGTTCCCTAGGCATCACTCCAATCCCAAGCCTAGGTTTTCACCCCCTGCAGCGGGAATGGTGGAGATTAGGCAGAAGCAACTGCCTCCGTGAGCCTGGGGAAATGGCTCAGTCAGTAAAGTGCTTGCTCCTCCAACCAGGATGGCTTGAGTTGGATCCCCAGCACCTACGCAGAAGCTGGACATGGTGACGTACGTCAATAATTGCAGCACTGGGGATCCAGAGATGGGAGGACCCCTGGGGCTTGCTGCTCAGCCAGTCTAGCCAGGTCAGTGAGCTCCAGGTTCAGCGAGAGACTGTCTTGGGAAGTAAGGCAGAGAGTGATCAAAGAGGACATTTGATGCCAACTCTGGCCTCCACACATATGTACACACGTATGTTCACATACAACACACACAGAGCGGGTGGGGGAAACCACCGTATCCTCAGAGAGTTCTGCATGAAAGTTGCCCCTACATCATCCCAGACATTATAGGTCACTGCAGTGCCCATTTTACTAAAGAGGGAACTGAAGTATCAAAGAGTGAAATGGCTTTTTCAACAGGGTCACTAAGGTAGGAGGCCGAACTGGGATTCGACCCCCACAAGGTGGACTCAGGGTCTCTGCACCCACTCCACTCTCTAGACTCACTGCCTCTTTAAAGATGGTTGGAACTTGTGGTGTTGGAGTCGGGGGGGGGGGCTTGGCTCAGTAGTGGGACACTTGTCTGGCAATATAAGGACCTGGGGTTCACCCCTAACACTGAGGGGGAAAGACATGCTGACCGGGGACAGGTAACAGAAGAGTGATTGTACAGGTGGAAGAAGAGGTGGAGGTGGAGGGATGCTAAGGGGATCCCAGAGGGACCATGGCTAGAAAAATGGGTCCTGCCTACTGCAGAAAAGCAGCCAATAGAAAATGTAGGAGCTAGAGTTGGGGGGGGGGTGCTCTAGAACAGAGCGCTTGTCTACCCCATGGTGCCCTGGTTCCCATCTGCAGCACTACAAAAAAAATAAAGGTTATTCTAGGTGCCTGGTCAGCCTTCCCTTGCCAGACCTGGTGCAAAAACCACTCTGATAATCATCTCATTTTTTGATGGTGTGAAGAGTTGCTTGCCCAGGCTGGTGCCTGTCCAGTCCCATAGCTGGGAAGGCAAAGAGGGATCTTAGCTGTCTTTGGTGTTAGAGCCCACTTTATGAACTTCTGCCTCCCAGTTGAGGATGGCTGATGCCAGGCCTCCTGCCCGGCAGCCGGGTGTCTATGAGAGCTGCTTAGAACCAGGGCCATTTGAGAGAGCCAGTTTCTGGTCTCTAGGGTAGAGGCTGGAAATGCCTGTCCACATTCCTGGGTGTTAAGTCTGGGGACGCAGGCTCCCGCCATCAGCCATCACATTCCCCAGAAAGAATCTCTATTCATAACAAACCCCAAAGGTCACCCGTCTGGGAAGGCGCATTCTGCCTCCACCCCAGGGCTGGGAAGAAGGGCGCAGGCTTCATTAAGAGCACTGGGGTTCCCAGAGGTGTGACCTGCCCCTATCAGCCGAGTTCCCCATCTTCCCTCAGGTGTCCCCAGCAGCTGATGTCTAGACAGTACAAGGGAACCAAGAGAGTGCAGGAATTGCCCCTAGAGAGAGCCCCGGGGCACTCTGCCTCATCACCTCCAAGCTGGGTTCCTTTCCCAGGCTTCAGTTTCTTCTCCCGGCCGCACCTCTCTCCAGATGGCACCTACGGCATACGCTTGGCATGGGGAGCCCTGAGATCGTTCCAATTCGGTGACTACTTATGGAAAGCCCACCAGCTGCCAGGGAGTAAACCAGACTCGATTCCCCACCTTCAAACTTTCTAAAAGGAAATTCTGGAATGAAAATGTTGGCACCAAAGAGACAGAACAAAGGGAGGAGAATGTCGACAGCTGTGGAACGGAAATGATGGGATAAACAGCAAATGTCTTCTGTATGTCTGAACGTTTTTAAAAAGAAAAAGGAGAGAGAGAGAGAGAGAGAGAGAGAGAGAGAGAGAGAGAGAGAGAGAGAGAGAGGAAGGACAGAGAAAGCAGGGTGGTAATAATGGCAGTTACAATCTCTCCCAGGCAGGACTGCTGCCTCCAACAGGACACTGACATGATGCTTGGCAAATAGTAGGGCTCAGCTAGAACTGGACCCAAACCCTGGCTTTGCCTTTCCTATTTGCATGACCTTGGGCCACCTTTCCTTGAGCCTCAGACCACCTACCGCTGAGCCGCTGAGGTGAGTCCTTGGGTGTGCTTTTATAGCAGCCGAGGAAGGAGAGCTTAGCCTTATCCTTGAAGGACTCCCAGGTAAACTGATTTTGGAGCCACAGGTGGGTCGTTAAGTTGTTAAATAGTAATCTTTATGAGGTTTTTTTTTTTTTTTTGAGTCTGGCCACTGGGGTTAGGCTCCAGGTGTCTGTGTAAGACATGAGGGACCCAATTCCAAGTGGTTGCAGCCTGATTGTTAAAGTGTGGGAATTTTTTATTTTATTTTTGACCTTTTATGTTGTAGGAGGCTGCCTGTATGTTTCCCAGCTGCTCGGACTCCCAAAAATAACCACACAGAAACTGTATTAATTAAATCACTGCTTGGCCCATTAGCTCTAGCTTCTTATTAGCTAACTCTTACATCTTAATTTAACCCATTTCTATTCATCTGTGTATCACAAGGAGGCTGTAGTTTACCGGGTAAAGTTCCAGCATCTGTCTCTGGTGGGGCTACATCTGTCTGAGTGGCTGGGAAATGAACAAGCAGCCTCCCACAACAGTTTTTGTCTCTATATTTCCCCCTTGACAGATCAGCAAGATCAAAATCATTGTCAAACGGCAAAGATCATCTTTCTTCTGGGGCTGCCTCAGAGCTGAGTAGGGGTGATGGTGCCCTAATTAGCATTGCTAATCTACCATTGGATCATAGGACAGTGTGATGGTTAATACTGACTGGCAACTTCTTGGGTTAGAAGCACTAATGAGAGATGCTTCTGGGCATGTCTGTAAGGGACTGTGCAGATCAGGTTCACTGAAGGGGGAAGACACACCTGACTGTTGGGCTGGGGTGCTGGACTACATGAAAAGCAGGAAGCTAAGTGAACACCAGCTCTCGTTTCTCACTGCTTCCTAACAACACATGCAATGTGTCCAGACATGTCAAGCTTCTGCTCCCAGGACTTCCAGGTACACCTTGATTGGACAGTACCCTCACACTAAGCCAACCAACCTCTCCTTCCTTCAGTTGATTGTGTTAGGTATTTTGGTCACCATAACTAGAAAAGTAACAAGGAGGAAGTTAGTACCAGGAGTGGGGTACTAAATATGATGAAGCCTTGTGGTTCACAGGACTGTGAAACAAGTTTTCAGGAGAAATGTAGAAGAATTTGTAGCTTTGGGCTAGAAAAAAGCTCTTGAATGCTACAAGCAGAGATTAATGAGCCTTCTGGTGGGAGTCTGGAAGAACAGAATGCTGGGGGAAAAAAAAGCAGGCAGTAGAGACCTCACTCAAAAGGTTTCCAGTGTGCTCCAGTTTCCTTTCTATTGAGGTGATGAAACCCTTGACCAAAATCAACCTGAGAAAGAAAAGAGTTGATTTCAGCTTTTATTTCCAGGTCAGAGTCCTTCACTGAGGGAAGTCGGGGCAGGAACTCAAGCAAGGCAGGAACTTGAAGCAGAAACTATGGAGGACTGTTATTTTTTTCTAGTTAGAGCTCTGGCTTACACACAGATTCATGTTTAGATATCTCCTTATAGAGCCCAGGACCACCCACCCAGGAAATTGTGCTGCTCACAGTGGGCTGGGCTCTTCTACTTCAGTTAAGATTATCCTTCAAAGGCATGTCCATAGACAAACCTGATGAAGACAACTACTCAGTGGAGACTTTCCTTTTTCAGGGGATGTGGGTTTGTGTCAATGCTCTAGCGAGAATTTCTATTGCTGTGAAGAGACGCCATGACCATAACAACTGTTATAAAGGAAAATATTTAATTGGGACTAACTTACAGTATCAGAGGTTTAGTCCCTTATCATCATGGTGAGACAGGGTGGCATGCACACAGACATGGTGCTGGATCCCTAGGCAACAGGAAGTGGTCTGAGACACTGGGCATAGCTTGAGCATATATGAGACCTCAAAGCCCACCCCCACAGTGATACACTTCCTACTTCAACAAGGCCACACCTCCTAATAGTTCCACTCCCTATGGGCAAAGCATTCAAACACATGAATCCATGGGAGGTATATCTATTTAAACCACTACAGTCAACTTGACAATTAATGCTAACTGGATAGAGGGATACGAGGACTCCATAAGGAAATGGGTCATTCTTGTTACATGCTAGCAGAGAATCTGGCTGGATTCTGCCCCATCTTAAAACTTGAGTGAGGTTGTATACAGGAGTCGTGGGTTTAATTGTTTGGTGGAGGAAATTTCCAGACAGACGAGAACTCAGGTTACACACGAACACTGATTAATGCAGTCAGTCAGGCCGCAGTCAGAGGGAGAAAAGGAGGGAACAAAGGGTGGATGATGGGCTCAGAGCAGGAAGGCCTCCAATCTGACAACTAGAACTCAATCCCCAGTACCTACATAGTGGAAGGGCAGGCCTGACTCTTACGGATTGTTCTCTGCCTTCCTAAATTAATGTAATTGGGGGAAGGTGTGGATGGCTCGGTGGTTAAGAGCCCTTCCTGCTTTTCCAGAGGACCAGGGTTCAATTCTCAGTACCCACAACAGTAGGTCATAACCACCTGTACTCCGGGGGATCAGATTGGTGTCTCTCCTGGCTCCTGTAGGTACTTACAGACACACATGAACTGGAGCACAGAGACACGAAATGGCAGGAGAGAGCTTAGCGTTGCAGGCAGGGCAGGTTTGAAAGCCACACTCATTAAAGAGAAGCCTGGTCCTCCTTGCTGTGTGTTTGAAGTACAGGGCTTTTTATTTTTACCTTTTAACTGTACAGAGGCTTGAAGACTCTGAATTTACACTTTTGGACAGGCCGTGCTGGAACTCTGAAAGACTATGGGAGTTCAGACATCGGGCAGTATGGATTTTGCATCATGAGATGGTCATGAGCCTGTGGGAAAAGTGTCTTGAGGGATGCATGGTTGCAGCTTTAGGAATGACATGCTAGGGTTGTGATGATTGATACTGATTTTCAACATCTTGTCTAGAATCACCAAGCTTCTGGCCTTATACATGAGGAGTTATCTGTATTAGGTTAACTAAAAAGAGAAGACCCACCCTACGTGTGGTGGCTCCATTTCATGTGCTGAGGTCCTGGACTGCATTAGAAATACAAAAGCAGCCAAGCACTAGAATCCATCTGCCTCTGCTTCCTGACTATGGCTGCGAGGTGACCAGTCAACTCAGGCCCCTGCCCCTGTGAATTCCATGCCCCGACAGCCTGCACTTCCAAACTGTGAACCAAAAGAAATGGTACCTTAGGCCGGGCGATGGTGGCACACGCCTTTAATCCCAGCACTCGGGAGGCAGAGACAGATGGATCTCTGTGAGTTCGAGACCAGCCTGGTCTACAGAGCTAGTTCCAGGACAGGCTCCAAAGCCACAGAGAAACCCTGTCTCGAAAAACCAAAAAAAAAAAGAAAAAGAAAAAAAAAGAAACGGTTCCTTCCTTAAGATGTTTTTGCCAGGTATTTTCACACAGCAACTAGAAAATTAACTAACACAGGTAGGATGGTATAGAATTCTCCAGAAGTGTGCCAGAGAAGGGGGGAAATAGCTACTACAAGAAGCGGGAGGCCAGATTGTGGGACCACCATTTAGTGATAGAGAGATCTTCAGTGGTGGTAAGGACTGACGACTCTGAGATGGTGGTGGCAATGGTCGACAACTCTGAGGTGGTGTATTCGTCAGGTTCTCTAGAGGAACATGACTAATAGAATGAGTCTATCTATATAGAAGTGGGCTCTAATCCCAGTGAAGCGAGACCAAGAGCAATCAGGCCAACAGCAAGAGCTTCCTTCTTCTTCCACGTCCTTTATATAGGCTGGCAGCAGGAGGTGCGGCCCAGATTTAAGATGGATATTCCACTGCGTGGTGGCGCACACCTTTAGCCCCAACACTTGGGAGGCAGATGCAGGAGGATCTCTCAGTTCAAGGCCAGCCTGGCTACAAAGCTAGCTCTAGGACAGCCAGAGCTGTTACATAGAGAAACCCCTGTCTCAAAAATCAAAAACAAACAAACAACAACAAAAAGGAGATGGACAGTCCTACCTCAAAAGATTTGGACCTTAAGGTGGATTTTCCCACCTCAAATGATTTAATTAAGGAAAAAAAAATCCTTTGCAGGCATATCCAGCTACTTGGGTTTCAGTTAATTCCGGATGTAGTCAAGTTCACAACGAAGAATAGCCACGACCAACGGTAATGGTTGTCATCTCTGATGGCAATGGCCAGAGACAGTACAATCTGGACCTTAATATCGTGTTGTCTCGAAGATAACAATTTGCATTGGCTAGTTTTCATGTCAACTTGAAACAAGGTAGGGTCATCTGATAAGAAGAAACTTTAATCAGGAAAATGGCTTCATGGGACTGGCCTCTGGAAAGTCTGTAGGGAATCTCTTAATTGATGACTGACAATGGGAGGACCCAGCCGATCATGAGCGGAGTCACCTCTGAGCTGGTGGTCCTGGGCGCAGAAGAAAGCAGGCTGCGTAAGCCACTCGGAGCAAGTCAGTAAGCAGCACCCCTCCAGGGCTTTGGTTTCAGTTCCTGCCTCCAGGTTCCCTCTCTCAGTTCCTACCATGGCCTCCCTTGGTGATGGACTTTAAAAAGCTATAAGATGAAATAAACCTTTTCCTCCCCAAGTTGCTTTAGGTCATGGTGCTTTATCCCAACAATAGATCCCTAAGACACGGACGACAGAAGGTTAAGTAAGCAGGGGCTGGAAATATAAAACAGGATGAATAACAGCAAGAAAGGGGCCATGGGAACCAAGAGAGTCCAAATCCATCTGGAGAAGTTGCCCAGGAATTGTCCCAGCCAGGAATTCTGGAAGAAACAACTTGACTCGCCTTGGAGAAAGCAGGGACTAAAAATACAGAGTAGACTACAAAACACTGCTAGGAAGACAATGGAGGCCAACCATGACCATGCCAGTTTTCCAGAAAAATGACTGGGCATAGCTGTGAGAGGAAGAACAGAGCAGTGGACCAGACATGAAGGAGAAACCCTGTCTTTCAGGAAAGAGAGCAGGCAGACACGGGGAGCTGGGGGAGCTTCATTTTTTTCCTGAAAGCCCCCCACAAAGCAGGAAAGAATCAAAATAGGAGACAGGCTTAGATACAGTCAGTTACTGTGTACCGAGGACACCTTAGGGGCCCTCTGGGGTTTGAGACTCTTAAGCTGGAGTGAAGGACTGAAGTGACATACAGCTGTGTAGGCCAGCTCTGTGGGCGAGCCTGGGGATGGGTGCAATGGATTCTGCTGTGATGGAGAGATTCTTCTCTAGCAATAACAGAGGAGACGTGAAGCAGAGGGCTGGGTTTCTCTCTACTCAGAGTCAGAGAAATGAGTTTTGATGGGAGAACAGGACATCTTGAAAAGATTTTTATGGCAGTTGAGAAAGGACCTGCCTGGTGGGATACAGGTAAGGGCAAGCATGGGTAGCATAGGACGTCTTCCACCTGGATAGTTCCCAATCAGAAGCTATGCACGGGTGTCCATAGGTTACTTATGTGGTTAGTCCTTGAGTCTCTATAAAAGGGGCTGAACTTGGTCACCTGGATGGTCTATAGGTCTCAAGGATCACCAGGTCCCCAGGTGAATCAGGTCAGATGAGAACTGCGGTCAGGAGCTGGGAAAACTTCATTTTCTAACACTTCATTTTCTAACACTGCTTTGTTTGGAGTCGATTTCCCGCTGAGTGCCTTGGGCCTTACGGGTGGCCAAGAGTTAATTTTTCTCATTAAACTGTGAAGCTCAGTAGAGATACTTCGAGGGTTACACTCTTTTGTCATTTGATTTTGTTCTGGTTTTGTTGTTGTTGTTGTTCTTGGTTTGGTTTTGATTTTTGTTTTCTTCAAGACCTGGAGCTCCCTCTGTAGACTAGGTTGGTCTTGAACTCAGAGATCGTCCTGTCTCTGCCTCCCGAGTGCTGGGACTAAAGGCATGTGCCACCATGCCCAACTCAAAGGTTTCTCTTAAGGGGCTTAATTTTTCTTCTCTCTGTGTGCTGTCTCTGCCTCCCGAGTGCTGGGACTAAAGGCATGTGCCACCATGCCCAACTCAAAGGTTTCTCTTAAGGGGCTTAATTTTTCTTCTCTCTGTGTGCTGTCTCTGCCTCCCGAGTGCTGGGACTAAAGGCATGTGCCACCATGCCCAACTCAAAGGTTTCTCTTAAGGGGCTTAATTTTTCTTCTCTCTGTGTGCTAGGATGGATAAGGGTCTTGAGGACCATGTAACTGGGGGGGGGGCATTTCCTCCTCTGACTGGTTCTCCACTTTGAAGACGGTGGAGTTTGTTAGTGTCACCTCTGGGCTCTCCATGGTCTTTCTGACCATGCCAACAGATTTTATGAGATCAAACAAATTTTTTTTCAAAGTCATAGGGTCCTTTGAGAGGGGCCTCATTGTCCCCTTCATCCTGGCTGACCTCATAGGATAAGAAATACTATATTGGTTATCTTTTTTTTGCTCTCATTGGTTTAGGCATTCAAGCTTAGGAAGCCGAATACTGAGAGGACAGTTTCACCCGTCTTGAAGATGAAATAACAGATTTTAGCTTTAATATTTTGTATGACATTTAGACAAAACTTAGGGGGAACATGTTTTGAAATGACTGGTTTCGTTGAGATTTCAGTTTCTAAGTTGGACAGACTTAGCAAAAAAAAAAAAGTAAGTAATAAAACAAAATCTTTGTTCTCGAATTCAGGTAATATAAATGTTATCCGGAACAGATCTTAATAGAACCTCACTGTTTGGAACAGAAGATACAGTCCAGCTTTATGTCAGTGTGCTGACCTCGGGAGTTTTAAAAGCTCTCATCAGCATGGCTATACCACGATGAAGTTTGGCAGACATTTCTGGTTTGGGCTTCAGCATTGCCATTTCATTTTGAAAGAGAAATCTTGTTTTACCTATCTTACACCCCCCCTCAAAAATTTTATTTTTATTTTTTTACAATCTTTATGCTTATATGCTTTTTACAGTGTGATATTTTCCCCAGAGAGCTACATAGGGGTGTCCATCTCCAGATTGTTTCTTTGCGCCTGGCACCCACAGCCTCAGGAATTTCTCTTAAAGTCCCAAGAAGGAGCCCAGACCCATTGTCCAGTTGTTTGTCTTCTCTTCATGGTCTCGTTTTAATTCAGAGTGGTAGGAAGAAGTTACAAGGGGGAGCTTAGTTTTGAGGGGTCACCGCTGACAGTCCTTGTAAGAGGAAGGGAGTGCGAGAGACACTGAGATCTCACTTCCTTTCCTAGGAAAATGTCCCTCTAGCTTGCCAGAATCGGGAAGCAGCGTAGAAAGAAGTGGGCAGTCCTCAATTAAAGTCCCAGTGCTGTCCCCAGAGATGCAGAACGGGGCAGCGGTGGAGAGCAGAAGTTAAGTCTGACACTGTACACACTGTCAGCAGACATTCGATGTGGTTATAGGCGGCATCAGGGAAAGGAAACAGAGAGAAGGGATCCCACAGCAGAGAACAGCTGGAAAAGAACACATCCTTGGGGAGACTTGAGGGGGGGGGGGGGAAGAGCAGGTGTGAAAACCATTGTGGTGCAACTTCAGCTCAGAAGGTATGACTAGTAGGTGACAGCCCTTCTGCTTGTCTGCAGGGGACGTAAGTGGCACTCTAAGCTGGAGCATCCCACTAAGAATGGAGGGCCTCCAGCCTGTGAAAGTGAAATTCAGGTTGATGCTGGAGCTTCCTGGGTCACGGGGCCAGAGTGTCCAGTTGGTCAGGCTGTATCGACATCCAAAGGAGACTCACAGACAGAAACCAGCCGTGGACTGGTCAGGAGAGACAGGAAGACCAACACCCCAGAGATGTGAAAGCTTGGTCACCTGCGCGTGTCCAGGAGAGAACTGCCAGGCTTGCAAATGGCGGCCATGTAAACACTTCTCCCTTCTGCTCTGGGGGGCAAAGATGCAATGGAAGTGCCAGAGAGGGGTGAGCAGAGGGATGAAGGAGCCCTCGCGATGGTGCGCAGACCCGCCCTGCAGCAGCTGCCCCGGTGTGTGAGGGACTTCCGAAAGGAAGGAGAGTTGCCCTTGCTCACATAGACTGATCCGCAAGGACCTAAAGAAACCCTCTGGCTTGTAGCCTGACAGCAGCCTCAAAGCCATGGTAGGGTGCTACCCTAGCCGGAGTGTTGGGAGCAGTGAGACCCCAGATCCTGAATTTCTTGTTTTCCCCTGATCTGAATGCCTACAGCTGCTCTGAGACCTTCAGGAGTTCCTGATGTCAGGAGAGTGGTTTCTGGTGGGTTTGGTTGGGGCGTGGCTATCTCTATATAATCAGCCCCTGAACACAATAAAGAGGGTATTCTTGGGGAACTCAAGGATGACCCGTGTCGCTGTCTCTCTGTCTGTGTGTGTCTGTGTATTTTAACCTCCAGCCCCTTGCTCGAAGCTCGGTAACTGGGTGCCAGCACACAGAGCGCAGACACGGGGGCTTGGTGCGCGGCACCAGAGTTTCTCAGCTGTCTCAGTCCACAATAAGTGACTGAGAGGGGCAGCCCGGGGGATTTCTGTCCCTACAGGCCACCAACATGCTGTGGAAAATGGCGCAGGGAAGGTCAGTGATGCGGAAGGTAAAAGACTTTACCAGGACACCAAAGACAAGAGAGGATTTATTGAAATACACTGCAGAAGAGTCTTGGTAGACCAGGTCCTAGTGAGAGCCTCACCTCGCCGAGATGGTGTGGAGCTGGAGGGAGAGGTGGCTTCGTCTTACTGTAGGAAGCCCAGATCTGAGGGTCCAAGTGTGTCTGTCGTTCCCTTGTTGAATAGTAAATTTGAGAGTGGGAGTTGTTTTCTTGAGATTGTCCATTTGAGTGAGGAGCCATGGGTCAGAAGAAATCAGGCCCAGGGACTGGGACATAGCTCAGTCAGTGAGGCATTTGCTGCTTGTGCGTGAGGATATTAGTTTACTCCCCTGCATCTGAGTTTCAAAGGGCAGGTTGTACAGCCCCATAATCTCAGTGCTGGGAGCCGGGGAGGGGGGTTGGAGACTGGAGGATCCCTGGGACCCACTAGCTGCGTATAACCGATCGGCAAGTCCCAGGTCTTATATTGAGTGGAGAGCTCCTGAGCAGAGGCACTTGGGGGTGGCCTCTGGTCCACACACACACACACAAACATGTGCACGACCAACTGTGTGTGCATCTGTTCACACAGAAATGCATACACACATGCACACATGCACTAAAAATAAAACTTCTTAAGATTTATATGTGACTTGAGAGCATATACGTGTACGTAGGTGCCCACAGAGGCCAGAAGCAGACCTTGGGTCCCCTGGAACTAAAGTACAGGTGGTTGTAACCACCCGGCATGAGTCCTAAGAACTGAACTCAGGTCTTCAGCAAGAACAGCAAGTGCTCCTAACTGCTGAGCCGTCTCTCCAGCCCCAAATTAGTTTACTTTCCAAGCAATTGGAAGTGGCCACCACCAAGCTTAACGGACTCCTGAAACCCACACGTTTAAAAAAGAAAACCAGCTTCTAGGGCTGGAGAGATGACTCCGTGGTTGGGAGCACTGACTGTTCTTCCAGAGGACCCAGGTTTAATTCCCAGCACCCACATGGCAGCTACAGATGTCTGTAACTCCAGTTCCGGGGACCCGACAGCCTCGCACAGACATACACACAGGCAGAACACCAATAAGCATAAAATAAAAATAAATTAAAAAAAAAAAAAGAAAACCAGCTTCTAACCTCCACAAGTGTGCCATGGTATGAGGCCCGATCACCACACAAAATAAATGAATTTAAATGCAATAAAAAATTAAAAAGAAACCCAGGCTCCGGGTTTTATGTAAGACATCCCAGGTCAGGCTCCAAATGGCTGTGGCCGAAGTCTGGCAATTCTGAGTGCGGTTTGAGCATTTTGTCTTTATGATGAGCTCTTCAGTGTCACGATACTGGATGCTTCAGTTGTCGTTGGGTTGGGCAGTAGGTGGCACTCGGATCCACCCTACCCTCCTGGTCTGCATCTCCAAGATTTGGTCTATCCTGTTCTGCACACACTTCCTTGTATCATGTGCAATGACCAAAAGCCCAGTCCTGACAAGATGGGTCCTCACCCTCACTGCCCGCTCTGGCCAGCATGTCAGGAAGCTGTGATAAGCCTCAGTTGTCCCTCCTGGACAGTGGGCACAGAGGGCTCTTTGCTGAGCTCAGCAGAGATGCCACAGCTCCAAAGGGGCACAGAGCACTCGTTTTGTGAACGCATCTCACAGGCCTCCTGCTCAGGTTCCCGTCAAAGCTCTTGCCTATCCTCATTTTACGGCTTTGGGAATGCCTTTCAACCAGGGATTCGGGGATTTTGAGTGGTGGAGCACTGGCTCCAGGTTCACAAAAGGGCAAACATGTAAATCTGTGTGTGACAGCTCAGCCCCGTGCCACGGATGTGGGAAGGAAGGGCTTAATCACTTTCCTATGGTTTTGAGCCGTCTCCATGTTAACCAAGAAGTGGGAAGGTAAACAGATGGTTGTGAGTCGACCAGTCCTCGGCAGTGTCCCTGAAACACAAAGGAATGCCCAACCTGCTTCTGGGGGCCTTCGGGCCACTCATTCTTCTTACTCACTGATGACTGGTACCAAGGGGGAGGCAGAGAGGCACTGTGTGAATGAGATTCCGTATCCAGTCCAGTTCTTCTGGCTGTGCAACTCTGGGTGAGTATATCCTCCTCTCTGTACGTCCTTAACAGTTATGTGTGGTGTGGGGCTAGAGACTCTATTCCTAAGAGCCCGATTGTTTCTGACATCCACAGGCTTCTTCACAGCAGTGGTGGCCCAGGACAGAGGGTGTGACTTCCCCAAGGGCTCAGGGTCAAGGCCTTTGCTCTGTGTGGAATCTGGATTCTGTTGCCCAGAACAGCCTCTCCTGGTGCCTGGAATTCCACCAGGAGTGACTCACGCCTCTGGGAAGCCACTGGCCTCTGTCCACTGAGCAATAACAATAATAGTCTCCTGTGGTGGCTTCTCTGCCCAGAGCTTTCACATTGCGGTCCCAGCTGGCCCTCGGCACACAGCTGAGAGCAGGCAGGTAGGTGAGGGTGGCTGGCCTCAGATCAGGAAGCTGAAGCCGCTTACTCAAAACTGCCTAGTAAGCTAGAACCCAAACCCGGAAGCCTGGACTCTCCTGGCTTCTTGGCAAGCATCTCCATACACACAATTCTTAAACACGTGGGCACAGGAGACCACTTCCTAAAAAGCTATATACAATAGCTAAACCACGGAAGCTACCTAAATGTCCAATGGCCAATGAATGGACAACCAAAATGTGGTAAATATTATTCTGTCTTGAAAAATAAGGAAATTCTCACTCATACTAAGTGAAATAAATCAGTTACAAAAACAAACAAACACTGGAGGATTCCAGTTAAAATCATTATTTAAAATAGGCCAGTTCGCAAAGATTGAAAGTGAAATTGCCAAACCCTGGGTGAGGACACGGGTGCTCTTGTTACCTGACCGATACAAAGTTTCAGTTTTGTAGGAGGAGGAACTCTGGGTTGACGGTGGTGAGGGCTGCACACAGTGTACTTAGTGCCACTGAGCTGAACTTTGGAAAGGTAAGGTGGGCTGGGCACGCATTCTCCCTGTAGGTGAGGCCCTGGGTTCAATTCCTAACACTGAAAAGCCCAAAAAGTTAAGACAGTAATGTTACACTCTGTATATTTACACACGCACACACACATGTGCACGCATGCGCGCGTGCACACACACAGAGGAATGTGTAAAAGCCAGAGGTTGACATCAGGAGTCTTTCTCTATTACTCTCCTCTTGCCACTTCGTGACCAGGGTCTCTCACTGAATCTGGAGTCGCCTGCCTCTGCTGCCCTGGAGCTACTGCTTCAGCTCAGTGCCACCATGCCTGTCATTTTTCAGGGGGTCTGGGGATCTGAACTCAGGTCCTCAAGCTTGGGCAGCAATCACTGCAGCCACTGAGCCATCTCCTGAGCCCCAATATTCCAAAGAATACGCACCATAGGGCTGGGGAGATGCCTTGGTGGGTAAGGGCTCTGGCCAAGCAAGCATGAAGACCTGAGTTCCATCCTCAGTCCTTGTAAAAGTCCCCACCCAGTATGATGGCAAACACCTGCAACCCTAGCATTAGAAGCCAGGGACAGGCAGATCCCAAGGCTCACTGTCCAGCTAGCCTAGTCAAAATGCTGGGCTTCAGGTTCAATGAGAAACCCTGACTCCCAAATGAAGATGGAGTGTGATAGAGAAAGATACCTGATTTGACTGTTGCTACTTGGGCACATGTACCTATACACTACACAATACAGTGCAATACAAACACACACACACATATACACACATATACAGAGAGAGAGAGAGAGAGAGAGAGAGAGAGAGAGAGAGAGAGAGAGAGAGACAGTGAGAATACCTTAGTTTAACATGAGTTGTATCTGTTAGGATAAGCTAGGTAATACTGCTGTAACAAAAAAACCCTGCATCTGAGTTAGCATCAGACAAATGTCCCTGTACCATATTGCCCTCACATCATAGTGTACCCACTTCTTCCTTTCCATCCTAAGCCTCCCTATCTACACCCCAGGTCCAGGATAAATCCACTGGCCCAAAGCTCACCCATTCAGTTAGACGGGTTGGCCAGCAAGGCCCCAGGATCCCCTGTGAACTAGCTGGTTAACTTCTTGCTTCAGTGGCTCACCTAGGAAACAGGACAATCCCTCAGAGGTGAGAAGTCAAGGCCAATGGGAGCAGTTAGCCTGGCCGAGGGCCTGTAGTCTGACTGTCCATGTTTGAAGTTCAGCGCGGACTCTGGCACCCAGGCAGGCATGGCAGAAGCTTCATCTCCTGCCAGCAGGGCCTTCAGCTTGCTTGATGGAGCCAGGAAGAAAGCTTTGCTCTGGCCAGCCTTGCGTCAGGGCTGGGGAATGGGTGGGATGGGGCCAGAGGCTGCAGGCAGTTATCTCACGCTAGCCTGAAATACTTCCTCCGCGGGAATCTGTTTTCAATCAGCTGGTCTTTTTTCCCCTTTCAATTCGACCCTGCCAAGGAACAAACATGCAAACCAATTTCAGCTCCCGCCTGGCTAACATGAATCCCTTAGAATTTCTGTTTTATCATGGGATGTGGGACCGTGTCACCCACCACGGGTGCTCTTACTCTCCATGCCTGTGTGCTCGTGTGTCTGTTCCCCGCCGTGTTAACCTCTGTCCCCTTTGTCTAGGCCCGTCCAACCCATGCCCAAGACTAGGCCTTGGACTCTCTCCTGCTGCAGTCTCTCCCGTTTTCCCTCAGTCTCATCTTGTGAGGGCCAGGGCTCCATTCTGACCTTCTCTGGTTATCCTTTGAGGATAGGGACAAAGCCACTCATCTCTTTAAATGATCTCAGCCGGTCATGCATTGACTTTTATCTTGCATGGTCACTGGACCCCTCGTCCCTCCAGCAGGTCCTAGTGGGCAAGACAGCCCTCCTCTCCATATGCACACACAGCCCATATTTGATCTTGAAGCTCCGCCCCCTCCCCCCCCACACCTAGAGCTGTGCCCGCTGGACTGCCTGTCTTGGCTCCGCCCCACGGCCCCTGATCTTTTTTTCTGCATCTCATGGTCACTGATGGGGAATGAGAAATTGAAGCAAGGCTGCTGGCCTTCCCCTGCCAGCCCTTGTACTTGTGATCTACTGGGGAAAGGCCAGGCTTTCAGGGTCACCTCTGGTGTCACGTGACATCTTGGAGTCACATAGCTCCTCCCCCCCACCCAGCACCTTGCCCTCCTCTCCTCCCTTTGGCTCCTGGTTTCTAACTGATTCCCCAGGTGCCAGGGAATCAATCCCATCTATTCCTGGAAATGTTCTCACCTTACAGACCCTTCATGTCGTTGGTTTATTACATGCTAACATACCCAGCATCCAGCCCACTCTCTTCACATCTAACTGTAGTGGCCGCCAGACAACCAGGACCACCATTCCCTCACAGAACTCTTTCAGATCGAAAGCAAACAGGGCTTGGGGCGTAGTTCTGTGGTAGAGTACTTGCCTGCCATGCACAAGGCAAGGGGTTCAACCCCAAGTGCTGCAAAACCCAACGACCTCACCACTCCCCAGTGTGAGTGAGTGTGTGCACATGTGTGCGTGTTACGTGTGCACACCTTGGATTTTATAATGACGTGTACACATTTCACAGTAACAGAACCTCTAAATTAGGACCAGCCACAGTTCCTGGGCTCGTAGCCAGTGGTTGTTATGTGCGTGTGTTACTACATGAACATGCTTGATACTGATAGACATTGCCAGGTTGTCATTTGTAGGTGGTAAAGTCAGTGCAAGCCCACAGGCCGTGCCCAAGCTTATCTCCCTTGGCCCATCTCACCCTGGGTAGCTTTGTCTACTGGTTAAACAGTACCAGCTGTAGCAGAGCAGCGCTAACACGCAGTTCTCTCGCTGGGCGTGAGAGGCGTCTCTTTTGGTGTTAGAAGGCATGACATTGCTCTGGCTGTGGACTGTCAGCTTGCCAGGGGAACCAGTGCCTTTCACTTCCCTGTGCCTCTTTGCTTGCTCCTCCAGCCCTCTTGGAGCTTGGGATGGAGCTCTGGCTGAAGGTTTGGTACTTCACAAATCAGTGAATTCTGCTAGCGAGAATGTTGGTGCCCTGCCTGGTGTTATCGCTGAGGGCATGCCACCCCCTGCTGGTCAAAATGAGTTTTACATCCCTGAGCAGGAAGCAGGGGCATTTGGGCAGCTAGGAACCCTGGGATGGCCTCTGGTTTCCAGATGAGTAGCTCCATCCGTCCGGGCTCACCACTTTCCCCTTTGTCAAGTGGAAAGAGCCATGACTCCTGCTCACAGGTTTGCGGGACCAGTGTTTAGGTGGTAGGACCCGGACCCACTCAGGGGGTGTGATGGACAACCAGTGCTAGCCACAGGATGTCTGGGATTGCTGACATTCTGAAGGGAGCCCAGAGCTGGAATGGGAGACAACTGACGGCTGCACCTCCATGGCCCAGCACCATCCAGCCAGTGTCTAGACTCCAGGTTCCTCTTCTGCGAAATGGCCTCCTCACTCTCCAGCAAAGGGTTCAGAAGCTGGATGCAGAAACCGTCATACCTGTGTAACCCTTTCCCCAGGCCCAAGTCAGCAGGGGCCCGGCCCCTCCCCCACACCAGGCTAAGCGCACCACATCCATTCAGGGGCCCCTGAGGCACTAGACTCGGCCTCTCCAGGAGCAGTGGACACCTGGAAGTGCCTCCCACAAACACACTTCACAAGGGTGTCCAGGGAAGCCCACTGCCACGGTTTCTGACGGTGCTGGGTGAGGGGAGTGTATTGACATATTCTGATCCCCACCATCTGGTCTGATTCTTTTTGACGTTCAGCTCTTGCCTAAGTGACAATTACATTCAAATCACAGACAATTGCAATCAAATATATTTCTTTTGCAGATGTTATAGACCGTGTGAATATACTGTTGAGGTCCTCCAAAGGTTGGGGAAGCAAACTGTAAAGGAGTGGAGGGTTAAAGGGTCCAGAAGCCTCATGAGTCACCTCCAAGTCCAGCTCCGGCTCCTCTCCTGGCTCAGGAGTGTCCCTGGCTGATGGCGTCTTCCTCTGCTCTTGACAACTAAAAAGCCTTGAAGTTGTTTTCTGGGGATGGGGGTAGGGATGGATGGCGTCATCTTCTGGTCCTAGATTATTTCTGTAATATGGTGATGATGCCCCAGGGAGTTGGTGCAGATATTATATTCATGCAAAGTACCTGCATGTGAAAATACTCATTGAGTGGGGTCATTATTGTTAGAATTTTTATCTGAGTCTGGCCTCCCCAGCTTGGATGAAGCCATAGTGCTGCTCTCTTTGCCCACTAGAGGGCATCAGACATCACTCACTAGACTCGCCCAGCTCTGCACCCTGCTAGAATGCCCTCAGCGGCAGGATACGCTCAGTGCAGCTTCCTTCCAGGCTCAGAAGTGGCTCCTGGGCCAGCCAAGGGTACAGTAGTTGTCCTGTGTCTCTTGAATCGGCCACCAGTGGTGAGGGTAGGTTGCACTGGCCCACAAAAAAATCTCTAAACTCCAGTGCTCAGAAAGCTGCTGGTTCATCAAATCCAAAGCTCAGGCATCTTTCTCTGGCTGCAGTCGGGACAAAGACTAGCTCTTCACACTTTTCTGAAGCTAGCTCTTCACACTTTTCTGTGTGGGTGCCTAGATCTCTCTGAGCCTGTGTTTCCTTTGGTATGCAATATAAATATCAGCACCTGCATTGGGCTATTCTCAAGATGGAAGAACCTCCATATTCCCCCACCCTACTGTGTTCTAGGTCTTCAACGCTCGCTGAAGAAACCCTTCAGAAATCTTTATATCCCTACCTTGATGGGGAAGCTTGCAAGGCCCTGGCCACAAGACTTAACCTGAAGAAGCAAGCTGAGACTTGAGTCCTGCGATGCAGGTACAAGCAGGAACCCAGCCCAGATCCTGTCTGCCATTGCAAGCCATTTCATCAGCATTGTCCGGAGCAAGGATGCAGAAGCTGGCATCTCTACAGTGTCAGGAGGAGACTTTCTTTCTAGTCATCTGCTTTTAATGGGGCCAGCTCAGGGCGAGGAGGGAGCCCTCCCTGAACACTGACATCCCTAGGATCCCAGCAGCTCTGGGAGCCTGGAGGAGGCACTCAATCTCTGCCTGGAAATCTGGGTACCACGGTGGAGATAGCATGTCACACAGTGAACCGATCTCCATGGATTCCTGACTCTATAGAGAGGGCTTTTTTCAGGCAGAGGAAGGCCCCTCCTGACTCCCTAACCTGCAGACGTTTGCTTACAGCTTCCTTTTCCTTTGTCTGAGAGGACTCCTGTACCCTAGGCTAGCCCCAGACTTAATGTACCTGATACCTCTGCCCCTCCATCAACTCCACTTGGGATTTTGTTTTGTTTTGTTTCTGGCCTGGGATTTGGAGCCTCTACCTCCCAGGAGCTGCGTTAACCAACCAGTGTTGAGATTTTTGGTTATAGCGGAAATTTTTTCCTATATGAGATTTTTTTTCATTTAACATTAATTTTGGTTTGTGTCTTAATTATTTGGGTTTGTTTTTTTTGCTTTGTCCTTCTGTTCTCTGAGGCATTTTCATGCACCACATTGCCCGAGAGCCATTCTGCATTGTAGTCGTTTATTAAAGATTTTCAGCTTGCTTGTTAGGGAATTGTTGGATTCTCATTTCTATTAATGGCATATTGGTAATAAAAATCATTATCCCAGTGGTGGTGGCACACACACTAGGGAGGCAGAGGCAGGCGGATCTCTGTGAGTTCGAGGCCAGCCTGGTAGTTCCAGGATAGGTTTCAAAGCTTCAGAGAAACCCTGTCTCGAAAAAAAAAAAAAACTATCTGTTGAAACAGAAGATATATATATATATATATGTATATATATGTGTGTGTGTGTATATATATATATATATATATATATATATATATATATCCTGAAAGAAAAGCAGATCTACTTTTACAGAGGGCGAAGGAATATCAGAATTACTCCATCAAGTCAGCCGGTGACTTTTCCTGCCAACCCTAAATCTGAGCGACTCATTTGTCTAAATGTGAGGCTCAGCTGGGGTAAGATGTGAGGGCATTTCACATTAACAGAAGGCTAACGAATTAATTAACAGATTAACAGAGAGGCTGACAGAAGGGGAGACACACCCTGCATGTGGGTGGCAGCATCTCACTCTTCGGGATCCCCAGTCAGCGGGAGCACAGCACTTCTCTCTGTGCTCCAAGATGAGCCGCTCAGCCCTGTTGATGGCCCCCCCTCCACAATGGACTCGACGCTCTGAAGCCATCATCCCAGATGCATCTCTCCTCGCCTACCCTGCTCCTCTCAGGCACTGTATCACCCTACGAAAACTCTAATATTTCTGTCACTGATGGTGTCAGAGGTCACAGTCCCTGACTGCTCGGGCCCGTGTGTTTGGACAACACATGGTGGTGTTCCTCAGAGCTGACCACCTTCCCTTCTGAGACACAGTGAGGTTCCTCACTGGGACCCAGAGCTCACCAGTTTGGCTAAACTAGCTAGCCAGTAGGCCCCAGGGATCCACCTGGCTCTGCCTCCCCGGACTGGATTACAACTGCTTACCTATACCTGACTGTCTACGTGGGTACTGGGAATTGAACTCAAGTCCTCCTGTAGACATGGGCTTCTCAGCCCCTTTAACAAGCTTCTGTAACCACGACTAAGTGAATATTTTTTTTTTCTGAGACAGGGTTTCTCTGTAGCTTTGGAGCCTGTCCTGGAACTAGCTCTTGTAGACCAGGCTGGCCTCAAACTCACAGAGATCCGCCTGCCTCTGCCTCCCGAGTGCTGGGGTTAAAGGTGTGCGCCACCACCGCCCGGCGACTAAGTAGATACTAAATAACTATATTCTCACCCTACTTTTGTCCCCATGTCCTAGGTTTTTTTTCCATGTAACTACCCAATCTTTTGTAATTATTAGAGATAAAAACACTGGGGCTTCTCAGCGCCTCAAAGCAGGTTTTCTGTAGCTGTGTCTGTCATCTTTATCCATAGAAATTCTCTTTCTTTGGGACAAGTTAGTAGTTCCAAATTAGGAAAGGGAACCCAGCATTTATCCCCTAGACATGCAGAAGATGGAAGTTGGCCATCAAGGAAATGTCAATCAAAACCACAGTGAGCTACTTACCAGGGAGATGACTGCAGTCAAGACAGGTAATAACAGGGGTCGGGGAAGGTACGGGGAAAGCTGAGTTTTCCTGCACTAACGTCGGGTGGCAGACGGGGCAGCTCCTTTGGAAACTAGCTGGCAGCCCCTTAATGTATCAGAGTTCCACTCTGACCCAGAGTTCCCGATGCTGAGCAGAGAAATGAAACAGTTAGAACCCGCTCGTGACCGCCACAGGGGGGACAAAAGGCTGTGACGTTCAAAACATAGTATGTGTTTTCTTCTGTCTCCATCCTTGTGCTTGAGCAACCGATTAGCCCACAAGGTCAGAATGTCCACAGGTCAGGAGGCCCTAAAGATGGGATTGAGCTACACAAGGTGGTCACACATGATAAACAGAAATAAAGAACCATTGTCGCCTAGCAAAACCTAGATAAGCCTTCTATCCTCACACACTGTAGGTGAGTTTTAACACCACTGACTGTGGAGGTCACACCCCGAGCACGCAGTATTGGACTCTCGCCACCTGCGCTGCAGGAGATGCCTCTGAGCAGCCATTTATGGATCCCCTGGTCACTTTGCAGATTACACCTCTGAGTGTGGGGGTGTGATAGCAGTTACCTAGGTTATTTTGTAGAAAGTCACTTTTGCTAAAAAAAAAAAAAAATACTGACTCTGTGCCTGTGCCTAAGGTGCTGAGGACGAGCATGAGCTTAGCATCCGTCTTCAAACCATGCCTCCCCCTTTGCCACTCCACTCAGCTCTACGTATACACACAGCGATCGTTTGGGAAATGCTTTTTTCTAAGACTATAATGCAGACTGACCTCCGGCATTCCCTACTAGAGCAGAGACCTGTGTCTTTTGCAAAGCCCTTGTACCTTCCTGGCAGCTCAAACATGGAAGTCCTTCAGCCTTATCATAATTCAAGGACATTCACAGAAGCAGTCGCCCTGAGCCTATTTGACTGGACTATTAGCAAGTACAAGGCCAAGGTCCCACAAAGTGAAGTCTCCTTGAGAACCATGCCCAAGGGCTGGGGAGATAATGCAATCAGTAAAATGCCCAATACGCAAGCATGAGGGCGTAGGTTCGAGCCCCAGAACCCAAGACGTGGTGGTGTGCACTTGTATCCCAGCATTGGGAGGCAGAGACAGGAGCATCCCTGGAGGCGGCCAGCCCAGCCCAATCACTGAGCTTCAGGTTCAGTGTGAGACTCTGCCTCACAAATGAGGTGGAGGGCAACTAGGAATACATCTCACATCAGCACACACATGCATGCACGCTCCTGTGTACACACATGCACACACGCTCCTGCGTACACACACGCATACATGCTCCTTCCTGTGTACACACATGCGCACACACTCCTGTGTACACACATGTTCCTGTGTACACACATGCACACACACTCCTTCTTGTGTACACACACATTCACACACTCCTATGTACACACACAAATACAAACGTACAAAATTGTGCCCAAGACTATTAAATGACCAACTCTCTTCCGTAGCCTCTGTACAGGGAACAACCTGGTCCCCCTCTGCTCAGTGCTGCCCCCATTGGCTGCAGCTAGAGGCTCAGTAAAGGGATTCCGCCTATCTTCACAGTAGGTGGCTTCTCTCATTTCTGTTGTGCCTGTGCCATCAGATCCCATTGTCCAGAACCAGTGTCTACATGCAAATGTTCTCCATGACATCATTTGTAAGAGCCAATCAGCTGAGAAGAGGACACATTAAACATGGTTGGTCCGCACAACAGAAGGGGTGGAGTAGCAATCTGTACTACAGTGTGAAAGGAGCATGCTCAGTGAAAGAGGCTGTCGCAGAAGACGTGCAATGCTTGATTGCGCTGATATGGAATGTCCAGCCCAGGCAAATCCACAGACACAGGAAGTCGGTTAGTAGTCACGGGGTGGGAGGGGCTCTGCCGGGGGCAGGGATGCCTCCTGATGGGGACAAGATCATTTAGGGGATGACGAAATTCAATGTACACTGACCTGAACATTTCAAGCATGTGAATTGTATGGTGTGCTATAATTACATATATTTGCATGTGTGTGTGCATGATCATATGAGTGGAAGTGTGCGTGTCTGTGTCCACACATGTGCAGGACAGAAGCTGGCAGCAGCTTTCTTCCTCATTGCTCTCCGCATTGATTACTGAGACAGGGTCTCTTGCTGACCGCAGAGCTCACTGACTCCATCTAGTGTAGCTACCCTGCTAACCCTGGGTAACCAAGCCTTGTCTCCAAGTGCTAAGATACAGCTGGCCACCACATCCTCTTGACTGTTTTAAATGGATGCTGGAGATCTCACGCTTACTTAGAAAGCATTTTATCCATTGAGCCATCCCCCAGCCCCAATAACATTCTTTTAAAAAAGAGAATGGAGACCCTAGGTGACAATGAAAATACACAGCGCGACTTCTGGAGCGTGGACAATTAGCCAGGGAGGAACTCGCTCATCCTCTTTTGCCTTTCAGGATGCTCTACCAGGCTATTTCCCCTTATGGTGAAAAAAAAAAAAAAACCCACTTAAGTCCAAAAGCCACTGAGGAGCTGACCCAAGATCACTTCAGCGGCAGAGCTGTGATTTGAACTCGGGTCCACGCTCAATTTGAAGCACTGTTATTATCTCCCAGAGAGGCACTGGCAGCTGGTGACATGTCAGCTGACAGCTGGGTGTGCAGCAAGAAAGGGAACATGAGTTCCCTGACCTGGGCAGGACTCCCTTCTCCCATGTCCGCTATCTGGCACAGGAAACCAGAAAATGTGGTCAAGGCTCGTTATCTGACACTCACACCTTCTCCCAGAATGCCCCTGTTTGGGGCTCCTGGGGGAGAAACCCATCAAGAACTGCCCTGGTGGTCCCCGGGCTGGTTGCAAACAGAGCCAATTCAGTCCTGCCAAGGCAGTGCTCAGCCCTGTCTACCACCTAAACCCCAGGACTCCACACTGTTATCGTACAGAAATAATACACTCACATGAAGGGATGTGGGCGGAGATGTTCGTCCCCTGCTTATAACAGAGAAAAACCGAAAGGTCTCAGTATCCAACCCTCGAAGGTGGGCTATACACCACAGAAGGCACAGGAAGTCTGCGAGAAAGCCAGGCACAGTGACTTGGTCTGCAGCCCCAGCATTGGAGACTAGGGCAGTAGGGTGGTTCAAGGACAGGCTGATCTACAGAGCAAGGCTCTATTCCAAAAAACAAAAACAACAAACAAAAAAGAAATCTGGGGCTGACTAGAAAGCTCAGCAGGTAAAAGTGCTTAGCACACAAGTCTGATGACCTGAGTTTAATCTCAGAAGCCCACAGTGGAAAGCAATAATCAAATCCTCAAATTTATCATCTGCCATATATGCACACCACACACACCATACACATCATACACACATCACATCAAACACACCACAATACAAACACATCATACCACACACACCATATACATCACACACACCCCACAATATACATACACACCACACACACCATACACATCACACACACATCACACCAGACACACCACAATACAAACACATCACACTACACACACCATACACATCACACACACACCACACATCACACCAAACACACACCATATACATCTCTCTCTCCCTCTCACATACAAACACACACACACACACACCACTGTTAGGAAAAAAAAATCCTGAGGCAGGTGGCTCCACGGGCGCAAAGAAATCCAATTAGGTCAGATCAAACCAAATTAAAATGCCCATCGTTTTATTAAATATGGTGCTCTTGGGTGGCCGAGCGCAGGGTGGGGAGACAGGAAAGTGGGGAGCATATGAAGACCCAGAACCACGTGTTTCACCTCTGGGAGCCCACTTAAATACCCTGTGGGAATGGTCCTGACCTCCCCACCCCCACCCCAGAGAGGTCAGGACTTGGCATGCTGGGATTTCGAGTCCTGACTAATGCAACTCCCAGGCCAGGGCCTGGGATGGATGCCAGGGGCTGGGGCTACGCTCTAGACTTAACACACACCACACACACACCATACATATCTCTCACACACCACACACACACACGAAAGACAGGCAAGGAAGGACCGGAGGAAGACTGTAAGAAAAGGTTTACCACAGTCAGGAAGGATTGACAATACATGCAGGGAGAGGACAGACATGCCCCTGTCCACTGCTGCCCCGCAACCCAGGCTAACCCTCCGTCTACGTGACAAATCTAATCCCTGAGAGCCTCAGGCATCGTCTGTTCTCAATGCTTTACCTGCTGTTCCCATCCCAGAATCCATTCCTCTCCCTCTAGGTCTTCCCTCCAACATGGCTAAGCCTGCTCCATCCTCGGGTCTCCTCCCTGGGAACCTCTCCCAGCCCCCTGGGTCCACCCTCTCGCGTCCTCTGTCACACCCCATACTGCTCTGTCAACTTCCACTGAGCACCAGAAGATGGGGACACACTGTCCTGCTGGCTGTTTTCTCCTCTGTGTTGGTGTCTGTTCACCTACTAGTGACTTCTGGGTAACCAAATAAGGGGACCTGGAGTGTTTCAAGAGGACTGCACACAGGGTGTGGCCTGGGTAGCGTAGGACAGCAGCTGACAGGGGTTACTTCAGTACTGTGAACTCTCTCCTGGGTCAGTGGGAAGTCCACTACAGAGTGCCGGCAAACAAACAAACAAACAAACACCAGGCTCTCTTTTGTTTGTTTTGTGTTGAGACACAGACACAGGTTGGTCTTGAAAGACTTGAGGAGCTAGGATGACCTTGAACTCCTGACCCTCCTGTCTCTACCTCCCAAGTGCTGGGACTGTAGTGTGTACCACCAGCCCCAGTTTGAAAGTCAGACTCTTGTTCATGGTCTGCAAGGCCTCATACGATTTTGCTGGTGCCCACATCTCTAACTTACCCTTTTTTTTTCCCACCCCTCTGCTAAAGTTGCGTGGGTCTTCCAGATGGTTCTCCAACATGGAAAGAAAAAAAAAGCAGATGCATCAACGGATCCTCAGAGGGCCTATTCTTCTCACCTCTAAAACAGCCAACTACCCAGTCCCTGATGCCCACTCCCGTCTCTTCCCCCCTCCCACCCTTGGAGCCCATTGTGAGGGTTCTGTGACGCCTGGGTGGAGCTTGCTTGGTGAACCATGCAGGGTACAGTAGCGATGAATGGCTGTTACTATAACAGCATTGAGAGCTGGGGACCCAGCTTCCTGGTGGGCTGGGGAGGAAGGAATGGGTGGGATGAAGACAAAGACTAATTACTCTCCCCTCCCCCATCCACCACCCCACCACCACCCCCAGTCCCAGGCTGGGCCAGCTAGATCTGCCAGATCCCGCTCTGAGATCCCTGTTAACAGGCTCGGCCTGACCCTTTCACAGGGGGCTGCAGGGGGCTGGGATGAGTGGGGCCTCTGTGGGGTCAGAGCCAGTGGCTGCTTGCTTATCTCCACCCTCCCAGGCCAAGCTTAGGGGCCCAGCCCAGGCAGCAGGGAGCTGACAAGGGGCCTTTATACTTTGCAAGTGGCCTGCTAAGGGTTTGACTCTGAGGGAAATAAGATGCTCAAGGCTCCATTCTTAGGAACACTCAACTGGCAGGTGCCCTCTGCTCTATTGGTCCCCTTGTAGCCCCCTTGGTGCTGCAGGGTGTCCGTGCAACTAACCGTTACCCAGTGCCAAAGAGGAAGGCCATTCTGACACATCATAGCACGGAGGAATCTTGAAGACCCTGTGTCAATCAAGCACATCACAAAGAACAGACTGTGTAAAGTGTATGGAGCTGTCACGTTCATAGAGACGGAAGGTTGAATGCCGCTTGCCAGAGGTTTGGGGAAGGGATGTGGGAGCTGTTGCTCAGTGGGTCCACATGAAATTTCTGGAGATTGGTTCCCTGACAACGCATTGACTCAACAAGGCTGAGCTGTTGCCCAAAGGTTAGGGTGGCAATTTTTCTCATAGGAATTTTACACAACTAAACATTTAAATATATACAGTTCTAAATCTATCACCATGAATTCTGTTTCTCTAATCCCACCTGGTCTTGCTTTGCGTGTTTTAAAGTTTCCTTGTTGGTCGCATGTGTAACTGTAACTGTCGAGGCTTCTGACCTCTCTACTCATGATTGGATCAGCAGCGTTAGTCCCATCCCCACAGCCTGCAACTAGCTAATTCCAGCCATGGGGTGACTAAAGATTCAGACTTTGAAATCAGAAAGCCCAGCGATACCCACTCTGTACTCTGTAAGCTAGGCAGGATCCTTAACCTCTCGGAATGTCTGTCTCTCCTCTTCTATACGACTTTGTCTACTCCTAGGATTGCCATAAAGCTGAAGTCCACATGGCATCTGGCGTGTGAGTTGGGATAGGTCTCCCAGCATCATTAACTCTTTCTTGGATGGTGGAGATATATATCCGAGTGTGTGTGTGTGTGTGTGTGTGTGTGTGTGTGTGTATAATCTCAGGGATGAGAAAGAGTCTAGACCATGGAAAACAAGATACTGGGGAAGAATTCTTTGGCTGTGGCGTTCTTCTGCCCAGCTGATTGCTGTCTGCGGTTCCCCTCTGGCTCCTGAGCATCCACAGGGCTGCAGACATCACTACATCTCCTTCCACCTCATGATAACTCCGAGGCACAGGGCTCCAGTGTTTTGTTCTTGACTAGGACACCCTAGAACACACAAGTCAAGAACAAAACAGCCAGCGCCTTCACCCATGACAATAACAGCACAGGCCTGGAGGAGCGCTCCAACCCCCCCAAGTCTGTGACGCTGAGCCTCGTGGGAGAGGATTCCTGCTCTGCTGGGAGGTTGAAGGAAATACCATTCACCTCCTTTTTTGGCCCTGATCTCACTAGATAGATCCCCAAATCCTTTCCATGTTTGGTAACACAGCCAGCAAGAGTTTACACCATTCTAATAATAAAATATAGGAGCATGCTAAAGTTGCATAGTAACAATAAACATTAAGTTTATATGAGATCAACTTTGCATTTATGTAGGCAATTATGTAAATTAAAACATGCATCCATGTTTGCATTAATGTAAAGCTTCTCTGTAATAATTTATCACTGCATCTCAGTTGCCTACTTTTAGAATAAGTTCCTATTGTATGTCAATTTTGTGATATCATCTTTCCATCAGAAAGTGAGATGATTTTACCTTTTCTCTAGCAATTGATCAAAACTGTTTATTGTTGGCCTTGGGAAAGAGTCGGCGTCTCCACTCCTTGTTGGAAAACTAAATTCCTTTTCGTAGCAAAGCTTTCTTTAAGGCCACCTGGACATGGTTGTGAACCCACTAATCCCAGATACTCAGAGAGCTGAAGCAGGAGGATCATCGTGTGAGCTCTGAAGACCTTGCCAACACAGCAGGTCTCTTCTTCACATGAAAACAACCCGAAGACAATGGTTGTCAGACTGGATTCTGCAGCAGCCGCGAAAACAAAGACCAAAAGCTGTCAGCTTTCCAACTGGTTTCCTTGATCTTTAATCTTGAGGATTCTTTGGATTGACACCACCCACTGACCAGCAGCTCCGTGTCAGCATCCTCCACGGGTGACATAATTCCACTTTAGTCATTGTTGTAGTCAGCACTACTCCCCAGCAACTTCTCCTTCAATGCCACCCACAATGCCCAAGGAGAGAGGAAGCTGCAGAGGGAAGTTGGAGGGGACAGAGGTGGCATTATCAGCTCGCAATCAGCTTCTGTTAAAATGTATGATTTTGGGAGTTCAACAAAAGCGTGTGATTATGCCTATGGTTGGGCCCATCCCCCAGGTTGTTAGGAGGAGCCCAGAGCTGCTCTGAGGTGTAAGTCTCTGACTTCACAGTAAATCTACCTCTGCCTCTCCTTAGAATGAAAGGCCTGCTCTTCCCTCTTGAACACCCACAGCTGCTCCTCAGGCATCACTTCTTCCAGAGGGGTAGGCCGGCACCCAGCCCATCACCCAGCTCATCACCTACTCTACGGCACCGGTCGCCCCTGTGTCTAGCTGCTCTGCACCCATAAAACAAAGGCTGGTCAGATGGTCAGGTGATCAAACATTTGCAACACAGGCATGAGGACCTGAGTCCCCAGAACCTGTGCAAAAATGTCAGCTGTGGGCCAGGTGGTGGAGGCGCACACCTCTAATCCCAGCACTCAGGAGGCAGAAGCAGGCGAATCTCTGTGAGTTCGAGGTCAGCCTGGTCTACAGAGTTAGTTCCAGGACAGGCTCCAAAGGTATGCGGAGAAAACCTGTCTTGAAAAACCAAAAAATAAATAAATAGTCTGTAGTCTAAGACCTGGGGAAGCTGGGTCAACCGGTGAGTTTCAGTGGGAGGAGACCCTGTCTCAAAGAAAGTGGATAGCATTCCCGAGGAACACGTACACACTCTAAAGTATACACATAAATACAAGAAATAAAATATTAATAATCCATAATAATCTAATCCATAATAGACTCAAGTTGTAACTGTTAAAGTAGCCTGTCCAGGTGTCCCAGATAAAATCAGCGGAGCAAGGAACCAACCCAGAATGAATGGATAGACCCATGAACGAGGCAGATGAACTCCAGTTTTCCAGACTGAGGCAGGGAAAAGTAATTTCTTGGTGGAACTCTTGGTCTCTGCCTTGACTGTGTCCTGCTGTGACCCACCTGGGTCATGGACCCCAAGAGAAGGTCTTCTGGGTTCATCATAAGTCTCCCCGCATTCCCCACCCCAAGAAGCATGGAGGGGCTTGGCACAGTGGTGTGGCACAAGTGTGGGCATCGCGCCTTCCTTTAAGAGCGTTAGGGGTCAAACCCAGGACTGAGGCATATTAGGCCAGGGCTCTACCATGGAGGCACACTTAGTCTTTTGACTTGAAACCTTTTATAAAAATCTCTTTAGTTAGCATTACAAAGTAAGGGGTTTCACTATGACACCGTCATATGCAGGTGGATTGAAATTTGAGTGACCATGATCTCTGGGCAAGTTGGCCTCACTAGACAAAATACAGCTACATCGATTATGTTGGTTAAACCTTTTGATGATTGATCGGCTGTTTTCATTCTTGCGTGTACTGAAGACAGTGAAACTTAAAACACATTGAACTGTTTTTCATTCAATGGTTAAATGCATAGCATGAGATAGGATTTGGAACTAGGAAATAGATGGAACCTAAACCACTTTGATTTAGGAAACCTGCATTTGCATTACCAATGCTACTCAAGCGTGACCCTGTTTTAGGTTATTTCTAAGTTAGAAAAACAGACACCATGACAGAGAAATAGATTGAATGTGCAATGGAAATTAAAATGAGATGTGAAATTAAATGAGCATAAATACAAGTGTGGTAATAAAGATTTTAGCCTGAGTCCACAGTTAGGCATTTTAAGACTCATACTTATCTTGGCATAGCTAGAACTTGACAGGTTCAATCCAACAGGGATATCTTTAAACAAAGTGGAAGCCTACAGAATGGGAAAAGATTTTACCAACTACATGTACAATAGAGGAATAATATCCAAAATATATTAAGAACTCAAGAAACTAGATATCAAGAAAACAGATAATCCAATTTTAAAATGGGATAAAGATCTGAACAGAAAATTCTTAAAAGAGGAACTCAAATGACTGAGAAACACTTAAAGAAATGTTCAACATTCTTAGCCATCAGGGAAATGCAAATCAAAACTCCTGCAAATCAAAACATCTTACACCTGTTAGAATGGCTAAGATCAAAAACACAAGCGACAGCTCATGCTGGCAAGGATGTGGAGCAAGGCGAACACCCATCCATCACTGGTAGAAGTGCAAACTTGTACAACCATGAAGGAAAATAGTGTGGCAGTTCCTCAGGAAGTTAGGAATTGATCTACCTCGAGATCCAGCTATACCACTCTAGGAGGGCAATATACCCAAAGACGCTTCATCCTACTACAGAGACACTTGCTCAATTATGTTCATTGCTGCTCTTTTCAAAATAGTCAGAAACTAGAAACAAGTTAGAAGACCCTCAACAGATGAATGGATAAAGAAAATGTGGTACATTTACATAATGGAGTATTACTTAGCCATTAAAAAAATGAAATTCAGTGTCCTCACCCATAAAATGGGACGAATGAGAGTCCCTGCCTCCACAGAACATGTGAGACCAGAGGACATGCTCAGGCCCTGGAGACTGAAGCATGATGGAGTTTCATCTTTAGGAGCAAGAGCCCAAGCAGGACCTTCCCTCCTCTACAGGCTCAGCCGCCTCACACCTTCACACAGTCCCTCTGGGTCAGAAACCCTAGGATTTCTGCTGATGATTCTCTGAGGATGTCTGTGAAGAAAATGGCTCCTCCTGTCACCTGCCTGCCCATGTAGAGTGACAGCTCATTTTCATAAGGTGAGACCCACCAGTCCAAGGGTCAAAAACTGGGAGTCTGTCAGCCAGATGGATCATGGACAGTTGTTCAATCCATGTGGTATCTTTTTTAAATTTGGATTTCCAGGGGCTAGGAACATAGCTCACTCAGTTTGCACAAAAAGCACACAAAGCTCTGGGTTCAATCTCCAGCTTGTGATAAAACTAGGTACGGTGGCAAATGTCTGCAATTACAACACTGGGGAAGTTGAGGAAGAAGAATTAGAAGTTCAAAGTCATCAGGTCAACCTCAGCTGCTTAGTGAGCTCAAGGTCAGCCTGAACTACATGAAAAAATAATAATAAAATGAAATGTCTTGGTTTAGTTTAAAAATCAGAAGATTGTGCATAAACTTCTAGTTTGTAGCAACACTGGCACCTGTGTCCCTTTTCCTCATAACACACAGTTAGACAATATTCCCCAGACTCCCTTGCAGCTAGACCCATAGGACTACATTCCAGCCAAAGAAATATGAACAGAAGAATGATGTTGTGTGGTAATAAAACCTCCCTTGCCACAATCTTCCCCTGCTGCTAGCCAGACAGAGAAGACCCCAGGAGAAGGAAGAACCCTGAGACAAGAGGACTGAGCTCCCCGGATGACCTACCCCAGACTGTAGGGAATAGGAAGCAAACCTTGGGAAAGCCAAACTCACTGTCTCACTCTCGAGAAAGGTTCAAGGCCTTTGCTGTAGAAGCAGGACCAGATAACAAAACTTCAAAACCAATAAATTTGTAAGTAAATTCCAAGTGGACATAGCAAGGTCATTTCTGTTTTGAGTGGAGCTGGAGAACCTAGAGAATGTGTTCTCTGTGGGCCCCTCACAGCAGCCATGCTCGAGGAGAGGTCCAGCCCATCTCAATATCACAACAATCCCCTCATGCCTGTTGAGACAAGCATTTCCTTGAGTGTTCAAAGGAAACGTGACATTTTCTGTGTGGGTTCTGCCATGAGACAGTGGACACACAGCAGGTGCTGGAAGCCTCACGGGACTCTGCTGGCTCCCTCAAAGGAGTTGACTGCTTGCGACCAAGAGCAACTTCACCAGAATCACACCTCCTCCTCCTACCCCGAGGACCAGCTGGCTCTCCCCTCTACTGAGAAGGGTCTTAGAGATTTGGCCTTCCCCTCCCACCAGCCCACAAACGCCACACTCAAGGGACCAGGAATACATTGCTACATTTCAGGCTTGGATAGAGACAGCAGACAGAGTCCCTTGGTCCTCAAACTTAATTTAGAAAGGCCATGCTGGAAAATTCCAAGAACCCAAGGGGGTTGTGGATACAAAAGTTCTGACTTGTCCTCAAGGACTGACTGACCACATGACAGTCACACAATGTCCATTAAAGCATAGTAGAAACAAATGCTGCAACCATCTACACAGCCTTGAGACACACACATTTCTAAACACAGGAAGTTGACCAATCAGACTCGGTAGCAAAACTCTGACCTGGGGACTGGAGACGTGACTCAGGTGACAGAGTGCTCACCTGGCATGCTTGAGGCCCCAGGTTTGATCTCCAGCATTGCATGAACTGGGCGTGATTGCATCTGTAATCCCAGCACTTGGGATGTAGAGGCAGGAGGATGAGATGTTCAAGGTGATCCTCAGCCAGCCTGGAACACGTGAGACCCTGTTTCAAAAGAACAACAGCAAAATCCTAACTTGAAAAGACGTACGACAAACAAGAAAGCTGTTTGGCTATTAAAACCTTATTCTTTGCAGAAATACCAATGTATTGAGTTATGGAACATTAATCCAGATCCCATAGGTGTGGTAAATAATATATTTCATGGGCTTGCCCAAACCCCCAAACACTCCACATCCCAAAATGCACTGGTACCCTGAGACATCAGGGCTTCTGTTACAAACCTAAAACATAGAATCTGTCTGTGACCATAACCCTGAACGTTCCCAACACCTAAGTCACTGACTCTCACACAAGCATGTCAGAAGAGTTTGTCTGAGCCGGACTGCCTGGGAAAACACACACTAATTGTCAGAATCAACACTCTGGGATGGATGCAAAGAGTCTGATGTTACAGGTTTAACGAGAACAGGATGAGCGGGTTACAACTGCTTGGCTATTGGTGACAAGAACATTGGGTGTTAGTTGGTCCCTTGGGCTCAGGTGAGATATAGAAGACACTGGAGCACAGTCTTTCTGGGAAGCTTTTCATTCACATCATGTCAGCATGACCATGACAAATGGAGGTGGAATGGTCCAAGGTCCAACTCAAGCAGAACCTGAGACTCCCAGAGTCCCCCTGCCTAGCAGGCTTAATGGGGACTTGCCACTTTCTTTTTCTTACTCATGACTTCGCCATCATCCTCTTTTCTGATCTGAGTCTTACGTACCTGACACTAGTCTCAAATTCAGTATATAGCCAAAGGATGGCTTTGAACTTCCAACCTCTGTCTCCTGAGTGCTGGGTTTAAATAAAACTACCACATGCAATTTGTGTGTCCCTGATGGAACCTAATGTTAGCTTCCGACATGCTAGGCTAACACTCTACCCCCTGAGCCACACTCCTAGCACTGTTCTCCTCTTTTGGTAATGATCTTTCCTTTGAAGGCATTTATAATACCAATAACAAATCTGTAGGGGGAGATCCCTTGCCGCAAGGAAGAGTCATCTCTAGGCAGCCATGTGCCAAGTGCAGTAAATTCCAGAATCATACCCAGGCCTTTTGCTAGCATGATTTTAGTGTTAGTAGGTAGTCCTGGTGTAATGTCAGGACAGACAAATGGCAGGAGGTTTAAGCCAAAGACAGACGCAGTGAGGCTCAACAAAGGAACATCTTTAAATCCACTCAGGGGTCCCCCTACTGCCAGTGACAACCAAGTAAAGCCTGAATTGGAGAGGGTGACATTGGTCTCACCTAGGACCCTAAAACTGTTAGGTTGGAGGATAAATAAATGTCCCTCCTCAGGAATGAGAGGTTGAGGTGATAGAAAAGCCTCTTTGTTTCTTCCAACCTGAAAATCCTGTTGGATTGGTCTCTGGGATGAGCACCAGTGGGCCAAAGGTTGAAGCAAACGGTCGCAGAAATGCATAGCCGTTATTTAAAATCAGGTTGTTCCCGTCTTGCCGTCAGTATTTCCGGTTCTGCCTGTTTCTGCCTGGCTCTGTCACGAGCCCATGGTCAATGCCCTCCTCAGGGGTCTGGAAACCCTCTCTGTCCTATGGTAGGACCCCAGTGTTACCTGAGACCCATCTTTACCACAGTATTTCTTCCATCTTTTTCTCAAACCTCCTGAAAACTTGAGGATTGCAGCCATTTCCAAAAAGCATCAGGAGGGCATCAGAATAAAGAAATTGAACTATGGGCAAGATTAAACAGTTGTAACTGTTTAACAAAGGCAACATTGTAACAATTGTAACTGTTTAACAAAGGCAACATTGTAACAATTGTAACTGTTTAACAAAGGCAACAATTATGACAGTTGTAACTGTTCAATAAAGGCAACAATTGTAACAGTTGTAACTGTTTAACAAAGGCAACAGTTGTAACAGTTGCAACTAAGGACTGGCACAAGGTCTTCACTGATAAAACAACTGGCTTTTTGTTACATTCAGCATCAGCATTAGAATTAGGAGCTGTGACAATCAGGCACAGGGATGCTGGATTTGTAAGACTCTCACATGTGAGTTAATGGGGACAGAAGCCTCATGTGTGTCATGAGTTTCAGGTGCTGGTGGTGACGGCCTGGGAGATCCCCAAGATAGCCACGACTCATACCGCAGAGATGTTCTCGGGTTCTTGGTATGTCTGAAAGAATGCAGAGACGTGACAAGACATTGGGAGGACTACATTTTTAAACTTTCGTTACGTGTGTGTGGGGGGGTGTTTCTGAGTATTGAACTCAGGTCATTTGGCGCTGTGACAAGCTCCCTTACCCACTAAGTCATCTCACCAACCCATGGGAGGAAGTTTATTACAGAGTGAAAGTCTACATCCAGGGGTGAGGGTGGGCTTCCCAAGAGAGAGTCTTGTCCCACAGGTTTTTCTTAGTGTGCTCTTTTTTTCTTTTTTCTTTTTTTTTCTTTGCGTGGGGGGTGGTTCGAGACAGGGTTTCTTTGTAACAGCCCAGACTGGCCTCAAACTAACAGAGATCCACCTGCCTCTGCTTCCCAAGTGCTGGGATTAAAGGCGTGCACCACCACTGCCTGACTGGTGTGCCTTCTCTAAAGCAAGGAAATGTGGTGTGAGGTTATGGGAGCTATTTTTGTTTAGGGTAACTTTAAAAGGAATATTGCTATGTTGAGGATGAGGGTTGTAGCAGATGCGGTATCTGCAGCATACATTGATTTTCATGCTCCAGTTTGGTGGCTATTGATTACATGTCTAGATCTAGCAAGCATGTCCAACTTGTGGCCTGAATCTGGCCAAACGTGATGAAGCATGTCCAATCTGTGGCCTGTATCTGGCTGAACGTGACAAAGCATGTCGAACCTGTGGCCTGCAGGCCACATCTAGCAGGATATGAGCAAGCTATGAGTGTGGCCCAACTCAAAAGTCATAAATGTACTTAAAACATTATGAGATCTTTTTTTTTGGTCAACTTTTTTGTAACGACATCTCCTACATCTTGAGTGTGAACTTTGTGGACACACCTGTGCACACAGTTCATGGGCTATAAGTTCCTTTTTATCTTTTTGTTTTACCTACAGGCTTTCCTTTTGACCACTTTCTTCCTTTCTACTCTCTGGTCAGTCACTACTTCATTCCTCCTCACAGATGTCCATCCCTTATTTTTAAGGAGTTGCAGAGGGGTGAAGGTTTATTTTCTGTGACTACTTCTGGCTGGCTTTTTAAATCTAGACACCTGCTCTAGAGGATCCAGGCTTGCTTTTCTAGGGACTACAGGGGTTTGTTTTGTTTTTTAGGGATCCTCATATTGATTTACAGGGCCTTGATCCTAGGAGATGAAATTTTTCAAGAATTTAATGGGCAATGTGGTTTGGAACGCCAGCACTCGGAGGAGAGAAGCAGAACTATGCAGGTTCAAAACCAGCCTGGGTCATGAAGGCCAAGCAGGGCTACACAGATCCTATCCGAGAAAGAGGAAGAGAGAAAATGGTGGAGGAAGGGGAGAAAAAAAACTAGAAAGAAAAATACACAAGAATGCTTAAAATGTAGGAACCAAGCCCTGGAAAATGGCTCTGGCTACAAGAACTTGGTGCTCTTCCAGAGACCCAAATCTGTTCCCCAATACCCATGTCAGGTGACTCACAGCTGCCTGTAATCCCAACTGCAGGGGACTCATTACCTCTCTGGCCTCTGAGGACACCCACATACATGTGCACATACTCACACACAGACACATACAAATAAATTAAAATACTTTTTTAAATGTAGGCATCAGATACAAAGAGCTGATGAATGACTACCAGAATCCCTAAGAATGTTCAGAACAAGATTAGATTGGGTGAGTCAGCTTTCAAAAAAAAAAAAAGTTTAGTCTCCAATGCATAGCCCCAAAGGCCTTTGTAGTTACTGGATCCAAGCCTGATGCACGAAGCCTGAGGTAATTCACAAAACTGAAGATATATCTGAATGCAAAGCATGCATAAATGACAATGCCCCCAGGAAGGGCTGAAGGATGCATTTCTGCAAGAGTCCACAGCACTGGGGTCCAGAGTTTTATGGCTACAGTTTAAGACGCTGCAGCTGAGTCTGGAGAGCGCTGGAGCATTCTGGCTTTCCTCCCTGCACACAGAAGCCACTGGAGTCTTTTCTTGACTGCCCCAAGAGCCCATTCCCCTCACTCTGCATTGCATCAATACCAATGACTCCGTTCTTTGGTTAGGCTTCCTTGTTGGATATGTTTAAGGCCATGTAGGGGCCAAAAATAAACCAGCCAGCCAACCAACCAATGAATGCCTCCTGCCATGTGAGTGTGTGTGTGTGTGTTAGAATTTATATCTTTCCTTAACTTTGGTGACACACTTTAACCTTATGGTTTTGCTCTTATCAGTTTTTGGTTTTATATGGAAGCAATCTTCTTTTAATCCAAAAAGTCCTTTTTTAACCAAAAATAAATTTTTATCCTTTAAATTTTAATAATTTCTCTCCCCCATATCTCTCTCTCTCTCTCTCTCTCTCTCTCTCTCTCTCTCTCTCTCTCTCTCTNCTCTCTCTCTCTCTCTCTCTCTCTCTCTCTCTCTCTCTCTCTCTGTGCGTGTGTGTGCATGTTTGCTGGTGTGCATGCACCACGGTGCCTAGTTGGAGACCAAAGGACAACTCTAGGGAGTCGGTTCTCTCTTGCCACCCTGTGGGATCTAGGACTTGAACTCAGGTCGTCCAGTTTGTGTTCAAATGCCTCTACTACTGAGCTGTCATGCCAGCCCAGCTGGTTCCTTTATCTGACTTATTTTCTTCTTAAAACAATAAAATTCAAAACAAACTTTACCAATTCCTGAACTTAGACAAAATTATTTCTTCATGAATAAAATCACATATTTTATATTTTAGCGATGACCCAGGAAGTGATGTCAGAAACAGAGAACGTGAAGAGCAATCAGTTGTAAACATCTAACACATGCGAATCCAGATATATAGGCAGATTAAGTTTACAGTGGTAGAGACATTTCTGTTTGTTTGTTTGTTTGTTTGCTTTGTTGTCATTGTTTTGTTTTGTTTTGTTTTGTTTTGTTTTTCTGAGACAGGGATTCTCTGTGTATCCCTCGCTGTCCTGGAACTCATTCTGTAGACCAGGCTGGCCTCTAACTCAAAGAGATCTTCCTGCCTCTGCTTATCAAACGCTGAGATTAAAGGCGTGGGCCACTGCTGCCCAGCACGTTTCTGTTTTATATTACCAACAAATTAACTTATTTGCCAATGACTTCAGTTCTATAAACTAAAAGGAATTTGACCTAATTTTATATGAGCACTTCTTTATTCATAAGTCAATTGGAATAAAACTCTTTGGAGGACCTTATTTTGCAAATATGCCATATACCAAGAAAAAAGGCAGTATATAGATATAGATATAGTATGTATGTCTGTGTATATGTATATGTACACACAAACTGAGATTATATAGACTTCAAGCTAAAACTTGAGTCCAAAGACAAAGGAGTGTAGCGAGAATAATCTACTCATTTGAAAAGGAGTATTGATGCCAGGCAGTGGTGGCGCACGCCTTTAATCTCAGCACTTAGAAAGCAGAGGCAGGAGATTTCTGAGTTTGAGGCTAACCTGGTCTACAGAGTAAGTTTCAGAATAGCCAGGGCTACACAGATAAACCCTATCTCAAAAAAACAAACCAAATCAATCAAACAAACAAAATGAAATGAAAAGGAGTACTGAAGGCTGGGCCGGGTGATGCAGCCTTGCAATCCCACGGTGAGGCAAGGGTTGCTGAGAGTCCAGGCCCATCTGGGTTACAGAAGGTGGGTCTCTGTGAGTTCAAGGCCAGCCTGGCCTAGTAACAAGTTCTAGGACAGCTAGAGCTATATAGACTCTGTCTCAAAAAACAAACAATAAATAAACAAATCCCAAAGTAATGTAAGTACACAAATAATTTAATTATATTTATGATGAGTTATATTTATGGCAAAATAAATGAGGTCATTTGCCTATATGATCAAATCCTAACAATTTTTAGGTGTTGTAAGTGGTTCTTTTTTTTTTTTTTAATGAGACAGACAGAGAGAAGAGTCTATGTAGCTTAGGTTTCCCTATCTCATAATCTCCCTGCCTCAGCATCTCTAAGACTGGGAATTACAGATCTGTATCACTTTGCCTGGCTAGAGACCAGTCTTAAGCAAGTCTCACGGATGACTGGATGACTGGATTTCAAAGAGTCACCTTTGAACCCTTTACCGGTTTGATCATTCGCTCTTGCACGTCTGTGTTCTGCACAGGGCTGGTTTACGATAATCTTGCCAAAGCTATGTTTTCAAAAGAGGTAGCAGAAGAGAATGAACACAACAAATTGGAAGTCTCTCAACTGTAGTCCTTGAGATACACACATGCACGTGTGTGCACACACATGTATACACACATACACATATATGCACACATACATTCTCACACATATGTACACACATATACATATATACACATACACAATACACACACCAGTATCAACCTAGATCTGTAAGGTGAGTTCAGAGTATTGAACTGAAGCACCTGCAGGTTGCCCAAGTATCTCAGGACACATCAGTGGAGGCTCATTCTGATGGCTGATGTGAGAGTCTGTGTTAGGGAAGCATTTGAGCTCAGCAAACCATACTTCCTGGAGTCACCAATGGCCCAAATATCCTCCATTAGGAGTCTTAGAAAAACCTCAACATCAAGGGGTGCAGGTTGTTCAAGGTGACGAGGGCCATCACACCTGGATTCTCCAGAGCAGCTGTTGAATCGCTCCCAGCCCTCATTCCTATACGATACGTGAGGCCCTGTGAGGTGGACGCATGGTGTGGGGTCAGACACTCTGAAGCCTCTGTTAAGACCCTAGACACCTGTGGTCGCCCACAGCAGACCAAGGTGAGCATTTGTCTCTTTTCTTTGGGGTCTGGAGACCCTCGACAGATAAATCTCTAATGAGACCGTTGCTGCTCTCCTCCGAGTTTTTAGCCTTCATCGCCAGTCACCACAGACGAAGGCTAATGTCAGGGTAATGACAAAATGACATGTAGACACTTGCACGAAGTCAACAATTATCATGAACACAGATAAGAAACTAAAAGGACACATGTTAAGTCAGAGTATATTCTTAGATATTTGGGGAAACTCTATTTTAATAACATATAATCCTTTTTAGCCACAAGAGGAGTTTAGAAGACATAAACATGGGGCCGGCTCCTAAGTGTTTGTCTTGTCAGCAAGAAGACTTGATTTGATCACCAGAACTCATATGATAGAAAGCCAGGCCTGGCAGTAGGTACTTACACTCCAGCCCTGAGGAGGCAGACACAAACAGAGCCCTGGTTCTGACCTAGCTGAACCCATGAACTTCAGACCAGTGAGAGACCCTGCCTCGAAGCAAGGCAGATGACACCTGAATAACACTTGAGCTTGTCCTCTGGCCTCCACACATGTGAACACACATCTGCATGCACCAACACACATGTGCAACCGCACATATGTACAACTACATACACAATATATAAAAAAGAAAAACACAAATCATAACTGTGTGTCTCAGTCTCTCTGCTCCTGGGAAGAACATTTATTCAGCCCGACCAGAGCTGCCCAGTTCAGAAATCAAATAGTAACAGATCCACAAGGACGCGGGTCAGACACCAGCACGTGAGAACAAAAGAAAACAAGAACAAGAGTAAGGCTCCCTTCCCTGAGTGGGGCTGGGCAGCCCAAGGGGAAGTCATTGGGAGGGAGGGGACTCCCCATTGTGCTGAGCCTATTCATTTTCTGTGACCTAAAAGGAAAGGATAAAGGGGACCAAAGCCACTCCCAAATAGGGAACTCATATGACCTTACCCTGAGATTCAGCATCTGCATTCCAAAAGGGATTGGGCATCTTAGAGCCTAAATGTCCTCAAAATCAGGGGGAGTGGCTATGTGTTTGTAGAAGTGGGAGCTTTTTAGCATGGCCCCATGCTCCCAGACACATGGTACCTTCCTGCCCCATCAAACTTTTTTTTTTTTTTTTTTTTTTTTTTTGGTTTTTCGAGACAGGATTTCTCTGTAGCTTTGGAGACTGTCCTGAAACTAGCTCTTGTAGACCAGGCTGGCCTCAAACTCATAGAGATCTGCCTCTGCCTCCTGAGTGCTGGGATTAAAGGCACATACCACTACCACCCAATTTAAGGCTTTTTTTTTTTTTTAAGACAGGATCTCTTGCAGCCTAGGCTGGCTTCAAACATGCTATGTAGCCACGCATGATCTTGAATCTCTAATTCCCCTGCCTCTACTTCCCAGATTACAAGTGTGGGTTACCATGACTGCCCTGGGTGAGGTCCTCAGACTGGGAAGAATGTTCCTTCTGAGCTAGCAATGGCCAAGGAGTAAACTGGGCAGGTCTTCTGATGACCCATTTATTAAATGCTTTGTAGTGGAAATCAGAGAGAACTGTGAAGAAAGGGGAATTTGGAGTAGAGAAGAAGGTGGTCCAAAGGCCGCTTTGTAGGAACTGAAGAACACATGGCTATGTCCACAGAAGCCAGATTTACAGGACCCCCAGAGGGGTTTTTCAGGACCATGAATCAAATGACTTGAGAAGTTGCCAGAAGAAAGGAAGAGATGGGGGTGGAGCAGAGCTCACGGCCAAGTGCACAGTGCAGGTAGGGCGTGGGCAGAGACCCACAAAGGCAAGAGGAAAGCCAGAGCTTTCGTGGTCCCTCCCTGCTTTCTGGGTGATTGAAAACCCACCTAAGACCAGAGGCTGCCCTCACCTGGGAGTGTCAGTGGCTACAGCTTCATTGTTCTCAAGGTGTCCTTCTGGAGTTTGGCTAGGAGCTGCTCAGAAGCACTGACTCTGCAGGGATGGAGCCCACACTGCCTGGCTTCTGTCTTGCCTATTCCTCTCAGTAGACTTCAGGGATAAGTCAACCAAGTGCTTAACTCTAGAGTCAATGGGACCCGGGATGGCGATGGGCATCTCTGAATCCTTCCAGGCCCCTGATCCCTGCCCTCACCTTAGATACTACCAAGATGAAGCTCCCATGTGTTCTTTATGGAAGCAGCAGGGGCACAGGATAGAGGCTCTCCTGCAGAGAAGGTCTCAGCTTTGGAAAACCGGCTTTCTTAATTTGCTCTTTCCTTGAGCAGTGGCTGGGTCTGGAAAGTACTTTAAGTCCAGTGTGTGGTTTATGGACCAGGCTTAACAGTAGCCCTGTGTCTGAGACACGTAGTTACCTTAGACTGACTGAAGAGACATGTGGCCAGCCTTCGTGTGCATCTCCCAGGCAAGCTAGAAATTCCTTCCAGCTGTCCTTCTGGTGTCGGCCTGTGAGGCACCACTGCAGGCCACAGATCAGTGTGCCAGCACAGCCCTCTTCTGGGATGTAAGGAGAAATGTCTCTTCCTTTTGTAGCAGAGCCCTCATGTAGTAACAGAGGACAGAGAGCAAAACAAAGCAGCAGGTCCCTGACTAGGGGTGTATCTAACAAATGACCATCTTCTTAGACGCACATCCTCAACCAGGGCTGGCGAGGTGAGATGGTCCGTCAGGTAAAGGCACTTCCTGTGTGAGCGTGGTGACCTCAGTTCCATCCCAGAACCCATAAAGGTGTGGTGGGAGAATAGGAACTAAAACAGCTACATCGAGATTAACATGTGACCAAGTATGGCAATAAATACCTTTAATTCCAGCATTTAGGAAGCAGAGGCAGATAGATCTCTGTGAACTCAAGGCTCTCCTGGTCCACACAGGGAGTTCCAGACCAGCCGGGGCTATATAGCCACAATCTCAAATAAAACATAAAAATTAAGATTAACATGTTAAAAAAAAAGTGAGTTTCTGCGGAAGACTGGATGTCTTTATTTATTCTAGCATCATATAAAATAAATGCATGAAATAAAAGCCCCAAAATACAAACAGGAGGTGGGGGACAGGAAAAAGCCACACACTGGTGGCCAGATGACACTGTGGCCCCTTCCCCAGCTCGTTAGTCCACTTCCATTCTTAAGAGTGACTGTTCTTTTTATTTATTCATATTATTGTTTTTTTTTAAAAAATTATTTATTTTTAGTGCGTGTGCATTGGTGTTTTACCTGCACTTATATCTGTGTGAGGATGTCAGAAGCCCTGGAACTGGAGTTACAGACAGTTGTGAGCTGCCATGTGTGTGCTGGGAATTGAACTCAGGGTCCTCTAGAGGAGAAGCCAGTGCCCCTAACCACTGAGCCATCTCTCCAACCTTCTACATTATTGTTTTTTAATTATGTGTAATATGTAAGTGTGTGCATGAGGGTGTGGTTGTCCTCGGAGGCTGGAGGAGAGTGTTGGATCTCCTGGAGCAGGAGTTACAGGTGAGTGTGAGCCTCTTGATGTAGGTGGTGGGAACCAAACCTGGGTCCTCTGCAGTGGTTTTAACTGCTGAACCATCCCTCCAACCTACCTTTTTCTTTTTAAATAATTTGTCTATTTCTATTCCATGCCTAACTTAGCAGACATAAGTTTTCCTCCATCTCCACAGTGGCTACTAGGATTTTCACCTAACCTGTACTATGTTTTTCTTTCAGGCTCTACTAATCAAATTGTTCTTGGGCTTCCATTTGAATCTATTCTGAATTCTTTTATTAATGAGACTAAGAACTTCAAAGGGGAACCTCAGTTTCCTTGGTAACAAAGGTGGAAGGTGAGCACTAATGCCACAAAAGTTGTCCTCTGACCTCCACACTTGTGATGTGGCACTCATATCACCCCACACCTGTGCACATCACCCTCACCCGCACCCCCCACATCACACACACACAACACACATACACACATCACCCACACCCGCACCCCCCCCACATCACACACACACAACACCCACACCCGCACCCACCCCCACACACATCATACACATACACAACACCCACACCCGCACCCTCCCCCACACACATCATACACATACATCACACACATCACACACACATTACCTACCCCCACATCACACACACAACACCCACACCTGCACCCCCCCACACACATCATACACACACATCACACACACACAACACACATACATATCATCCACACCCACACCCCCCCACATCATCAACACACATATCACACACCACAGACACACATCACACACACACACACACACGCACCTACCCCCACATCACACACACATCACACACATACACCTGCACACACCCCCACATCACACGCACACAACACACATACACACACATCATACACACAAAGAGTAAATAAAATTTAGACTAAAGGCCCTCTGCTGCTTGCCTTTTGTTTGTCAGCTTGCTCTGATCGAAAGAGCAGCCTTGCTCGTAAGTCATTCTAAGTCTAGGGGAAGACAGCAGTGCCCAACCCCCTACAGGGGCCGAGGTGGAATTCAGCTCCTTTCCCTTCCTCTGGGGAAAGTCCAACAACAGCAAAAATATTCTGACTTCCTCCAAAATATCTGGGACCTTTGCATCTAAGGGCACACTCAGTCCAGCTTCAGTCACTTGGGGCAAAGGTTTGCTCCCCAGGGTGGCACTGCTGGAAGTTGATAGCGGCTTCCACAGTGGTTCTCAGCCTCCCTAATGCTGGGACCCCTTAATACAGCTTCTCACACTGCAGAGACCCCCAGCCGTAAACTTATCTCATTGTTACTTCATAACTGCAATTTTGCTACTATTATGAATCGTAATGTAAACAGCTGCTTTAGGAGGTGAAACTCTTAGGAGAGCTTCAAGTGGATTACTGGAGCTGTGTCCTTGCAAGAGATAACAGAGCCTAGCTCCCTCTTCTTGTTCTTGTTTGCTTCCTGATCACCCTGATATGTGTGCCACAGGCCCCACACCTCCAAAACTATAAGCTGAAAACATAAAAAAAAATCCTTTGGCTCCATATAAGTTGAATAGTCGGGGTGTTTGTCACAGTAACAGGAAAATAATATAGCGGCTTCCTTGAAGTTGGGAATTGCAGAGTTCAAGGCTGGTGCCAAGTACCAGATCTAGAGCAGGTTACCAAAGGAAGTCTCTCTCTGTGGTCTCCAGAAATCTCACCCTAAGACATAGACTCTCATAGGATCGCGCAAGAGATGGAGCTACCTTCTCTGACATCCTTCCACCTGGAAAACCATGGCAGGAGGTGCTTCAGTTCCAGCCAAGCTGCCTTACCTAGCTAACCTCTGTAAGGGAGAAGACAGAGAGGGGTGTTAGAGGTCTTTGTGCCCACAATGAGGATGGCCACTTGTGAAAACGCACATTCTTGCTTCTCACACTAAATGCTCCAAGTGGCACCAATGTGTCTAGTCTATTTTATTCTTTTTGTTTGTTTGTTTTTTGTTTTTCAAGACAGGGTCTCTTTGCCTCCAGAGTGCTGGGATTAAAGGTGTGCGCCACCACCGCCCCAGCCAAGAGGTTTATTCTTACAGAAGAAAAAAAGAGAAGACAAGGAGGGCCTGCCGTGGTTGTTTGTTTATTGCTTTGATCAACAAGAACAGATTAGCCATAGCTCACTTACACACTCCAAGCAGTTACAGTGATAAGTGAGAAGAAGACACTCTCCTAACCACGCTTACTCCGAAGGCGTCAATGTGTCTACAGGGAATTAGGTTGAAATGGCTCAAGGTCCAGATTAATTAGATAATTAGACTTTGGAATCCAGGAGGCTGAGTCCACCATCCCAAGCTCCAATCTCCCAGGCCTGATAGAAAATGCTGACGCTTTTCTTTGCGTTTCCATAGATACAGGGTGTGGCCTCTCTGGCTGGATGATGGACAGCATTCCAAGGGACTTGCATCCACCGAGTCACTTAAGCCTCCACCACCTGCTGAGGTGGAACTTGATCATATTCATACTTCGTAGATGAGGAAAGTAGGGCAGACGTGGCTGAAGAGACTCAGACAATTAGAGCTGAAGGCTGGAGCTGGCAGCCTGGTCCCAGAGCCCACTCTGGACGTCTCCAGCATTTGTCATAAAAATGTGCGAGGTGACGCCGGGCGGTGGTGGCGCACGCCTTTAATCCCAGCACTCGGGAGGCAGAGGCAGGCGGATCTCTTTGAGTTCGAGGCCAGCCTGGTCTACAGAGCTAGTTCCAGGACAGGCACCAAAGCTACAGAGAAACCTTGTCTTGAAAAAAAAAATGCTAGGTGACATGGGGTGGGGAGATGTATGTGACAGCAGAGAGTAAGCACTATGTGTGTGCGCGCGTGCACGTGTGCCTGTGGGGGTGTGTGTATGCTTGTGTGTGTGTGCTTATGTATGTGTGTATGTCTGAGTGTGTGCTTGTGTATGTGTACGTCCGTGTACGCCTATGTATTTGTGCTTCTGTGCTTATGTATGTCTCAGTGTGTGCTTGAGTACTCATGTGTAAGGAAGGGAGTATGTGTGTGCACGTGGAAGGTATACGTTGCACATCTTGTCCAGTCACTCTCTACCTTAGTTTTTGAGACAGTCTGTTTTGGAACCTGAAGTTCATCAACTGGGCCAGACCAGATAGTTGGCGGACAAGGATTTGCCAGGGATCCGCCTACCTTTGCGCCCCCCCCCCCCCCGTACTAGAATGCAGGCACAATTTTATGTGGGTTCTAGGAACAGAACTCAGGTCTTCATGATTATACAGAAGGCACTTCCTCAACTAAGTCATCTCCCTAAGCTTTTAAGTCACGTGGGCACCCCCACGATACCGCCTAAGAGTGTTCTGGTGGACATCCACAGTTCTGGTTTTCCATGCCACCATTTTGGTTTCAGCACTGAAAACCCTGCACCTCAGGAAACTCCCCAGTCTGGAAAGGCTATCCACCTAGTTCTTGGCCTCTTTCCCGTAAGAATCACTGGGGATTTTGGGGTCCGGAGACACATGCTATCTGTACCACAGTCTGCAAGCATGCAAGTCAAGACAGACTTTCACTATGCAGCTTAGGATTCCCCCCAAATTCATGATCCCCCTGCCTTAGTCTCACATGTGCCGTGATAACCATCAGCCCTTAAGAACTCACAAGACAGGTGATGCTCTTGCAGGCTTCCCAGGTGACTGACACTGGATCTCGTCCATGCTCCAGTGGATGGAGATCAACTCTAGCATTCCAGTTCAGAATTAGCATTCTCGGCCCCACCTTTGAGTTTTAATTCACCAAAGATTAAACTGACATCTAAGGAGTGAGCTGGGCCAGGAACTCATATCCAGCAGCTTAGGGCCTACCCAAGCCCTTTCAGGTTCAAAGAAGAGCAATTCGGTTCTGCCCCTTAGCAGGGGTGCAGGCCAGAGCTGAGATGCAGCTATGCCCAGGTGCAGAGAGAAAGACAATTCTGAGGCACCCAGGGCATCTAGAGATGAATGAGGAAGGGGCAGCCAGGCTGGGAACACCACAGAATGTTCTCAAGCCTGGAGGTTTCCCCGGACAAGAGCATAAGCCGGAGGCTACAGGCTAGCTGTGGCTGACTGCTATCACGTACCCAGTGTCGCCATTCTCTAGGATCCCAAGAGAATGACAAGGCCACGGATACACAGACACACGGACACACACACACACACACATACGGGTGCACAGCACTGACTGGGATAATGACACCCTGTGAGGTGATAACAGCAGACAGGAAGAATCAACTAAAATGTGGCTGCTATAGAACCAATAATGGATGGAGGTGACGAGGAGCCCAGGGCTTGGGACCCAAATGTTCCAGTGAGTCACTGAGACTTGCTGAACTCCCCCAAAGGCTCAGGGGTTGAAGGAACCAGGGTCCTCTAAACACCCAGAGGCAGAAGGCAGACTGCCATTTGAAGAGCTGGTTGCTCTGGGAACAACTGATCAACCTGTGCTCTCTTCACGGTGGGTACAGACAGGATAAGGACCTCCCCACCATGACAGGAGAGGCCATTGTGTGCTCTTAAAGGGCTCAGGAGTGTGCCCCCTCCCCATTTCCTGGAGGAGTAGTTCACACCAATGCTCTTTTCCTGGCTTGCCCTCTTAATTTTTCTTCTTAGTCATAGGGAGTCTCAAAGACATATAATGAGAAACTACATGGACACCAGTATCTGGCTTTCTGCTGCCATACTTTCTTCCGACCTTTCCCAATGCTCCAGGTCATTTGATGGGACAGGAGAGACCCGTTGCCTTCCACTGTGTAGCATCCTCCTGCTCAGTTTTCTGGATTGCTGGGGATGGGACCCAGGGCCATGCCTGTGCTAAACAAGTACTCTACCACTGAGCTGCGTCCCCATTATCCACTCCTTTAGTAGCAGGACCTACTTTTTACCTGTGAGGCTTGTTTTCCAACTACAAAACACTCTTCAGGCACCTTTGCAGTTCAGTGTGGTCACATGACTTCATAAGTAAAAACCGTAAAGAGATTTGGGAAACCGAATCTTTAAAAAGAAGGCGTTAGTGGCTCCTTCTCCCTCTCTGATCATGGAGCTGCTGGCGAGATGGGTCAGTGCCTCAGCAGCTACAGCAGACCCCGGGCCTGGGGGCTAACAGGACATACTACCGGCAACAGAACAGAAACAGGCTGAGCCATTCAGAATCTGACCTCCATGCCCTGCCTCTGGATTTCATACGGCAGAGAAAGGAAAGCGTCTTGTTGTAACCACTGTCATTTGGGGATTTTCTGCTGTGAAAAGATGCTAATCCTATTTTGTAACATGAGGTGAGGTCCATCTTCTCTGGGCTCTCTTCCCACTCAGATCCTGGGAGACCAGGCAGCTGGGACTGGGTTGTATAGAGTTCACACATCCAGGGACAAATCTGGAGCACAAATGTTTTCCTTGGCTCCTACAAAGTTTAAAGAATTAGAAAAATCTTGAACATGGTTTTTGTTCTTATTATTCTTAGTGAGTTTTGTTGTTGTTTTTTTTTGTGTGTGTGTGTGTGTGTGTGTGTGTGTGTGTGTGAGTTTGCTTATTTGAATCAGTGTCTCATGTATCCAGGCTGGTCTCAGGCTTACTATGTAACCAATGATGACCCTGAATTCCTGATCCTCCTGCCTCAGTTGTTCCAGGGGTAGGGTTACAGGCATGTGCCCCCACACCTGGCTTATCCAGTGCTAGAGACTGAACCCAGGGCCCTATGCACACTGTATGAGTACTGTACCCAGCCCTTGAATATATCCTAAACTTTGAAGTCCAGGATTCTGGATCCTCTTTGATGGCTGGAGGATCCGACTGCTGAAATATTGATTTCAGAACAGGGGTATTTGTTTGTTTATTCATGGCAGGGTTGCATGCAGCTCAGGCTAGCCTCAAATCCACTATATAGCTAAGGATGACCTTGAACTTCTGGTGATCCTGCCTCAACCTTTAGAACGCTGGGATTATAAGCATGCACCACCACAATGAGCATCTGCTACCTCCTTGTGATGTTTCCCTATCAAATAAGGATGCTCTCCTTGGTCTAAGAATGGGATTTGCCTATGGCTCCGACTATGAGCCAGCTATGTCCACACATTGGCCCTGGACTAGGATGGCTCTAGTTTATTCCAGAGTTAATTAATTTGTGATGTCATTTCCACTACACAGAGGAGGAAATAGGGGCTCGGAGCTTGCCTAAGGCTGCAACCCATAGACCATCATGAGTTTTGACCACTGTACTCTGTTAACTGCTCCGTCAGCATTGACCATGTAACCCCAAGGCTCCTGAATGTGTGCTCAGCCTCACAGGGAAAAAAGATAAACTTAATGATCATGTCATGATGTGTCACATTAGGAGGGGGCAGCTTACCTGAAGAATTATGAATAGGCAAAGTAAGATATTCCCTATATTCTCAAAGCCTGGCATAGAGTCAGCCTGGGGAGCTATGTTGAACAAACGAAGAAGCCACACTCCTCAGTCATCTGGCATCGGAACAGAGCCAGGATGCAAACCCTGGGTTCCAGCCTCTTGCCCAGGCTTTTCCCCAGACATGGCTGCTGCCAGCCTCACCTGCTTTCCCCCAAGTACACTGCCTAGCATGTTTGCACTCAACCCTGGTGCATCTCTAACCAGCAGCCAAATGAGGGTCCTCCTCAAATGAGGGTCTGATTGGGATCCTTGCCGCTTGGGACTGCAGGGCTGCTGGGAGGACCAGACGACATCACACATAAAATAATACATAACAAGTACTTAGTACACAGTGGGCATCACTGGGTCGCATCTTTTATGAAGTTAGGAGGTGCAGGGGGCTGACATTATTACCTGGAAATCCTCGCCTGCAGCCATCAGCCTGACTCTGCACCAAGGCCTTGCTCAGATGCAGCTCTCTATCCCAGGGGCAGCAGGATGACCAGAGCTTCCCCTGACTCCATCCCACACCCCCCACAGCGGACATGCTTACTCTCGTCAGACCTTAGCCTCGGCCTAGGAATCTGGAGAAAAAATGACCCCACTCACTGGCAAGTCAAAGTCATGGGACTTCCTTCTTTAATCCATGAACACTGATTGTAGAGAATGATAGGAACACGGATGTTTGATCGTGTGCACCGTTGTTCTCCATTTCTTCTTCTCCTGCCCTCTTCTTGCTAATAACCTCACCTCCTCCATGATAACTGTCCTCCAAATTCTGCACTTGAGAGAAAATGCAACTTACTTTTCTCTTTCAACTTGATTTACTTAATTTAACATGGTGATCTTTGGTCCCATCTGTTTTCCTTCTAATGATATAATTTCATTCTTCTCGTGAAACATTTTCTTGTTTTTTTTTTTTTTTTTTTTTTTTTTTTTTTTTTTTTTTTTTTTNTTTTTTTTTTTTTTTTTTTTTTTTTTTTTTTTTTTTGTCTTTGTTTTTAGAAAAAGCCTCATATAGCCCAGGCTGGCCTCAAACTAATTCTTCTGCTTCCACTTCCCAAGAGCTGGAATTACAGGCATATACCACCACATTCATTCTTCACATGACTTTTTTATGTTTTATTTTATTTATATATGTGGGGGTTCACATGAGTGCAGTGCCTATGGAGGCCGGAAGATGGTTATAGATCCCCTGGAATTGGAGTTACAGGCATTTGTGAGCCAACCTATATGGCGCTGGAAACCAGACTCAGAACCTCTGCAACACCAGTGTGTGCTCTTGACTACTGAGCCATCCCTTTATCCCCTTGGGGCTTTTTGACCTCAGGAAGATGACAGCAAGTCTCCTGAAAGGGGAACAAAAGGGCTTCCACAGGTAGATACTTTCCTACTCTGGCCGACTTTTAGATATTACTGAACTACATTTCCTGGCCCACCCCATCCCCCTACAACTCTGTGGCCCAGTGATCCACCTGTAACCTACTATAATGACCCCCCACCACTACAATGTATTCGAGCCTGGCTACCTCACACTTCCTCTTCTAACTGGCTGGAGCAAACACGACCTTGGAATCCCAGAGCAGTAGATTCAGCAGGACGGCTGTGGACCACCCAGCCAGAAGAAGCACAAACTCAGGAATCCGATTCAGAGCTAGACCAGGTATCTGTTTCATCCTCTTTGCTACAGTAACTACTGCTGAAACATTGTAGGGTTTTTTTTTCTTTCTTTTTTCTTTTTCTTTTTTAATGTCTTCATGTTTAAGACCAGGTGTCTATGCAGCTCTTTTTGGGAACTCACTATACATATCAGACTGGCCTTGAACTCACAGAGATTTTGCCTGCTTCTGCCTCTGCCAAGTGCTGGAATTAAAAGCCTGGTCCAGCAGATTGTAGTTGTTTCTGCAGTGAAGCACCCCACCCCACCCCACCCTACCCCCCACACAAACTTTGTTGCATTACTGTTTGGCAATTTCATCAGCAATGCTATTACCGAAGCCTCTCTTGGCTTAGCTGGAGAGATTACTCCTAAGCAGTTCTCATAATGCAATTTATTAGCTGGAATTGGATTTCTATATATTTGAGACAGTCTCACGCTGTAACCCAAATTGGTCTTAATCCTGTGGCAATCCAGCTTCCACCTCCCAAGCACTAGGAATACAGACACGAGCCACTCCACCCTGCTTGGGATTAGCCCTGAACAACTCCTGGCTGGGGTTAGACCTGAGTTTGGTTTTGCAGGAAGGCTAAGAGAGTCAGGGTTCGTATGTAACGCCTTTAGGGAACGGCATCTCTCTCCATCCCTCCTCCAGCTCTCTACATGATGTTTTGTTCGGAGAAGCTGGAGGCCAGCCTGTATCAACTGGCAGAGTCCAGATGATGCACTCAGGGGAGTAATGGAGGGAAGTTTAACAAATGGCACTGACTACAAAGGGGTGGGCCCTGCCCGTGTGCTGCCCAAGTAAGCAGGGCACCCCTCCACACGGTGAAAACTTCTTCCCAATGACACCTGGATGTCCCCAGGTCTGCCTCTCTGCTGCAGGTGCTAGCAGCCCTGGAGCAAGCTTAGTCGGTTGTGCTGAACTCAGAGTACCAAGAAGTTCATGGAAGAGGCTTCAAAAAATACCAGAGGAGACTGGAGAAGATACAGTCCTTGCCTGCCACTCAAGAAGTCTGGGGTTTGGTCCTTGGTACTGCAAAATATACACATAAGCGCAACTGATAATGGAGGAGAGTGTGTGGTTAACTAAACCCCTCACTCTCTGAGCCCCCAATCGGATTAGCTGCATACCCTACCATCTTCCGGATGTTGAGTCCAGAGCTCAGGTTGGTCACCTGCCTGCTACAGAGTTCTCTTGCTGCCCTGTCTCTTTTCTGCATTCCCCTTACAGGGGGCTTCCTTAGATCTCTCGAAGTAAACCCCAAACTTTGTCTCAGGAGCTGAGTCTAGAAAAACCCCAACAACAGGAGCATAACTCAGGAAGAGCAGCCACATATGGAGTCACTGTCTTAGGGACAGGGGCAAGAGGGGAGCTGTGGGGGCAGAGGAGAGAACAGAGAGAAGAAGCCTGCCAGGAGCTAGGGCCTTGCCAGAAAGACAGTTCTCTTTGATGCCTAGGAGAGTGGAGGAAATAAGCATCTGGCTTCTCCATCCTGTCACCTTCTGCCCCTCTGCCTGTGCCAGAGGTGAAAGAATCCCTGGTGTTGTGTATACCATGAGGTTTGCTCTTTGGCAAAAGAGCGGTTTCTGTATCCAGCGGTGAGGCCGATCAAAGACTTGTAACCCAGCACTCTGCTGTTTCTTGGACATTCGGGCCTGCCTAGAGAGGAGAATTTTTTTTAAATATTTATTTATTTATTTATTATGTATACAATATTCTGTCTGTGTGTATGCGTGCAGGCCAGAAGAGGGCACCAGACCTCATTACAGATGGTTGTGAGCCACCATGTGGTTGCCGGGAATTGAACTCAGGACCTTTGGAAGAGCAGGCAATGCTCTTAACCACTGAGCCAACTCTCCAGCCCTAGAGAGGAGAATTTTGACAGTCTGCCTGGTTAGGATGGAACACACTGGGTTACAGAAGCCAGAGGGCTGTAGCAGATGGAAGTACCTGCCCCAAATCATGGCAGCTGATGAGGAACACCTGCCATAGCTTTGCAAGTAAGGAACGTGGCTGGGCTCCACTGGACACTGACTGGAGTCAGCCAGTTGGCTGAAGGGCGGCTTCACGGTACCTCAAATGGCGGGATTAGGGGTGGCTGAAAGATGAGGCTTGGCTCAACAACCAACTGGACTTACTGAACACACTTTCCACCAGTGACAGTATCTTCTGGTGGCTCAAGTACCCAGAGAGAAAGACCAAGAGGTCCCAGTGGAAGTTGAAAAAGCCCCAAATCCCTCCAGATAAGAAAGTCTAGATGCTTCCTCTGCCGTGTTCTACCAGCAAGCCCTTCAGGCCCTCCCAGGGCAAGACGCCAAAACCTAGACTCCATCAGCAAAGAGCTGTCACCTTTGGTGGGACAGCAAGTTATTCTCGTGACCCCAGATTCCTCTAGTGTGCTGACTGACTTTGGAGAAGGACTTGACTGTCACAACCCAGACCCAGATACAGAGTCAGAATGAAATCTAAGTATCAGCACTCTACGACACAGTGATCCTCCAGGAGCCCATTGGGCAGTGCCCTCTTGCCGCCTCGGTGACTTCATCTGTAGACTGGTAACGGTTCCTGTATTACAGCGTGTGGGACAGATTGAATGGAATGATGTTTGTAAAGTGGCCACTGGCCACCAAGGGTGTGCCCACTCGGGGTGGTGGTGTCATGTATCTGAGGTAACAAACCGCCCACAACGCTACAATGTGTTAAGAATTTTTCTTTTTGAAACAGAATCTCAATAATCTCAAGAATAGCCCCAAATCCTCCTGCCACTGCTTCCTGAATGCTAAGGTTACAGGTATGCATTACCATCTCCAATCCTCCCCCTCCCTCCCTCCTCAGACCCACATGAAACCTAACCCCAAATCTGGATTCTGCAGTTTATATGCAGCATGGATCAGACTATCAGCTGTCCCCACTCTGTCACCTGGATCCTTCCTCGGGGTCCTTCTCATGCTGTTCCCTCTTGTCAGGGTACTCAGTGTCCCCACTTCAAGGTTTAGGCACCTCAAGTTGTTTAAACATCTTGCTAGAATACAGCGGCCCCTGCCCTCAGCCATGAGTATGTTTCTAACCAGCTCGCCTGCGACGTCAACCTGGATAAGTTTCTAGACTTTGCAGCTGGAGGACTTTCCCAATAAAGGTTTGATGCTGTACAGGAAAACCATTGACAAACCGCCACTTACCTCCCCACAGGCTCATGGGAACATGGGAAGGGCAAACCTCACTGCGGCACATAGCATGCTTTAGCTTCCATCTTGCCTTCTGGCCTCAGTCCCCTATTCTTCCCCCTCTTATTTATAGGTTTGTTTATTTACAGACGAAAAGTGGAAATTGCATCTCGTCTAGTACTGGGAAACCGCCATTAAACTGATGTTTCCATGTGCCCCAGTCGTCCGACAGATTTATGCTGTCCCACCGCTTGAATGACAGTGCTTAGGCTTAAGTGTATGTTTCCCCTGCTTAACATTCCTCTGCACTGATGCATATAGCGAGCATGCGTGTTTTTTGGTGTCGTTTTTTATATGTCCTAGAAGTTGACCAGTGTGTATGAAGTTTTCTTCCACCTATTCTTTCTGTCCCCATTCAGTATAGCATCTGTATACATCTGCTGGGCTTTGCAGCCGAAACTCACTTTACTGCTGTGTAATACTCTGTGGAGCAGACAGTCCGCTGTGTTTCCCCACTAAGTCGATGTGAGCATTCTGAATTGTCTCCATACGTGGGCACGTTTCTCCAGCGTAGCTGCCCCGGGAGAGATGAACTCTGTGTCTCAGCCACCCTGGCGTCCTTTCAGTTTTAGCTCCCAGGAGTCTCTCACACACATCACGAATGTCCCTTTGCAGCCCACCTGCCCTCGCCTGGTGAGCTCCAGGCGTCGTTGACTCCGCTAAATCTCCCTAATTACACACTCTCGCTTTGGGATTCTGCAACAAGTGGGTCTACAAGAATCCTGCCCCACGAGGCTCCGGGGCTCGGTGCCTCCAGCTCCGGCCTGCACATAGTAGGCGCCCAGGCAACAGTGGAAGCCTCGGTGAAGAAGGGGCTGGAAAGGGGTCAGGGCTTGGCGGGGACACTGGGATCACGCCTTCTGGGGGCTCACCTGGGATTTTTCTAGGGTGTAGCCGCCGGGAAGGTCTGGGGTCCAGAACTCCGGGAAATGGGCGCCAGAGATGCAGGCCGGCCAAGGGCGGGACCCGAGCCCCGGAAGGCGGAGTCTCCGGTGTGGGCGGGGAGTGGGAGGGACCGGCCGGGACAGCCCGGTAAAAAAGAGCGTGGCGGTCTGTGTTCTCTGAGAGCCCTCGGAAAGTGACCCTGCCACCGAGCCAGCGCGGACCCGGAGAGCTTCGGCGGGAAAAGCTTCGGCACCGGGGTGCACACTCGGCACCATGGCCCAGACGCCCGCTTTCAACAAACCTAAAGTGAGCGCGGAGGGGCTCCGTCCCCTGGGTTGTGCCCCCGGGCTCTCCCAGGGCTTAGCCGGGCCCAGCCCTGGGAAACTTCACCCTTAGAAGCATAGGAGGACTCCCGCTGGCATCTCCCCTCGACCCAGGCCGTGGCTTGCTTCCGGAATGTCGGACGAAAGACGATGTGGCAGGGAGCGTCCAGAACCTGGAGGTGCTTCTGGCTGGCCTTCGGGTTCGGCTGCTGTCCATGCCCTGTCCATTCCGGGTCTCAGCCTCGCTGTCTGTCAAATGGGCACTTAGTGGGTGGGGCTGCGCAGCTGTGCGAGCCTGGGCAGGGACCTGATGTCTGAACCTTAGTAGAACGGGGCCCAGGGTCTCTAGCTGTTAAGTGTTCGGTTAATGGCTTATTCTTCAGTGTTATGATTGCTTTGTGGGCACCAGATAACTTAGGTTTGTGGGTAAGTTTGTGGGTGCGCCCGTGGGAAAAAGTTGTGATCCAAGCCAGAAAGGGGAATGAGGCAACAAAGCGCTGGGGAGGAATTCCTATACACCCTGGGCCTTTGGCCACAATAGGTTTGTTTGGGGTCAGGTCATGGCCCTTGACCCCTGATGGAGTACCCCTTGTCTTTCTGCCTGCAGTTGTAGGTTCTTGGAAACAATGAAAGTCAGGTAGAGTCCAGGTCCCTAAGGCCAACTTTGCAGCCCTCAGGGATTCTGTCCAAGGAGGCCCTAGACCCAATAGTCAGCCAGGCAAACAGGTCAACAGAGTGAGGACTGAGGACCCAGGGGGGGAGGAATCAGAGACAGCCAGGCTCAGATTTACCCCTCCAAGAAACAGATGTTGGATGGCGATGGCAGATGTCGCAAAGGCATTAGCAAGAATCCGGTGTGTACGTTGTGTAACATATGTGTGCCTAGAGGGGGAGGGGGAAGGGTAGGTGGGCCTGCTCCTCCTGTAGGGAACTCACTCTGACCCTGCTGTCAGAAGCTAGAAGGCTAGAAGGGCAGGGCATGCCTTCTTGTCCAACCCATGCCTCCTGCACATCTTGTCTGGTGCCCCTCACCATGGTTAGCGCCTCTTGCCATTGAAGGCTTTTTTTTTTTTTTCTTTTGATGGTCTGAATTCTCTCCACCCTTGGTCAGGGAACCACCTCTCCTGATGGGAGCGATGGAAGCTGAAGATGAGTGACAGGTGACAGATTGATAGCACCTTACCCTTTTGTAACAGTGCTGTGGGGAGTGCCAGTATACTATGATCCCTGGTATTGTCACCTGGCTCATGGTGGCAGGTCATTTCCTCCTCGGCCTCAGACTCCACACCTGGGGAAAAGGATCTCATTACTAGGTCTACGCGCACCGGCGTCTGGGTGGTAGGAGGCAATGCTTGAGCGGAAAGGTAGCATCTTGGCTGCTGCGTCTCATGCTGTGGGGAGGAGGGAGGAACGTAGCTGTGGCCGACAGAAGTGGGAAGGGGTCACTGGGATCAGCGTCAGGGCGGCCTGTGTGATTCAGTTTTACCAGTTGAAGCTTACTGAGGGCCCAGCCTTCACACGTAACTGTACACAGCCAGTACATCCTGGCAATGACCTTGCGAGGTAGCCAGAACCAGGCCCATGTGCAGATGGAGAAACGGGTGCAGAGAGCCTCACTAGGATGTAGCCAAGCTGGGAGAAGAGCCCACATTGAGGGCTGGCTTCAAAATCCCATCTCCTACGCCAGGCACCATGATACACACCTGTAATTCCTAGCATTTGGAAGGCTGAGGCAGAAGGATTTTTTTAGTTCCAGGCCTGAACTATATAGCAAGACCTTGTTTTGGATGAGAAAACAGCATAAAAGCCAGAAATTCCACGCGCCTTTCTCCCCTGGGTGAGCTCAGCTCTGCAAATGCCTTGGGGAAGAGATGGCATCTCACCTGAGAGCCAGGGGCCTCTGCTGGGGTCTTTGGTTTCTTATGCCTACCACCAGCAGGGACCTAGGGGCTTGGGCAACTTCAAGGTGAGTGGTGATACCTACCAGATTTTTTGTTTTGTATATATGTAAGTGTGCGTGGAGGTCAGAGAATAAATAACCTTAGGTGTCAGTTTTCACCCTCCGGCTTGTTCCTCTCTGGAACACCAGGCTAGCTGCCCCAGGAGTTTCCGGGCATTCTTCTGTCTCTGCCTCACATTGCCTAAGAGGAGTAATGGGATTGTAGATGTGAGTTATCATGCCTGGCGTTTGTGTGGGCTCTGTGGATTTGAACTCAGAGCCACACACTTGTGTGCAAGCTCTGTTCTTCCTGAGCCATATCCTCAGCTTTCCCTTCCAGATTTACAAGTAATCTGACTTTAACTGCAGGCTGAGACTGAGGAGGTTGAGATGGGGTTAAGATATGATGTAACACTGCTGGTCCACCAGCCTACCCAGAGGAGCAAGAACTTAGGCACCTGCTACCTGCTTTGACTGAGTGCTTGCTTCTTAAAATTGCTGGTCACTGAAAAGGTGGATGTGTGTGTGTGCGTGTGTGTGTGTGTGTGTGTGTGTGTGTGTGCACCAGTGATCCTTATCACTGAAGCAGGACTAGAAAATTCTGTGGCTCCAGTTGTTGCCATGTGTTAAAGTTCCACGCTGACCTCGTGCCTCTGGCTGTGATGGGGTCGTGAGTACTGGGAACCTTTAGCGGCTTCGTTCACAGAATCCTGAATGACTGAACAGGCAGCTGTCAGCATCCCGTTTGCAAGTGGAGTCGTCTGGGGTACTAGAGAAGAGAAGAAGTGTGCTCAAAGCTGCACTGTCTGTGCATCTCATGTCCTAGACTTCGAGGGAACTGGCCCAGGTTGGGAAGGCTGTTTGAAAGCCAGCCATGTGTGGCATGATCCCAGGGCACCTTTGCTCTCTGACACTTGGATGTTTGTACTGAGTGCGGTTCTAGCTGCTTTGTATGGATTAAGTCACGTTTCGTTCACAGCAGCCTCCCGGGGTAGGTCCTGTTATCTTCATTTACATAGGAGGAAACTGACTCAGAGAGGCAAAGGAACTTGCCAAAGTAGCACCACCAAAAAGCAGCATAGCTGGGCTGCAAGTCAGACTGGCCTAACCGAAGTAGGTGCTATTGACGGCTTTGCTAATTAGTAGTTTTTTTGTTTTGTTTTGTTTTTGCTTTTTTTTTTTTTTTTTTTTTTTGGTTTTTTGAGACAGGGTTTCTCTGTGGTTTTGGAGCCTGTCCTGGAACTAGCTCTTGTAGACCAGGCTGGTCTCGAACTCACAGAGATCCACCTGCCTCTGCCTCCCGAGTGCTGGGATTAGGAGTTTTTCTTTTGTGAGATAAAAAAGGGGAGTGCAGTGATGTTAAGAGCAGGGACTTAGCAGCAGTGTCTTGGCCTTGGCCTTCAGACAGACCAGGGTAGAACCCCTGCCTCTCAGCTTGGCAGCATCAAGTCCTCAGGTAAGCAGGCCCTGAAACTCAGCTGTCTTCAATAGCTGGGACAGAGAAACGGCTGTTATGGGGTGCTGGGGCAAATCTACACAGCCATGGTTTCTGCTAAAGTGCCTGGTTCTAAAGTGTGTGCTTCCTTCCGGAGGTTGCAGTGGGTGCTTCCTGGATTCCGGGTCACCCTCATTTCTTGTTTTGAGCAGGTGTACTGACTTGGGTTCTTGGAGTCTTTCCGTTACCAGAGCCACCTGTTAAAATGAAACTACCCATGGGAAGAGACTGTCTCACCCGTTTAGATTCATGTGACAGTTGTTGGGGCGGGGACAGAGGGAGATTTGGTTTCATGGAAGCCTTTGTTTGACAGAGCAGAAAGAGGAAGGGGTCTGTCTGTGGTCACACAGGGAGGCAGGAGACCAGCCTGACTCCTGATTCCAAATCCCGGGAGTCTGTCCTGCAGACTGAGAGAGGACCGTCCACCTGCCTAGGTGTCCTGAGAAAGTCCTATAGCTATACCCCTGGGGTTGGTGGAGGCAGCACTGTGGGATAACCTTGAACAAGGGGACCCCAAAACGAGGTTGAATGCTATATTTATCATGGGGCTAGGGGTATGGGTGAGCCGTGCCTCAGAGTGGCTGCAGGGCTAGATAGCAGTGTGGGGGCCAGAGCCAGGCCCACGCTGAGTTCAGTTCTCCCCTTAATTACTGGGGTTAAGTAACTTCCCTGTGCTTTAGTTTCCCTGTGAAATGGGAATTATACCTGTACCCGTCTCACAGACACCAAGTGTGACCTGGTTAGTGTGGGCATGCCACACTGATAGCTCCCGTCTGTAGGGACCTGCGTCACCTGGTGGTCATCCTGGTCACATTTTCCCTTCCTCTGCCTAACACCTTGCCTTGTTTGGATAAAAGCTTCTGGCTTCAGGCTCATGCAACTTCCTGGCTGTGGTGTTCATTCGTTTGTAATGCTGTTGTGACCTAAGGCAAGTTCTTTTCTGAGCCTCAGTCTTACCACCTTTAAAGTGGGAATGAACTGGACTGTTTCCTAGACTTTTGAGTCATTAGATGTCTGCCAAGTGGGGATGCTCCTTGCAGGCTGAGAACTTCTGGGGTGACTCATGAATAACACTGGGGAGCCCCATCAGGCCCCAGGGCTACAGGAAACACCAAAGGGCTGCTTGGCTCCTTCCAGTCTGTACCTTGGAGCTACCGGAGCCCAGAAAGGGCTGAGCTGAATTTGGAGGTGCTTCCTGAAGGAGGCAGGGCTGAGGCAGTTCATTGGCCCAAGCCTACTTTATTGGTTGGTTTCATCCTAAAAGTCAGTCAAGAGGTGGTGGGACATGAGGTGCTGACCCCTGCTCCACCCAAGCCCTTGCCAGGATGAGGCAGGAAGGAGGGACTTGTGCGGGCTGGCAGTGGGTACCTGTGGCTCCTCTGGGTTCTGGCCGTGGTGCTCAAGACAAGAGCCTGGCTGCTCTGCCCGCCTGGATTCTCTACCGAATCTGCCATTGCTGACATTAAGACTCAATAGACCAGAGCACATTTTGCTGTGCCAGGTGCTGTAGTTGGTACCGAGGACATACTAGAGCGGCACAGACGGGTACCTGTTCTTGGAGAAGCAAAAGTGGAATGAGAACAGAGTGGGGGCAGGTGTGGTGGAGCACACCTTTAATCCCAGAGCGTAGAGGGCAGAAACAGGTGGATCTCTGTGAGTTTGAGGCCAGCCTGGTCTACAGAGTAAGTTCCAAGGATAGCCAGGGCTATGTAGAGAGAGACTGTCTCAAAACAAAACGAAAAAAGGAGAGAGAGAGAGAGAGAGAGAGAGAGAGAGAGAGAGAGAGAGAGAGAGAGAGAGAGAACAGTGTTGTGTGTTCAAGCATGTGGAGGCCTGGGGACACATTGTCCTACTGGGGCCAGCCCTGCCCACCCTCTACAGGCCTGAAGCAGATATGAAAACATCTGACCAAGAAGGCCAAGATTTAGATACTTGTCCAAATTCTATCCACTATCTCCAGCATATCTTGTGACCTGAACTCACCTCTCTGGACCTCACCAATGAGGCCGACATCTCTTGGTGCTTCCTCAGTTCCTGGCACACAATAATAATCTGTTAGTTACTAAGCTGCTTCCTGTCCCCAGCAGCCCTAGGAGGTCTCCCTGCCATTCTCACAGATAAAGACTGCAAGCCAGTCTTATTGAGTGACCACAGAGAGAGATATAAAACTCTCCAGAGAGGTCAGGAGGCTGGACAGAGACTGGGCACCAGGGTCGGGATGGTGTTGTGGCCTCGAACAAGACCTGGACTTAAGGGCAGGAGGACTTGGGCCCCGACTTTGCTCTCCTGTTGGTCTGCTCTGACTTCTCTGAGCTTCACGTCACAAACCTCTTTATGCACAGCTGCTAGGTTCGCCTAAATGCGGACCTTGCCTAGGGTCTAAGGACGGCAGGACCTCTGAGGGCCTCCGCACTGTCTCAGGGGTGGTCCTGTCTGCCGCGAGGCTGGCAGGACAGCAGTTAGGAGCGCAAGGGCAGACTTGGGTTCACTGACTGATCCCTGAATCTTTAGAGCACCTTCTCGACCTTCCTGACGCTGCCACCCTTTACTACAGTTCCTCATGCTGTGGTGACCCCCAACATAACATTTCTATTGCTACTTTGTAACCATAATTTTGCTACTGTTACAGATCATAATGTAAATATCTGATATGCAACCCCTGTGAAGGGGTCGTTCAACTTCCAGAGGGGTCGTGATCCACCAGTTGAGAACCACTGCTTTACATACTTCTCTGTGCCTCAGTTTCCTCCCATGTAAAATGGGTGTGCAGTCCTTGCCTTCAAGGTTGTGGCACATACAATAGACACTCACATAGACTCAATAGACACCCTAACTGCCCTTTTCCTGAACATGGTCCCAGCTCAGTCTCTAAACTTGTACCTCCATGGTCATCTAGGCTGGTAGATTGGCTTCTCAATGGCAGCTTTCTGGAATGTTCAATGGGTTGCCTGTCTACATTGTGAGCTGTCTGTGGAGATGGTCTCTGCTTCCGCCCCCTACCAACCTGTTCCATGTGGCAGCTTCTGTGGAGCAGGGTGGACAGCTGGCCTCAGAGGGGCCCTCATCCCTGCCTAATTCTCTAAGACCCACCATAGGGGGCTGTTGTGTGTTGGACTCCTGCTTGCCAAGGACCTACTGCCTGTACAGTGTGGTACGCCCTGCACATTAGCTGGCTCCATCTGGACACATACATTAGCAATCTTCTGCTGAGGTTTACTCCCAGCCTGCTCTCCACCCGGAAAGCCACACTTTTAAGAGCTGCCCCCTCTCCCCCGCCTATTGAAAATATTTCTCTTGAAAACCCATCTCCGTGAGCGATTCCCGGCAGGTTTCCCGATTCTGCCACACACTAACTCTTCCTTGATCCTTCTTTCTCTCTGGCCTTCTCTGCCCTGCAGGGCTCCTCCTTCAGGTTGGCCCTCTGAACACACTCTATTGTATCCCTTGGTGTCTGATTTTCTTTACCTTGTGGCTCTGCAGGATGTGTGTGTGTGTGTGTGTGTGTGTGTGTGTGTGTGTGTGTGTGATCATAGCCTGGGGCTCTAACCTCGAAAAGGCTCTGGTAAGTGGGACAGGACAGACCAGCCCAAGATGGCATGGATGCTTCTAGAGCTGCCTCGTTGGCTATCTGCCTGGAGCTTCCTGGAGCCTTTCTGCTCCTGATGGTCTCCTGGGGGCTGGCAGGTGGGGCAGTCACATCCTGACAATTGTCACTGTTATACTGCAGTAGAGACACTGTGGAGGTGTCTCTGTTGACGTGTAACTGCTTTCCCCCAGTGCCCTTGCAGACCTCTGGCACCCACTGATGGAGACAGAGCACAGACACCCTGCCCTGATCCACGGTCGGATTCCCCTTCTCATAGTCCAGGCTTTGTTTTGCCTCCGACCACTCCTCCCCCTTTCTCAGTGACCTCCTTTACTCCCATCATCCATCAGTGTCTAAATGGGGGCAACTCACTCCTGCCTCAAAAGAAAAGAGCTGCTGTGATCCACAGCTACTCTCTGCCCCTCCTGGGCTATGTGTCAGCCATTCAGAAGTAAGGTTCATAGGAGAACAACCTAAACTTTCTCTACTTTCTCACTTCCATTTACTCTTGCCTTTCCCTATCTGGATTCTGCTCTCCTTGCTCAGGCCTCTAGCATAGGGCTCTAGGGCATTTTTCTCAGCCTTGACTGTGGTTCAGAAAACAAAACAAAAACAAAAAAAACAGAGCTGAGACTCAGGGGCATCATTGTGTCCTCCTTGCCTTGACCTCTGACAGGGCCTGGCTATATGAGATTCCTGTGGCAGCTGTAACAAGTGCCCACATTCTAAGTGGCTTTAAAGCCACAAAACACCCTGGGCTCCATCCCCAGCACTGAAAAGACAAAATAAAGGCAGTTACATTCCCCTTCTTCCCCCAGCCCACACTGTACAGTTCTGGAGGCCTGCAGGGTGATGCTCACACTGAAAGCTCAGGGGTCAGCCCTTTGCTTTTCCAGCCTCTGGTAGTGTCAGGCATTCCAGACTTACAGCCTCATGGATCCAATCTCTGCCTCTGTGGTCACACTATCCTAGAGGTCTTCTGCCTCTGTCTCTAGGACAGGAAAGTACATTCAGAACCTGTCCAGAGAGTTCAGGATAAGCTTCCCCAAGACTGTGGATGATCCCGTGTGTTACCATCCAAGACTGTGGATGATTCCGTGTGTTACCCTCCAAGACTGGATGATCCCGTGTGTTACCGTCCAAGACTGTGGATGATTCCGTATATTACCGGCTAAGATTATGGGTGATTTCATGTGTTACCACCTAAGATTTTAGATGATTACATGTTACCATCTTAGGTCCTAGTTTCTGGTTCTTGGGCTTGGGATACAGGCAACTCTGGGGGTCCGTGGTTGACCCAGTGTTCCCACCCAGGGAGGTCACTGCTCCCCCTTATTTTTAGCCTGGTGGGCTGGTCTCTATATGCCATGTCCTCCAGTGTCTTCTACTATCTTTGGCCTCTATTCCCCAGGCTCTGCCTCCCCTGAACTAAGTGCTGGCTTAAGCTAGGGCCTGGTTCTAGACCCCAGCCTCAAACTCTTGTCTGTGATGGCCTTTCTCGGCCTCAAAGAAACTGGGAAAGCCAACAGCCAGTGTGATCCCAAGCTGGGTGTGAGCTGCTCTCTCTTCTCCCAGCTGGGTGGCCTTAGGAGTGCTGGGCACTCTAAGGACCTACTGACTACAGGCTTTGTCCCCTCTGCTGGCTGCTGCCATGGGCCTGGCTTCTTCTGCTGGAAACGGGCTCTGTAAGAGTTCCTGGGGCTGACCCTTGGGCCAGCAGTTCCCAGATGTTCCTCTTCCATGGCAGGCTTGCCAACATCCTTATCTAGGCCACCAATTTCCAGATATGGCCACACCTTGGAAAATACCACTTCTGGGTCTCCCCTGGTCCAAGAAATTTACTCCATGACCTGGATAAGGCAGATGACAAAGTCCTTTAGGTCACTGGCTCCTGGCACCTGTTGTACCTCTTAGCAGTCATGGAAAACAGCATCTCCCGGGGGCAGTGGTTGCTTCCTTTGGGCCACACCTCTCCACAGACACTGTCTAAAGTCTTTGCCATAGTTGTTGTAGAAGACTATAGTATCCCACACTGTTCATTTGAAGCTTAGGCCCAAAGAGACCAAATATCTGAGATCAGTCATCCAATGGGAGAACTGGGAGTCTAGACAAATAGACTCTTTCCAAAACCTCTGCTGGTAGCCTTGGCTTTATGTGCAAGGTGTCACACATGGGACTAGACAAACAAGGGATGATCACCAAGACCTAGAGGATCAGAAAGACTTAGTTACCAGATATGTTGCCTGCTAAGGTAGGCTGGACTGGTACCAGTGTGTAGCACGGAGTCTGGTGTTTGTATATTTGCATTTACTTCGCCCTGCACTTGCAAGTGTGCACTTTCCCACAGAGCTGTACCCTCCAGTGGAGTCATACTTTAGTGTGTGTGCGCGCGTGCACACGCACTCGTGCATACAGGCATGGGTGAGTGTATGCATATGTGCCAACATGTGAAAGCCAGAAGTCCGTATCGGGTGTCATTCCTAAAGTGCCACCCTCCTTATTTTTCGGGAGCCTGGGGTTTACCGATTAGGCTAAACTGGCTAGGGAAGCCCAGGGACCCCTCCCCCCATCTCCATCTCCCCTGCTTTGGAGCTGCAAGTTGCAGCACCACACTTTTCGTGTGAGTGCTGACTGAACTCAAGCCCTATGCTTGTGCAGTGGTACTTTATAAACCGAGCTGTCTTCCTGAGCCCCAGAGCCTGATTTTTGAGGTGTCTGCAGTCGGCTATTCCTGGTAAACTTAAAAGGTGGCTGAGGGGGGCTGGAGAGATGGCTCAGTGGTTAAGAGCATTGCGTGCTCTTCCAAAGGACCCGAGTTCGATTTCCAGCAACCACATGATGGCTCACAACCATCTGTAATGAGGTCTGGTGTCCTCTTCTAGCCTGCAGGCATATATGTAAACAGAATTGTATCCATAATAAATAAATATTTAAAAAAAAAAGGTGGCTGAGGGCAGCAGCTCTGGTGTGGTGGGGGCTGGCTCATTCAGATCACAGTTTGGGAATTGGATTGGGGTTAGAACATTGACTCTGCTGCTCCCCAGTGTGGCTAAGGCAAGGGTTGGGTCCCTGCTTCCACTGCTTGCTCGCTATGTGACTTTGGGCAAGGCATTTAACATTAATTTCCTGAGCTGTGAACTGCATAGCACAAGCACAAGACTCCCACACACACACACACAAAAAAAAAACAACCCACAAATAGGTAAGCTTAGACAAGAGCATTCATGTAAAGAGTTTAAGAGGTGTATTGACTGAATGTCCAGAAAAAGATGGCTTCCAAAGTGGTCCTCGGTCTCTGTGGTTCTCATGTTCCTTCTCTGCCCCTTGCAGGTAGAGCTGCACGTCCACCTGGATGGATCCATAAAGCTAGAAACCATCTTATACTATGCCAAGTAAGTCCATGGACAACCGCAGTCCTCTCCAACGTCCAGCGACATGTACAGCTCTTCTTGGGGGGCCCTGGAGATTCCCAGGACTCTGTTCACCCCTTGTGGGAGTCAAGCCAGCCCTTGGTGGAAGATGGTGTTGTCCTGGGTTCTTTCCAATCCAGCCTCCATTGGTTAGAGGTGGTAGGCAAGCATCCTACCTTCTAGCTGTCGGGAAAAGCGAGCCCGCTCCTAGCATCCTTCACTCCTTTGCTGCGGGGGCACTCTGTGCATCCTGGGAGGAGTCAGCTTCCCTCCACTGTCTCCAGTGTCTAGCCTCAATTCTACCACTGTCCCATGGGACAGCCTCCCTAGGTGTCCTGGTGCCACTGGGAAATTTGTCTCCCAACTCCAGAGCATGGCTCCCAGTTCCCTGGGAGGGTTCTACTGGGCAGGCTTTCCTCCACGTTGTGCTTCCAGCAGCCTCTTCCTGCCCTGGGATGTGGCTGCTGTTCAGCCGTCATAAGCACACAACATCGGCTGCCCCACACTGAGTGACTGCCTTAGCGACTCCCTCCCACCGCTTGGAAGGCAGTTGTGTAGCTCACCCTGCCTTACAGGTGGGAGGATGAAGCCATGGAAGCCAAAGGCGGTTTCAGTCCAGAGGTCTGGTAGAGTATTTTCTCCCATCAGCAATGCAACCAGGGAGCTCTATAAAGTAAGACCTGAAAAACAGTGTCTATCTGGATGCCACAGTAAAGGTCACTCCCAGATGTCAGTGTCAGCATCTATGGCTCTAATGTCAAGGGGACGCCTCTGGCCTTATCTGTGTGTGACCTTTGATCATCTGGAGCTGGTAGCGATTGCCACAGGGCCCTGCTGAGGTCGTCTGGGTGGGACATTAAGATGGGTTCTAATCAGGGATTATTAAATGGTCCAAAAGGCTCATTAGCCAGGCCAAGAAGGCACGAGTATCCTTGAGTGAAAGAGCAAGATGTGGATATTGGGGCCTGGTGTGATTTTTCTGGCCTCAGTGAGCTCGGGGCGGGAGAAGGATGCCCTGAAGTCTTCAGGCAACAGGGAAGAGGCCTCACTTCCAGTGACCCCTTCTCTGTCTGAGTGTCTGGGTGAATCATCTCTTCTTCCTTCAGCTCCTGGATTGTGCCCTTCATAGTGCCTCTTACCTCCTTCTCAGTCCTTCTCACTACCCTGTGGGTTCTCTATGGAGCATATGAAGGTCTAGCCAGGCCTCTTCACCACCCTGTGGGTTCTCTATGGAGCATATGAAGATCTAGCCAGGCCCCTTCACCACCCTGCGGGCTCTCTATGGAGCATATGAAGATCTAGCCAGGCCCCTTCACCACCCTGCGGGCTCTCTATGGAGCATATGAAGGTCTAGCCCTCCTCTAGTGCCATCATTGCACGGATCTGAGCCACCACTGTCCCTTCTCTTGTCATCTGCAATCTGTCTCCAGGTGCCTACCATGGCCTCACCATCCTCTGGGCTTTAGGGCTGTAGTCTGACCACTGACTTTGAACATAGTTAGCAGTGTGTCCCTCTGAAGGCTCTCCAGGATCACCATGGCTGTACACGGCCTTAGGAAGGTATCTTAGGCTGGCCAGCAGCAAGAAGCTTAATCTGGAGGGACCAGTGAGTACTGAGAACCTGCCTATGGGCCAGGAGCACAACAGGAGCAGGGACCATATCCCCAGGTAAATTATGGAGACCTGAGACTGGTGAGGATTCATGACACACAGGCTAGAGCGGGGAGACCTTGGTGTTACCTACTGGGAAACTATGGGGACTTGTTTTATCTTACAGCTGTGCTGGGAATGAAACGTAGGGCTTCTGCATGCTGTAAAGCTAAAGTCTGAGCCCCTTAATATTCTCTTTTTTAAACACATGTGTACACACAGACACACACACACACATGATGCAAACACGCATGTACACACACCAATAATAACAATAGTGGTATAAAATAGGAGAAACCAAGACCTAGAGGGATATTGCAAACGGGAGCTGAGTCACAGTGGGTGGAGGGATATTGCAAACGGGAGCTGAGTCACAGTGGGTGGAAACAGCAGAAGCAGGAAGGCACACCAAGTTCACACCCACTTCCTGCAGTCTACAGGGAGGCAAAGCTCCCGATGTAGGAAGAAGGCAAGAATGAGACAGAGTCTTGAGCTGAGTAGCCAGCACAGCAGACCTATGCTAGGTGGGGCAGGTTGCTATGAGAAGCCAGCCAGGAGGGCAGAGGGAGAGGTCCTGATACCAGCTCCTGTCCTGGGATTATGATACCGCACAGTCTAAAAGCTTCTGTCTGGGCATGTGCTCAAACATCTCTGCCTACCCCTGGACCTGATGAGGAAGTCATGGGCTTGCTATAATACTCACCCCGGCAACAGCCAACCTGTTAGTCCCTTGAGATATATTGACTGTCTCTGGGTCTGCCACCCTGAATGCATTTAATCTTAGAAGCCAGGCAGGGCCAGGGCTGCTGAGTACTTGGATGAGCAGTGTGATTTGTCGTGACTTCTGGTTACAAGTCTTGGAAGGCCTCTATGCTGTTCTCTAGGCCTTGGAGCTCAGTTTCCTTATCTGTCCCAGGGGAGAAGCTAGATGGAAGGACCCCCTTGTTTCTTACTGAAGTTACCAGTCTGTTCCTTGCTGCCCTGGGAGGCCTGGCTGGATCTTGCCTTGGCATCTCATGGTTTTTTTTTTTTTTTTCATTTGTTTGTTTGTTTGGTTGGTTGGTTTTTGGAGACAGGGTTTCTCTATAGCTTTGGAGCCTGTCCCGGAACTAGCTCTTATAGACCAGGCTGACCTTGAACTCACAGAGATCCACCTGCCTCTGCCTCCAGAGTGCTGGGATTAAAAGCGTGTGCCACCACCGTGCAGCTTTTTTTTTAAATGTAGTTTTAAAAATTCATTTTATGTGTCCAAGTGTTTTGCCTGTAAGTATGTATGTGTAATGCATGCATGCCTGATGCCTACAAGGAGGAGGAACGCATCAGATCTGCTTGAACTGGAGTTAGAGATGGTTGTGAGCCTCCGTGTAGGTCTCGGGATCAAACCAGGTCTTCTGCAAGAGCAGCCAGTGCTCTCACCCCCTGAGCCCTGGCTGCAGCCCCTCATCCTCAGTTTTATTTTCAGGAAGAGAGGCATCACCCTCCCGGCAGATACAGTGGAGGGGCTGCGCGACATCATCGGCATGGACAAGCCTATTTCGCTCCCTGGCTTCCTGGCCAAGTTTGATTACTACATGCCTGCTATCGCGTGAGTTGCTCCCAATCCTTGTGTCCCACGACAGCACCCGTCCCTGTAGACTGAGCTGCTGTAGAAGGCGCTCTGAACCTCTAGCCTTGCTTCTGACCATAGTGTGCCCCTGAGCCAATTTCTTCTATGCCTTTGGAATCCTAATCTCTTAACTCACCCAGAGGCAGAAGAGGTTCTGTTCAAGCCCTGTGCTGGTTAGGCTATGGGATGTCTTGTTCAGAACTCACTGCCCTTGGACAGCTGTCCCCAGACCCATGCCGCCATCACAGAACTCAGAGGAAGAGCCCTCGGCCTAGGTCAAGAAAAGACATGGGGGGTAGGTCTGAATCAGGTCCCCCATGCCCCAGTCTAGAGCTTTGGAGGGTGTGGGCAGGTCAGGTGCTGGAGGTCAGTTGGGTCTGTCTTTGATGTCTTGAATCACTGGTTGAACAAGGACCACTACTAGTCTCTGAGAAGGCCCAGGAACTGCCATTAGAGAGTGTCAGAGAAAGGACTCAGACTCTGAAAATCTAAGCCAGGCTTCTGACCCGAATTTACCGGCTTCTTTCTGTGTCGCTCAGAGCTGACACCGAAACCCACATGCCAGGTGCAGGGGTCCTACAAGGTTGAGCTCTTCCTTTCCACAGATGCTGACTCCTCCCCTACCCTTGGGGACTAACATGCCCCAGCCTCAGGTCCTCACCGGGCCCCCCACCCCCTGTTCTCTCTGCCTGGAATGTTGTTCTCTAAAAGCCCACGGTTTGCCTTCTGTGCACATCTGTGGTGTCCCTTCTCAGTGAGGCCTCACTGGCCATGTTGTGGCGTACTGCATCACCTCCTGGCTTTATTTCTATCAACAGTGTTCCTGTTTGGCAGACCATGTGTGTTTTCCCTTTACCTGGCTCTCCTGTCAGAAGGTGACCAAAAGGCAGGGATCCGAGCTCCTGTTCCTGTTCACTGTGTACTGAGGGTCTGTGTCCAGTATGAGGAGGGTTCAGTACCCACCTGGAGAATGACTGGAACCACAGCTCTGGGAAAGGCAGAGAGCAAGCCCCTCCCTACGGCAAAGCTGAGACCCAGAGCTTCCCGCATCCACTGAACCTCCTCTTGGGAGTGCCCCATTTCCCCAGAGCTGGGCCCTTTCTTCTCACCTAAAGGCCATGGGGGCACTTGCTTGCCTTCCCTTGCTCATTGTCCCTGCTCTGGAGGAAGTCCTACCTAGGACAGTCCATTAGCGTTTGATCAGTGCTCACAGAGGCCCTCACAGGTCACTTTGTGCCTCGCTCCTGTAGCTTACACTCAGCAGCAGCAACTAAAACACTTCCAGCATCCAGCTGATCACTTTTTTGTAGCATTTGTCCGCCCCAACCAAAGTCCTGGCCTAGGTAAGGTTTCTGATGTTTTAGTCATTTGGCCTCACAATAACCCTTTGACAGAGGTATCAGAGAGGATAGCTAACTAGCCCAGGATCACACAGACTGTACCATGCCTGAATATCGTTTGCCCACTCCAGAGTCCCTCTGAGCTGGGCAGTGGTGGCGCACACCTTTAATCCTAGTGCTTAGGAGGCAGAGATTGGCAGATCTGTGAGTTCGAGGCCAGCCTGGTCTACAAAGCAAGGGCCAGGACAGGCACCAAAGCTACACAGGGAAACCCTGCCAAAAACAAACAAAACAAAACAAACAACAACAACAACAAAAAAAAAACCCAAAAACCAGAGTCCCTGGGTTCACCATCTGTGCCCCTTCTCTCCCCGCCAGCCTCACATTTAGCAAAAATTTGGCTACTGTGCCCTAGGCCCTTTCCTTGGATGAAGTGTCATAGTTATGACAACATAGAGAATCCTTGCCTCATGGGAGTCAAGGGGACATGGGAAATAACACTTCAGAAAAAGCATGTGATATCTAATGTCAGTGATCAGGACATGGAGAAAGGATCCCCAGAGAGAAGGTGGTCTGGGCAGGGCCTTAAGCTGGCATTAGGTGGAGGCAGGCAGAGTCCTGAGGTGGGAGGGACAAGCTTGATGGTCCTTGGCCAGAGGAAGAATGTGAATCACAAGATGCTAGCAAAGCTGGTGACCGTGCCATTGGGCTGGCATCAAGGCAGAGCTTTCTACACAAGTGGAAGCCATAGGGGCTCAGAAGAGAGGAACAGCATGCTTTGGTTTCCTTTATAAAAAAAATTATGGGGTTAGGAGGCCGCTAGATATGTGCCCTGCCATTGAGCCACACCCCTAAGCCCTTGTTTACTTTTCTTTTTAGACTGGGGCAGGGATCAGAGGACAATTTGCAGGAACCTATGTCCTCCTTCCACCCTGTGGATCCTGACAGTCAAACCCCGGTCTTCAGGCTTGACAGCAAGCGCCTTTTCCCCGCTGAGCCATCTCACTGGCCCTCTGGGTTTCCATTTTTAATCACTCCCGCTGCCACATGGAATGGCATCGCGTCAGGGCAAACGTGTGAAGACATGTCCGTTAGAAGCAGTTCCGTCAGACAAGGGCAAAGGGTCAGAATGAGTTTAGTTCAGAAGCACAGATGCCAGGACTTGCCAGGTGGCTTGGGTCTTCTCTGCAGGATCTGAAGAGGGCTACGGGCACCTCATTTGCTACGGAGCTCCCAAGGAGTTGAAGAAGCTTGTTGCCAGCCTGTGTTTCTCCCTTCCCAGGGGCTGCAGGGAGGCCATCAAAAGGATCGCCTATGAGTTTGTGGAGATGAAGGCAAAGGAAGGCGTGGTGTACGTGGAAGTGCGCTACAGCCCACACCTGCTGGCCAACTCCAAAGTGGACCCGATCCCCTGGAACCAGGCTGAGTGAGTGGCTGGGGGCCGGAGGGGGCTGCATTCATTGCTCAGCCCTGAAGAGAGGGCAGAGTGCTGGGAGCCCTGGCCTTGCCCTGGCCTGTGGACTCAACTCAACCAGAAGAGGCATGATCCCTATCCCTCTGCCTGTGGTTACATCTCTGCCCTAAGCAAAATGCTTGGCTAGCTTTCCACGACTCTGCCTGGCTTAGCCAGTGACATCGAGAGGCTCTGCTCAATGAATGAGCCTGGCCCATTCCTGTCTTCTGGTCTGGACCTCTTCATCTGGAAATATCTTGAAGCCCCCTTGCCCCCTCCCTCTGAGCCATGATTCTGATGCCTGTAGACAGTGGCAGCCCGACAGGTTCAAATTTAGCCCCCTCTCCATCTAGAAATAGGGAGGGCTGTCTGACACCCCCACACTGGAATCCAGCAGTGCCCAGACAGCTCTGAGGAAGTAGGCCACTGCATAGGGGCTTGAAATCATGTCCACGTGTCTCCCTGAAAGACATAGGTCAGGGGCAAGGCTGCTCCACCCTGCTCCAGTTCCATGGCTACCATGGCTACCATGGCCTGAAGTCCCTCCCTCCTGCTCTCCCCACACAGAGGGGACCTCACCCCTGATGAGGTTGTGGATCTTGTGAACCAGGGCCTGCAGGAGGGAGAACAAGCATTCGGGGTCAAAGTCCGGTCCATACTGTGCTGTATGCGCCACCAACCCAGTGAGTACCATTGTACCTTGCTGGCCTCCTGGCTCTATCCCAGAATCCCGTACCCTGTGTGTCCAGTGAACTCTTGGCAGCTCTAGTGATTCTCGTGAACAGGAAATCTAGGTCTTGACAGCCGCGTGACCAACAGGAAGCTCATAGCCAAAGGAAACTAAACAATAGGGAAACGTCTATGACCACAAGACTCTGGTTTGGCCCGGTCCAGAGCCTCTTGCATAGGTCTGACTTCTGAGGTATCTGGGATTCCTCTCCTGTTGCCAGCATTGGCCAAATCTCCGGGGCTCAAGCTTCAACCTGCAGTGCCCATTCTGTGACCTTGGGCAAATCACACCACCCCTCTTGAGTGTTCACACCTCGTTTGGGGATGGTCACACTCACTTTGTGCTCCTACCCTAAGGATTAGCGGGAACAAAGCCAAGGGCTGATGTGAGGTTAGGGGGCTCACTACAATAGCGCACGGCCTGCATGCCTCTTCTCAACCCTCAAAGCCGCCTGGGGATCGAAGTCAGGTCGTTGGGCTTAAGGCTTTTACCCACTGAGCCGTCTTGTAGGCCCACATCATAACTCTATGGGGCTCTTAATGTAAACTGCACGACTCATTAGCAATGAACTCATTCCTGAGGTATAGCATGGGCTAAATATTAGACTCTACATTCCCACTTTCTGAGTGAGGGAAAGTCTGCCATGGTGTTGGCAAGCACTGAGGGAATGACCTGTTTGTCACTTACTGAGCCCCGCCTTTGTCTCAGCACACCCTCGCCTTGTGCAGTGGCGGTATCTTCCTCTGGGAAAGAGGCTTGGGTGGGGGAAGACACAGCAGTCAGGATCTGAAGACAAGACACTGCATCTTATGTCTTCTCTGAACAGATGAGGGCTTAGAACATCCAGGAGGGCGGCAGGGCAGCCCTGCTCCCATACTGTCTGATGACGCTCCGTTGAACCTCTCTCTCAGACTGGTCCCTTGAGGTGTTGGAACTGTGTAAGAAGTACCATCAGAAGACTGTGGTGGCCATCGACCTGGCTGGTGATGAGACCATCGAAGGAAGTAGCCTCTTCCCAGGCCACGTGCAAGCCTATGAGGTGGGCCTGAGAAGGGGGAGAGATGTTCCTGGGGGAGCTTGGATGGTGAGCCTGGGGTCTCCAGAGTCCCCAAGTGTGCGTTGGTTGGGGTAAGGGACTCTGAGCAGGGTATAAACCAAAGCCCCTGCATGGTGATGGGAAAGCTGTGTCTGAGTCTGCATCTGCCTGTGATTTGCTGTGTGGTCTTGGACAGAACTGCTTCTTTCTGGGCCCCATTTCTTAGTTCTACACTTCTTGTTAGGCCTTGGTCATATTAACTTGAACTTTCCGGAACTCCACCCTAAAATCGCGTTAGTTTGCTTTAAAATGTTAGACAATGTGTTTAAACCCTTCAGACAGTATCGGTGCAGGAGCTGCAGAATAAAGGATAGCTACCACTTTATTTACGACACTTGGAAACCAGGCCACACCCTCCTGTGTACTTATTGAAGTAGCCTCGCCTGACTCTGAGGACAGTCACACCTGCCAAAATTTAGACCCAAGTGTGGCAAAGACAGGGACCTCTGGGGACCTTCTAGGGACCTCTCAGAGCCACCCCCGAACTGTCTCTTCCCCTTCTAGGGGGCCGCGAAGAGTGGCATTCACCGCACCGTCCATGCTGGGGAGGTTGGCTCTGCTGAGATTGTGCGAGAGGTAAGCAATCAGGAACCCTGGGCCTCCTCTTCCTGGCTCCAGTCCTGCTCCTGGACTCACCTCCTCTGTGCTTCTCCATAGGCTGTGGACACTCTCAAGACCAACAGGGTGGGACATGGCTACCACACACTGGAGGACGAGGCCCTCTACAAGAGGCTACTGCAAGAAAACATGCACTTTGAGGTGAGGGTGTGAGGCTGGGAGCTGTCTCTGGCTACCCCATGCCTTTTAGACAGAGGTGGAAAGGCCAGGCAAGCTGCCTGGGAGTGGCCAGTGGTGGAGGTTTCAAGGGCTTGAAGCAAGGAGGTCCTGGCAAAGCTGGCAAGAATGGTGCCACAGCAGGTGGCTCGGCCCATCGGGGTGTGGCCTGGGGCCCACTATGCAAGCCACACACCTGTCCCTTGCAGGTCTGCCCCTGGTCCAGCTATCTCACAGGCGCCTGGGACCCCAAAACGGAGCACGCAGTTGTTCGGTGAGATCTGGTTCCTGGGATCCATTTGGTTCTTCTGGAAAGGAAGGGGAGGGAACATAGGAATGGACACCTGGTCATCCTGGTTCTTAGGAATGAAGTCCCGTTGGCTGGGTGGGAAGCAGGTACTGCTGTCCTTGTCCAGCGAATGAGGACTGCAAAGCTCACATGCAGACCCGACTGTGGTCCCCACCTACTGACTACTAGAGCTGAGGTCCCATAATGCATCAGCCACAGCAGAATGCCCCCTCCCAAAGGAAGCTTCTGCATTGTCACCAACTCTGTCTTCTGGACTGAGGGCAGATGAGTCTGGGTGTTTGCTGCTCTTGGTGCTGTTGAGTGCTCCCCTGAATGCCAGCCTGAAGCTTTCCCTGGAGCATCTCTCCCATACTACAGGGCTCCCATCAGCAACCAAGAACAAGGTCTTCCTGTCCTGTGACCAGGTCCTTAGCAGGGCTCGTGTGAGGACAAAGCCATCTTCTCCTAAGGCAGGATACAGATGGCAGAACCTGGGCTGACAATGGACAGGCCAGCACTGGTGCCTCTGGTACACCAAATGGCAGCTCTTGGAGGCACACGGGTCTATTAGCACGCTGGCTAGAGGGAGGTTTAACTCATCTATGCAAATACAAAGGCTGAAGAACAAAGACTCTTGGTGATGGTGGAGCAAGGACTAAGGAGAGAACCCACAACAGTGACATTAAGGGGCAGGAGAAACAGACAGAAGGGAAGTCAAAAGCGTGGTGTCAGTGGTTACGGGTGCTTGCTGTGCAGGCATGAGGACCAGGGTTCAGATGCCAGCAACCACATAAAAAGCCAGGCATGGCCATGCACACCTGTGACCCAACTACTAGGGAGGGGGTGGAGACAGGAGGATTGTTGGGGCTTCGGGTTCAGTGAGAGACCCTGACCTAGAGGAATAAGATAGAGAATGAGGAAGATGGCCAACATCTTCCTCTAGCTCTGCACATCCACAAACATGGGTATATACACACACACACACACACACACAGGAAACTAAAACAAAAAAATTAAAATAATTTTTTAAAAAGTATGGTGTCAGAGAAATCTAAGAACGGTGTTTTGAGAAGAGTCAAGTGTCCAATTCTGGGGCTAAGATGGCTCAGTGTGTAAGGTGCTTGCCACCAAGCACGACAACCCAATAACCTATACGGCAGAAGCAGAAACCGACCGTCACAAATTGCCCTTTGACCTCCAAACACACACCATGGCATGCACATCCACAGCATAAATACAAATTTTAGAAGTGTGGAATACTGGGCTGGAGAGGTGGCTCAGAGGTTGAGAGCAATGGCTGCTCTTAACAGTGGCCCTAAGTTCAATTCCCAGGCTCACAACCATCTATAATGAGATCTGGTGCCCTCTTCTGGCATGCAGGCATACATGCAGGCAGAACACGGTGTACATAATAAATAAATCTTAAAAAACAAAAACCAAAACAACAAAGGTGTTGAATACTACTATCCAAGCAAACAAGGTTGGAGCCAGCAGAAACCAATCAAGCTCAACAAGATGGTGGACAAGGTTGTGCCAGGAAGTTTATGTGATGTGTTGGGGAGCCATATGTGAGGAACTGAGGCCTGACTAGGAGAGGCAGACAGGGTGCCAGCCACGTTCCAGTGCTGAGAAGGGGAAGGTTAGCGGGCACGAATGCTTGAGGGGCTATTGCTTTCCTGGCTCTGCAAACTGCCCTCCTCCCTGGCTCTCACCTCAGCTCCAGAATGCAACCGTTCATGTTGTCTAAGGCTGGGTGAAGATCGAACCGGGGAGATGGGCAGCCATGGTCCTTGGAGTAAAGAGGCTCTTTTCTCCCTGCTGGCCCTCCGCCAGCTTCAAGAAAGACCAGGCCAACTATTCACTCAACACAGACGACCCTCTCATCTTTAAGTCCACCCTGGACACTGACTACCAGATGACCAAACGGGACATGGGCTTCACTGAGGAAGACTTCAAGCGACTGGTGAGTGGGTGTGAGCTGTGGCCCCGACACTTGGTCCAGGTGTCTGTGTGAGGACTGCCTGGAACCTCTGGAGACCCACAGTGGGTTTCCCTGACAAGCCAAGCCGAGTCTAGCTCCAAAGGCCTCCCACAGAGATGCCTTGACACTGGCATCCCAGCTGAGGGATCAGGTGGCTTAGCCTTTGCTTGGGTTGATTCCTCTCTCAGAAAGGTGTGCCTGGCTGTGGAAAATTTTGTGCCATTTAGGCTGCTCCTAGGCTGAGACCTTGGTCTTGGGTTCTGCTGTCCTGAGTGAATCCTTTGCAAGGGCCTCTGCCCACATCTAACCTCCTTCACACCCACACTGAGTATGGGGATCTGTGGTCTCTACTACGGCTCATGCTGCCCTGTGACCCTAATACAAACCCCTCGCCCTGGTTCACGAGACCACTCCCTTCCTGGCTCTTCAACTGTTTTCCCTTCTAGAACATCAATGCAGCCAAGTCAAGCTTCCTCCCCGAGGAAGAGAAGAAGGAGCTTCTGGAACGACTGTACCAAGAATACCAATGGCCACCAGAGGCTGAAGGTACACCTACCTCTGGGAGGTCCTTTGGGGAGCGGGGAACAGCACTGAGAACTAGTGCGCCTGCCTGGCTTCTGGGTGCAGTTGTCAGCCAGCCTCTCGTCAGGGAGGCTGTTTCCTGAGCAGTTACTACCATCTGGACAGGCTTCCTGCAGATACTCCCAACCATCATGGCAGCTTGAGGCGTGACCCTAACAAGGAGTAGGCCCAGTCCTATTTCCATGAATCCCTTCATTTCTGCATATGGCCTTGGCAAGCCACACATTACCTTGCCTGTAGCCCCTGTTTTGCTATCTTTGGTAGGAAGGCATTCTCTGTGCTTTCCCCTATGCCTTATGTGTTATAAGTGGTCTGATCTTTCTACCTCTCTGACTTGACCAGCAGGGCAGGTCCCCTGAAGATGGCAAGGCCACTTCTCTGAGCCTCAGCCTGTGGATGGAGCCTTCACAACTGTGACACTCTTGCCTTCATTCCTTCCAGACCTCGGAGCGGGGCCAGGTCTGTCCTCTGATCAGGTGTTCTGGCCAGGGCCCCAGGGCCTTGCCAATTGTGGGTATGGATCGGAAATCTTCCTTCTAAGGCTAAAAATCTGGTGTTTAATAAAGCAGCTGGTGACTGGCATCTTGCAGCACATGGTGGATGTGGTCTTGGGGCTGCTGGCTGGGGTGGGCAAGAGGCCCCACATGGACACTGGGCCGGAAGAGCCAGGACCTTTCCTCCAGAAATAACATTTTCCCAGAGGGGCAGTTTGAGCAGGTGCTCCTCAACTCTTGGCTCCTTTAACCAGAGTCTTTTGTGGCTATTTTTATTATTTTAAAGGATTATCCATTTTAATGTATATGGGTGTTTTGCCTGCATGTAAGTATATGCATCGTGTGTGTGCCTGGTGCCAGAGGAAGTCAGGACCGGGCATCAGAGCCCCTGGAACTAGGGTTCAGACAGCTGTGAGCTACTGTGTGTGCATGTGCATTAGAGGACAACTTGTGAGTGCTGCTTCTCTCTTTCCACCATTCAGCCCAGGGACTGAACTCGAGCTGTGAGGGTTGGCCGCAAGCACCTTTACACACTGAGCCATCTCACAGGCCCCCTTCCGGTTATCACCATGGGCTGTGTGAGGATGGGGTGGGGAAGGGCTCATCAGATGGCACGTGAGGAGTTACCCTGGTCACTACAGGACAGAGGGCAGCAGTGCCGGCTGAAGATGTGGGGATACAAAGCCCAGTTGGGCATTTGGTGGTTAAAAGAAACAGTCTTAAGCCAGTCACACAAATCATCAGCGTTTATTTCCTGGGACCTAAGTATCACTCTCTTGGTACAAAGGGCAAAGAACTGGTCAGCTAGTTTTGAGTCCAAATCCTTTCCCTACAACTGGATCTGAGGCTCCATGAGGGGAACTTAGAGCTGCATAGATCATCAGAACTAAGCTTAAAACGGCTTCCAAAACAAACCAAAACCAAAACAGAAAAAAGTGATTGTCAGCTCCCCCTTCTCTGATGAAAAAAGTTATGTTTTTAAAAAATGTAAAAGAGGCTTTAAAAAAGGGATAGGAGGATCTTTCTGACATAGGCGGCTGACTGGAGGGATGAATGGTGTGGGGACAGTCCCTGTCCAGGTAGGGACTGCCCACCTGGGGGGCGGGGCCTGACTCGGGCCCCACCTGGCTGAATAAATAACATCCTGTGGTGATGGTGTACCTGGGCACTGTGGGGAGGTGGAAGGGAAAGTGGACCCATGGCGTGGGCAGAGGACTTTGCTGGAGTAGGCGCCACAGAGGCCTCCACGAGGCTCAGTCGATCTGGCTGCTCAGAGAAGAGACTTCTGGGTTGTGCCAGGGCTCCAGTCCAGGAGGGGACAGTTAGCCTGCAGGACCAAGGCTGGATTCAAGACGAGCTGCTCGCATCACTGCCCTGGGGCTGGCTGCTGGCATCCTTCTCTGGGGTACTTCCCTCCGTCTGTCCTTCTGTAGGGGAGAGAGAAGGAGGAAGTTTTGGACACAGTCACACACTACAAAGCACAGGGGTCTGGAAAGACCAGGCAAATTGATCACTGTGGCCAGCCTTTGGAGCAGGCTAAGAGCTGCACTGGGCCAGAGGCATCTGCCTGCTCTCCCATGGAAAGGCTGGCAGGGCTCCTAGTACAGTGAAAACCAGAAGGTCAGGACTGGTGCTAAAGTGTGAGAAGAGTGTGTGCTCCCCGGGGGGACTGCGAATGTGAAGTTCCCAGAAACAAGTATGTGCGTAGTAAATGAGAAAATCGTTGAAGACAGTATAGCAGACTCCACCAGCCCAGCTCAGGAGGGCCCACGATGGTACAGGATGCACATCTGGACTGCCTGACTCAGCACTCCACTGCTAGCATCCACTCCTGCTCTACTCCAGCCGGCAGAAACCTGAGCTGTGCTGAAGATAGCAGTCGGCTGAGAGCAACCAGGCCTGCTCTTGAGTCCCTGTGTGAGCTGGGTTTCCTCACTCACTCCCAGCTTTCTCAAGGCCCGCTGGGAGGTGGAACCAGCAGCTTCTGCCTCACCCACCTGACAACAGTGCCCGGCTTGTATTCCATCCTCAACCCTCCCAGGGTCAGCATCTTCCACAGAGCCCGGTTATATGGGCAAAGCTCAATCACCAGTCTCAAGCCCCCGTGACACTGTGATGCCACTGAAGGTCCATCTATCTCATCCTGCCATTGGGCCTGTCTATACGCCTGAACTGAGTCCTGGGTCTGGCTACTGCAGGCACTCTGCCAACAGTTCACACGGCAACCTGAAGGTGTGTTTGGGGTCATGACACCCATGCAAAAACAGGCTCAGAGGAGCAAGTTGACTGATGTCCCTACAATCTAAGGGTGGAGAGTCTGCTTACTGCGGAGCCCAGCGTCCTCCACTAAGCTGCATTCTCTGGAATTTATAGAGGCTTGCTGGCAGGTTGGCCTCCCAGTGCCCCACATGACAGTCTTGGGCCTGAGTGCTCATGAAAGTAAATAGTGTGGGCAAAACTTGGCACTGTGACTCAAGTGTGTGCCAATCTGAGCCTGCCTGGCATGAAGCTACCTCCTCTGAGGATGGTGACTGAACCAAGGCTCTACCCACTTCCGGGCCCCTGGAGGCCTAACACCCATGACTGCATCTAAGGAAACATGCACTTTGTGAAGCCCACCATGAGCTGTGACCCTTTGAACCCATGTCTCTGCTCTGTCACTCTGCTGCTAGAGACTGCAGGCAAGCCACTCTGCAGTAGCCAGCCTGGCAGGAGTGGAGACATTCTAAACAGACTCTGTCCTTCACCTTGGTTGTCAGACTACTGAAACAATGCCCCAGGATCTCCTGCTGCAGAAAAGCCTAAAGCCCGAGCCAACCAGAGGGACTTTTCTCCTGGAAAAGAGCTCGGCAACTAGTCAGACCCTGAGGACAGTGGGCTCTAAACAGTGAAGGGTCCATGGGGGGCAGGATTCCACCTTGTTTATTTATTTATTTATTTATTTTTGGTTTTTCGAGACAGGGTTTCTCTGTGGTTTTGGAGCCTGTCCTGGAACTAGCTCTTGTAGACCAGGCTGGTCTCGAACTCACAGAGATCCGCCTGCCTCTGCCTCCCAAGTGCTGGGATTAAAGGAGGATCCCACCTTGTGCGGGACTGCTGAGGTATGAACAACTCTGGCCGCTACTTAAACTTGCCCTCATGGCACAGCCCTGAAGATGAACCTGGAGGGGTCGGTCACTGGATCTCTTCGTCCCTCTTCCCAATGTGGCTGTGTTGAATAAATTGCCTTTTCCTGCTCTTCATATTATTTGGCTCTTTAAAATATTTCAATTTATTTTTACTTTATTTGTATGACTATTTTGGCTGCATGTATGTGTATAAGTTTTGCTTGCATGGATATGTACCACATGCATGCAAGGTACCTTTGGAAGTCGGAAGAGGGCACTGGATCTCCTGGAACTGGAGCTACATTTGGTTGTGAGTGCTGGGAATCCAACTTGGGTCCTTTCTACAAGCAGCAAGGGGTCTTAACCATTGAGCCCTCACTCCAGCTCCTAATTCGGTCCTTGTAATTGGCATACTGAGGACTGCCATCCAATGTGGCTTATTGGAGCACAGGATGTGACCCCAGGTCCTCTAACAATTATACTTCCTTCCTGCCAGCCTCCGCTCCCCCTTAGTTGGGGAGAAGGTCCTCTCCTATCCATCCCAGGGAAGAAAAAAGCTGTGATGCCCAAGGTGAGTGCACTGTGTTCTCCATGGCTAGCCTGTGGCTTCTCTTGCTCTTAGGCAAAGTAAAGCAGCATCTGCTCTGTGTCTGAGACACCAGGGACAGACACTTGTACCTCATACTGCAGAGTATACACATCAGGCAGGCCACAGGCTTGAGGAGACCAGGTTGCTAGGACCTCTTAAGCCTTTGAGGATTTTGGTCCTCAGCTTATGCACCAGCTCTTGGAAGTTGTGACAGAGAAAATTCTGGGGTCCTTGGCCTACTGGGTCAAAATCTCAGGGGTAACATTTAAGTCCCTGTCCTCTATGAGTCTGCTTGGCTCAGAAATGCCTGGAAACATTTTATTGCAAGGCCTCCTCACAGAGGCTTCTCATAACTGGTCACTTTGCCCCAGCTTTACCAAGCACTGCTCTGTTTTCATGTCTCCTTTCTGGACATCAGTCACTGTGACTAGCAAGCATCATGTACTGGGAGGACCCACATATCATGAAGACTCTCAAGTAGGGCAAATGGCATTGGAAGGGCCTATAGGAGAGGACTGGCAGCTATGGTGGCTAAGGAGGGTGGAAGGCACCAAACAAAGCTGATTAGAGCAGAGAGGCCTTGAAGAAACCCTTGGCACTGTGCCCAGTGTGCCAGCTGGACACACTGCTCATTCAGCTGGGCAGTGAGCAGCCACTGAATAAGTGCCTGTCACGTGCCAAACCCTACTCGTCCCAGAGGGCCAGACAGCCTGGGCTGCAGCATTCAGTTCACAGGGGTGCTGTGTTTACAGGGCCATGGAGACAAAGGAGAAAAGGCTCCTCTGCTAGAGATGAGCTGTGGTCAGGGAAGGCCTCAGCACAAAACGCACCACCATGAGAGGCCACCAGCATGTGTGGCCCAGGCAGTAGGTGAAGAAGCCCTCACAGCTCTAGAGCCTGCAGGCTGGAAGAGAGAGTTGAAGCTGCAGAGGGGCGTGGCACGGGCACTGTGGAGGTGTTCACATCTGGGTGAGGCTCTGGGGGTAAGAGGCAGCGAGCTCTCTCAAGGCAGAAAGACTGTCATACTAACTATGGTCATGTGCTGGGTGAACCTAGGAAAACTCCCAATTTTTCTTGGCCTCAGTTGATCTGTCATGAGAAGCTGGGTTCCTGCCCCCAACACAGTCTCTGTTCTGTCCTAAGTCCCTTCTGGGCAATGAGGCAAGAACTCAAGACTGGGGCCACCAAAACGATGTTATGTTAAGGACCGACTGCTCCTGGAGTGACAGGGAGGAAGCCACAGTGTAGAGTGGGAAGTGGTGTCTCTGGCAAGCATGGCCTCGGTGCCTGCAGCAGGGAAGAGCTGGAAGTGAAGGCTTCCCAGGAAGGGCCAACAGCCATCTGGGGACCTGAGCTGAGCAGAACAGAGGGAGAAATGGGGACCAAGGTGTCCCAGGTAGTACTGAGTGATTCCTCTTGGTTTCTTCATTGGGTCATTCAGCCTGTGGTCACCAACTGCTTGCCACATGCAGGAAGAACAGAGGCCCCTCTTTTCTAGAGCTCAAAGTCAAAGAACTGAGACCTCTGAGAGTAATGTGGCTGGGACAGCACATCAGCTCTCAGAGGAGGCTGCTCAGGGCCTCTGCTAAGCTGGCCCTGAGAGTGAAGGGGCAGCAAGTGGTCCTAACTCCACTGGGGGATGTTCTAGACGAGCAACAGTGGAGTAAAGGCCCTGACTAGGAAGCTCTGCACCCTGATAGAGAACTAGAAAAACATGGGTGCGTGGGAGAAGGTGTGGGTAACAAGGCAGGAGTAGCCGGGTGGTGGTGGCGCAGGCCTTTAATCCCAGCACTCGGGAGGCAGAGGCAGGCGGATCTCTGTGAGTTCGAGACCAGCCTGGTCTACAAGAGCTAGTTCCAGGACAGGCTTCAAAACCACAGAGAAACACTGTCTCGAAAAACAAAAAAAAAACAAACAAACAAAAAAAAAAAGGCAGGAGTAGAGCCCAAGACACTGTGGAGTGTCGTGGCTCTGAGATACCATCAGGGAGTCTGGGGCAGAAGCCTGGCAGGACTGGGTGGCTAACTAATCCTGCTGCCTGCTGCCTGAGAAGCTTGCCCAGTCCTGGTGAGCAGCAGGGGACAGGGCAGCTATGGGGATGCAGAGAGGATGAAGCACAAGGCAGAGGGAGTTAGGATACATCAGAGACCTGACAGGGCTTGTTGGTGGTGTTGAAATGGGAGAAGGGAAGTGGCCCAGATGCTCGCCAGAGCCCTCAGGACCAAGGCACTGGCGTTCTCTAGCCTACACATTGGCTGGGCTCTGCCACTATCACGGACAGCTCCAAGTTAGAAACATTTCTCTGAGGAAGTGTGGGATCTGGAGACTAGCGAGAGCTAGCAGGGCACCTCCCCACCTGCCCACCAGGGTGTTGGCATAGGCTCTGACCTGCCCCCTCAAGTGCCAGCTCGCCCATGTCTCCAGCTAGCTTCCGCACGCTCACGGCCTCCGAGTCACCCTGGATGTCAGGGACTGCATTCCGCCGGCCTGTCCGGTCACAGGAGATGAAGTCCGAGTAGGAGGACTCGACCTCCATCACGCCTGTCGCATCGCTCCTCAGCCTGTGGGGACAGAAGCAGGAGGGCAGAGAGGTGAGACGCTGATGACCTCTGACACAACTACCTTTTCCACGGAGAACTGAGAGAAAGCACTAACCCCAGGTAGACTACTAGTCACATTTTTTTTTTTTTGATTTTCGAGACAGGGTTTCTCCGTAGCTTTTGGTTCCTGTCCTGGAACTAGCTCTTGTAGACCAGGCTGGCCTGGAACTCACAGAGATCCGCCTGCCTCTGCCTCCCGAGTGCTGGGATTAAAGGCCTGCGCCACCACCGCCCGGCTACTAGCCACATCTTAAAGAACAGCGCGGAGCAGGTGGTGCTGCACGGCTGTAATCCCAGCACTTGGGAGGCAGAAGCAAGATCTCTGTGAGCTCTGCACCATCCTGATCTGCACAGTGAGTTCCAGAATAGCCAGGGCTATGGAGAGAGACCTTGTTTTATTAAAGAAAAAAAAAAAAAAAAAAGAATATGCATCAGGGTGAGAAATGACTCCTGCAAATTGTTCCCTGACCTCACACCCTCACCGTGGACCTCAAACAGACACACACACATGATGACATAGCTTAGAGTTCTCTGTATTTGGCATCAAGCTACCATTGCTTAGATCATGACCATGTGTTCAGGGCTCCAAGGGTACCACAGGGATGGCCAGGAACCAACCAAGACTAGGAATCAGGAAGTACCGTGTCAGTCAAGATGCAAGGATGGTGGGGGACAGAATCTGGGCATGTTGACTTACACCATGCTGTAATTGCAGCACTCAAGGGACTGAAACAGGAGGATTACTGTGAGTTTGAGGCCAGCCAGCGCTATGCAGTTACATTGAGAGCTCTGTGATGATGGAATGAGACTCTGCCTCAAAGTAAAATTCAACAGTGTAAAAAGAGAGAGGCAAAGGGTGTCCTCAGGAAGGGAGCAGCAGGTCCTAAGGCACTGAGGGAGAGCAAGAGGGGCAGTGACATCGAGGACGCTGAGGGTGGGCAGAGGCCACCTGCCCATCCTGGAAGGCTTGTAGGTAAGGCCATGAGATAAGACAATTCTGATGTCTCTGTAGAGCAGGGCCTGGGTGGGAGTAAGTTTAGAGCTTCTGAGGAGGTCAGGTGTGAGAAGGCAATGGAGAACACGCAGGTACTGAGATGCATTCGAGGCACAGCCTGAGGAAATGTGTGGACAGAATCTGGCTGATGAGGAATTTGGTTTCTGACATGAGTCAGGAGGTGAACAGAGGTGTGGCTACTGAAAAGGGACCCACAGGGGAGCATTTGGGATACCGGGTAGGTGGAAAGCAACCATTTACTAGTTAATTTCCTGGATGGCTTCAAATTTAGTTTCCCATGATCCCTCCAGTGGGAAGGGAGGGACAGGTACATGGAGGAGGAGGGAGTGGAAGCAAAGGTGTGAAGTCGAAAACAGTACAGCCCTGTGGAAGACAACACTCTAGAGCAAAGAGAACCATGACTGTAAGGATACGACACAGAAATTATTTAGGGATGTGCGTGCACACATTGTACATCACAGCCTATTCTTTGGAGCAAAGACGCTACCCCTCTCTGGGCCAGGTTCCCCACCTGTAAAATGAAGGCATGGAGAGATGGAGGAGACACACAAGTTCTGTGTAAAGCAGTCCCTGATGCATCCAGCAGATGGCGCACCCCGCCCAGACTTCTTAGCTGTGGCGAGGGCCTCAGCTGAAGGATTGTAGATGTGGTATCTTCTGCTAACCACTCTGCCTCCCCTTCCTTTAGGGAAACTGTTCAAAGCCCAGGACAGGTAAATGGCCTGCTGCAATAGTGATAACACTGTAGTAACAAGGACAAGTGACAAAGCCACCAGTGGAAAGAGTGACAGGACAGTTACCAGGCACTTGTTTTATGACCATCTCTCTCAAAGGCCCCATCCAGTAAATAAGCCCTTATAACCTGACTTGGGAAGGTCTCAGGAAGATCCATGTGGCTCCCAGGCTCAGATGTGTCCCCGTGTGGCACCAGCAGCCCATGGGATGGGTCAAAGCCTGGGCAGCCCACACCATCTGCTGCAGCCTATTTCTTCCATGAAAAGAGGGATTTGGGTCTGGATTTTCAATGCACCAGACTCAAAGGCCTGAGCCTGGCAGCTGAGCCAACCTGCTCTGCTGCTTCCTTCCAAGATGCTCCGCTCGGCACCTGCTACAGAGGAGTGCTCTATAAATAAACCTGGATCACATTGCTTTTCATCCACCCACCCACCCATCCTCTCCTGCTGCTACCTATATCTATGGAATGACAGAATGGATGGCTCCAGGGACCGCAGGGAAAGGCTGTCTGCCAGAGGCTGCGCTGTTCTTCCCTATCTCCGGGATCTGACACCAGCAGATGAAGTTACCTGCTAATCTGAAGTGCCAGCCTCTCTCTGGGACACCTCATGGGGCTCTGGCCTTGCTCTTACTCTGTCTGGCCCTATGAGCTGCACAGGCAGAAACCTGAGCTGGTGGCACAGAAAACGATCACTGCCAAGCCCCAAGCCCAATCCTGGAAAGAATCCGTCCCCATCCCGCAGGGAACAGTGATTCCAAACACAGCTCCAAGGAGTTTTCAGCTCACACACAAACACCCAAGCTCACTTTTCTTCCACATCTATATTCTTCATCCTGCTGTGGCATAGGTAAGGCCTGGAATCATAGCTACCAGAGGGGTTGAGGGAGGATGATCTCAGGTCCAGCTAGCCTGGGCTACATAGCAAGATCCTGTCTCAACAGACAGACAAGCATGAGGAAATGTTCACACTGTTAAGTGAAATAAGACCATATAACCACATATACAAATATCCAAATTATGAGTGATTTTTAAAGTATTCTATATTTTCTCTACCTCTTTGAGACAAAGACTCACATAGCCCAAGCTGGCCTTGAATTCCCCATGAAACCACAGCTGGTCTTAAACTCCTGGTCTCCCTGTGTCTGTTTCCCAGCTGCTGCGATTACAGGAGTCACCACACCTGCCTTACTTCCTAAATCTTCTTTTTTAAAAAAAAAAAAATTATTTATTATGTATAAAGGTTTCTTCCTTCATGTATCCTGCAGTACAGAAGAGGACACCAGATCTTATTACAGATGGTTGTGAGCCACCATGTGGGTGCTGGGAATTGAACTCAGGACCTCTGGAAGAGCAGCCAGTGCTCTATTCCTCTGAGCTATCTCTCCAGCCACCTTTCTAAATCTTCTTTAGGGGAATAGTTATGTTTTTATTATTAATTATTAGTAACGCTGGACATGTGACCCAAGGCCTTCTATACACTACGCAAGTGTTCTACCACTGAACTACAACCCAGCCCACAAATTATCAAGCTTTAAGATATCTGTGCAAGAGAAATAAAACTCACAAGGTGCAAATGGAAAGATGTAAGAACTGGCATCCCACCCTGCATAGTATATCTTGGTTCCTTCAGAAATGTCTGGGTCATACACAAAAGCCTTCCCTTCATTTTCCCTTAAAATTTTTGTACGCAAAATTTTCATTTATTTTTTATATCTTTAATGCGTGCACGTGACATGAAGTGTGTAGGTGTGTGGGAGCCACAATGCCCATATGGAAATCAGGGGACATATCTGTGGAGCTCTTTCCCTGTGTCTGGTGTTCAGTGGCCAGGCTCGTGAGGCGAGAGCCTTTACTCACTAAGCCAATTTGCTGGTCATCTTTTGTTTTCTTTTGGAGGAAGGCTCTGGGACCAGGCTGGGCAGGAACTGACTATAAAATCCCAGGTGGGCCTCCAGCTCCCAGCCTCCCAGATGCGAGGATTACAGGCTTGAAATATCATGACTGCTCAAAACTTTATCTTTCATCTTGCTTTTCTTCATTCAAGCATATGTCTTAGAAACAAGTCCAAATTACCTGAAACCCTGTACAACGATTATATCAAGACACTAAAAATATATCCAAAGTCCTCCCAGCCCTCAGCTGCCGTTAGCAGCTGCACGATCCTCTGCGGTCACTGCTGCAAACTGTTTTCATTCCTCCCCACCCCCAAGACCTGGAGCCTGTTTCCTTAAAAGCAGAAAAGTCACATCAAAGGCTCTGTGCTTTTTTACTGTCCTAGGTCCTGCCCACTTCTCCTCCACAGACTGTTTTATTTCTATTCCCATTTTAATCCATCTTGTGCAGCTAAAACAAAATACCTGAGCCTGAACCACCCTCAGCCGCGTATTTCATGAGTATGGGCTGCACACACAAGATTTTAAAGACCACAGGTCATTCTTTTAGATCCTCCCTCCCACAAGGGCAAGCACAGTCTTTTCTTTTGTTTCCCAGTGTACCCTGAAGGGCTTTCCCGTACCTGCAGGCACTGGGTACTTCATACTGAATAAATAATGAACTGTTAACAGCCGGCGCCCTCCCCCTGAGCAGCCAGGCTGGGTCACAGCAGCACCTGTGCAGAGGACGCCTCTACACTCCACTTGAGAGTTGAGAAAAACTGATGCTGGGGAGTGGATGCCTTCCTTCAACTTCTCAGAGCGCACTTTCTCTCTCTTCTAGACCAGCACCTGAACGACTGGTGCTCCCATGCTGTGGTTCACGCTCTTCTGCTTCCTCTTGTCGCTCTGCGCATCTCTCCATCCCATGACACAGCCGTCCACTTGCTGGGCATTGACTCTCTCATGCTGAGAGATGCAGACACCTGGGTGATACCAGAAGGAACGGCCTGGTCCTTCTCAGGCCTCTCGTTTATTCTTTCTCCTGGGCAACATGGGTTACCTGTGCCAGTAGCTATGCACAGGCCCACGTCCCACCTCCTCTCCTAATCTGCACTTGGTCTACAACACTGGCTTATGGCAGGCAGGGCTGTCTTTCTGGCATTCACTCCCTATGTTGAAATAAGAACGGCGGCGGGTCTGCGTCCCCAACACCCCGGCCGCTTGGCTAGCTCATGCCCGAAATAACAACACACAAACTGTATTCATTTAAGAACTGCTTGGCCCATGAACTCTAGCCCTTATAGGCTAATTCTCACACCTGGACTAGCCCATTTCTAATGATGTGTGTAAGCACCCCAAGGTGCGCTTACCGGGAAGATTCTAGCCTAAGTCCATCGTGGGTTGCAGCTGCCTGGGAGAGCAGAGCATGGCGGCTGTCCGGTCCCTCTGGAAGCAGCGCAGAGTCTGACCTCACTTCCTCTTCCGCCCAGCATCCTATCCTGTTTATTCCGCCCACCTATCTTTTAACCTATCAGGGCCAGCAGTTTCTTTATTGCTCAGCCAATGAAATCAACAGATTGATATGACACTCCCACATCATCCCTACACCTCTACCTCTGGCACACCCTCAGGTCCTGCATCCTCTGCTAGCATGAGGGACACTCAGAAAAATAGTCTGGCTCAGGTCACATCACACCTGCCTCAGAAAGGTTCAATGATTACAAAGAGTGACGCAAAGCTGAGTGTGGCTGTGCATGTCTCCAGTCCTAGCACTCGGGAGGCAGGGCAGGGGATGAGAAGTTTAAGGTCACTCCTGACTATACAGTAAGCTCAAAGACAATCTGGACCACATGAGACCCTATCTTAAAAAAAAAAGGCACACACACTGATCCATTCACGTCCACTGACATGAAAGGATGTTCTCAATAAACGGTCACCAACCTGTGGGGCTGTGGGGCTTTCTCCAGCAGAGTGACAGCTCTGATGCATCCAGGATCACGACAGGGCCTGGTCCATAGTACACGCTCAACAAATAACAAAAAAAAAAAAAAAAAACCTTACGGCAGAGTCAAACCGAGGGGACTCCAGGCCCCACTTAGAAAAGCCTCTTGCTACTTGGAAAAGCTGAGGCTCAAAGGAGAATGCTACATCATAGGGGCATATTCCCTTAGTCCCAGGAGGCAGAGGCAGGTGGATTTCTGTGTCTCAGGCTAGCCTGGTCTACATAGAGAATTCCAGACCAGCCAGGGTGACAGACCTGACCATAAGTAGTAGTAACAATAGGAAAGTGATAGACCTACGGTCTATAATCTACAGCTCCTAATGCCTAGTGTAGAGCTCGCTGCCCTGCCAGCTAACAGTCCTGCTGACGTCAGTGATGTCAGAGGCTGTCAGTATGCTGTGGTAGAGCGCCTACTTTACCACTTGGGACATATGGCTCGGGACTAACCAAAACACCCTGAAGTTCCTGGGCTGAAGTGAAGACGCACCGAGAATACAGGCCTAAAGGGGCTGGAAAGTTCCATGAGATGTGAGAGGTGCCAATTAATAAAACATTGCAGTGTCTCCTGTGGCTGAGGTATCAGGAACGTTTTCCTTCTGACATTTCACCCCTCTCCTCTGTCGGCTCTGCCTGATGGTGCCACAGCCAGCCAAAGCCCTACAGCCCTTTCTCCCATGCTTTTACTGCTGGCTGGAATAGGGGTTCTACCAGCAGGCCATCCTGGCCAGCATGTGTGCGGTTCTACTTGAGTCAGGCCAAGTTTAGTATGTGATGAATTGTGTTCTCAGCTCAAGGGTGGAAGGAGCAAAGGCGGGGCCCTGCTCACCACAGCGGCAAAGGTCTGACTCCACCCTTGCAGCCCTCATAATGGGGAAGACTCCCAGACTCCTCTTCTAGCTTCCTTTGCCCCCACCTGAACAATAATGGGGCGTGACTGCTGAGTCTCTGCCAGCCTGGACATTTCACTGTGCCAGGCACCTTCCCGAGCATGGGGCACACGCTGGAGACGAGACATTTACAACCTGACACAGAAAAGGCATCGAGCGGGATAAGGAAGGAGAGGAGCGGGCTCTCCAGCTGCACACGTGGTTCAGTTAAAGGTCAGGGAAGTGGCTCTGCAGTTTCATGAAAAAGAAAAAGGAGCACCAGGTGCAGTGACACCTGACTACAGTCGCGGCACCTGGGAAGGAGAGGCAGGAAGACTCCCGGAAGTTCAAGGCCAGCCAGGCCTATACACAGAGTCCCCCCAGAGAGACCCTCTCTCAGAAACTTGCCAATCAAACTAACAAAAGCCCCACCCACCTGAAATGAAAGTGACCCAGGAGGACTCCAGGCAGAGCCAAATGCCCATCTGTGTCCACGAGGCACTAAGAACCGAAGCTCTCAGGTGTGGGATCTGGATGCTTACGGGGAACCCAGCTGACTTTCAACACCCAGGCAAGAAGGAAGAAGCCCTTATATTCTGGGGTCTCGAGGTCACAGGCCAAAGCTCCCACAGGTGTTTACTCTGGTCCCCACAGGACAGCATCTCTCTGGGGTCTCTGCTGCTCTCCTCAGATTTGTAAACTGAATGGGCCCTGGGCTGTGCCAAGAGCTACAGTCTGCTTAAATCTGCAGCTCTTAGTCCTCATTGCATTACAACTCTAAACTGCTTTCCAAATACATTTGAAAGGTCATGTCTTGCTTTTTCTTTTCCTTTTTAACACAATAAAGTATTTTGCAGAAGTTACAGAAAAAGAAAGCAGATTTTTCTTTTTTTTTTAAAGAGGACACAGGGTACAGGAGTGTGAAATGGTCTTATGGAAGGTTTCTCAGTCAGCAAAACTTCCCAGCATCTCTACAGCTAGAAAGACCTGCAGGTACCTGAGGGGAAAGCCAGGATCTACTAAACCAGCAGTCTCCAAACCATCTCTGCTAAGGAAGCTGGGAACAGAGAGGCCGCCAGGGTTGACATCAAAGTGCTCCCAAGTGCCCTAGGGCACATACAGTGCAAGACCCAAGTGCTCAGTACCAAGCAGAGAGCAGCCGTGGGCATGGCTTTGATCAGAGGTATGATGGGAGGGAGCGGTAGGGTGCCGGACCAGACATGACCATCAGTGATTCTGGACTGCTCGGGAGCAAGAACACCTTCCTGTTCATCTCTTAATTCTCTAGTGACTTTTCTGGTGGAGTGCCCAGTCACTACACCCTCTGGGTCTCCTGCTCCTCCTGGGACCCATACGTTAGAGTTTCTCCCCCAAATTCACAGTCCTGTGATCTGTGTGCTCCTAGGGGAAGGGACAATCCCTAAATATTTTATGTTGATGATCCCTAAAGAGCTTCAAACTCTCTCAGAATGTGTGAATCTGCCCACTTTCTATGTTACTGGGCTTCCTTGTCACCAGCAAGCCTCATGTGGTAAGCCATCAGCCTGCCCCCTTCAAGCCTTCCCCTTTCCACAGGCTGCTGGAAGTGAGAGTATGGAGCCATTCTTGATCCTCCGCTCCTCTGCAACCACAGACAGCTTGTCACCGGGTTCCATCACCTCTGCTTGCAGAACAGTTTCACTGTCACTGTCTACCAGCTGAGTGTCATGCAGAGGCCCTCTTACCCCAAACTGCTGCATGCCAATTTCCCACGCAGCCCCAGAGTTGTTCCTCAAACAGAAACTGGGCTGTGTGATTCCTCTGCTCCAGTCAACATCAGCAAACCCTAGGCTCTCTTGTCAAGCCCTGACGTCCATTCTGACCCAGTCCTGCCTTCTGCGCAGCTTTTCATTATTTCTGCATTCATGGCCAACTTTTTTTTAATATTTATTTTATTATGTATACAATATTCTGTCTGTGTGTCTGCCTGCAGGCCAGAAGAAGGCATTATATCTCATTTCAGATGGTTGTGAGCCACCATGTGGTTGCTGGGAATTGAACTCAGGACGTTTGGAAGAGCAGGCAATGCTCTTAACCACTCCAGCCCTCATGGCCAACTTTGCTCTGCTATACTGGAGCCTCCAATTCTCAAACCTACTATAATTCCAGACCTTCCCAGGCCTGGGAATTCTTGGCCACTCTCACCTCCTGTGCACTGCGCTATAAGTAGGCAGGTGACACCCTAGCCTCAAGTTTGCTTTTTTGTTGTTGCTGCTTGTTTTGTTTTTTATTTTTCAAGATAGGGTTTCCCTGTAGCTTTGGAGCCTTCCTGGAACTCACTCTGTAGACCAGGCTGGCCTCGAACTCACAGATATCCATCTGTCCCTGCCTCTCGAGTGCTAGTACTAAAGGTAGCCCAGCTAGCCTCAAGTTTTTAAAAGTTCCTTCTCTGAGGTTCCCAGGGCTCAAAACACCAAGGTTTCTCTTTCTCACTGTGTAAGTCAAGAAGGCCTGGTGCCTAGAGGCTAGTGCAGTGGACACAACTAGGGGTCTGAAGTCTAGTATCTGTCCCCAGAGTGACCCTTTTGGTACTGGCCAGCTCGCCTGACCAAGGGACAACTCTGAAACATGGGTGCTAATGCCTTGAGTGTGGCTGTGGGGTCTCTCAAAGCTCACTGGTAACAGGTTTTTAACAGAGATCCAGTGGTCTCTCTCGGGCTTGTAAACCACGTCTAAGACAAAGAAAGCATTATCATGGCTGTTTTGCAAAAGACAGGGGAAGCTCTGAGAGGTCGTAGCTTACCCACGGTCACATGGCAGATGTGGAGCAGTCCAGTCTATAATCAGGCTAGAGCACGGAAGTAACCTGGAATAAGGTCTAGTGTCTATTAAGATTTTTTTTAAGTGTCTGTTTTCTTTCTATCATTTTTTTTTTATCCCCTACCCACCCAGTCATCCCAGTCTCTAACCTCAAAGAAAGAATTTCAAAAAGTAGAACAGGAAACCGGGAAGGCTCAAGAAAATGTTTTTGCGCGCCAAAACAAACACCAGCTGTACTTAACCACACTTAAGCTGAAGGTTCCCACTGTGGTTTCTAGTTCTGAGTCAGAGTCTCATCATGTCCCTTAAGCTGGCCTCCACCTTCTTCTCCTGCATCAGTCTCCCTAGTTCAAGGAGGATAGGCCAGTACCTGGTTCTCTGCATTGGATTTTGTGCTAGAGATCAAATTCTTCAGTCTTTTCAGTGATGGCTCGTTGAGTGTACGTATTTGCCTCAAAATTATTAAATCCACGGCAATAGAAAAAAATAATGTGGGATACCAATTTAAAAAACCTCACCCTTTTAACAGCTATGCCCTACCCAGCAGGGCTGTGCTGTAACTTATGTAATCTGTCAGTCTGTGATGCTAAGGAGGCCATTGGGATGAAGTAGCAAACAGTCTTGCTGAATCTTTCGATGGCTAGGCACGCTTCTCCCCAGCTCTCCTGTCATTTGGGCCATACCTAAGCTTAGCTAGGGCTCAGCTGTAAAGCAAAACTTCTAGAGAAAAGCAGCCCCCTCTACTATGAAGGGAGGGGCAGGAAGGGAAAATGAAATCACTTCCAGGCAGGCTCACCCAAGTCCCAGGCTGGGCTAAGCTCCAGCTCTGCTGCTGCCAGGTGGGCATAGTTTCCCTAATCTTATGGGGCTCAAGTACGAACGAAGGGAGAAACGGCCCTCTGCAGTTGTTCTGCAACATGTCTACAAGTTGTCTGACACTCTGCCTAACAGGATGGGCATCGAAAAGGCTGTAACTCAGTGATGGGGCACTAGCCTCGTACATAGACAGTCCTTGGTTGAAGTTTTAGCACCATTCAAGAAAATATAAACAGGTAATGGAGGGTAATTTAAATCCTTTGGATGAGTTATGAGTTACTTCTGGAGCCATTTTTCTTCCTTCTGTACTGGGGATCCCACTCAGGGTCTTTCATAGACTAGAGCTATACCCAGTCTCTAATTTCTACCATAAGATCAACGATGGTGTCTGATTTCTAGGAGGAAGTTAGTGCACCTCCTACAGCATCCAGCTGACTCTCCTGGGATACCTGTCTTCTGTATTTGAGCAATACAGGAAATCAGAGGCCTCCACCCCTAATGAGGAACCCAAACTAGTTCCCGGAAGTGACCACACGAGGAGGCCTGAGCTGCACGATGGAGATGCTACTACAGGTCCCTTGTTAATGCAAATCTAGCCACTAGCTATGTGTGAGAGACAAAGACCAGAATTATGCAGGCAAGCTGTCCCAAGTCCCGACCTACAGAAATCAAGAGAGAAAGTAAGTTCGTAACTTCCCTCTCCACTACCGAGCATCGAGGTGAGGTATTCTGCAGCGGTGGAGAACTAGAGCAAACCTTGGGCACCTCCAGCCCAGGTTTCCTCTCCAACCCCTCTAAGAGCGTGGCAAAGTTACCCCAAAAATACACTGTGTGGGATGAAAGGAAACAAGAAAATATCATAACAATATTCATCCATTCATCCAAAAACTTGACTGACCACTCACTGTGTACCAAGTCTGTGACTGCACGCGTGGACACAAAGACAGCCAGACACACGTATGGCCTTGAGGAAGTTCATGGTCTAGTGAGGGCGACTACGAATTCCTTAACTCTTCACAGCTGAGGCTCTGAGGCACTTGATAGAACTGCTAGTGCTTTCAAACCCTTCCTCTCAGGGGGTTTGGAAATGACAGGCAGGGTGGGGCACTGTTACAATAGCCCTATTGACATTTTACTGATGAGAGAGCATAAAAGCCCACACACCTGGTAAGAGCGAAGAGTTTAGGAATACTTTAGGATAGCATATATAAACTTTAAAATGTCACAAACCTTGGTAGCTGAGAGCTATAGCTAAAAAGAATAGATGGAATGATAAAGAATACCCACCTGGCATCTTCTTCGGGTCTCTGTGCATGAGCACAGGTGTGTGCATGCGCATGCACACACACACATAAATCTTAAAAAAAAAAAAACCCTCCCACCCCTTGCCTACATCAATCCCAAAGTGATGTAGATCAGAGACATGCTCAGAGCTTCTTCGCTAATAAAGCCATTTATAAAATACATTTAGAGTCAAATTTCATTTCTCTAATTATTCTCTGGGAAGGACACATCCCACGCACACAAGATTCTCGCACTATTACTCTCTTAAGTGTCAGAGCTCTCATCTGGAGACATAAAGTAGATCTGCAGTTGCCTGGGGCTGGGGAGAGAACAAGAGGGTGGTGCCCAAAGGAGGCAGGGTTTCTTTGTGGGTGATGGAGATGTCTCCAGTTGATTGTGCTGATGGATGTCCAACTATGAGAACACTGAAGGGCACTGACTAGGACCCTTTAATGGGTGAACTATGTGGCATGTGAATTCATAAAGCTAGAGAAAGAAAACACTCTACCTAATTATGACGGAGAGAAACCCTTCTCCAGTAGACACTAGTGTATTAATGCGCTATGACCTACGTCTTCCTTCAGGATTTCAGATCACTCCTGTGAATGCAGTTTCTCATGCAGGATGTAACATAGTAATGCAAGGAAAGGATCTGGAGAAAGTGGCACCGTTTTCACAGATGAAGAACCCAACGCTCAGAGATGAGCTCTGATTCGGTCCCCTGGCATCACGTGGTAGTTGGAAGAGCTTGTGACTCAGTTTCTCATCCACAGTGCACCCCCCACCCCCATCTCCTCTCAGCACTTCTCCTAGTAACCAGGGTAGAATCCACTTCCACTTGGTCCTCTTCTACTTTCTAGTAGTTCCAGGATTTTGGGGATTCCAGCCCTTCCCTGCCTCCAGCCCCCTGCTGAGATTTTCCCCACTAGTAGAGCCAAGGTCTCTAGTGGGAAGCTGTCATGAGAACAGAGCTCTCCAGCTGCTATCAGCAAATCCTGTACACCCTGCCTGCCAGCTGCTTCCCAGGACACCAGGCTTGTGCCCTCTCCTGACTTAGGGCCTCTGGGAATCCCCTAGATGCATATGTTTGCAGTGGCTTGGTTGCAGCTGTCAGTTCCCAGGATTTTTTTTTTCCTACCAAATCCCGTTTAGGAGGGCTAGCCTCTGTTCCAGCTGCTTTTGGAACACTGAGAGCCAGAGCCCTGTGCGCCTTGACACTGCTAGGCTTTTTTTTTCGGGGGGGGGGGACCTTAAGTCATGGGCATAGCTTGATACTTACAATGTTGTCTTAGTTTGGGTTTCTATTTCTGTGAAGAGACACCATGACAATGGCAACTCTTTTAGGGAGTAGCTCACTTACAGTTTCAGAGGTTCAGTGTGATGTTATGTACGTTTTTGTGTGCATATAGATTCATATGTACATTCTGAAGGGTACAAGAATAAGAATATAAAAATGTAGATCCCAGAAACAAGAATATAGAAATAAAGAAATATAAAGTTGTAAGCCTAAGAGAATGAGAACAGTCTGTCGGTAGCTTTCTCAGCAGCTTGAGGATTAACTATTTATTAACAGTGGGTTACTCTGCTTTACAACCCATAGCTCTATTTACAAGGTTAAAGCATCTCTGCAAACTGAGAGCCTAACACCCCGGCCATCCTTGATTAAAGACAGATATGAGCTGAGTTAACTTTCAGGAGATAGATCTATGACCTCTGGGTTCACATTTTCCCTGCTCTGTGAGACTGGCAGCATCAAAGGGGAGAGCGCAGGGCTTCAGTCAACACCGCCTGCAAGTACCAAGGAAGACAACAGATTAAGTACAAACACTAGTTTAACTGAAAAACTCTGTTAAGGGAGATTGTAAAGCTAGGCAATCTATGAGTTTTCCCTGGAGATTGTAAAAATTTCTTTGTTCAGATCTACTGCTTGCTATACCTTACTATAAAAAGGTGGGTTCAGAAACCGGCCTTTACCACAACCTTACAAAATTCATCTCTGGCTGTGTTCTCAGCTAGCTGATAAGCTTTTTGTGCCCCATAGAGATTTTTTATTTTTCCCTGGAATTGGGTTTCTGAAATAAAGTTTGCTTCTGGTTTATTAGACTTTGGTGGTCTTTCCTCTTCTTTGTGTGACCCCCCTGGACCCAACACATACTAAATCATCTAAATGATTACTACATTTAGCTAATTACATATCTAGCACCTCACTTTTTTGTGATGAGACTTCAGAGCTATCCTATTAGCAACTTTCAAGCAACTAACACATTATTATTGGGTCTAGTTGTCAATACTATATATTAGATTTATTATTATTTATTTTTTAACTATGAACCATCAAGTCTGCCTATGTTTAAGTTTCTAAGACCCTCACCAGCTGTTCTCCATAACTGCTGCATGGATTTACATGCATCTCTGCCCTTTTACAACAGTGCACTGCACGGATTTACACGCACCTCCGCCCTTTTACAACAGTGCGCTGCAGTTCAAGTGCACTTCCCTGATGACTAGAAAGGATCTTCCCATGCATCTTTCAGCTATTTGTATGTCAACCTAGGGAAAGTGATGATGGGGTAGAGTAGTACAAACTTGTAGTTCCGGCCCTCGACAGGTAGAGAGGCAAGAGGAGTGTGATTATAAGGCCAGCCTGGGCTACATAAAACCCTGTCTCAAGAAAGCAAAAAAGAAAAAACTTAAAAGGCCAGGTATTTAAGAACCACGTGTGTGCCACATGACTAGGCCCAGGACTTGGGAGGAGGCAGGAGTCCCAGCATTTGAGAGCAGGAAGCAGGAAGATGAAGAAATAAAGAAAACCTCAGCTGGGGCTGGGGAGATGGTTCAGTAGTTAACAGCACTGACTACTCTTCCAGAGGACTTGGCTTCAGTTCCCAGCCCCATTCACAACTGTCTGAAACTCCAAGATCTGACACCCTCATGTAGACATACATGCAGGCAAAACATCAATGCACATACAATAATATAAATTTTAAAAAAATAAATAAAATGTTTTTTAAAAAGAAAGAAAGAGCCAAGCAGTGGTGGTGCACGCCTTTAGTCCCAACACTCGATGGCAGAGGCAAGTGAATCGCTGTGAGTTCGAGTCCAGCTTGGTCTACAGAGCGAGTTCCAGGACAGACTCCAAAGCTACAACAGAGAAACCCCGTCTCAAATAAACCAAAAGAGAGAGAGGAAGGAAGGAAGGAGAAGCCAACAGTCATGCCACCTGGTTTAGACCATGTACTTCTATGCCAGAATCCTTGGCTATCATAAAACTATGACCACTGAACCTAGGAAGCACTCTTCCAAGCAACATGTTCACACTGTACATGCACTTTGTTTCCAAGTGGAAGGTGCCTGCCCCATCCCTCCTCACAAGACTGCTGGCTGTGCCCATTTCTTTGGGCTGGGCTTTGCTTGTTTTGGTAATTCTAACAAAGTCTTAAAGTGACAATTCCCATACCAAGCCCTGGGTGTTGTGAACATCTCTTTCTAACAGATACATGCAGGGAAAGTTGGCGTCACACCTAAAGCTGCTACCCAGCTATGGATGACTCCATCTGTTTGGGTATATGGCTGAAGAAACCTGCGAAGGCACCGGAAGGAAGCTGTCTTTCCAATACTGTGAAGAAATCGACTGGACGGGAGTCAGGCCTGTGACACTGCAGCATGCCGTTATATAACTGCTGCTAAGAGCCACCCTGCCTTTTTTTTAGGTGACCAAAATTCCCCTCAAACTTCATTTAGAACCTATGGACTTTCTTTCAAGCAAGAAAAAGAGAGAAGACGTGTAGGCAAACTCGGGATGTGACGGCACAGAAGTGTGAACTGCACAGCTACCCACCTAGTTTAATTTCTTCTTCCTGCTTGCATCGCTTCAGGTGTTTCACTCTTGATTAATCAGTGTGGAAGTCTAGAAACCAGAAGAAAAGAAAACAAGATTAGAGTCAGGCACGCTCTGGCTAGAAACTGGAGCAGCCTTTGGGAAGACAAGCTTGCACTATCTGTTAACATGGAATGAGCACCTTTGTGTGAACCCAGAGGTCAGGAATAGGTCCAGAGATACATTCCAACAAGTAAAAGCTACTGTGTGGAGTTAACTGTCTGTATGGGATGGAGTTATTTTCCTGGGTATCAGTGCCGAAACACCACACAGCCATTGCAAAGTATACAGACATGGAAAGAAGTTTATGTTTAATTGCTTAAAAGAATATTGTAGCCTGGCAATGATGGCGCACGCCTTTAATCCCAGTACTCAGACGGCAGAGGCACAGATCTCTGTGAGTTTGAGGCCAATCTGGTTTACAGAGCTACTTCCAGGATAGCAGGAAGAAAAAAATTGTGAAATTGCATATATTACTGCTGCTCTTTTGTGGGAACAATCTTCCTATATAGTTCCAACTGGCCCTCCAATCTCCTCCTCAGTGTGAGGTGAGAGGTGTGTGACGCACACGGCTACTACACACCTACATGGAACAGTAAGACGCATTTGTTCTTACTCTTTGGGCCAGGTGTGGAGTGGTGGTGGTAAGGACCAAAATAGAAAAGGGCTTCCATTCCACTGTTGTGTTTTGGTTTTTTGAGACATGCTCCTGCCTAGCTGGAGTTCTCTGTGTTGCCATGCAGATTTCTGTGAACTTAGGGTCAGCAAGGCTACAAAGTGAGAGCCTGTCTACTCAATAGATAAAGTCTACAAAATAAACTCCCTCCCTTCTGGGAAGCCCATTTCATCCAGCCCTGGGAGTAGCTGGCCTCTGGGAAGAGGATGCTTCAGACCATCGCATCTGCTCACTGGCTGCTCCCAGCAGATGCTCTGGCTTCCATATCCCACAAGACCAGGAACCCAGATAAGAGTGAAAAATGTGAATACTGTTTGAATCATTTTTTTAAAGATTTTATTTATTATGTATACAGTGTTCTGTCTGCATGTCTGTTTGCATGCCAGAAGAGGGCATCAGATCTCTTTACAGGTGGTGAGCCACTATATCATTGCTGGGAATTGAACTCAGGACCTCTGGAAGATCAGACTGTGCTCTTAACCACTGAGCCATCTCTCCAGCCCTGTTTGAATCATTTAGACAGAGGATAAAGCAGAGGAAATGATAGAAATTAAGAGTGAAAGATGGCAAGTGCTCCCCATAGTTGCCAAGGGAACTGCCTAACTGCATCAACCTTCCAGAGTTCCCGGGAGGGCCTCTTCTCCCCTCTGCTTCAGGGTTTTGCTTCTAACTTTTTCTTAATTGATAATAAAGATGTCAATGAAATAGCAATGACACCTCCCATCTTCACATATCCCCCTCACTGCACTCAACCTCTGCCCTCCATGCTTCTCCATGGCAGCAGCCACCATAGAGCAGGCCCCATGTTCAGGCCCCGCTGTGCTGTAAATTTCAGCAGTCTCCTTCCCCTCCCTATGCTTTGCCTACACCAGCCTTCGTTCAGCTTCCCTAACATTCTACAGGCTTCCCGCCTCTAATCGTCTTGCTCGAGTGCTCCTCTCCCTGCCTGGGTTAGTCTTCAGGCTCCATGACATGCCTTAACCTCGGCTCTCGGCAGCAATGCCTTCTGAGGCCGTTTAAACACCACCTCTTTGAGGAAGCCCTGCCCCGCGCTCTCCTGTATCTCAGCGTGTTCAAGCAGTCCGCACACCTATTCTTGCTCTGGGTGAATGAATTTGAGAAGGGCCACTCCTGTTTTCTCTTACACCATTCCTCTCTCACCACGCCCAGTGCAGGCAATGAATGAATACTGGCTGACCACAGGAAAGTATTATCAACATGAACTGAAAGGGAGGCCTCAACACTGCAGCTCCTGCCTTCCCAGGCTTGCCATCACTCTTGGGCCTCTCTTGGAACACATAACAACAACGTTTTTGTGTGTGTATGTGTGGAAACAGGGTCTTGGGTGGGGGGCAGGGTTGAGACAGGGTTTCTCTGTGAAACAGTCCTGGCTATCCTGGAGCTCACTCTGTAGACCAGGTTGGCCTCAACTCACTGAGATCCACCTGCCTCTACCCCCCCTCCCCTAGGAGCTGGGATTAAGAGTGTGCACCAACACATCAAATTCCAGGCCAGCCAGGGCTACATAGTGAGACTCAGTCTCAAAACAAATTAAAATAACTAAAAATTTAAGTCTTACCCCCTTCCTATTCTCAGCACAGCACCATTCAGGAGGCTTACCACCCAGATTTTAACCAGTAGGGCAGGACAAATGGAGGTGGCAGCCCCTACCCACTCAGATGGTAGTTCTGCCTGTATGTGAACAATACCAGAATATGCATGCCTCCAAGATACACAAGTGCACAGGACACTAGGCCCAGGGAGAAACATGACAGTGTGAGGAGAGGAGGGTAAAGGGGAACTTAGATACCACGGAGTGGAACCACGGAGTGGTGATTTAAATATTTTTCTGCACCATCTAGTTTTCCTTCCTTGAGTATGTTCGAAGTTTTTAACTGGGGAAGGAAGAACATCACAATAAACACTATAAAAACAAACCAACAGAAAATCCACTGGTGACTTGAGATTCCAAGTCACCCATCCCTACAGTTGGGGTTCCCAGTCCTGGGCCATCCATGTATTGTGTGGAAGAGTTCCTGAAGCACAGGGGACAGGAAGGTGAAGGAGCGCATGCCTTGGCTGCAGCAGCTGCTGCCAGCTGTTCCCATCACAAGAGCTGCAAAGCTGTCAGCACAGGAACTGGAGAGGGTGTGGGCTCAAAGCAGCTGGAGCTCAAGCCTCTGCAGGGATCCATGGCCCAGCGCACACAACCCCTCCACGTATTTCACTTGGACCACTTGGCACAGGCCACAGCAACTGCTCACTCCCCTGCTGTCTTCCCTTAACCACAGGGCCTAGGAAGTAGTCCTGTGGTGGAGAGCTTGCCTGACAAGAACTTGGTTTAAATATCACTGCTTCATTTCGAGACCAGCCTGGTCTACTAGAGCTAGTTCCAGGACAGGCTCCAAAACCACAGAGAAACCCTGTCTTGAAAAACAAAAACAAAAACAAAAACAAAAAAAATCAACCAAAACCAAACAACAGCAACAACCCAGAAATCGTGTGGATTTTGAGCAGGGTCTGGTAGCATAAGCTACCATACTATAATTTCAAGCACGAGGGAGGAAGAGGTAGAGGAAAGAGGAAGAGGAAGAGGAAAGATTAGTAATGGCCACTTTCAGCTATCAGTGAGTTTGAGCCAGCTGAAAAGATTCTGTCTCAAAAAGAAGAGGGGTGAGAAGAAAGAGAAAACAACTAAAGCTGGGTCTGTAATCACCGATCCCTCTAGCCCAGTGCTCAGAATTGCAGGACTGTGAGAGCTAGCCCTAACCTAAACTGCCTGGGGGTAGGGAGGGAACAACTCCATCCCAGTCATTAAGGATACTTCTTTTTTTCCCTGGGTGGTCTGGTTTGTTGCCGACTTATACAGTACTGCCTGTGATGGCTAAGAAACCTAACCCAGCACCAGGCACCCCTAATAGCTGTTGACCTTCGACCTGAAATGCCTGTGGGATCCTAGTGGCCTGCAGGTGCTAGCCAGGTGAGATAAGAAGTAACTAAGCAGTTTGCTCTGGCTTTGGTACTCAGGCTCTGGGTCTGGGATGAAGGTCTCTTTATCACTGTACAAGGGGGAAGGGGGAAGATGACAAACAACTGAGGGGAAGGAAGTCTCCTCCTCCTCCTCCAGCTGTGGGTTCCATAGAGCATGAGGAAACTGTGATGTCCACCTTTAAAAACCCTTCCTTAGCCCTTTTGGCACACAAGCACCTGATTTGGCTCTAAGGCTGTTGTCCTTCTGCCTGCAGTAAGAATAAATTCATTTAGTCTAAATCTGAACTGAGTCTTTGTCTTTGGTCTTTCCCAGCGGATTCAAACTCTTTGAGCCCCTCAACACACATTTACAGAGTTATTAGAGGGACCACTCTATAAGGCACTGCCCAGAGCTGACCTAGAGCTCTCACAAGTGTGTCCTTTCTCTGGGGGCTCCAAAGGTCCATTATCCCGTCCTAAAGAGCCAAATGGAAGCAGGAATTTCTTTGAACACCAACGAAGCTTCTCTTACATTTGGGACTGCTGGCTCCATGGAGCACTATGTTCTAATCTGCCATTCACAATCTACTGGCCTCACAGCCAGTGCAACTCCCAGGGAAGCCAGTGCATTTAGAGGAAGCAAGGCCATTGTCCTAAGTACTGCTGAAGGGTTTCCAGGAGGTGGTAAGCACAGCCGTGAGCCTTGAGTAATAACTGTTTGCAAGAGTTTCCACCTCTGACTGTGCTTAGCAATCATGTCTGGCGCCTGAGCTCAGCTGAGGAGAGTAGGTAGGCTCAACTTCTTACAGGCACAGCTGCCAGGCTAGGGTTCTCTGCTCCCAGGCAGGAGCACCCACCACTTCTTCCTGCCTCTGTGCTGATAACTGACTTGAAGGTCAGAATTTGGTGTCCAGGTGACAGAAAGCAGCCCCGAAGCCTGGTTTGTAGAGCCAAGAGGCAGTACTGGGGAGCCTGACATAAACACTATCCTACAAGTCCACTAACATCCTCCTACGTGTAGTAAAGCAGCAGTCTAGCGCATGCACTTCCGTTTTCTTTTGTTGGTTTTTGTCATTTTGGTGATGGTGGCTGTGGTGGCGCTGGCTTGGAACTAACTCTACATAGGTTTGAGGCTAAGGATAGCCTAAAATTATAGCACAGCGCTCTTGCTTTAGCTTTATAAGTGCAGGGATTACAGGTGTGAATTATCATGCCCAGCTGGAGAGTTTGGTACCAATCTACAGGTGCTAATTTACTGTATTTCATCCACCCTCACGACACCCTGTGGGGTGGGTTTGGGTGTGATCCCAGCTTTGCCTGAAGGCTGACAGGTTCTCCAGGAGGAATGAGGTCTGCCCAGGGCATCTGCGCTAAGGAGTGAAGTATGCTCTCCTGCCTTCCCACCAAACTCGAGATTGAAAGCAAGTAGATGAGACACACCAAGTCCAGGGATTACAGAAGCCCACAGTGGAGAAGGGCCAGGAGCAGACAGCAGACTACAATGTATAGCCAACTAAGTGGGGAAAGGTAACAAACCTACGCCCATGGCCTAAGCCGTGGGTTTAGAATAAAACACCACTCTGCCTTCTGACTTTGGTACAATACCCCTCCTCGAGCAGACAGAGAAACTGAGCCCCAGGGAGGTGATATGGATGGGACAGCAGCTCTGGGGCAGGGACAGACTACTCTCACTCAGCACTCTATCACCTGCAAGAGGTGAGAATCTGAGCAAGTCACTCCCCATCTCTGTAGCTCTTTCTGGAAGATGGAAAAATCCCTGCATCAGTGCTGCGAGGATGAAAAGGAATCAGCTGAGATGCTCTAGCCTTGCATGTAACACACACTCGAGGAAGACAGGAACCCACACAGGAGCGCAACACAGAACTCTCTTCCTATTCCCGAGATGCCCTAAACTCACCACCAGGGTGGCGCATATCAGGAAAAGCCCTATAATGGCGCTCTGATAGCATAAACAAGACACTAAAGCCATGCTCACCTTGCACATGAAGAAGACATGCCACTCACCACTTTCCATCTGCTTCCTGGCAGAGACCGGGTGCCCCCAGTCCCAACCTTTCAAAGCATCGTGGCCTCATTACCTCCTGAGAAAGAGGGATGATCCCTATCCAGAGTCCCCAGCTCTAGGGCCCACGTTGAGGGCTGAGGCATTGAAGAAAAACCTCCCAATGCCCTTGCTACAGGGTAGAGTCCAGCTTGTATGGCACGGCCACTGGGAAGTCTGCAGTTTTAAGATATGCCCAGCTGCTGGGAGAGCTCTCCCTTTAACCCCGACCTTACTTCAAACAATTTCTAAACAACACATCCTCCTGAGGATTAGGGTCTCTGATGGCCCTGAAGATAAAGAATTAACAAGACCGGAACAACAACTGACTTTTGCTTTTGTCTGCGTCCCAGCGGTGGACACCCTTTCCCTGCAGCAGCAGAGACGCCAGATGAAAAGAAAAGGCTGGGAGGCAAGAACAGGGAATTTCCCCTCCATCTCTCATCTCTCTTGCCAAATGAAGACCTAGGGTGGCAGGTTTTACGTTGGAATGGAATTGTGAGGCTGGAAAGATGTCTCAAGCAGTTAAGAGCACTTACTCCTCTTCCAGAGGACCCAGACTTGGTTCCCAGTTCCCAAGTAGCTCACAAACACCTCTAACTCCAGTTCCAGAGGATCCTATCAATGCCCTCTTGCCTCCAAGGGTTCTGACGTAAGTGCCATTAAACCTGACTTTTTCATATAAGCTAGGGATCTGAACTCAGGTCCTTGTGCTTACACAAGCAAGGACTCTTTACTCACTGAGCCACGTCTCCTGCCCAGTGTCCTCTTGATTTTCCCACTCAGCCAGTTTTTAGCCATTTTGAAATACCAAAAACCTAGGGCACTTTGCTTCAAAAGCTATAATAGTCAGCCTCAGAAGAAAAGAAACATACATACAATCACCTGGTTTTGTCCCTTCATTTAGATACAAACCAGGTCCAAGTGCATCAAACACTTGTGAAGATCACATGCTTTCCTTGGATGGCTCTTTACTACACGGTGACTTTTTTTGTGGTGCTGGGGATGGAAGCCTGGAGATCATGTACATGGTAACAAGTGCTCCACGCTGAGCTACACCTATTCTATCACTGGTTTTGCTTCCCAACGCTAGATATTTCCATTTTAGTTATAACTTCTCAAATATATTTAACCTGTGAGGCTCAAAACTGTCTGTAACTCTACTACTGGCCTCTGCAGACACTAGGCACGAAAGCGGTACAGGCAGATACTGAGTATACATGCAGGCAAAACACTCATACACAAAAAAATATAGTAATTTTCAAATATCAAATCTATTTAATCTGATAATTGGGAAGATGGGCCACAGCTGCCATAAGCCATCTCTAGTCACCTGAGAACCTCATTTGAGACCCAAAGAGGGACCTAGTGGTAACAAGGGCCCCTTCCTTCCTCTCTGCAGAGTGAGCTGCCTTGTTTAAAAACCTGAAAACAGGCTCCAAGAGAAGGAAAGCGTAAAGGTTTATATGGTCAAGGAAGAGAGCACAGAGTCAAAGTCTAAGATCACTCCTGAGCCTGGAGGTCTCCACACAATTGCTACAGCATACAGGAATGCCTTTATGAACCTAAACAAGTTGGTATCCGAAATTTAACACACAACCAGCACTTGAGAGGTGGAAGCAGGAGGATTAGGAGTTTTAATATACCAATTTTATATGTGTGAGATATGTCTTTTAAGAATTTGTAAAACTTTTTAAATTGGAATTTTAAAAAACCATTGTAATTATAAAACTATTAAAATTTTACAGATAGTAATTTCTAGAGTCAGACTTGGCTTTTCAGCCTATATATGGGCAAAGAGGTGCCCTGAAGGCTGTGGAGACTGCTGAAGCTACATGGTGAGAGAGTCTCCAGTGCGGACGGAGCCTACCTGTGAGAATGAGGCCCCCACTCTGTAACCCTGGACAGCTACAGAGAAAGCAGTAATGTCTGGAGCAAGTATCCATGCATCACTGCACAGAAACAGACCTTTTGTGGGCGGCAGGCTGGGCTGGGGTAGACAAGCAGTGCAGTGGTACTCACAGGGGCCAAGTCTCCTCCACGGGCAGAGGTCCTGGTCAGAACAGAAGGTAAGAAGCCAGAGTTCAACGAGGGCCGCGCAGAGAGCAGTAGGCAGCTCGTTCCTGCCCTTTCTCTGTCTCCTAAATGAAAAGCACTTCGAGGTTTTAGAGGGTGTTTCCCACGTCTCAGGCCAAGTAAGTCCCCATTTGTTGTAATCCAATTCTCGGCCTGATGATGTCAACCACTCAACCACTTGCTCAGTTTCCATCTCTGTCCACGGGAGAGATCTATTTCCTTTGGACAATGAGCCAGGAGGCTGTAACTTCATCCCAGGCCCGTCACATTTGTCAAACATCCTTCCTTCAATTTTCAACACCGAGGCCTCAGTGACAAAAGGCTTCCTATGTGGCTGGTCAGTCCCAGGCCTCCAGGCATTTAGTCACTGGGGACGACTGTGGCTGCCTGCGCTTGGTGTGCTCCCCTCCATTTCTTCGGTGTGTAATGTGCTAAATTAGGCAGGAAACCTCTCTATGCCTCCTCCATCTCTGCCTCTCTGCCCAGTCCTCCAAGTCTTTCATTTCTCCAGCTTTCTAGGAACATGCTAGGCACAATATGTATGTCCTTATGTCCTATGCACACACACAGGACAGGCTAGGACGCGCTGGAGAACTGGCTTCAGGTCTTGACCCTGCCTCAAGCAAGTCACTGGACCTTCGTTTCACCAGTGAAATGATACATGGGTTTCTTTCCTGCTTGAAATCCTATTGCAAGCCAGTGTGTGTAGAGCTTATTGCCAAATGTATCTTGGATCATTTTACTCCAGGCTACCAGCCACACGCCTGAACAAAAAGAAACCCCTTCTTCCATAGATTCAAGATGCCTGCCTGGATTTGTGGGCTCCTGAGCCCTCACAGAAGAGAGAGCTAAGACGTTTCTCTGGGAGAAAATTCAAAAGAATTCACTGAAGGCGTCCCAGGGGACACAAAGAGAGACAACATAAACTACTAGATAAGATAAACAAGTATGAGAATGTAACTGTCCTTAGGGACAAACCCAGCAATGGTCAGGCTAGATAACAAGAATGTTGCATCGCAGGGAAATCGGGAAACCTCTCTACTTTTCCCTGTGAGAAGCAAGGAGACCTGGGCAGAGACTGTGAGCAGCGTCAGTAGTCAGAATCAGGATCAGCAGGGTCTGAGCCCTACATAACACTCGCTGTCTCTGTCTCTGTCTCTCTCTGTGCATGTGTGTCTGTTTTCCTAACTGTAAAATGGGATGCTAGCGGCTTCATTTTAGGATCCTGAGAAGTGATCCTTACAAGACGACCAAGACAGCAGACAGTACAGACTGAATACTGGGCAGACTGTTGCACATCATCTATTTTGATTCTCACGACACCCCTAAAAGAATTATTATTATATTCTTCCCTCAATAAGAAGATGAAGCAGAGAAGTTATGTGATAGGCCCAAAGTCACAGAGCTCAAAAACAAAAGGGCCAGAATTAGAAACCATGGCTCTTAGCTCCTGACTAAGTCAGAATGAATGCACACATGTGCCAATGCTATTCTTAGAACAGACATCCCACCAGCCTGATAAAGGGAACACACCAACCAGTCCATCAAGTCAAGGGGTGGGCTTATTGGCTTTGTTACCAAAATGCTGGGTGGTTTTAACTGCTTCTACCCAAAGCGGGAGAGCCAATCTATGTGCGTGTTATTTCCACGGGGAAAGGAAGTTATGGAACTCTGCTGGACACAGCTCTTTATGGCAGCGGGGAAGACTGTGGCCCTTTGTAACTAAATAGGAATTTTAATTAGTTCTCAGAAAACTCTGATGCTTATCAGTACTCAAGCAAACAGGCTCTTCATTGGGAGGATGTCGGCCAATCAGAAGGCTTTGGAACAAGTTGGTGAACTGTGGTAGAATAAAAACCACCAGCCTGAAAACACTGTGGGAGCAACAAAGATGTGGGGTCCTACCAGCCCTGCCTTCCTCCCACTGAAGATGACCTCGGGCAATCGGTTTGTGCCTTGGCTGCCCAATGGAGGATGGGATCACAACAGCACTTTCCCTAATAAGCTCCTTGTGTGTGTTGTATGTGACTACATCTTTGTGTAGGTGTCTGCGCATGTGCACACATGTATGTGGAGGCCAGAGATCTATGTTGGGTGTCTTTCTCAACCATGTTCCACTTTATTTCTTATTAGATTTATTTTATTTTATGCGTATATTTTGACTACATGCATACACGTGTACCATGTGTGTGCCTAGTGCCTATGTGGATAGGTCAGATGAAGACATAGGATCCCCTGGAGCTGGAGTTAAGCATGGTTGTCAGCCAGCGGGGTGCTGAGAATTAACCAGGTTCTCTGTAAGAGCAGACGTCACATTTACAGCTTGTTTTCTGTGCCACGGAGCTACAAAGGCCCTGCTTGTTTAGACGACTGAGAAACATAATATTGAGATTTACATCTGAAAGTAGAGTTTCTTAGCTGGGTGATGGAGCAGAGGCAGGTGGATCTCTGAGTTCGAGGCCAGACTCGTCTACAGAGCGAGTTCCAGGATGGCTAGGGCTACATAGAGAAACATTGTCTTGAAAAATCAAAAAAGGGAAAAAAAGTTTCTTGCCATTATCTTTTCAATTATAATTGTTTATGTATAAAAGGGGCATCTACAGAACAGGAAAAAGGCATGAAAGATGCCATCTCCCCAGCATGCAGGCGTCACCAGAGAGCCTCTCAGTGCCCAACTCCAAACAGAATTTGCAATCAGAAACATGAGTCACGTGGGAAGCAGTGCAGTCAATCCCACAAGAATCACAAAGATACATTTAGTAAATTTGCTTGAACCTTGCCACATAAAAGCCAGGCTAGCCCTTGACCTTCCTTCTAGGTAACCTTCTTACTATGGCTAGTAGGATAGAGGCCACCATCCTGGTTTTTTTATATGACTTCCGGGATCTGAACTCAAGGCCTCACAGTTGGAAAGCAAGCACTTTACTGAGCCATCTTGTAGTGCCCTCCCAGAAGGCCTTGCCTGAGGCAGCACCACTTACACGTTTAACAGGGGGCAGCCTGACACGCTGCTGCTGCCCTAACTGCCCTGCCCTCTGGGTCTGGCTAATCAGACCCCACACTAAATGTCACTTTCTTGGGGAGGCCTTGTTTGGAGCCACATTAGCTCTGTGCTGAAATGATCTCTTATTCCTCTTAGCATGGTATTTTAAGTACCTGCTGTGTGTTCTCCTACCAGAGAAAGGCTAAAACATCTCTGATAGATCCATCCCAAGAGCCTTAAACAGTGCTGAGTGGACACACACAGGCACAGACAGACACACACAGACACACAGACACACACACACACTCCTGTACACTATAAGCTAGGCCCTCTATGGGAAAGGATCATCGGAGAGCAAGAGATTTCCCTTCAAGTAGTTTCTAAGAGAAAGCAGAGCCAAAGTGAGACACAGTGGTGTGCACCTGTAGATATGATACACAGCCTGCTTTATGAAACCCCAAGGAGGCTCTCAGCCTGGTGGTGACAGTAATGGAGGACTTGGATCTAACACTGCTGGCCAGCCAGCTCCTACCCCTACCCAGGTAACACACAGAAGTTCTACAGAACTACAGGCAAACGGGGAAGGGGGGGGGGGCTTTCCATAAGTAGGAGTGGTCTAAGACTTCTCCCAGGAACTTGGCCTCCTTATTAAGACATCTGAGGAGCCTCAATCTACCTGCTGGTTCTATCGTGTGCCCTGAAGTAAACCACTTCTTCCACTCAGAAGGTGTCCAACAATTTCTTAGGAAGAAGAGGCTTATGGGGCAGACAGCCAACTCCAAAGGAAGCTAAGACCTATCCCTTTAAAAGTCTTTCATTATTGATTAAGAACAGTCAAAAGCATTATCACAAGAACACCACCAGCATGGCAAGGACTCTAGAGAAAATAGATCCAGTAAACACAAGAAAATCAGACAAGTGAGAAGGGCTTTATAATTCTGAACACACTGTCTCCATAAAGCATAAAGAAAACTAACAAACCTGAACTCCTGAGAACTGACAGTACCGATGTAGAAGCTAACACTTCAGTGGGAGGACCAGGAATGAGGGGAGAGCAGCTGACAATGCAGAGGGGAATACAAGGCAGAAAGGAGCTTGATTCTAGAACAATCCTGGAAGTTCAACGTGGCACCAGGTAGAAATTCCAGGAAAGAAAGGGAGAAATGATATGATAGGAAAATATCTCCAATTCTGAGACGTCTCCAGGACAGTCTTCAAGCCCAAAGTCAGATGTGTATGAGTAGAACATGGTTGACAGCCACTTAATCTTGCCCACTTCAAAGAACAAAACAGAGGAACTTTGTAGAGAAAAGACATTGTTTCAAAAGTACACAATCTGCTCATTTCTGAAATCCTAACACTTAACAAAAGTTAAGTTGGGAGCGTCACCCCAGTCCCTGACATCCATCCCAGACACCCTGGCCTGGGAGTTGCAGTGGTCTGAACTCCAAATCCCAGCATGCCAGGTCCTAACCCCTTCCCAGGGGAGAGTCAGGACCACTCCCACAGGATATTTAAGTGGATGCCCAGAGGAGGAATACATGGTCCCAGGTTTAGCATGTGATCCCCGGTTTTCTGTCTCCCCTGCCATGATCTCAGCCACCCGAGAGTGCTGTATTTATTAAAACATGGGCATTTTAATTTGGTTTGATTTGGCCTGATTGGATTTCTGTGCACCAGCAGAGAGGATTTTTTCTTAACAAATATAGTCAGGACAATACAGTCAAACTCTTTTTTAAAAGTGTACTATAGAGGGGGCTGGAAAGATGGCTCAGAGGTTAAGAGCAATGCCTGCTCGGTCCTGAGTTCAATTCCCAGCAACCACATGGTGGCTCACAACCATCTGTAACGGGGTCTGATGCCCTCTTCTGGCCTGCAGACATACAGACAGAATATTGTATACATAATAAATAAATAAATATTCTTTGAAAAAGTGTACTATAGAAATAAATGGTCTTGTTTGGCTCTAACTGGAAAGATACATATGTTAAGATAATTGGAGATCCTTGTTAATAATAAGGGCTGTTAAATTATTGTATGTGTGATACTAAATGCTAAAAAGTGCTTTTGGCTGGGCGGTGGTGATGGAGGCCTTTAATCCAGCACTCAGGGGCAGAGACAGGTGAATCTCTGTGAGTTCGAGGCCAGCCTGGTCTACAGAGCAAGATCCAGAACAGGTTCTAAAGCTACAGAGAAACCCTGTCTCAAATAATAATAATAATAATAATAATAATAATAATAATAATAAAATAAAAAGGAAAAAAACAACAAAAAAGGTGCTTTTGTTGCTGTTGTTTGGGGGAGGGGGGTTGGTATGAGGTAGCTCAGTGGTAGAGAGAGGGCTTGGCTAGATGCTCTAAGGCCCTGGCTTTGATCCAAGAACCACAAAACAAGCAGGCCATGGTGGCACACCTGCATCCAAGCGTATAGAGGTGGAGCAGGAGAATCAGAGATCTGAGATCTTTACCTACATAGTGAGCTTGGGTCCAGCCTATGCTATATGAGACTGCATAAAATAAAAAGGCAGGTGATAGTAAAAGAAATAGTTGCTTTCGAGTGAGGACACAGAAGAATGGTGTCTTTTTGGATTCGGAATTTCTTTTTGTTTTTTAAGTTGATCATGGCCAGGCATGATGGCACACACCCTTAAACTCCAGCACTTTGGAGACAGACAGGAGAATCTTTGTGAGCTCAAGGCCAGCCTGGGTACATAGCAAATTCTAGGCTAGCCAGGGCTACCTAATGAGATCCAGTCTCAAAAGCAATAACAACAACAAAACCATTCATTCATTCACAGTTAAGTCCTACCTGTATTTTAAATATTTATCTTTTGCTATCAGTTATTGTAATCAGCATTTAGCAGGCCCTTTTGCTAATGTCAACATCTATAAACCCATGTTTAGAAACCCAATGTCCCTCAGGGTTAGAAATCCTCAGTCACCTAAGGGACATTAATGTGACCACTCCTGTTATTGCCACTTGATATGTGCATTCTCAGTTCTAACTCTCACAGCAATCCCCGCCCCCCAGGACCCAGGTCTGGTGCCACCACACCTCCCCTTCACATCCTGCAGTTTGTTATCATCCAGAAAGTAATAGCACATAAATTTTCTCATCAACCCCATGAAAACACAGGGGGGCAGGACTATCTTCATTTGAAAAATGAAGAATAGAAAAGTAAGTGATTTGCCCAAGATTTCAGACTCCCTGGTCCCCATCCAGTGTTCTTTCTACCACACCTTATCATCTGCCCCTAAACCCTTCATGGACATTTGACCTGCAGCCACTGTAAACGAATACAGCAGATAGAGAGCAAAAGCAGGAGGGAGACAAAGGATGGGGAGAGACACCCTCCCAACCCTACAAAGAAAACAGCAACCAACCATGGAATGTCCTCTGTTGCTCTGTCAGCATTATGCGTGAGTCTCTAAGGGGCTCTGGAAATGCCAGCAGCCAGACCCTGGCACACACACAAGCTGTTGGCACAGACAGCCCAGAGCACTTCTGACAAGCGGTGCCACTCTTTTTAGGTTCCAAAACAGCGGCCATGTGCGCCTCTGCTCTGAAAAGACACCGCCTGTGCCTCCTAAATCTGTTTTAGTCCAGACCTGTGGCTCCGGGCTTTTAATTCTTGCCGATATTCTTAGCTATGGTTGGCCTAGAGCAGTGGCAAGTTGACAAAGCTCCACAATAGGCTGGGCCACAGAGGAAGCCCAATGTGTAGAGTTAACGTGGGCAAACACCTGACTCCAGTCACTTAGAGTGTGAAGAAGCTGGCGGCTCCGCCAAGCAGAGAAGGCCAGGATATGGGTGCCATGCATTGAGTGAGGCTGGTGCTGGTGCCATTCCCAGCCTGTTCTGGCATGTGAATAATGGCCAAACAGCAGCTAGGGGAAGAGGCTGTTTACTTGAGTTCAAGCTATTTATAGCACCAGCAATCTGCACATATTTGGATGACAAATCTCTGGGCTTCAAGTGAGCTGAGCTTTGCTCCTGGACAATTTCAACAAACACATTCCCTCCCCACGCCACCCCCAGGGCCCTCCCTCAACATGTGTTACCCTCAGGATATCTAACTTGAGTTGCTGAGCTTCAAAAGATTATGAAAATAAATCACATTTCAGGAGCATGTGACTTTTAATTCATTTATCTATGAGTTTGAAATACATATTTATCAATCCATACACATTCTTTTTTGGGGGGGGTTGTTGTTGTTGTTGTTGTTGTTGTTGTTGTTTTTTGGTTTTTTTCGAGACAGGGTTTCTCTGTGGCTTTGGAGCCTGTCCTGGAACTAGCTCTGTAGACCAGGCTGGTCTCGAACTCACAGAGATCCGCCTGCCTCTGCCTCTCGAGTGCTGGGCACATTCTTTAATAGTGTTCAAAGATCCAACAGCCAAGTGATGGTGGTGCACACCTTTAATCCCAGCACTCAGGATGCAGAGACAGGTAGATCTCTGTGAGTTCGAGGCCAGCCTGGTCTACAGAGTGAGTTAAGGACAGTCAAAAATACACAGAGGAACTCTGCCTCAAAAAAAAAAAAAAAAACCAAAAAAGAAAAGAAAATAGTGTTCAAAGATCCCATAAATGGACAAACAATATCTGAATGATGTATTGGGATAGTTTTGATCACACTCTGACACTCTCATGACTAACAATAAAGTTTACTTTGAATCAGAGGGCAGCACTAGTTACAAGCTAACCAAAATTAGCCATAGAGATTTTGGAGGACTAAGGACATATAGAGAGACAAAAGAAGTAGGGTGGGGCTTAGAAACATTCTCAGCCCTTTTAGATTGAGGAAAGAGAGAGAGGAGGTTACTGATCGCTTCTCTGATTATTCAGGTCCTTACCTCAATATCTGACTCCGGAGTTTTTATTGATAAAGAATAATTCGATAAATGCTTCATCTGGTGCCCAACATAGGGCACGTATTTCCACACAGGACCTGAAAAAGTACTAAAAAAATTCCAGACACACACAGACCCAACACAGCTTCCTAGTACAGGCACCAAAGCTACAGAGAAACCTTGTCTCGAAGAAACAAAAACAAAAACAAAAAAAAGATACAAAATTTTGGACTCACCAAGATAGGCTAGATAATGGAGTAATGTCTTCAAATTTGCCAAATGCAAATGGACTGGATATTGTGAATGTAATTTTTACCTAATTTTTTTTTTTTCTGTAGCTTTGGAGCCTGTCCTGGAACTAGCTCTGTAGACCAGGCTGGTCTGGAACTCACAGAGATCCACCTGCCTCTTCCTCCGAGTGCTGGGATTAAAGGCATGCACCATCACTGCCCAGCTTGAATTTTTTTTTTTGGCCTAATAATTGTTCTTACTGTATATAGTTTTACTGTATTAGTGTTAAAGCCTTTCCTTTTTATTTAGATTTTAAAAAAAGGGGGGGTGTGGAATATTTGGTCACACTGACATTCCTGAGACTGACAATAAAGTTTACTTTGGGAATCAGAAGACAGAGCTAACTACTACCTGTCCAAAATTAGTCATAGAGGTTTGGGAGGACGTATAGACAGACACAGGAAGTAGGGTGGGGCTTAGAAAGATTTTCAGCCCTCTTGGACCAAGGAACGAGAGAAAGAGGTCATCACTGATCACTTCTCTGCAGCTTCTCTGATCATTCAGATTCTTACCCTGATATCTGACTCCCGAGTTCAAAAAAGAATAAACACTTCAAAATGACTGTAATCAGTATGTCTGTGTTGCTATAAGGCTGCCATGCCCAACTCAAGACCTATACAGAGAACATTTCTTATGACACAGTTTGTGTAGGAGGAGAAAGGTTTTCTGTGATCCACAAATATGTAATCGCATATGCATGCCAAACAAACAGCATACGCATCCCCACCGACTGTAGAGCAGAAGCAGATAGTGCAGGATTGCCAAGGCCCCTCCAGCTCACTGCATACACATACAGGGGAAAGGTGGGGTTACAGCAACAAACATGCAGAACCTTCCACAGCTTTAACTTAAACTGTGGCCAACAAGTCTGTTTGGAAAAACTAGCTACCTCTAAAAGCTGCTTTGTTTTTAGGACTAGGTACTGTTGCAGAAAACTAGCCCGTACTTAATAAACAAAACCTTGCTTTTGCATTCAAAAGTATGGCTCCGTGGTGGTGGGTCGTCTTCTTGGGAGTCCTAGGACTCAGGCACAACACTGTCTAACTCTGGGTGCTGTTAGGTCCATATGCAGAGTGACTACTAATGTTGGAGGCTTGCAGCTCTATCACACAATGCAGTCACCACAAAGAAAAAGCTGGCAAGTGAAGAAAAGACATCAAGTGTGAAGAGAGACGCTGGACAAGTAATTTGTGGGGAACACAGCTTGTCTTCAAAAGACCTGGCCTGTCTTCTTACCCTTTTCTCTTGCTAATGACACTCACTAGAACACAAAATGGAAGTGTTCTAACAAATCTTAAATTTTTGTTATTGAAAATTTGTTATCTTTGTTTCTAAACATAATCTTACTTACTACATAGCTCTAGCTAATCTGAAGCACACTGTACAGAACACAGTGGCCTCAGCCTCCAGGGTGCTGAGATTACGGTGTGCACCCCCATGCCCAGCTGTACTATTACTATAATGTTGAGGACGAGACCCAGGTCCTCAGGCACCCTAGGTAAATGCTCTACCTTTTGTGGCCCCAGTTTTCTTTATTTTTCCTCCACCCCCTCCTTAGTTTGCTCCTTTAACGTGTCCCATCTAGAGATAGAAAGCACAGTGTAGTATGGCCCCAGGTTTCAATGCACACTTCTTGGCCCAAGGTTTGCAATGTGGATATTTATCACACGAAGATAACTAGACAAGAAGACCTACATAGATACATCCATCAGTAACTGTTTATAAAGTAAGTGTTGGTGACATGTTTACACAAGTCACCAGCTACCCACAAACCTCAAGGGTACTGTTTGGTAGAACAGAGGCCTCATCTCAGAGACTCAGGATTAACTGAGACAATCTGAAGTACCCAGTTCACAGTTTATGTTTTGTTGCTGTTCCCGGAGCCATTTACATCTGTAAAAGGATATACAAAATACCAAATTCCAAATGAGGACATCTCTGGATGGTGCATAGCAAGAGGGATCCATTAAATTACGTTCTTCCATGAGTCCTTAATTTTTAGAAGTACAGATTAAGGCCACATCCATGAAAAATAAAGACATTACTCTAGGAAAAGGGGCCAGGTGGAGGTGGAACTGGGGCAGAGCACTTGCCCAGCAGCCACAAGGCCCTGGGTTTGATCCCTAGGCTCACACAAAGAAAAATAAAGGACGGAGAGATTAAAACTGAAGGAACTTAAACAGAGGAGAAAACAGTTTGGGGACAGTAATAGGAATTGGCTTAGTAGATCTCAAAACACAGTTCCTCGCTGGTCAATGGTGGCACACTCCTTTAATCCTAGAGACAGAGGCAGGCAATCTCCGGGTTTGAGACCAGCCTGGACTATACAGTGAGTTTCAGGACAACCAGGGCTACACAGAGAGACTGTATCTTAAAAAAGCAAACAAACATAGTTCTTCTGGGACTCAAGAGACAGTCAGTGGGTAGTAAAGGCACAACCAGTCCACCAGGCTGACAGCCTAAATTCAATACCTAGGATTCCCAAGGCTGTCCTCTGTTACACACAGACACACAGACACACACACACACACACACACACACACACACACACACACAAATAAAAAGAAAATAAAAGAAAAACTGGGTTAAAAAATTATTTTTCACTAGATAAAAACAGTATCTCCAAAGTATTCAGAGGTTCTACCCACTGTGACAGTGACACAGTAACAAGAGCACTGCTTAAAAAAACATAAAAACCAGGACTGGAAAGATGGCTTAGCGGTTAAGAGCACTGGCGGTTCTTCCAGAGGACCTGGGTTCAATTCCCAGCACCCACATGGCAGCTCACAGCTGTCCGTAACTCCAGTTCCAGGGGATCTGATACCTTCATGCACATAAAATAAAGTTAAATTAATTATTTAAAAACTAACAAAACCACCTAGGGGATTTATTGGGATGACCTCACAAAATTCAAGATGAAACTACAACATATATACAAGAAAGCAGCTCTTTATAATATCTGCCTTCTAAACAGGCTCTTGAACCTTTTGGGTTCAGCTCTGCAAAATGTAATAGAAATAGAAGCTAGCCGGGCGGTGGTGGCGCACGCCTTTAATTCCAGCACTCGGGAGGCAGTGACTGGCAGATCTCTGTGAGTTCGAGGCCAGCCTGATCTAGAAGAGCTAGTTCCAGGACAGGAACCAAAAGCTACAGAGAAACCCTGTCTCGAAAAATAAAAAATAAAAAATAAATAAATAAATAAATAAATAAATAAATAAAATAGAAGCTGCAGCTTTCAAAGTGGTTCTGCAGGATGCAGGACACAGAAAGAAGAACTGGGGTTCCAATGTCAATCTATGGGTTATAAACAAGAGGACAAACAAGGAGCAAAGAGTATGGCAGAATCTTGGGGTCCCTACCTTAAGACTTCAAAATCACCAGGCAACAATACTTCCAACATTTTTAATAAGTGTCTTCTTTGTTCTTGATGAAAACTAAAAGAGTTTAAAAGATAGTGTCAACTGGGAGTTGACAGACTAGGAAACAGAGAGGTGACTCGGGAGCACAGCTCAGTTGGAGTGCTTACTATGCCTGCAGCTTCAACCCCCAAAACTGACAAGAGAAAGGAAGAGAGAGGAGAGGAGGGAAAAGGGGGAGGGAGAGAGGGAAGGAGAAAGGAGAAAAGAAACAGAAGAGAAGGGACAGAGGTGACTTAGAGAAGCACATGCCACACTTTCACCAAGAAATCAACAGACGCCTGGAGACTGTAGGCTTCTGCAAGGCATGAAACCAGGAGTCTGGATCTCAAATAGCTGCGATACCTGGATCATAGACTTTTTCTAGTTATTTGTTTAGTTTTGAGACAGAATCTCACGTAGCCTAGGCTGGCCTTAAACTTGTTAAGCACCGCACCTGAAGATGGCCTTGTACTTCTAATCCTCTTGCTTTCAAGAGTGCTAGGATTATAGGTGTGGCCTGTCACGGCCCATTCAAGCAGGGCTGGGAATCAAATCCAAGATTTTGAGTTTGAGAGGTAAGGGGATAAACAGATAAACACGTGATGGTTAATTCTGATTTTCAATTTGACTGAATTAGACACAGCTGGGTAATGAATGAGGCTCACTGCGCGCTCGCTCGCTCTCTCTCTCTCTCTCTCTCTCTCTCTCTCTCTCTCTCTCTCTCTCTTTACATTTTTAGAGAGGGCCCTGACCAAATGAATGGTTTAATCCTTTGATGGATTTTAACATGGTAGCATTATTTGGGAGTTAGTGAAAGGCAGGGGGTGACAGCTAGAGGCAGGTCACTGGAGCACGCCCTTGCAGCTGTATCTTGCTCTCTTCATTTCCTGTATTCCCCACTCTGTTTCCTGTGTGCTGAGAATAGCTCCTCTCTGCTACACACGCCCATCATTGTCACAAAGGGCCAAGTGACCACGGACTGAGCTCCTGAAACTATGAAATCCTTCTTCCCTTAAGGCTAATTATTTATGTCAGGTATTCAATCACAGAAACACACCGCTGAGGCTCCTCCACGCCAGTGTACAGAAACACACCGCTGAGGCTCCTCCACGCCAGTGTGCAGAAACACACCGCTGAGGCTCCTCCACGCCAGTGTGCAGAAACACACTGCTGAGGCTCCTCCACGCCAGTGTACAGAAACACAGCTGAGGCTCCTCCACGGCAATGAGATGCTTTCCTACTGTCAGTGACTACTCATTGTACACTACGTATCCCTTTAAAAATCTAAGGAAAATGTCTATTCTCAAACAATTTCCTTTAAAAGAATCAATGGAATCTGATGATTATCTTTGGGTTTGTCACAGATGCACAGATCACATCCAGAAACTACAAGTTTTGGTGAACATTTCTTGTTGGTGATGGGCATCAAGTCCCTTGAAGCTTATACAGAAGGTACCACAGTACTACCAACTTCCACCCAAGCTTTTATAAGCGTGTGTTGGGGTCAGAAAGTCCAGACCCCAAAAACGTAAAATGCATGTCATGAGACCCTTTACAGGGTTAACAATGGACTGAGAGAAGTAGAGAGCAAACAGACCTTCACAATATGGCAGGATGAAGTAGAGAGCAAACAGACCTTCACAATATGGCAGGATGCATCAGAGCACATTCATCAGACTGACCTCACCCCTCAATTTCCTTTTTGGCTCCAAGACTCACTGGCTAGAAAACAACAGGTGGAAATGATTGACTAGAATACTGAATAGAAAAGAAAGCAATAAGCAATCCAGACACTATGGCACCATTGTTAAATACCCAGCCTGCTCTGCCTGTGGAGCGCTGGACTCTGCGGCTACAGAAAAGTATCTCAGAACAAGAACAATAGGTCTTGGGGCTGGGAAGCTGGATCAGTCCATGACACACTTGTCACACAAACAAAAGGACCTGAGTTCAGATCTCCAGCACCACCCTTCAAAGAGCAGCCAGGGGGCTGGAGAGATGGCTCAGTGGTTCTTAACTGCTCTTCCAGAGGACCCGGGTTCAATTCCCAGCACCCACATCTGAAGATTCAGTTGCAGGGGATCTGACACCTTCACACCAATGCACATAAAATAAAGTTAAAATAAACCATAAAAAATAAAAAAATAAATAAAAACAAAGAGCAGCCAGGGGTACAAGGAAGTGCCTGCAGTCCCAGGCTGGCCTTGAACTCATAGAGATCTTTTTGCTTCTGCCTCCTGCTGCTGGGATTAAACATGCCTGGATTCAGATATTCTTTTAAACAGTACTTCAAGAAAAAATAATTTGGGGATGGAGAGATTCAGTTCTCAGCACCCACATGGTGGCTCACAACTGTCCAGAACTCTAGTTCCCAGGGATCTGATACATTCTGGCTTTCATGGGCACCAGGCATGCACATGGAACATATAAATACATACATGCAGGCAAAATACTTATACACACAAAAAATAAAAATAACTAAAGCTTTTTAAAAGAGAAAAAAGGAATTTCCTTTAATCCTCATAGACACTTTATGCACATTTTATCATCATTCTCTTTACAAGAGAACAAGTAAAGCTCAGAATTTTAACTTGCCTAAAACTGCATATCTTTTAAGGAAAGAAATTAAGTTAGGCTGTCGAAAAGAAAATATTTTTGAGATTTATTTTTATTTTATAAATATTGGTATTTTGCCTGCATGTATGTCTGTGCACCGTGTGTGCGACTGATGCTGAGGGAGGCCAGAAGCGGGTTACAAATGGTTGTCACATGTCATGTGGAGGCTAGGGACTGAACCTGGGTTCCCTGGAAGAGCAGGGTACCCTAACCACTAAGCCATCTCTCCAGCATCTTGAAGTTTTAATAATGTATTATCACCTATTATGTGTGTGTTTATATATGTGTGTGCAGACAGGAGTATGTATGGAAGCCAGAGACAAAAGACAAGAATATATGTTGAAGCCACAGGACAACTTTTGAGAGTTCTCTCCTTCCATCACATGGGTCCCAGGGATTGAATTAGTTTTGGCAGCAAGCACCTTTACTTACTGAGCTATGACACTTGCCCAAGGAAATATTAAAAATTACATATTAGAGGCGGGCAATGGTGGTGCACATCTTTAATCCCAGCACTCAGGAGACAGAGGCAGGCAGATCTCTGAGTCTGAGGCCAGCCTAGTGTACGAAGCAAGTGTTAGGACAGCCATGGCTACACAGAGAAACTCTGTCTTGAAAAACCATAGAGAGGGGCTGGAGAGATGGCTCAGAGGTTAAGAGCACTGCCTGCTCTTCCAAAGGTCCTGAGTTCAATTCCCAGCAACCACATGGTGGCTCACAACCATCTGTAATGGGGTCTGGTGCCCTCTTCTGGCCTGCGGGCATACACACAGACAGAATATTGTATACATAATAAGTAAATAAATAAATATTAAAAAATATTTAAAAAAAAGAAAAACCATAGAGAGATAGATAAAATATTACCTATTGGGTAGCTAGAGAGATGGCTCAGCAGTTAAGAGCAGTTAAGAGCTGTGCTCTTATAGAGAACCCAGGTTCAATTCTCAGCACCCACATGGCAGTTCACAATAGTCTGTAATTCCAGCTCCAGGGGACCTGACATCCATGGCAAAATACCAATGGACTCCTCTCTGCTTCTTCCATGGAGTGGTGAGGGAAGCCTAGTCAGTACTGTCTCTCCCTGTCCATGCTTTTAGGAGACTTTTTCCTTGTGTGTGCTGTGTGTGTGAGAGTCATGGCACACTGTGGAGGTCAGAGGAAAACTTGCTGAGTTTAGTTTCCTACTCCTACTGTGGACACTGGGGGTTGAACTCAGGTCATCAGGCTTATATAGCCAGTTCTTTTACCCACCAAGCATCTCAGCAGCTTCCTCTTTTATCTTTTTTTTTTTTTTTTTTTTTTTTTTTTTTTTTTTTTTTTTTTTTTTTTTTTTTTTTTTTTTTTTTTTTTTTTTTTCTCGAGACAGGGTTTCTCTAAGTAACAGCCCTTGCTGTCCTGGAACTCGCTCATGTAGTCCAGGCTGGCCTCAAACTCACGGAGATCTGCCTGCCTCTGCCTTCCGAGTACTAGAAGTAAAGGCGTGCACCACCACTACCACAGGTTTCTTTTCTTTCTTTTGTTTTGTTTTTCAAGACAGGGTTTCTCTGTGTAGCCCTGGCTGTTCTAGAACTTGCTCTGTAGACCAGGCTGGCCTCAAACTTAGAGATCCACCTGCTTCTGCCTCCTAAGTGCTGGGATTAAGAACTTGGTATCACCATGCCTGGCAACAGCTTCCTTTTTCACAAGACTTTATTCAGAATGCAGGCTCTGGAAAGGATTTAAGGCACGCTTGAGGAACTGTCTGCTGTACTCTGTACAGACACTTAGGCTCCTATAGAGCATTGAGAGGTTTGTCCTCAAAATACCGACTGCTAGTCACTGGCTGGTGTGTTCTCCTACAGCCATGGGCCCCCCAGTGCAGCCCTGGTCTGTCTCTCGTTGTCAGCTAGCATCAGCAATAAGCTATCGTTCCACCTCCCCACTGATCTCGCATCAGGTTAAGTCTGAGCTGCTAGTCCCATGAGAGCATGCATTTGCCACAGCTTTCTCCCATAAGCAAACTTTACTCAGGTTAATGAAACTTCCCACTTAATGACTGGTCTCCAGTTCTTTGTGACTGGACCTTGCTAATGTCTGCAGATATATGTGTCCTGTGTAACCCTCACCGTCCTTCCGTCACATCAGTCCCTTTCAGGTCTTCCCAAAGCGAGCTCTTCCCTCCACCACGTCAAGGCTGCCAGAGTACAGCTTTTTTCTAGCCGCCAACTTTCTTTGGCCATTCCACCCCATCTTTACCCTTTCTCCTACTTAACCCTTACTACTCAGCAGTCTCCGCTTTTGTGCCTTCTCTTCCAGGAAGTCTGCCTTCCTCGTGTCAGTCACATGCAGAAGCACACGTGCAGGCCAAGACAACACTATGCTCCTTTGCATTTATAAAGCATGTGGACGGGGTTGTAGCTCGGTGGTAGAATGCAGTTCTAGCATGCAAGAGGTCCCGAGTCCTATCCCCACCAACACCGCTACAGTAAAAATAAACGGGAACATTGAAGGGGTGGGGAGCAGAGAAAGAGGCAGGCACACTCAATTGTCAGGCTTGATAGCAGGCAGTGTTTCTGTTAATAATGGCTGCAGCCCTGGTGTTTAGAGTGTCTCAGATGAACAACAGAACACATTTAATGAATGATAAATGAAGACATAGGGTATGAGTCATTCTGCTCTGTAAGCCTTCCCATTTTGCTCCTCTGATGGTTGTCTGAATTCTGCCCTGCAGCCTTAAGCCCATCATGAGGGCATCACAGCCCTGGCTCCAGTTTGGCTTCTTGCTCCTATCTCAGAGAAGGAAAATTTCCAAGTCCAACAGAAACTAAGGTGACACAATTTTCAGAGAGCAAGACGTCCCCCTCTTCACATGTACATTGCTGCCACTTGTCCAATCACTCAGCCCACGGCATGAGTTTATCCAGGCAAAAGCTATGTGCTATGTTTGGGTACATGGTATCAATCTCACTGGCATAAGCTTTAGCCTTTCCTGAGATGAAGTCAATGATGGCTTTCAACTTTGTAAAGCTTAAATAAATTAAAAAAAGAAAAGCTAACTGAATTCCCTAAAAATTCCCTCCCAGGCAGGATGACTATGAGGCAGTGGGAAGGAGAGGTGAGTCAGCGGGAGTCAGAGCCAAGAGAACGCGCTTCTGGTAAACAGTTGCTCTTTTCCAGACAGGATTAGGATTACCCGAACCCCACTGCTAAAAATACACAGATAACAGGTGGTATACATTATATAAGTACATCCAAAACAGAGACTCGGTCACCAGCTCTAAAAAGGGAACAGTTCAGTTAATCAGAGTCAGCCAGGCCTTCCTGAGACTGATCCTTCTCAGAGAAGTCGCAAGAGCAAGCAAATGTTTCCACTGGAGCAACGGAGCCCCTCAGTGCTCTCACTGCTCTGTGCCCCCACAGCCTACCTCCTCCCAGCCGCAGTACTGGGATCCAGGCTGTTGCATCTGCTCTCTGAAGAACTTGCTCCCTCCTGCTGTGGATGGAGCCCAGGTCCTCCTGGATGCTAGACAAGCATTCTACCACTGAGCTATATCCTCAGCCATGAGACAGGACCTCAGCATGAAACCCAACAGCCTGGAACTCCTGGACTCGAGCAACCCTACTGCCATAGACTCCTCATTTTGTTTGTTTTCACTGATTATTACTGGGGGGAGACATGTGACACAGTGTGCATTTTGGACGGCAATTTTGTGGAGGCAGTTTCCTTTTTTTTTTTTTTTGAAACAGGGTTTCTCTGTGTAGCTTTTGTAGCTTGTCCTGTCACTCACTCTGTAGACTAGGCTGGCCTCGAACTCACAGAGATCCGCCTGTCTCTGCCTCCCGAGTGCTGGGACTAAAGGCGTGCGCCACTATGGCCCAGCTCTCATCTCCTATCTTAATGTAGGGTATTGAATTCAGGTGGTCAGGTTTACGTGACAAGCACCCTTAACTGCTGGGCCACCTCACGGCACTCCTGCCACAGCCTCCCAAGTGCTGGGATGACATCCATGTAAAGGGCTCACCTCAAACCCCTTTTCAGTAAGCCCTCATTCCGCCTTGGTTCCTTACAGGGAGATCAGCTAACATTGTTAGCAGGCGATATTTTGAAGTTGACAGGATCAGAGTCCTTCTCCTGAAATGGTCTCCACAGGAAACACATACAGCGGCAGCAGTGCAGCCCAGCAGTAGAGCATTTGTCTAGCACACTCAAGGCTGAATTCAGTCTTCAGCAGTGTAGAAAGAAAAGGAATGCATGCATATGGAAGGCTCCAGGTTGCGACTTGGTCCCAGCCTACACAAGAATTCATCCCAGTGACTTTGCTCATGGCATTTGCTTGCTTACACCTGCCAATTTTAGACAATACCAAATTCTACAAAAGAAATGGGCCAATGACTAAAGGAAGCAGGAGAGCCAGCTGTCCTGAGTGGTCAGGTGTGGTCTCATCTAGAGGAAATAGCATTTTAGACTAAGGAAAACGGAGAGATCAGCATTTTCCTGGCATCTTCTTAGATGCCAGGAAAGATTCCCAGGCAGAGAGAAGGGAAAGTGCTCTTACGGGAGCCAGCATGGTTTCAAGAGGAAGATGCTCCAGCCTTCTAGAACCCAAGGAGCCAAGGAAGGGCTGCAGCAGGAGAGGAAGGCAGGAGCTGGATCCCCAGGGCTTTGGAGGCCCTAAAGAGGAGCTGGATCCGCGGAAATGAAAAGTGCTTGGTCTCAGGGCCTCAAGCTGCTGCTATGTCTGAACAGAGCTCCAACTGGACTACCGGAGGATTTCTGTGGTCAGATAAAAGCCAGCCTTTCCCATCCACCAAAAGAAGTCATTCCCCTTACCTCTGACAGAAGGGACATATGGCTCCATTCACATATACCTATGGTTGTATATCAAAGCCCAAGCCACCCTCCAGGCTCCCTCAGTTCCTACTCACAAGAACTTGTTAAACATTTCAAAGTCCACACCAGCCTCCCCAGGCTTCCCTCCTCCCATCTGTTCTCTTTGTAACAACAATCCCCCCCCCCCCCCCCCCCTCTCTCTCTCTCTCTCTCTCTCTCTCTCTCTCTCTCTCTCTCTCTCTCTCTCTCTCTCTCTCTCTCTCTCTCTCTCTCCCTATTCTCACTATCTCCTCTCACAGATAGTCCTTGCTATGCCCAATCTGTCTCTTTTTTCCTCTGTTCTGGACTGCCTCTAGTTGTTCTCTCTCATCTACAATAAAAACCTTCCCTAAACTATACCATGGACCGGTCATGTCGGCAGTTTTTTTTACTGCCCCTTAGAATACATCTGGTGCTGAAACCTGGGATTTGACTCTCCTGGGGTGTAGATCATTTGTTTCTGCTGGTTTCTGTCACCCACCATATCATATCTGACTGCACATTCTAGAGTCGGCCTCCTCTTCAGCTACTCCTTCCCCACCCCTCTAGCCGCTCGTCTCTCCTAGCCCACTCTCTAAGCATCTTCTTGGTTCACCTGGCTCCTGGAGCCTGCTATGCTCTGCTGGGCACCCATCACTTGAAAGACAATGTGTCTTGTTGGCTCACTAGAGTCTGCCGCACGCTTATCCACTGTGATTCGGGGCATCTCTCTGCTAGAGGCACTTACTCGTCCCTGTATTGTAATCCTGGTAGACTTCTTCTTTGTGACCCTTTCCCCTAAGCCTCTTCTACCTCCTCTTTGCTCTGCTTCTAAAGGATGTCTTCGTTCCTGCTTACTCTAACCACGAGCGAGCTCATTCAGAAATGCTCCGTCAGCTCCTCACCTGTCTTCTCTGACCTCTCTCCTCTTCGGACACAGGAATTTTATTAAGGCCTCACTGTATTTCTGAAAAGACGTGGCCTCAGTACAGCTCAACGGGCAGAAATGGCACCCTTCATTTCTAAATTCTCAAAGATTATAACAACTACTGACACTGCAGAAGAAAATGACCTCAAAACCTCTGCTAAGTCCTCTCTACTCCCTGCTCGTCTCTGAGCTTTCTTTACGTACTCAATGCTCCCTCTGATCACTAAATTCAGTCTTACAAGGATTCAAATGTCTCTTGGGTATGGACAGTATTAAAAATTGTTACACGCTGTTCTATTTCATTAAAAAAAAAATCTGGCTGTGGAGTTCAGTTATGCCCTCCCACTCCAGATCTAAGCAAACTTATTTAAAAGTTTCCTCAAAAATCTGTCCTTGGTCAGGTGGGCCACCTGACTGTAACGGAGAGAACAAACCAGGACGCCCCACCCCCACGACACTATGTGCTTTAAAACAACTAAAACGCACACTGTTCCCAAAAGGATTTCTGCTGTCTCATACACCTCTTCTTGGTTCTGTCTGACTCTCTAAAGACTCCCCTCTCTTCCATCTCTAAACCTTTTGCTAAAGTATAAACTTTCTTTTACCTCAGCATTTGTGAGATTTGTGAGACCGTTGTGTAAACTTTCTGTAGTTCAGCATTTGTAAGTTCATTAGGTGTGGTTTTAAAAATCTGTAAAATCTATTAAAAGTTACCTTAAAATTAGTAAAAAAAAAAATGATAGTTTAAAACAATCTATACATAGTTAATCTACAGTATGACTGTATGTAACTTGGATTCTTGATTAAAAAAATAGATGTGTGGGGCTGGAGAGATGGCTCAGTGGTTAAGAGCACTGCCTGCTCTTCCAAAGGTCCTGAGTTCAATTCCCAGCAACCACATGGTGGCTCACAACCATCTTTAATGAGGTCTGGTGCCCTTTTCTGGACAGCAGACATACATGTAGACTATTGTGTACATAATAAATAAATATTAAAAAAATAAATGTGCTACAGTATACTGTCTAACCACTTAAACAATGGATATTTTATGATTAAGGTTTATAAATTCCTCAAGTCCATTCAAGCTAAGAAAAACTGACATGAAGATGTATGTCTAGCCTCTGTCTTTGCTAACTTTGCTAAGCTTCAGCTATTTCTATAAACTGAGCCATATCAAAAAAAAACTTGTGATATTCTGTAAAAGCATACTGTAAAAAGGTCAGAAAAATAAGGTTATCAGTCCCTCTGTGGGCTAGATATATGGTTTATAGTTTCATTTTAATACTAAAAAACCTTCTATTCAAAATTTTAAGGCTCAAATTTAACAGGGATAAAATGTAAAACCCTAATCTTGTCAGGCCAGTGGCACACACCTTTAATCCTCAGGAGGCAGAGGCAAATGGATCTCTGAGTTTGAGGCCAGTCTGGTCTACAGAGTGAGTTCCAGGATAGGCTCCAAAGCTACACTATGTTGAAAAACAAAACAAAACAAAGGCTTCTTCTGATAGGCAGAAATACAGACTCTGGTAGCAGCAGCTGAGGCTATCTCCAAAGATGGAAAGCAATTCCGGCAATTCCCCCTGGATCTTGCTTCACGTGCTGACTATTGGGGAAAGAAATGCTCTATGCCTCACCTACCACCAGGGCCCTGTCCAAACTACGGACACTATTCAGTGTCATCCTCGGATACAAGGAGAGGTCAAAGTCATCCTGGGCTGCCTAAGAGCAAACCTTAAAAAATAAAAAACCTAGTAACAATTTCACTTTTCAAGGATTAACAAGTAAGATCAAAGAATCCATTTAGATTCTATTGAAAGAGACAATAATTCAGAAGAAAGACTAGCGCTCTCAAAATAATGAAAATCAAGCCAGGGGCCAAAGATGGCTCAGTAGGTAAAGAGCTAGCCTACACGTGTGGGACCTGAGTTTGAATCCCCAGAATCCATTTAGAATCCCAATATCCCTACACAGAGATGGGAGGCAAAGACAGGAGAATCCCCAAAGGTTCATAGGCCACCTAGACCTGCATATACAGCAACAGACGACAGAGACCCCGCTTAAACAAGATAGAAGACAAGGACCAGCATCCTTGATCAAGACTGTCCTCCAACTTCCACACACTTATGGCTGCACGCACATGCACACAGACACACACACACCTATGCATGCATGCTCACACCAGGCATGCTGGTACACATCTATAATGCCAATACAAGAGGGGAAGGGGAAGGCCAGTCAAGGCCAGTGCAGGCTATGTAGGAAGATCCAATGGTCAAAAGCAAACTAGCCAATCCACTGGGAAGAAAACTGAACTAGAAGCGTTGCACCTTTTAGTAAGATGCTGGCTAGAAGATGATCAGACAGGATTTGTGCCAGATCCCTTGAAAAGTATCAGCCGGGCAGTGGTGGTGCATGCCTTTAATCCCAGCATTCAGGAGGCAGAGGGCAGGCGGATCTCTGTGACTTTGAGACCAGCCTGGGCTACAAGAGCTAGTTCCAGGGACAGGCTCCAAAGCTACAGAGAAACCCTGTCTCGAAAAAAAAAGAAAAAGAAAGAGAGAGAGAGAGAGAGAGAGAGAGAGAGAGAGAGAGAGAGAGAAAGAAAGAAAGAAAGAAAGAAAGAAAGAAAGAAAGAAAAGAAAAGAAGTATCAACCAAATACACTGAAAACAGGAAAAAGAAGTCCAGGGGGTGGGGTGGAATGGAGTAGGGGGAGGGGATGATGAGTTCAACACCCTAGTGAGGTTAATGGTGGCTTTAGGGCATTGCACTTATGTTTGTTTATTTGGAGATTATAAAACTGGGGCTTAATCTCCTTGAAGTTTGTAAATTACAAAATGGCGTAAATTACAACTGCTAAAAAGGCTAACCTATGCTATCAAAAACAAATGCTAAGGCTAACCTATGCTATCAAACCAACAACCCAATACTTAAAAATTCAAGCCTAAATGGCAACTAGTTGGGCTTTTGTTTTTTGTTTTTTTTAAGGAAATATTTAAGATTGAAGAGTTCCTAAGAATTTGGGTCTAGTGCACTGGCTTTCTGGCCTGGGTTTGGTTTCTGTGGCCCAGGGGATGTGACAGCTGACTGTCCGTCCAAACAAACACTGCAGGCGTTTATAGAACCACCAGGGATAGTCCATTTCTCTTCCCACAGAATCAAATTCTTATCTGGACAGAAAAGTCTGCGTGTGTTTTGGAAAAAATGTTCTGAATAATCAGAATTCTTTGTAGCACTGAGAAGAAGGCAGTCAGTTTAAAACTCAATTTTCACTTAAAAGAAAAATAAAAGTTTTCAGGACAAGCTCTAAAGCCACAGAGAAACCCTGTCTCGAAAAACCAAAAAAAAAAAAAAAAAAAAAAAAGAAAAAGAAAAAGAAAAGTAATTTTTCTCCAGGAATCCTGGCTTTAGGGAAGGTAGCACAGTGATCTGTGGATTGTGGAACTATCTTTAATCAGGGGCTGACAAATGGCTGTGAGGAAGCTGAGCAAACAAGGCCACTGTTTATCCTTCACAGACAGACACCACTGCCCCTTAGCCAAGGGCTCCTTAGAAAATGATTTTTATTCCTTTATCAACTTGGTTGATAGGAGTTTCAAATCCAGCGCATATATGGAACTATGAAACGAAGCTGTTTTCATTCTTTAGAAATAACAGTTTAGGGGCTGGAGAGATGGCTCAGTGGTTAAGAGCATTGCCTGCTCTTCCAAAGGTCCTGAGTTCAATTCCCAGCAACCACATGGTGGCTCACAACCATCTGTAATAAGGTCTGGTGCCCTCTTCTGGCCTTCGGCATACACACAGATAGACTATTGTATACATAATAAGTAATAAATAAATATTAAAAAAAAAAGAAATAACAGTTTAGCAGGGCTTGGGTGGCGCATGCCTTTCATCTTGGCATCAGTGATATGTAGATCTCTAAGTTGGAGGCTAACCAGGGCTACACAATAAGCCTCTGTATTAGAAAATAATGAAAACAAACAAACGTTTTAACCTGGCATGGTAGTACATGTCTATAATTTCAGCATCCAAGAAGCTGAGGCAGGAAGACTCCACACACTGAGACCAGTCTGGTCTACAGAGCTCACAAATAGGCAATCAATAAAACACGCCTTTTTTGCAAATGAAAAAACACATACTGTGTTTTAAGATTTATTTGCTGGCTGACAAGTGGATCTGGAAGGAGAGGCTCATGAAATCTCAGAATGAGAAACCATATAAGGCACTAGTTTATTACCCCTAAACATTCCAGGGATATGAGTCCCTCTACTTAGAATATCTAGAAAAAATATCCTTAAAGTTAATTTAGAATACATTTACTTGTATTACTTGTGATGCTTTAACGGGTTAGATGGCTTAGATACTCTTAGGAGCCCCATTCTCATATGAGGAACACTATAGCCTGAAAAGGGTGGCACCCACGGTCACTCGCTGAGCGCCTCGGCTGCCACACTTGCCTTTCTCCTGCTGTGCAGTGACATCATGATGCCAACAGCAGCAGTGGCACCTCAGTCACACTCACCCAGCAGTGGGCATTGTTCTTTGTGAAAAGTTTCTCCGCCAACGCAATAATCCAAATCAGACCAAATCAAACCGATTTAGAAAAGGTTCAGGTTGGGGGCTGGAGAGATGGCTCAGTGGTTAAGAGCACTGCCTGCTCTTCCAGAGGTCCTGAGTTCAATTCCCAGCAACCACATGGTGGCTCACAACCATCTGTAATGAGGTCTGGCGCCCTCTTCTGGCGTGCGGGCATACATGGAGGCAGAATGTTGTATACATAATAAATAAATAATAAATCTTTAAAAAAAAAAAAAAAAAGAAAGAAAAGGTTCAGGTTTAATGGATACAAACCCTCCAGGATGGCTTTCCAGCCCCCCAGAGAGGTGCCGGGAAAGGAAGACTGGAAAACCACATGTTTGTTCTCTGGGGTGGGGTTGGGGGCAGTTTAAATACCCTGTGGGAGTGGTCTTTGGGGAGGGGTCATCATTTTGTGGACTTTTTCAGGGGTGGAGTCTGGACTAAGGCAACTCCAGGGGAGAGGGCTTGGGGTGGAGTTTGCACCTGAACATTCTAGACTCTGAATATATGGATGCCAGGGGCTGGAGTGAAGCTTCCACCCAAACACTTTGCACTTCCGTATGTCAACTCAGGTAGTGCTCACAATAACGGTTCACTAAAGGCAGGCTGGTCTGTCTGTGGGCCACCAGCTCCTCTTTATCTACCCTGCCTATTTTATATGCCCTTTATCTCTCCCCAGAAAATCAAAATGGGCACCCTAAAGCCCCTGTGTTCTCTTCACCTTCATCTCAAAACATAACTCATCCCCAAATACTGTAATTACTATGGTGGGTAATAGAGATTACTTTATACTATTTGTTCTTCCTTTGTTTAGGTTTGAAATTACCTTTTAAACATTTATGGGTTTTCTCCTAACATGTAATCCAAGCCACTCAAGAGGCCAGCTGACAAGCTCCACTAACAGTGAATTCCTAAGACAGTATTACTGAAGAGGGCTCCGCAGTAAAAGAAAGAGGCATTGATTCATTCACTAGTTCCAAGAACACAGACAAACCCCAATTATGTGTAAGGCTGGGTAAAGGTCCAGTGAGGGACTCCTGTCCTCACCAGCCTAAGGATTTAATAAATGACACACACACTGCAAAAGTAATTATGGGAGGGACTAGTCACAGAAATGCTATAAAAAGAAAGTTCAAAGCGCCACAAGAATCAGAAAAAGAAGGAACTTCCATTATGCAGAACTCTCCAGGACAGTCCAAGTTTTTGACATATTAAGCATTATTTAAATTTAGTAAGTGGCTCACAGAACAAAGGTTGTTAACCGCAAAAGCAAATTGCAAATCAGGTCTGGAAAGCCACATTCTCTTTTATGGTATTATGGTGGCTCCTGAGGAGGGGTTGGGAGGGTAGGATTCTTCTGTGGTAACTTTGTGTCAAAAGAGAGATTAGAGAAAATGTGTGTGTGTATGTATATAGGTGCTCACACATGCAGAAGTCAGAGGGAGTATGGTGTGTGTGTGTGTGTGTGTGTGTGTGTGTGTAAGACAGGATCTTTCACTGAACCCAGAACATGCCAATTCAGCTTGACTGGCTGGCCAGAAAGCCCAAGAATTCTCCTGTCTCCATCTCCTTAGAGCTAAGATTACAGACATAAGTGGCCATACCTAACTTTACAAGGGTGTTAGGACTGAACTAAGGTCCTCAATCCTACCAGGCAGACACTCTACCCACTGAGCCATCTCCTCAGCTGACATTTTTTTTTTTTAAGATTTATTTTTAGGGGGTCTAGAGATGTAGAGTGCTTCCTATTCTTCGTCTTTCTGGATTTCTAGTGCCAGACTGTGTTATTCAGACTGATAGAGAAGAAAAGATAGTAATGGTTTCACCCAGCACCAGATCCTGCATACTACAACCAACCCAGCACAATAGTGGCATGACTATTATGGACGTCACCGACCACTCTCTGCTTGGATTTGAGGAGGGAGTTTATAGTTCTGGTACTATAAACCTGGTCAAAAGACCACAGGTGGAAACATTATAGGCTCTAGAGGGAAACCTACTCTTGTTATTTTTGCTAAATTTTCATGTTGTCAAACTACCTTCAAAATATTTCTATCTACCTATCTGTGTTGCTCCTAACCTTAGTCAGAGCTTCTTTCTGTAGTAGGCAGTGGTTAATGAAGAGCCATAACCGTCAAAATGCTGAGAACAACTGACTGTGATTACTGAGCCCTAAATGAGACATCTGTGTCACAGTCCCCATGCCCAAGACTTGAGAAACACTGCAGAAGAGAGGGGGAAAGAGTGTATGAGTCAGAAGATGAGGAAGAGCATTGTGAAATGCTCTCTTCTGGACACACATAGCCATGAACGCACTACAGTTGTGGATAAATGCACACATCCTGCATGATCAAGGCAGCAAGATCAGTCAACATCCCATCAGGTAGCACTAATTGGACTCCACACACACACACACACACACACACACACACACACACACACACACACTTATGAAACTGTCAAAGTATAAATAAAGACAAGAAAGTGGGAAGGGACATGTTGGGGGACACCAGGGGAGTGGGAAAGGGGTAGCTGAGGAGGACAGGAGAAAGATAAAGTGTATAGATTTATGAAATTGTCAAAGTATAAATCAAAGGTTTTTAAGCTCACCCTTGACTACTATGTAGAACACAGAATCACAGATGCTGCCATCTTTGGGCAGTTTCTCCAAGAATCAATGTAAGAGAAAAGCTGGGAATCATGGTGGAGAGGCTGTAACCATTGAAAGGAGCAAGATAAGGTCACTGTAACTCCCAAGGTGCCTTTTTCTAAAAGGTATTTGCAACACATCTCCAAAAAGTCTTTAAAGAACAGGGGCTTGGGCATGGCTCAGCATGCTTGAGGCCCTGAGTGTGATCCCCAACACGACAGAAACCTGTGCATGGTGGAACACATCTGTAGGTTCAGAAGCTCAAAGTCATCTTCCCCTGCTTGCAGTCTGGGCTAGAGATTGTCTCAAAAGAAACATGGGACCAGGACTGAGGGTATTTATGCTCAGCATTCTTATCATTTCCTAACCCTGGGTTCAATCTCCAGTTGAGAGGAAAGGTGGGATGGAGGGAGAAAGAGTGGGCAAAAATATAGGAACTAGGGCTGGAGAGATGGCTCAGTGGTTAAGAGCATTGCCTGCGCTTCCAAAGGTCCTGAGTTCAATTCCCGGCAACCACATGGTGTCTCACAACCATCTGGAATGAGGTCTGGTGCCCTCTTCTGGCCTGCAGACACACACACAGTCAGAATATTGTATACATAATAAATAAATAAATATTTAAAAAAAAGAAAAAATATAGGAACTACATAGGAAAGCTCAGATTTTATGCCCCAGTCCATAGAAGACATAGCTTCCAGAAGGGGTCTTCTGAATCCTCTCATCTTTAGCTTCCCCTCTGAAAACCAGAATGTTCTTCACCCACCACACAGATGCTGTGAGCCACAACCAACACACAGTAAAAGTACAGCTAACAGATCACTAGACAAGCTCATGGGAGTGCATTCCATCCAATGAGAAACCCTGTCTTTTGGATAGTCACTGTCAATTCTGTAGAAATCTTGCAAAACCATGGCTCTTCTCCCTTCCATAATGGATTCATCCTGAAATATCCCAGCAGTGTAGAAATCATTCACTGAGATAACTTCTTCTTGTATGGGCAACTGGATGACCTTTTCCACAGCGTGGGACCCTGGTGTGAAAGCATTCACTCAGACAAACCTTTATTCTCGTAGTCAAATCTACATAAAGCCAGTCCTCCCACAATTATCCTAATTGACGGACTTATTGGCAAGAAAGAAGCCCCGAGCCGGGCATGGTGGTGCACACCTTTAATCCCATCACTCTAGAGGCAGAGGCAGACGGATCTCTGTGAGTTCAGGCCAGCCTAGTCTACAGAGTGAGTTCCAGGACAGGTTCCAAAGTTACACAGAGAAACCTTGTCTCAAAAAAGCAAAGGATTAAAAAAAGAAGAAGAAAGGAAGGAAGGAAGGAAGGAAGGAAGGAAGGAAGGAAGGAAGGAAGGAAGGAAGGAAGGAAGGAAGGAGAGGAAAGGAGCCCTGAGTAGGAGGCACTGAACAGGAGAGAAGGTATGTCTGCTCTTACTAATAAACAGGTCTAGGCAGCCCTGAATTCCCTAGTGCAGACTCAGGAAGGTGTAATCTACCGGCCTTTGCTCTACCCTAACAAGCTATCAATATTCTGCACTTACCTTCACCTTTCATTTGACACAAGGTCTTAGTCTAGGAAATTAACTGTATTTTTACCCCTAAAATATACAGGACAAAAGCTTGGGTTGCTAAACCAGCTCCAGAGAAAGAAATTCCTTCTCACCTGAGTGCCAGCAGTTACAGCACCAGGATGCTTATTTAGCCCAGAGGGGTAGGGGCGGGGAGCAAGCTCCATCCTAATCCTCCTAGTATCTTCTGGGGAGCTTCACAGCCATGCCCCTTCTGAGACATAAGGCACCTACCTTGTCAGTCTTTTATCCATCCTCTGAGCCCTAAGAAATGCGTGCTTGGTACCATTGTTATCACCTATGGAATTGCTAACTATGTCTGTATGGGTATGTAAACTGGAAACCCTGTGGGATAGGAAGAAGAGTGAGGAACATCAAAAAACAAACATCAAGAGGGAACATTGATAAGAAAAATGAGGTACATTTACACAATGAAGTACTACACAGCAGAAAAAAATAACATCTTGAATTTTGCGGGCAAATGGATGTAACTAGAAAACATCATTTTGAGTGAGGTAACTCAGACCAGAAAGACAATTATCACATGTAATCACTCATAAGTGGTTTTTAAACATAAAGCAAAGAAAATCAGCCCACAAATCACAAACCCAGAGAACCTAGACAACAATAAGGACCCTAAGAGAGACATACATGGATCTAATCTACATGGGAAGGAGAAAAAGACAAGATCTCCTGAGTAAACTGGAAGCACGGGGACCTTGGAAGAGGGTTGAAGGAGAGGGGAGAGGCAGAGAGGGGAGCAGAGAAAAATGTAGAGCTCGATAAAAATCAATTAAAAAAAAAGAAAGGAAGGAAGAAAAAAGAGGGAACATTAAAAGGGGAACATCAAGAGAGCATTAGAGAGAGCATAGAAAGAATAAATGGAACATGATAAAAAAGACTTATGTGAACTAATTTATTTCATTTACCCTCAGACTTTATTTGCCAGGTTTTCGCCTGCTATAGCAATCCTTCTGAATCCTGAGAGGCTTAGAGGCCTTAACCTCAATATTCACAGAGCTGCTTTGAGGACAAAAGTAGAGTATGAACCTGCATCTTTCAGAAAGTCCAAGTGTTGAGTTATTTACACATGCCAGCATGGCAACTGGCTCCCTCCAGAATGCTCTGAAGCAGATCTCAGGGTTTTGGAAGAGGAGGTGATGGGTTGGGGGCATCCAGAACCTGGAAAATTCTTTTTTCTTTTCTTATTATTTTTTAAAGATTTATGGTAATGACCCACACTTTTAATCCTAGCACTTGGGAGGCAGAGGCAGGCGGCTGTCTGAGTTTGAGGCCTGGTGTAGGAGGTCCTTCTGTCTATGTGTTGCTTTCATTGGTTAATAAAGGAACTGCTTTTGGCCTATAGCAGAGCTGTAGGGGAACAGAGCTGGGGGGGGGAACTAAACTGGGAGGGAGAAAGCAAAGAGAGCGAGACAAAATGGAGCCAACAGAGACAGATGTGCCAAATATTTGCCGGTAAGCCACTGCCACGTGGCGATATAGATTAATAGAAATGGGTTAAATTAATGTAAGAGTTAGTCAATAAGAAGCTAGAGTTAATGGGTCAAGCACTGATTTAATTAACACAGTTTCTGTGTGGTTATTCAGGGCTGAGCAGCCAGGAACTAAGGAGCGGCCTCCTCCTACAGAGGCCAGCCTGGTCTACAGGTAACTGTTACACAGAAAAACTCTGTCTCAAGGAAAGAAAAACAAAATTTATGGACTTGTTATTGTACTTATGCTTTTGTTTTATTTTGGTTTTTGGACATAGGGTCTCACCGTGCAGCTCTGGCTGTCCTGGAATTCACTATGCAGACCAGGCTAGTCTTAAACTCAATGAGATCCTCCTACCTCTGCCTCCCCAAGTACCAGGATTAAAGGCATGTGTCACCACTGCCCAGTTATATACACAAATTTTTTTATTTTGTTTTGTTTTTTGAGATAAGATTTCTTTGTGTAGCTTTGGAGCCTGTCCTGGAACTCACTCTGTAGAACAGGCTGGTCTCAAACTCAGAGATCTGCCTGTCTCTGCCTCCCAAGTGCTGGGATTAAAGGCATACGCCATCACCACCCCCAGGGCATATATATGAAATTTTTAAAAACTAAATGTAACCCTTGACTTTTGCAAGACTGGATGAACAGTTAACTGTATTCTATATCAAAGTTAATCTCTTGAATTTTCTCAGCACATACTATGGAAGGTAGAAATTCCACCATCTGGGTAGTGACCAAGAGTGAAAGCTCTGGGCTAGGGAGATGCTCAGGAAGAGTACTTGCTACACAAGCATAAGGATCTGGGTTTCAATCTCCAGCACCCACATAAAAAGATGGGGGTGGGGCCGAGAGATGGCTCCAGGTTAAGGGCAGTTGCTACAATTATCTATTACTGAGGACCCAGGTTTGATTCACAGCACCCACATGGTGGCTCACAACACCAATTCCAAGGGCTCCTATACACATGTGGTACACAAACACTCTGGTTACACACACACACACATACACACACACATACACAAGTGTGACTGTATGCCTGTAACCCCGGAACTATGGTGGATAAAGGAAAGGGAATCCCTGAGGCCAGCTAATTACCAGCCTAACTCTAGGCTCAGTGAAAGATGGAGTGACAAAGAGCAGAACCCACACCTGCACACACAGGCACACACACACACACACAAGCTCAGCAAACTAAAACACAGGACCCAAATATAATGTGCTTTCCATAAGCATTTTACCATAGTTTTCATCCATAAACTAGAGATCATAACAGGCAGGGCCTGAGTCACAAGGTATTTATGAAGACAATTTTATTAAGGGACCGTAGAGTGCTTACCTAGAACCCTCAAAGCCCTCAGTTCAATCCCCAACAACCCACTCCACCAAAAGAGCTGATTGTACTGAGATTAGTGCTAAGAAGTGCTTCATATGATACTAGTACAAAGAGGCCTGCTGTCTGCCGACAATGAGCTTGGCTTGCTCTCCACACTGCTGCCTTTTGTCTGTTTGTTGTCTTCCACTGGTGCACTTCTTTCGGCAACAACCTCTCTCCCTAAGCCGTCCACTCCTGCCTTCCAGAGAAAGCTGTGCTATGAGTTTCCCCTTCCACTCCCCTGTCTTCTCAGCTCTAGGCCAACTGCATTTAAACTCTCTCCTGTGCTTGAAGAAAAAAAAAAAAAAAACCCTTCCTTACTCCTCAATCGCTCTCAGCCTTCTCCCTCCCTCCTTCTCAGAGCTGCCCACGCTCAGTCTTCTCACATCCCACTCTTACCTCGTCCCACTGATACATTAGACCGAACTCTTGGAAGCTGGGACATTAGAGATTCCGCCCCCACCATTTCAACACATCTGCTCAGTCGGGTCCCTAGTGACCCCTGGAACTTATTTATTCAGATGGCACCTTCTTACTTTAACTTCTCCTACTTGCCATCTTGGTGGCATCTAACAATGCTGACCTCTGCCCTGGGCCTTCATTATCACACACTCCCTCCCAGAGCCACGTCTGGGTGTCATTTAAGTGAATGGTTCTTCAAGGAGCGTGCAAACCCTCAGATCTGGGTCCTTTGTAAATCTCTCATTACTTTTCAGTATCATTGTTTGTTTTGTTTGTGGGGGGTGTTGAAACAAGGCCTGTCTATGCAGCCCAGGCTAGCTTTAAATTCCTGATCCACCTGCCTCTCTGCCTCCCGAGTGCTGGGATTAAAGGCGTGCGCCACCACTGCCCGGCTATATCTGGTTTCTGAATTACCATAAATAAATTACTGTAAAGTGAAAAATAAGAGCAATGAGACTGTCGGGCAGACTAAAATCCCCTGCCAGCTCACACTTGTATCCTAACTCAGAAGATGGAGACAGACACAAGGACTAGGAGTTCAAGGCTAGCCTCTGCGACTTAACAGCATCTAGCCAGTCTACAGGCCATAAATAAGACCCTGTATAAACAAGCAATCCCCCCTTTAGACCCCAAAAATATAATCCCAACCTCCTAAAACTTTATCCCCCCCAAAAAAAAATGTGTCAGGAAGAGCCACGTCCTATCTCTCAAACATCAAAACTATTTCTGCCTTTGAGATTCTCTTCCAGCCTAAAATTCTTGGGAGATTCTCTACAAATCCGGCTGTCTCCTCAGGGTCCTGCCTTCCTAACACCAGGCATGTCACCAGCCTCGACTCCTGGCCAACACAACGGCCTGCTTCCTATCTCCTTTGGAAGTAACCTTCTTGTGTAATCTCTCTAGGACCATCACTCTCACTTCTGCAGGTCCACAACTGCTCTCTCTGCGCTCAGTTTCCTGTACGTGCAAAACGACAGCTCAAATGATTCCAAATTCCTGTCCATAGGTCTACGGACTGGAGTGGAGTTCCTAAGGACAAGATGTCTCATTCACTTTTTTTTTTTTTTTTTTTTTTCCTTAAACCGCTGGCCATCAGCCCGGGCCCTGGTTCTCAATAAATCCTCATTGATGTTTCTAGTAGCAGTAGCAACAAGGCAAGCTCCCACATAGCGCGCATCTTAAATATAAATACACTTTGTGATCATCTTATAAGACATTATCCCCATTGTAGAGGTGAGAAAACTGACGCAGGGAAAAGTCCAATCTCGACGGCCCCCCAAGGGAGACACACGCATACATTTTCTTCAGTTCCTAGTTACTCGACGACAAACCGTCAAAGAAAAGAAGCTTTAAAAAAATGTTATTTAAAAAGAAAACTTTCCAATGAGCCTCAAGAGATGCGTAAGAATAAAAGCCGAAAGCGGACCCACCCGAAGCGGGCCGGGGTCGGAAAGTGTCGCAGGCGCCCGCTCCCGGGCCCAGGGGACTAAGTCCAGCCCTCCGTCCTTGCCCCGCGTCCTCGCGGCCCGTCCCTCGCCGGTCGCCTGGCGGACCGCTCCTCTCCGAGCCGCGCCCGCCCGCTCGCTCGGCCGCCGCTTACCTGCCGCCTCGTCGCCTCGCGGAGCCCGGGCCGCCGGCGGGAGCGCCTCCCCGGGGCCGCCTGGCGCCCGCTGCCCGCCGCCGAGCCGTTGCCTAGGCGACGCGGCTGCCGAACTCCCGCGTCGCTCGCGCTACGGCGGCCGGGAAGGGACGCAGCAGCGAGCTGGGGAAGGGGAGGAGGCGCTCGGGCATAGCGAGGAGTGGGTGGAGGAAGGAAAGCTGTCCTGAGCCTGGGGCCTTAGCTCCCTAGAGAGGTGGCCCGACGGAAGCTGGGCGTGGGGAACAGCGAGGCTCTAGGGGGAGGGCTTGTACCTCCGAAGCTGCTCTTGTCTCCGTTCATTTTTGGCACTCGAAAGGCAGTATGTGCAGTAGAGGTGCCCTTTGGCCCAAGTTTGCTAGGTTGGTAATAAATGGGTTTTGAATTTTTGTTGTTGTTTTGATTTTTTTGTTGTTTTCTTTTTCTTTTGTTTTGTTTGTTTTTTTTGAGTTTGCCTTTGGTTTATTAGTTTGGGGTTCCTATTTTTCTTTTTCTTTTTTTCTTTTTTGAGACAGGCTAACCTTCAACTCAGTATGTACCTGAAAAAAAAACCTTGAACTCTGCCTCAACCTCCCAGCCTTTTTTGGTGGTGGAAGTAGTGAATAGAATTGGTTTGAGGGTGAGCACTTCAGCATGGGAAATAAATAACTTGTAATGAGCAATTACACTTCCCGGAAAGATCCTGCGGATACACAGACTCTCAGCACAAAAGATGTTCCTAACTGTTGTGGAATTCCAATCCACCAGGGAAAACCAAAATTAGACTTACTCCAAATTCAGATGAAATTTTGTTCTTACTGCCAGGAGGAGGCCAACAGCCTGAGAGTCAAGTCAAAAGCTGGAGGGGGGGGGGGGGCTCAGAGGTTAAGAGCACTGACTGCTCTTCGGAATTCCTGAGTTCAATTCCCAGAAACCACATGGTGGCTCACAACCATCTGTAATGAGATCGGGTGCCCTCTTCTGGTGTGCAGACATCCCTGCAGACAGAATGCTGAGCCGAAGGGGGCTGAAGGAAGGGTTTGTAATGGTGATAGTGGGTATCGCAGTTATCCCAGTTGGTCATCAAAGTGCTTCACTCCACCCAGCTGTTTCTGGCCCCCATTATACACAGCAGCAATCCCATAATTCTTCTCTCACGTGGGTAACAGCTGCAGGCCACTCGGATCTCCCTGGCATTTCAGGACAAAGGTCAACAGCTATTAGGGGTGCCTGGTGCTGGGTTAGGTTCCTTAGCCATCACAGGGGAGTCCCTGTATAAACTGTCAACAAACCAGACCACTCTCTAAACCGTCAAGAAGGCTCCTTAATGACTGGGATAGAGTGGTTTCTTCTTGGCAAGCAATAACACGGTAGCATCAGATTAGGACTGGCTGTCACAAACTCCATGGTGGAACATCCATAAAATAGGTACATCCGTAAAAAGAATTAAGAGAGTCAAACTAGGTATGGTGGCTCACACCTGTAATCCCAGCACTGGGGAGGCAGAGGTAGGAGGGTTACTGAGAGTGCTGGACAAGCTTAGGATCTAGAGAATTCCACCACTGCCTGAGCTAGAATGAGATCTTACCACAAAAGTCCAAACCCCACCTAAAATAATAGGATCCAGAGTAGCTACAGCTGTCAACACAGTTCACGTATAGACCTGCCAGTCTTTAAGCTATGAGTGTAATAAAAATCTCCTGCTCTCTTGACTAGTCCTGTTCCTGCTTCTACTCGTTTTGGGGTGGGGCAATGGGCGAACAAGGTCTTTATATAATCAACCCTCAATGTCCTGGAACTCTAGATATAGACTAGGCGCTCCTGAACCTGACAGAGATCCTCCTGCCTCTGCCTCCAGAGTTGTGGGATTAAATAAAGGCCTGTGCCAGCACACCCAGCCTCATTTCCAGCCTTTGTTTCTTTTTTGCCATGTTGATCAAACCCAGGACTTTGCACACGCTAGGCAAACACTGTATGGCTGGTTTGTCCCCAACGCTTGGCCTTTACTTTCACTGCTCCGTGTGCAGACCTGTGCCTCCAGGTATCCTTATGGTTTGTATCTATGGCCCATGACCAAGAAGACCTGGCCTGATCATCTTTAGTAGATTCCCTGTCTGTCTGTAGTCTTTTCTCTCTTTCACTGCTCTCGTCCAGTGTCTGACATTCTATGCATTTGTTTTTTGTTTGTTTCTTTTCACTAGAGCATGGACTGCCTTAAGGGCAGGCACATTGTTCTCTGGCACTTGCTGTCTTATCCCTGGGACCAGTGCCCTGTATTTGGTAAAAGTAAATACTTTCCACATGTACAAGTTGAATGTTCAACACCATGTGTCTGGAATGCTACCCCATGTAAAGAGGAGTGATAGATCATAGATGTGTGTGTATACAGGCCTACACATGTAGAAATACACATGTACAGGGCCAACAGAGGCAAAGGCTGGTGACGCAGTTGAAGGCTGTCTGAAGACTGCTTCTCAGGGACCTCTACTTAGGTGACACCAGGATTCTTGAGGTCACAGAAAAGAATTTCAGGAGCCAATATGAAGCATAGTTGGAATTTATTAAGAAGAGTGTTTTGCAGCTGTTGTTGTTAGTTTTTTGTTTGTTTTGGTTTTTTGTTTGTGTGTGTGTGTGATTGGTGGTTTTTTGACACAGGGTTTCTCTATGTAGCCTTCGCTGCCCTGGAACTCACTCTGTAGACCAGGCTGGCCTCAAACTCACAGAGATCCACCTGCCTCTACCTCCTAAGTGCTGAGACTAAAGGCGTGTGCCAGCACTATCTAGTAAGAGGAGATTTTTCCACGTCCCCTTAAGCATGGGAGTTAATAAAAGGCACTGGGGAGAGGATAGGTGTGGGTGCGGGCTCCCCAGCAAGAGTCCTCACCCTTATGACTGAACTCTAGCTCTACAAACCATTTTAGGGGCTTCTGAAGTTAACATCTTCCAAGGGCTGCTAAGGAATGTTTTTTTTTTTTCTTTTTTTAATTAGTGAGATATGGTGGCTCCAAAGGTACCATTGGATAGCCTTGTAATCTGATTAGGTAAAACTATGGGTCACAAGAATTGCACAAGGGGGTTAGGACATGCCTTCTACTGTAGATACGATTTTTGTGAGAGCCCTAGAAAATTACAGGTTACGGGGCTGAAGAGATGGCTCAGAGGTTAAGAGCACTGACTGCTCTTCCAGAGGTCCTGAGTTCGATTCCCAGTGACCACATGGTGGCTCACAACCATCTGTAATGCGATCTGGTGCCCTCATCTGACCAGCAAGCATACATATAGACAGAACACTGTATACATAATAAATAAATAAATCTTTAAAAAAAGAAAATTGCAGATTACATCTGGGAAAGAAAAAAGGCTACATTCAGAAGTTATAGACCTTAGAACTTAACCATGATCCGTCACTATTTTAAAATTGCTATTTGAAACATCTCTATGTAGGTAGACAATAAACGTTACCTTCACAATAAATGTTAATTGGCTAGAGGATTTTCTTGTTTTTGTTCTGAGACAGGATCCCACAGCTGGAGAAAAAGGCTTCCCTCCCCTCAGTTGTTTGTCATCCCCCCCCACCCTTTGTACAGTGATAAAGAGACCTTCATCCCAGACCCAGAGCCTGAGTACCAAAGCCAGAGCAAACTGCTTAATTACTTCTTATTTCACCTGGCTAGCACCTGCAGGCCACTAGGATCCCACAGGCATTTCAGGAAGAAGGTCAACAGCTATTAGGGGTGCCTGGTGCTGGGTTAGGTTCCTCAGACATCACAGGGGATGTGTAAATTGTCACACAAACCAGACCACCCAGGGAAAGCGGAAAGAAGGCTCATTGATGACTGGATAGCATGAGGTTTTTTTTTTCCCTGGGTATGCAGTAACACAGGGCCATCAGGTTAGGGCTGGCTGTCACATTCCCTCAGAAGTGCCTACCTTTGAGCCTGGTCCAGGCTTGTAAAACATCACATTTTTGTGGGAATCATAGCTAAGCAGTTGTTATAAGTGAACTCTCATTTGGAGAAAGTCTTGGGATAACAAGGATTTAGAGACTGTTAAAAGCACAGTGAGTTTGAGGCCAGCATGGTCTGCAAAGAGAGTTCTAGGACAGTTAGGACTGTTACACAGAGAAACCTTATCTTGGAAAAAAGAAAGCAGTAAGAGGAGGACTGGAGAGATTGCTCAGTGGAGAGATAGTTCAGTGGATATAGTTCAGTGGATAAGAGTGCTTATGTAGGGTCTGGGGAAACGCTAAAGGATGACCCCAGACTAGCTCGTAACAGCAAAGAGCGTTTATTATACCAACATACCTGTCGGTTCATTCACCCGTGCAAAGTGACGATGACCCCGAGAGGAACCTGCAGGCTCCTTTTACACCGCTAAAGGAAGTTCCAGGGTCAGCTACATAATTAGTCAAGCAGGCAGCCTTTACATTAGTGTATTTCTAACTGACTGAGGGTCGGTCTTATCAGTTTTGGACACATCTGCACAAGCTTGGAAGCGACCCAGAAGGGGCTGTTGGGGTTGTCCTTGAGATACTGTGGGGCTGGCTTAGGTCCTCTCTGTTTGTTCTCTCCCTCAACCCTGAATGTAAGGGCCTTGTAGATAAACGGCTCTTTGTTGGAAAAGACACCTGTTTTGCCCTTCTCAGAGAGTTGCAATTTAAATTCAGTTGTAAAAAGTGGGAGAGTAGCCAGGCAGTGGTGGTGGTGCACACCTTTAATCCTAGCCTTCTGGAGGCAGAGCCACGTGGATCTCCGTGAGTTTGAGGCCAGCCTAGTCTACAAGAGCTAGTTTCAGAACTGCTAAGACTGTTACCTGGAGAAACCCTGTCTTGAAAACAAACAAACAAAAAGGCTGCCCTTGTTACTCTCATGGGGGACCTTCCTTGTTAGGAATATTCTTAAGACGAGCCTCTCCACCAACACAAATAATTCCAATCTGACCATATTAGACCGAATCAATACCCATGTTTACTGCAGCGCTTTCAGGTGGCCGGGGAGGGGTCAGTGCTTGGCAGACATTTCCAGAGGTAGAGTCCAGACCAAGGCAACTCCCAGGGTGAGGGGGCTTGCGATGGAGCTTTCTGCTTCATTGGTGCTCCATTGATGCCCCAAGGATGAGTGCCTGGAGCTGGGGTGACACTTCCTATCAGACCTCAGTTCTTTTCCCAGAATCCTCATGTTGGCTCACAATCTCTGTAACTCCAGTTCCATGATCCAACCTCTTCTGGCTCCTCAGACCCCTGGCATGCAAATAGTGCATACACATAAAGAAAAAATGAGTGAATCTTTGAAAGAGAAAAAAAAAAAAAAAAGAAAACATCAAGGCATGGTGGAGCACACCTTTGTTAACCAGCACTTGTAGGAAGCGGCAAGAGGATCTCTGTGGATGAGTTCCAGGCCAGCTGGGGCTCCATAGTGAAGCCCTGTCTAAAGAAAGAGAAAAAGAACAAAGGAAATCAGTAGACTTGAAGATGGCTGAAGATTGTCCTCTCCCTCATAATCAATTTAGGCTCCCCACTTCTGTCCATGATGACAGATATATTATGTAAGTAAAAAAGAGAGATAGGGAAAGAATGGGGGAAGTATCAAAATTGTCCCTCCATAAAATGTGCAATACCATTTGGTCCCCTGGCTCCCTTTAGGCCTCTAGGTCTGCTCTCCACCCCCTTCTCTTCCTCTCCCCCACCTCTCTCTCCTCTCAGGTCTAGTTCAGTCTGGACTCTACCAGATGTTTCTGGTTGGTTGTTTCCTTCCTCATATCTATAATAAACCCTTCTAAACCATAAAAAAGTGTGAAATGCCACGTGAGGTGACAGCTACAGATCAACTGGAGGTACAGGGCTTTGCGGAGACCCATTTCCCTCCAGGTAAAACAGGGTTATTTAGTGGCTCTTGTTGCTACTGTTGTCTATTTTTGTTGTAGTTTTATGTTTTGGTGATAGGGGTCTCATCCCATGCTGGTTTAGAATTTACTGTGATGCCAAGGCTGGCCTTAAACCTGAGGTTCTTCCTTCCTCAGCCTCCCAAAAACCACACCCAGCTACTTGAATACTTCCCCCCGCCATAGGGTTTCTTTGTCTAGTTGTCCTGGAACTCAAAGACTTATAGATTAGGCTGGCCTTGAGAGCGTAGATTCAGAAAGGACTGCCTCTGCCTCCCAAGTGCTGGAATTATTTCTTTTCTACTTTTATTTTAAAGATTTATTTATTTATTGTGTTAAGAGTATATGTGTGTCAGGCATGTGCTTATTTATAAATGAAAAAAAAATGGGTATCCGCAGCAATCTTTAATAATCCATTACAACACCACTGCCTGCCTCTCAACCTTCTTAATGCTCTGACCCCTTAATACAGTTTCCCATGTTGTGGTGACTCCTGACCATAAAATTATTTCGCTGCTACTTCATAACTGTAATTTTGCTACTGTTGTGAATAGTAAGGAAAATATCTGATGTTTAGCACCCAAAGGGATTACAACCCACATGCTGAGAACCACAGGCCTAGTATTCTTAATGATGTTAGTCAAATTTCTGCTAGTCAAATACAGAGAAAAAATAAATATAAATCAAGCCCAGGTCTTGACTAGACTTTGATGCTATTCCATGGTCCAGAAGTTTTCCCCTCATGGCTTTACCATCCTGTCTCCTGAAGATACTTTCCTGCCTGCTACCCAGCCTCATCTCCATCAGATTCTAGGGATGAGCCTTCTGAACAATGAAGGAAAATTAATATTTGGCTCCTGTCTGTCTGCACTAAATGTGATCCTTGGTCCTCTGGGCACCTGTGAATGGAAGTTCCTGCAGAGGATGACACCATACATTGAACTTTTGAAAGGCTGATTAAGTGGTTAGAACTGTAGTTACTGTGGAGACTGGAATGTTGCAGGTCCAGAGCCTAATTAGTTTTCCTTGGGCTAGCCTTATCTCGAGTAGTCAGTCATTCCTCTGTCTGACCTTACATCCTGTGATTAACTTAACAGGCCTTTGGCTTCTTAGCTCCCGCCAGCCAAAGGAGCAGGCTGTCATCAGACAGCATGAGATCTGGAGGAGAGATTTTGCGCTTTGCTGTGACCTGTCTTCCTTAGTCTGATTTGTTGCTGTGATACACACACGGTGACCAAAAGCAACTTGAGGATGACAGGGTTTATTCCAGCTTACAGGTTACAGTTCAGCAAAGGAGCTCAAGGCAGGAATCAAATGATCAGCGATCCAGGAGAAAGGCTACTTACAAGCCTGTTTGCTCTGATTTGTGTTCAGCCAACTTTCTTATAGAGTCCAGACCCACTTGCCTCGGGGTAGTACCACCTACATCAATTAACCATAAAGATTAATTAGCAAATCTGGCCATGGAATTCTCCCACGTTTCTACCGGAGTATTTGAGAGTGCCTGCATTTACAACTCTATAATTTTATGTGTATGGGTGTTTTGCCTGCATGTATGTCTGTTCACCATGTGTGTGCCTGGTGTCCACAGAGGTCAGAACAGGATGTTAGAGCCCCTGGGAACTGGAGTTATAGAAGGTTGTAGGCTGCCCTGTGGGTACTGGGAAGTGGACTTGGGTCTTCTGAAAGAGCAACCAGTGCTTGTTCTTAACTGCTCACCCACCTCACCTGACCTTGACCTTCTGACCCTTTATCTTACTTTTTTTTTTGTAAAGTCTCCTGTAGCTCAAACTGGCCTCAAACTCCATATATACCATATATAGTAGTAGAAGATACCCTTGTACGACTTTTTTTTTTTTTAAAACAGGGTCTCTCTGCATAACCCTGGTGATTCTAGAGCTCTGAATGTAGACCACATTGACCTTGAAATCACTTCTCCAGACCCGTCCCTCCAGTGTAGGGATCTAAGGGACCCACCACCACCCCATCCTGACCTTGAACTGAGTGTCCTGCCTCCATAGTCCAAGCAATAGGATCCTAGGTGTTGGCCACTATGCCTAATTTATGTGGTGGTGGGGTTCAAACTCAGGGCCAACCACTCTACTAACTGAGCTACAATCCCAGTCCTTGAATATACTTTTACTGAAAGAATATCCTATAGCATTTCATAGTTCCCATTGAATGAAATTAGGAGATGAACACTCTGAGATAGGCTGAGGAGAAGGCTTTTATTTTAGATGTGAGGGAGAGAACAGCCAGAGGCATCTGGAAGAGCCTAGATCAGGGAGAGAAAGTAGTGGACTGGCCCTGGCCAGTGTTATGTCCAGATCACGCTGTCCCCCTCAAAACCAACCAGGAGACTGAGTCCTGTATGTAAAAGCAAAGAGCCTTTATTCTTACACAAGTTTGCAAACTGGGTCGGTCTCTCTATGTGTCCAATGTATTGGAGTGATCAGAGAGCCCTGAGCTCAGTTAGAGTTAGCAAATGCAGGGGTGAGGGATTTTTAAGATTTGGGATCCTTGCCGGGCGGTGGTGGCGCACGCCTTTAATCCCAGCACTCAGGAGGCAGAGGCAGGCGGATCTCTGTGAGTTCGAGACCAGCCTGGTCTACAAGAGCTAGTTCCAGGACAGGCTCCAAAACCATAGAGAAACCCTGTCTCGAAAAAAACAAAACAAAACAAAACAAACAAAAAAAAAAAAACAAAAAAAAAGATTTAGGACCCTTGATTGACTGACGTTGTCTAGGGGTGTCCTTGTGAAAAGCTACGGGTCAGTGCTGGCAGGTGATCCTATCTACAACGGTTGGAAAAATAGGAATTTCCTTTGGATGATTTGTTCCTGGGTGGTGCCTGGGTGCCTGGGTAATCTCAGTTTGTGGTCTTTAAAGAACCAGGTACTGCCTCAGGGTAAACTACTGAGGCCCAGTCCTCTATTGAGCTGGTCATGGCTGGGTCCTATAGCCAGCAGGCTGAATCTGTCATGAGAGGAGAGGAAGGGAGGGAGAGAGAAAGAAGAGAGAGAGAGAGAGAGAGAGAGAGAGAGAGAGAGAACCTAGCATGAGCTGAGAACCAAGAGGGCAAAGAGAACCAAGAGAGCGCAGGAATATATAGACATGAGAAACTGGGGGGAAGGGAAGCGAAGTCTGTGGGGTGGAGAGGTTCAGGGTAGGGGATGCGGTTAGAAGAGCTGAGAGGATCCTCAGGCACTGGGTGAGCCTGGAGGCCTGCTGTGCTCTGGGTGAGCTCGTAGGCACAGTTGGCCATTTGTTCTGAGTGTCTTTTGGACCCGACACTCATCTCCTTACAACAGTAGCTTTTGTTCTGCCAGTATCCTCTTAACTGGGTCACAAATTCTGAGTTGATGATGTAAAATGATGGTCTTTCTTTAAAGGGAATAAGAGCTCATTTTGAGCCCAAGATGGCCATGGCTCTAGAACATTCATGTAACCCTGAATGGTGTATTGAGCTCCACTGTGGAAGAGGGTAGCGACTCAGTCTTTCTTCTGTCTCAGCAGCCTGGCCTCGAACTCATTATACAGCTCGGGCTAGCCTCGGAATTTTATTATCCTGTCTCATTCTCTCTGATACGGACATGCACCACTACTTTCGGTGCAAGAACAACCCTCTCCTCCTTCAGATAAAGGGTCACATTGTAGCCCAGGTTTGCCTGGAATTCTTTATGTAGCCTAGGATAGCCTTGGACCCCGATCCTCTCTAGTGCTGGGACCACAGGTCCTAACTGGTTATTACATGCATGACCCAACATAGCCTGTTTGCCTCCAGCCTTACAAACATTCCATCTCTCCATAATCACAATGTACTGGCCAGCCACAATTAAACAGCTTGTCGGATGTTTAGTATGGATGCAGCTTCTTCACAGAACTACAGTTCGCGGGGGATTGTGCTGTGTCTCTCTGCGCCATTGTGCACCCTAGGATCACCAGCTCCCCAAGCGAACCAGGGCTGTTTATCCTGAACCCTTTGTGGCCCCTGCATCTCCAGCAGCCGTAGCTCCGCCTTCCCCCTCCTCCTCAGCCAATGAGTCAGTGGGCAGTGGGCGTGGCCACTCGATGACATACTGGGCGTCCTGCGAAGGGCGGGCCCTGTTTCCGGCTTGAGAAATCGTCGCGTTTCTGAGGCGACGCCTGAGCCGGCAGTTGGCCACCGCGCAGGGAAGCCGCTCGGAGCGGTGGTCTCGGCCCCAGCGTCACCATGGGGGCCGTGCTAGGCGTCTTCTCCCTGGCCAGCTGGGTGAGTCCCGAGCGAGACCTTGGGCCTCCGGCGCCCGAGGCGCGCGGCGATGGCTGTCAGGTCGCCCATGGCGGGCCCGACCCTCTCCGAGGCCCGCGGAGAGGAGCGGGCAGGCGCGGGCTGTGCGTGGGCTCCAGGCCCCGGGAGGCGACGTCCCAAGGTCGGGGTGCGGCGGCTGGGCTGGCCCTCGGTGTGGGTGGAGGGTGTCGGGAGGCCGGGCCGCCATTGTTTACAATTCCGACGCTCCGCCCCCGCGAGCCTTCGGGACCCTGGGTTCCGGCGGGATGGGAGGGGGAGCGGGTGCGTGAGGGCGTTGAAGGTGGCGTCGTGAAATTTAGGGTCCCCGGAGCCAGTTTTTCCCCCTAGCTCGGCATACGCCAGCGCTCTGCAGATCTGGTTGGGGAACGCGGATTTCAAGTCAGCCCCGCGGCAGCTCGGGTTCAGACGGGACTGGCTGTGCCATTTATTTAATTAGCGCTGCGGCCTAAACGTTGTGGGATGAAACAACCTGGCATTTCTATCCACCAGAGCTGTTGTGAGAAGAAAGTGCAGAAATCAGTCAAACCACTTTGTCAATGTTAAAACATTTTAAAAAGTTAATTTTAGGGCCTGGGAAACCGAGAATATACTGAATAAGCTAAGAAATCAGCCTCAGAGAAGCATGTTACCTTGAACCAGTTCCTGATTGTTTACTCATTTCCCGAACTGGATGTAATGAACCAAGGATTCAGTCTCTGCTTCGTGGCAGAGGTAATGTAAATATCTTGTTCGTTTTTCCGTGGATAGCATCATTTCAAGTTTTGGTTTTATATGAAATGATGCAATCCAGGTATTTATATCTAGAACTGCTTTATGTTTTATTAATTTTTTTTCCTGTATGGGGTTAATAACAAGAGTGGAATGAGGGAAGAGAATAATAGGAAATTAAAGGCTGTGGAGAGCCAGGCAAGGCAGATCATTTGTTATCTCAGCACTTGTAAGGCCCTGTCTCAAAACAGGAAGTGGCAAGTACAGTTTACGCAGGTGTCCGGAGACTGGGTTTAATCTAACCCAACTGCCTATCTCCCATTCCCCCCCCCCCAAAATAGGGAGGGGAGGATATCAAGGAGCCAAGTCATGAAGATACCCACTGTATAGTTTTATTTTTTAGGTATTTTTTTCATCTTTTTTATTTTATTTTGTATTTAAGATTGAACCTAGGACCTTGCTTATGCTAAAGGTGTCTCTTAAAAAAGAGTTCCCAGGCTGCACCCCCAGTCCCCACGCTGGCCTCACACCATCCTGATGTAGCCTCCAGAATACTGGGATTACAGGTCTGTGTTACCACTCCAGCAAAGGATTTTAGCCATTGCTTTTTTTACTTTGTAGCCCATGTTGGCCTCGAACTTGCAGCAATCCTACCTCGGCCTACCTAGTGCTGGAATTACAGGTGTGAGCTCCCACAACTGGCCTGTATGTTTTAACAGAACCCTTCAAATTATTATTATTTGGGGAAAGGATTTCACTTTGTAGCCCAGTGCTGGGGTTACAGATGTGTGCTACATTGCCTGACTTTCCTTTTTTTCTTCTTCTTCTTCTGAAAAGAGCATATATGTAAGTCTAGAGGTCTTGGTGATGAGTAACTCAGGTGGTCGGATCTTGCTACTTGGACAGTTGACTTAGAGAAAGAGGCAAAGGGATCTTATTGTGAGGTCACAGAGTTGTGTCTTTTGAAAACGTAAGTGGGATTGATAAGTGATGTTTGTTCTACATTGGCATGAGAAGGTGGTTTTCCCTAGCTTTAAAACTTCCCTTTAAATGAGCATGTCTACATTGTCTACAAGTGCTCTTATAAGTCAAATGAGGGAGGCTTTCAGACTCTAGGATTTTGGCTTGAGCAAGAGTTGCAATGTTCTTTTTTCGAAACGGAAAAAACAGGGCGTATAGTAGGCAGGCAGATTGACAGTATTTACTCATTTCCTACTATGCAAAGGTGTAAAGTACAAAGCTAGAAGTGGCCGCCCCTCAAGGTGTTTATGACTTGGAGAAGTAAATATGGGTATTGATTTGCTGGAACTGTATAGCAAAGTAGCACAGATAGATCTTGAGCCTTAGCAGTGGGTGGAAACTGCCGATGTTTCAGAGTTGTTGCCTTCTAAGGTTGATGGGAGAATATTTCTGCCATTTTGGTTGCTGGTAGTTTTTACTTTCTTTGGTTTGTAGATTTGGGCTTGGGGCTAATAATACCCAGGATGTGAATATTCTACCAAAGACAGGAAAGGACAGTATAGAGAGCTTATTAAGTACACTGTAGTATAGCTGCTGCAGGCAAGACAATAGAAACTGCTGTTCATTCTAAGGGGTTACTTTCATGGGATGGTGGCTCAAATCTGGCAGTTTCAGTGTAGTGGTGGTTCCCTGGGTGGCTGTATGAAGTTCATTTCTTGATGGTTAGGCAGAATTTTTATTATTTTCCTGAAATTTACAGGGTAGTTTGTTTTTTGGTTTTTCGAGACAGGGTTTCTCTGTGGTTTTGGAGCCTGTCCTGGAACTAGCTCTTGTAGACCAGGCTGGTCTCGAACTCACAGAGATCCGCCTGCCTCTGCCTCCCAAGTGCTGGGATTAAAGGCATGTGCCACCACCGCCCGGCTACAGGGTAGTTTGTTTGAATTAACTATCTGTGCAGGGTAAACGGTTTACAGGGGGTCAAGCTTCAAGCAGAATCCAAGCCTAGTCACTAAAGAGTGGAATAGATTGGACAAAGTGGCACATGCTTTTAATCCCAGCACTTTGGAGGCAGAGATGGGCAGATCTTTGAGGTCGAGGCCAGCCTGATTTACAAAGCAAGTTTCAAGACGTACAAGAGACCCAGGTGGTGGTGGCTCTCTGTGAATTCAAGGCCAGCTTAGTCTAGAGCTAGTTCTAGGACAGGCTATAAAGAAACCAACCCTGTCTCAAAAAAAAAAAAAAAAAAAAAAAAAAAAAAACCACAAAAAAAAAAAATAAAAAAAAGAATGAGTGGAATTTTTTTTTTTTTCAAGATATAGTTTCTCTAGAAACAAGCTGCTTCTCTGACCTGGAACATAGCTCACATTAAATAGGGTTCTGTTAAAACCACCTACCCGTTTGCCTCACAGCAATGAAGGATCTCTCTCTTGGTTTTCGAGGCAGGGTTTCTCTCTGCATAGCTTTGGAGCCTGTGCTGGAACTTGCTCTGTAGATCAGGCTGGCCTTAAATTCACAGAGATCCACTTGCCTCTGCCTCTTGAGTGCTGGGATTAAAGCCACCACCCGCCCAGCTAGTAAAGGAGCTCTTATGGCTCATGGTGGTGTTGTTATAGGTTCCATGCCTCTGCAGTGGAGCATCATGTCTGCTGTGCAGTTGCTGTCCCATCAGCAAGAATTCCACTGTAACTCGACTCATCTATGCTTCCATTCTCTTCCTTGGCACTGTTGTGTCTTGCATCATGATGACAGAAGGGATACAAACTCAGCTAAAGAAGGTAAGTAGAAGTTAAAGCATTTTTACCATAGTTATTTTTTATTACTTCTTATATTTTACAATACTTTTACTGTTATATTCAATCAAGATCATTTAAGATACTTTTTAAAAAAATATTTATTATGTATGCAATATTCTGTCTGTGTGTATGTCTGCTGGCCAGAAGAGGGCACCAGACCTCATTACAGATGGTTGTGAGCCACCATGTAGTTGCTGGGAATTGAACTCAGGACCTTTGGAAGAGCAGGCAATGCTCTTAACCTCTGAGCCATCTCTCCAGCCACATTTAAGATGCTTTTAAAAGATTTATTTTCTGTGTATGAGTGTTCTGCCTACATGTATATATATTGTCATATCTGTAGAGGTCAGAAGAGGATGTCATGTCCCCTGGAACTGGTGTTAGAGATGGTTGAGAGCCACCATTTGAGTGCTGGGATCTGAACCCCAGTCCTCCACAAGAGGAATCCCTGAGCCATTTCTAAAGCCTCAGTAATTTAGGGCTTTTTTTTTTTCCTTCGAGACAGGATTTCTCGGTAGCTTTAGAGCCTGTCCTGGAACTAGCTCTTACAGACCAGGTTGGCTTTGAACTCACAGAGATTCAGCTGCCTCTGCCTCCCAAGTGCAGGGATTAAAGGTGTGCACCACCACCGCCCAGCTAGCGCTTTTAACATTATTGATATTACAATTATTATTTTTGTTGTTGTTGTTTTCTCGAGACAAGGATTCTCTGTAGTTTTAGAGCCTGTCCCACAACTAGCTCTTGTAGACCAGGCTGGCCTCGAACTCACAGAGATCCACCTGCCTCTGCTTCCAGAGTGCTGGGATTAAAGGTGTGCACCACCACTGCCCGGCCTGCCTGGCTTTTTTTTTTTTTTTTTAACAATTATTACTATACATAGTCTAACAACCCAGAGGAAACAATTTAGAAACGTTTTATCCTTGTTTGCATAAGCTTTAAGCTACAATATTCTTTTACCTTTAGAAGGAGTTTGTAGCTGAAAAATTCTGTAGGAAAATTGAAATAACCTCAGGAAGGTGGGTTAATTGAGGACCGGACCAAGCCCATAGATTCATCCTTTGTTCTATCACTGAACTACATCCTGTCTTCAGAGAAAGGCTTACTAAATGACCCAGGCTAATCAATCTTAAGCTCACTGTGTAGTGCAGGTTGACTTGGAACTTGTAGTCATTTTACTTCAGCCTTTCAAACTGGGATTACAGGCTTAATAGTCATAACTAGTCAGCTTAAAAAAAGTGTGTGTGTGTATGTGTATCTTAGTGTTTGTATTGCTGTGAAGAGACACTATGATCACAGTAACTCTTATAAAGGAAAACAGTTTCAAAGGTTCAGTTTATTATTATGACAAGGAGAATGGAGGCATGCAGACAGACATGGTACTGAAGAGGTAGCTGAGAGTCTTACATCTTTTTTGTAATAGATTATTTATTTATTTATTTATTAAAGATTTCTGTCTCTTCCCCGCCACTGCCTCCCATTTCCCTCCCCTCCCCCAATCAAGTCCCCCTCCCTCGTCAGCCCAAAGAGCAATCAGGGTTCCCTCTTGCAGGCAACCGGAAGTCGACTGAGACACTGGACAATATTATGAGCATAGGAAACCTCAAAGTCTATCCCTACAGTGGCACACTTCCTCCAACAAAACCATACCTATTCCAGTATCTCCTAATAGTGCCAGTCCCTATGAGATTATGGGGTCCAATTACATTCAAACTACCACTATACAATGTGTACAAGTGTTTTGCCTGCATGTATGTATGTGCACTATGTGCGTGCCTGGTGGTGTCTTTGGAAGTCTGAAGAAGGCCATGGCTCGAGTTATGGATGGACAGTTGTGAGCAACTATGTGGATGCTGGGAACTGAATCCTGATTCTCTGTAAAAGCAACAACTGCTTTTCATGACTAAGCTGTCTCTCCATCCCAGCTTTTGTTTTTAAATGTAATTGTTTATGTTCTTAGGTAATAAGAATGTAGTCAATTGGAAGGCAGAAACTTCAGTTCTCAGTCTTTTTCATTCTATCTATTATGGATATAGTGTTCTGCCTGCATGTATCCCTGCATGCGAGAAGAGGGCACCAGATCTCATTACAGATGGTTGTGAGCCACCATGTGGTTGCTGCGACTTGAACTCAGAACCTTTGGAAGAGCAGCCTTAACCTCTGACTTTCTTTTTTTTTCTTCACAAGTCCTGCTTCTGGATTGAGATAACATTTCTGTACTGTTGATACACTCATGGCATTGAAATTCCTTGTCTCCTCAGATTCCTGGATTCTGTGAAGAAGGATTTCAAATCAAGATGCCTGATATACTAAAGGCAGAGAAAGATTGTGATGTGCTGGTCGGTTTTAAAGCTGTATATCGGATCAACTTTGCTGTGGCCATCTTTTTCTTTGCCTTCTTTTTGCTCATGTTAAAAGTAAAAACAAGTAAAGATCCCAGAGCCGCAATACACAATGGGTATGTAAGATTGTCTTTTTTTTTTTTTTTTTTTTTGTCTTACAAGACAGGGTTTCTCTGTAGCATTGGAGCCTGTCCTGGAACTCCTCTGTAGGCCTTGCACTCACAGAGATTGCCTGCCTCCGCCTCCCAAGTGCTGGAATTAAAGGCATTCCACCACTCGCAAGATTGTCTTAATATTCACGGTTCCTCACCTTCAGCTGTTGATATGCCATTTGAATGGAAGCAATGCAGTATTTAATCAGTGGTTAGATGTATACATAAAAGGTTATTTATTATAATTTTTTGATAGCTTTCTTTCAGTTGCTTAGAGTACCTTGTAAAATAGGTGAGACACCATGCTTAGACACTTTGTTTTTCATTTATAGATAAGCATGTGCCTGAGACACATACTCTTTTTTTTTTTTTTGCAAAGCTGCTGTTTAATAGACCAATTACAATGATTCTTGAATATGAACATGGTATTTCTTAATTTAAACATTTTCTATTCAGACCCTAATAATTGCTTCTGTGAGCGGCAATTAGCTCTCCCCAAAGCACTAAAAAGGAAAACAAAATTAGAATGCTACCAACTTGTAGTCAATCAAAAGTGATTCTTTCACGGCAATAGCGACGAGTCAGTGTTAGAAACTATTAGGCTGTCATTTGATAGATATACTTTGCTGCCTCAGGTGAGGGCACACACCGCAAGAGGCTTTCTTGATGGTAGGGAAATGATGACATCAATCACGGAGACACATACTCTTAACAGAAGCACACACATAGTATACAAGGAATTTAAACAGCAAAAAAAAAAAAAAAAAAAAAAAAAAATGGGTTGCTTCTCTTGCTTCTTCCTTCTGACCAGTTCCTCTTTGACATAAATTTCTCAGTTGGAAGCTGATGGGAGCTTTGTAAAGGTTATGTTTGTTATAGGTGTAGTAACTGAATTTCAGAGAAGCTATATATTTACCTAAGATCTTTTAGCTGGGAAGATGGGGTGAAGTTCATGTATATTCAGTTCTCAAAGCTTGATACTTTATGTTCTCGCATGCAAGCCATGTTGGCTGGTTGGTTGCTTTGGTTGGGTTATTTGAGATGGGGTCTCATTAGCCCAGGTTGGCCTTGAAGTCCTGATCCTCTTACCTCCACCTTTGTAGTAGGATTACTGGTTTGTATCCCCATACTTAGCTCAAGACAGTAGTAAAGGTTATAGACTGAAAATCAGATTTGGTTCTGGCCTTTTTTTGCTAATGAGCACTGTGATTATGGACAAAGTATTTGTGTCCTATTTTGTTTTTTTTTTGTTAATGTTTTTCTAAATATTTTTATATATGTTGATCAGGTGCTCTGGAATTGGAGTTATAGACAGTTGTGAGCTGCCATGTGTGCTGGGAATTGAACCTCGGTCCTCTGGAAGAGCAGTCAGGGCTCTTAACTGCTGAACCATCTCTATAGCCCCTTGTGTACTATTTTGTAAATGGAGGATTGGGGGATAATTTCTTCCATAAACGATTCTTCCATAAATGTGCTCTCCATGTAGCTAACACTGTTAGAACTTATAATTCTAGAAAAGCATTACCTTTATGTGCTAAAAGTAAGAAACCTCCAAAATTTACTCATGAATGTAAATGACTTATCTTGCATGCTAATTGTTAGGTTACAGACCCTATAGCTGCGCTGTCTCACAAAACCCCAACATACATTAAATAAATAAATAAATCTTAAAAAAACAAAGAAAGAAACAAGGAAAGAAAGAAAGAAAATCTTCAAGGGCCAACTTTGAAGACTTTCACTCAGGGTTCAAAAAGAGAAGCCACAATAAGTGTAGGTCCTAAAGTCTAATGGCTGTAGGAAAAGAATCTTCTCCCACACGTTTTTCTATTCATGTGCTCTTTATTTTTTTCTAATGGTTTATAATTTCTCCTATCTTATTCTCAATCTATTTTTCCATCTCCTGCTGTAAGAAATTCCCAAGCATACATCTGTTTATACTTAGCAACTTGTTAGTAATAAAAAACTACAAGGAAAATTATTAAGGACACAGGCCTTGTTTGAGGATATATAGCAAAACTTAACAGCTAGTTTGTAGCAAACTGCAGTTGCATCTGTGAGGAGGTCCAGACTGTCTTAAAGAAGCCACTGCAGGATGCAAAGAGATAAAACTAGACCATTGAGAGATCTAAGCAAAAGGCAAAGAATATGTGCAGGATTTTAAATTTCTAAAGTGTGATTATAATACCTGGACGTGGCTAGTCAGTTAGGCAGTATTGATTTCTTGAAGTACTAAGATAGAACAAGGAGAGACACCTGCAATTCCTCCCTAATTCATCATAAATCCTCTGAGGGGCTTAAGTCCTACTAGGTCAGACACCTGCAATTTTGTCCTTGACACATCTGGCCAGCTTGCTCTGTCAGTAAGGCTAATGATAGAGAACAGGCTTCTGAATTTCTCACCATAATGTGAATAACATAGTGTAGAGAGCAGCCATGCTTTTGAGCATCCACAGATATGTGGGCCCATAAGATTGAAATGTAATCATGAGATCACATATAAACATTACATGAGAATGCATGGTAATGGGGAGACATCATAGCTGTTACTGCACAAGCGAATTATAGATGAAAGCAACAGTTTTCAGAGTCAGTGGCCCTGCTGGCTTTGCTGGGCAGGGTTCCTCCATCTGAGAATAATTTCTTCGGTGGGTTGAGATCTGAATTATCAATTGTTATAAGATGTAATTGTGTCCAGGCCCACAATAGCTCATGGAAAATAGCTCCTGACAGGTATCTTTCTGCTTCAACCTCTGTAGTAACTGGATCAGGGGCATATGTCACAAGGCTTGTTTAATATATTTTGTATGAAATATTGAGTGGAATAGCTTTGGGTCAAATGAAGAAACAAACCTAGACATATATGTTTCAAGTGCTATTTGGGCTTTTTTTGGTAGTAGAAATGCGTTTTTCTCAGTGTAAGAATAAAAGTTAGCATTTCTCTTAAGTGTGATTTTGTTCTTTAATAGGTTTTGGTTCTTCAAAATTGCTGCCATTATTGGAATCATGATTGGATCTTTCTATATCCCTGGGGGCCATTTTACTTCAGGTATGGACTGCTGAGGGGTTGATGTGTGTAACTGTGATTAAGAGCTGGCCTTAGAGACATGGTGTCTAGTTGTGTGACCACACATTAAGACAGTGATGAATTAAAACCAGGAGATATTTTGACCACTTCTCTCAGCTTTTCTGGAACTATATGTTAATTTTATACTAAATAGTTTATCTTCTCATTTCGTGAGGAAAAGTCATCAGAGAACTTATCAACATGAGGGTTTTTTTTTTTTTTTTTTTTGGTTTATCTCTGTAGCTTTGGAGCCTGTCCTAGAACTAGCTCTTGTAGACCAGGCTGGTCTCGAACTCACAGAGATCCACCTGCCTCTGCCTCCCAAGTGCTGGGATCAAAGGTGTGCACCACCACTCCCTGGCCAACAGGAGGTTCTAATACTCCCATACTGACTTTTCCCTGTCCTAATTTGCTTCTGTGACATGGCATCAAGTGACATCTGACAGTTTCCTATTCCCCCCCCCCCCCCATCTCCCTAAAAGGAAAGGGAACATCTTTTTTGTTGTTGTTTTTGTTAGTGTGTATTCTGGAGCTCAACTTTATAGATCAGGCTGTCCTAGAACTCAAGAGATCCACATTCCTTTGTCTCTTGAGTGCTATGCGGCACCACTGCCCAGTTTAGGAAAAGACTTAGGAAGTTATTTAGAATGTGAGGTCTTAGTGAATTGATGAAATAAATAACACCATCTTGTCCTAACTCTTTTGTGTCTGCCTAGACACTCCTCAGCCTTCCACTCCCCAATAGTCACATCTACCTTGGCAGTCCATTTTGGACTGTGACCCTGACCATGGTCCAGATGAACTAACCAAAATAATTTTGTTTGTACGAGCTAAAACAAAACTAGATAACTAGATAGAGGAAGTGTAAATAAAATTGTCATATGGTATCTGGAAAATATTGCTAAACTCTGCAGAAAGACAGATGTTACTACAACTCTACTCAGACACTGTAATTGTGGTTTTTATCTTTAAAAACGAGCTTGAATACCAAAAGACATTTTGGAAGCATTAGCCTACTCTTGGTCTGGCCAATTTTAAAGAAGTACTCTTAACTCATTGTTGATAACTATCTTTCATGAATCAATTCACCAGACTCCCTGTGCTACAAACTGAAGCAAGTCTTAAAAGGTCTCGAGGGTAAAAGGCACTTGCCACAAAGCCTGATGTCCAGCCTGAGCTTTAACCCTGGATCTCACATGATAGAAGGAGGGGACTGACTCAAAGAAACTCTTCTCAGATGTCTATTTGATGCACTCATGCTCAGTATACACACACGCGCACACTCACTCACTCACTCACTCACTCTTGGGGACCAGCCTTGACAAAAACGTGTCTCGCGAGGGTAAAGGCTTAGGGATTTGAAATATAGTAGAGAATATGAAGATGAGAATGAAAACAATAAAATGGAGAAACATAGGATGGTATCAGGAGGGAATTCCAGTGAGCACTGAAAATTCGCCCACTTTAATTTCCAACTGCTTGAAATACCCCTGACCCCATAAGGTAGGAGTAAGACAAAAGACTGCATTAACATGATACAAGGAAATAAACTTACCAATTGAAAGTCACCTGCTACATTTATAGTTAAACATTCTGTTGCTAGAACAAAACAAGTCACCAAGTCAGGCACACGTCCTAGACCAAAATATTCTGTAGGCAAACCACTCCCTGGGTGGAATCCAAAGTTATCTCCATAAAGGGAACTGGAACTTAGTTGGATCCTGAGACTTTTGTTTCAGGTGTTTCAGGTAGAACAATCTACTTCCCTATTCCTGGAGCACAAGGTCTGGCAATTGGCCACACCTGTTGACAGTAACCTTGAGAGTAGAACTCCAACTACACCTAAGTGGCACCCCCTGTGGGTTTTTTTTTTTTTTTTTTTTTAAGTAGAAGCACAAATGTGGAAACATTTTCAGGCCTCCACAACACACACATATGTAAAATGCTTGTAAAGGTAGGAAATCCCCTGACATTCCTTAAGGAATACCTGTAAGTTTGAAATGATAATCAAATTGCACTGTTGTAGACAGAATGTCTCTACTGCCTGTCCTTTACCAGAGTTGAAGTCTGCTCATAAAGTTCAGCAGCTATATTCCGAAATGTCACTGTTATGGTGAAGAGTAACTGTTGTCTTTGTTGACAGTCTGGTTTAGTGCTGGCATGTTAGGGGCCACTTTCTTCATCATCATCCAACTGGTGCTCTTGGTAGACATGGCTCACTCTTGGAATGAATCGTGGGTAAATCGAATGGAAGAAGGAAACCCAAGGCTCTGGTATGCTGGTAAGTGCCTAAACTCACTGCAGAATGTCATACTGCTACCTTAAGTAGGGAGTATAATAAAATCTCCAGTTTTGAATATATAAACTCAATTTAGGGCTTTTGTTTTGTTTTCTTTTGAGACGGGGTTTCTCTGTTAATAGCCCTAGCTGTCTTGGAACTAGTTCTGTAGGCCAGGCTGGCCTTGAAGTCAGAGATCTGCCTGCCTCTGCTGAGATTAAAGGCTTGTGCCACCACCGCCCAGCTAGGGCTTACTTTTTAAAAACAGTATGTTTATGTGTGGGGAGGTGTTATATCTGCATTTATGTCTGTGCACCACATTTATGAAGTACCTATGGAGGCCAGAAGAGGGAATCAGATTCTCCTAGGACTCAAACCCCTGTTCTCTAGAAGAGCGCCCACAAATGCTCTCCAACCCCTATAACTGTCTTTTAAAAAGCTAGTTTGTCATTTAAGCCTATTGTGAATTGTATGCCTTGCTGGAAGGTGAGCATAGTCCATTCATCATTGGAGTCTGTCAGTAATGGAACTATACTACTGAGATGCTAAGAAAACATTTCTAGATTTGGATTGAGTTATATGACTGGCTCTCTATGTGAATGAAAAGGAACTATTTTCCCAGACCAGGGAGGTTATATCATTATTTGTGATGGGAGCCAGGTTTAAGTAGCCAGTGGCTACAGAGTGAACTTATCTCAAAGAGAGCCTGCTGGATATTCATATTGTTTTCCCCTTTTCCAGCTTTGCTGTTTTGTACAAGCTTGTTTTATATCCTTTCGATCATATTTGCTGTGTTGCTCTACATCTTCTACACCAAACCAGATGGCTGCACAGAAAATAAGGTCTTCATCAGCCTTAACCTGATTTTTTGTGTTGCTGTTTCTGTTGTATCCATTCTCCCCAAAATTCAGGTATGATGGTTTTCTGTTTTCTCTTGTGAAAGACTTAGAATTAATGCTAGCTAAGCTAAAATTGCAGGCAATGTTTTATCTGTATTTAGCTACTTAAATATTTCTCCATATTATTGTTAAATATTTGTAATTACAGCTTAGTGATCGTGTATGTGCTACTGAGTGGCTATTTTTTTTTACTTTCTTTTTAGTTTTTAATTTTATATTTTGAGATATTCTCATATTATAGCCCTAACTGGCCTAGAACTCACCAGACAGTCCAGACCTTGAACTTTGGGACCTCTTTGATGGCATGTGCCACCATGCCCGGTTGAGTTCCTATATCTTGATGATATTCATTTCCTGATGATTGAAAACTAAGTAGCTTGGGGATGGTGAGTTGCCTCAGTAAGGTGCTTATTCCTGAGCTTGGTACCTGGAGTTCCAGTCCCAGGACGCATAGGGTAGATGGTGAGAACTGACTACTGCATGTTGTCCTGTGACCTTCATACACACATACACTGTGGCACACATGTCCCTACACATACTTAATAAATATATTTAAACAGAACTTAAAGAGAAGAAAGTAGTCCCGCTCCCAAAACTAGGTAACTTGAAGCTTGGTGTGGTAATGTCCAGCAGTTTTGGCAAGTTTGAGATCATCCTGGTCTACATGGTTAGTTCCAGGCTCGCCATGGCTATGTAGTGAGACTCTGGCTCAAAGAACTGAAACCAAAGAAATAAAACCTTAACAGAGTCTTAAATGTGAGTAGAATGTTTTTTATATGTTTGGCTTTTTACATTCTGTAGCCCAGACTGGCCTTGGATACCTGATTATTCATCCTCCACTTCAGTAGTGCTAGAATTGCAGACATGAGCTACCAAGCTCAGTTTTTATTCTAAGAGTAAATGTGGAGGTGACTTATTGGATAAAACACCAAGCATAGGAAGAGACCTGAGTTCAGATCCCCGAAGCTCATGTAAAAAGCTGGGCATGGTAGTCATATCTGTAATCTCAGTGTTCCTACTGTGAGAGGAGTGGAGACTTGAGAACCAGCTAGCCGGAGATGTAGTGGGAGATGCAGAAAACAAGGAAGGACTGATAACCAGTGTTGTCCTCTGACCTCAAAACACTTACCAAGGCATGCACCTGTTAGTTACACACATGCACGTACATACACAACATAAACACTTTTTTACAAATTGATAAAATTAAGGAGACTAGAGAAATCGGTCAGCTACTGGCAGTAAGTATTGATCTTTCAGAGGACTCAATTCAGTCCACAGCCGCCACATCAGGAGGCTCATCACCTCCAAGAACATCCACACTAGTGGCATGCACTCACTCAGATACATGAACACATGATTGAAAATAAATTAGGAAAAAAAATGGTGAGAATCAGTCTAAACCTAGGAGGCTGAGGTTGGAAGATTTCTGCAAGTGAAGGCCAATCTGGGCCACTGGAGTTCTTAACTAAAGGAAGGAGAGAAAAGAGAATTTAAGAGAATTATTTTAAATGTGAGAAAACTAAAATGAGTATGGTTGGATATGCCTGTAATCCCAGATGGCCTTGCTTTTTTCTTTTTCCTTTCCTTTGTTTTGTTTTTCAAGACAGGATTTCTCTGTGTAGCTTTGGCTCCTGTCCTGGAACTTGCTCAAACTCAAGAGATCTGCCTGCCTCTGCCTCCCAAGCGCTAGGATTAAAGGCGTGTGCCACCATCACCCAGTTACCTTGTTGTTTCGTAAAGCGAAAAAAATGCCTGGGTTTGTAGTACATCTCTGTAGTTCCAGCTGCTTAGAAGGCTGAAGTGTGATAATCCCTTAAGGAATTAGAAGCTAGTCTAGAAAACCTTAGTGTTGTGATCCTTTCTCAAAAAAGCATGAGGGAAGTGTCTGAGATGGCTCAGCTTATAAGGGTGCTTGTTAGATGACCCCTGTGCCATCCCTGGAACCCATCATGTAGGAGAACTAACTCCTGACCATATTTGAGGTTCCGCGCCCACCATAGAATACATAAATAGGGGCTGGAGAGATGGCTCAGTGGTTAAGAGCACTGCCTGCTCTTCCAAAGGTCCTGAGTTCAATTCCCAGCAACCACATGGTGGCTCACAACCATCTGTAAAGAGGTCTGGTGCCCTCTTCTGGCCTGCAGGCATACACACAGACAGAATATTGTATACATAATAAATAAATAAATATTTTTAAAAAAAAGAATACATAAATAATTTTTTTAAAAGCATGAGGGACTGGGGTGTTGCTTGATTTTTTGCTAGAGGCTCATACAGCCTGCACAAAGGTGAGTTTCAGCCCAGTACCAGGCATAAGGGTCAGTTGTTTCAAGGTCTTTGGCTACCTAGTGGGTTTAAGACCAGCCTTGAACTACAGGTGATCTTTTTCCAAGAAAAAAAAATATTTTTCATTTACTTTTTTTTTTTTTTTTTGGTTAGCTCACATTTAATTACTAAGTGGGCATGGTACATCTCTAGTTCCAGCAATCCTGGAAGCTGAAGCAGGATTGAATTTGGGCAACAGTATCCAGAAAAAAAGAATAAAAACCAAAACGGACATTTCCAAGAAGTGATTGGTTACCTAGCTATTTTGTGGTAGAGTTGAGTGGATTTTTCTTAATATAACGGTTAGAAACTGAAAGCCTTTGTGTGATACAAAGGATTTTCAAGATTGTGAAATGCTTTGCAAACCAGCAGTAGATGTGTCATCTTATTTTGTAGACTAACTGAAACTGAAGGGCTACCTGTCATCTTTTAACTGTCAGAAAGCAGGCTTTCAAGTTCTAATAATTGAGTGCATCCCAGGGGATCATTCATTCCTTACAGATCATGTGGCATTGTTTTTGTTTTATTCCACAGGAACATCAGCCTCGTTCTGGCCTCCTGCAGTCCTCCATTATCACTCTGTACACCCTTTACCTCACGTGGTCGGCCATGACCAACGAACCTGGTAAGGGAATGTCCTAACTCATCAATAGACGTGCTCCTTTGCTGGGTATACAAACTGGAGCTAGAGCAAATGTGAAACAAATAGAAAACTACGTGGAAATGGTCAGTGTTCTCAGTAGATTTCAGCTAGTTACCTTTTAAGTAACTGGAATAAAAGTAGGGATGTGCTCCTGTTTGGAAGATAAAATGGTCTGTTAAACATAACAAAACCAATGAAGTCACAATAGATATTTATAAAACTTAAGGTAACTACTTTTAGCCGGGCCTTTAATCCCAGGCAGAGGCAGGCGGATCTCTGGGAGTTCGAGGTCAGCCTTGGTCTACAAGAGCTAGTTCCGGGACAGGCACCAAAGCTACAGAGAAACCCTGTCTTGAAAAACAAAAACAAAAAAAAACAAAAAAAAGATAACTACTTTTACATCGGGTAAGATGTAAATACAGTACTAATTGCTAAGTTTCAGGTTCTTCTAAACATACTTTTCCTGTGTTTCACAACACAGCTAAATGGTGTGTAGGCAAGCCCTCTGATTCTCCTTGGAACACGGAACACGAGTGAGCTGTAACTAATGATAGCAAAACTTTCCCATTTTCAGACCGTTCCTGCAACCCCTCTCTTATGAGCATCATTACACACTTAACTTCACCGACTGTGTCTCCAGCAAATTCAACTACTCTTGCTCCTGCTTATACTCCACCGTCACGGAGTGGACACTCTATGAATAGTTTGGATGATTTTGGGGGGCTGTTTATCTTTGTTGTCTGCCTTATATATTCTAGGTAAGTTCTAGATAAGAGGTGCTTAATACAAGATTCTCATGAAAGTGAAAAATATGTTTTAAAAGCAGTGTAAAGAATTAAAACAACTTATTTATTTATTTCAAGGCAGGGTTTCTCTGTGTAGCTATAGAGCCTGTCCTGGAACTAGCTCAGTAGACCAGGCTGGCCTTGAACTCATGATCCTCCTGCCTCCACCTCCTTAGGCAAATCCTACCAGCATGCTTCCTTCAATAACAAGTTCTTTGCATATCTTTGCAAGTGTATGTATCTGTGTGTGTATATATGTCTTAAAGTTCAGAAAATCCAGCCGGCAGTAGTGGCACTTGCCTTTCTTCAATCCTAGCACTCAGGAGGCAGAGGCAGGTGAATCTCGTTGAGTTTGAGGCCATCCTGATGAGTGAGTTCTAGGAAAGCCAGCGCTGTTACACTGAGAAAAACCCTGTCTTTAAAAATGAGTGGGGGCCGGGGCGTTCAGAAAAGCTTCTCATACTTCGTTCTGGTTTTATGGAAGTGCCTCCTTTGTGTAGAAGGATAAAAATCCAAGGGCTGGAAATAGGGATCTTTACAATGAACTTTTAGAGAAAAAAATACAATGATTTGGGGCAGAAGGTGTTGGTCAGAGTATATGGCACTTGTCTGGTATGTGTGAAGCCCTGGGTGTGATTTCCATAACTGTGCCAAAATTCTTTTATGTCTTTTTTCCTAATTTATATTATGTAAAAAATTGTAAGTTTAATAGTCCCTATCACAGAACCACAGGTATAACTTTATTTGTACACATCTTCCCACTCATTTCATTTTCCCTATATTATTAGACTAATAATTTAAAAGTAAGACATATTCAAAATCAGTCAAGATAAATTTTATTTTTACAAGTTGGCAAAATAAGAGAGACCACATATAAAATAGTAAATGAATATCTCCTTTTCAATCTACTTTTACCAGGGAAAACATTTAGTACATGGTATTTCAGATTTAACTTAGTTTTTTAAACATTATTTTTTGTGGATAGTTATTGAGGGAGCAACAGTTGCACCATATTGCACATCTGAAATATTAATGGACAACTTGTGGGACATGGATCTCTCCTTTCACCATGTGAGTTCTGGGTTATCGGGCTTGGCAGCAGGCATCTTTACTCACTGAGCCATCTTATTGGCCCCAACTTTAAAAGATTATCTAGAGTAGGGATGAGCAAACTACTGCAGTTAGACTGGTTGGTTACTTTTAGACTTTTTGTTGTTGAGGGAGGAGCTCATGTCCAGGCCAGCTTCACATTTGCTGTTTAGCTGAAGATGAGCTAGAACTAGTTCTCCAGCCTTCACCTCCCACGTGGGTAGGTGTGTGCCAGGACATAGAGGTCATAGGACAACTTTCAGGAACTGGGTCTCCTTCCCACTCTGCAGTCCAAGGCTGTAATTAGATTGTCAGGGTTTACCTGCACCTGCTGAGCTTTTTGTTTTGTTTTGTTTTTGTCCAAGACAAGGTTTCTCTGTTTAGCCCTGGCTTTTCTGGAATTTGCTTTATAGACAAGGGTGGTCTGGAATTCAGGTTGGTCTGCCTGCCTCTTCCTCCCAAGTATTGGGATTAAATGGGTGCACCACCATGCCAACCTATTTTACTCGCCCATTTTTTTTTCAAAGTCTTGTAGCCTATACTGACCTTGAATTCTGCATTCTTCTTAGTGATAGGATTATAGGCGAGTGCCACCACTCTGAGCTTGTTTTATTTATCTGCTTGTCACATGTATATGCACCACTTAATTCCTGATCGTTCTGTATCAGCCTTCTGAGTGCTGGCATTACAAGTCCACCATGGCACAACGTGAACTATAGAAATAGGTACCTTCTGTATATAACAGCTTGCTGAAATAAGTTGCTGGTTATCTTTTTCGTGTCTTAATTGCTATGGCTAGAACTTACAGTGCAATGTTAAATAGTAAATTCAACAGTGGGATCTTTGCTTTGTTGTTGATCTTGAGAGGGAGCAGTTTTTGTCTTTCATTATTAAGTATGACACTTGCTGGTTTTGTGTTTACGATGGGCTCCTATCAGTTGAAAAGTCTATATTCTTTCTTTGAGTATTTTCTTTTTTTTTCCTTCTCTAAGACAGGGTTTTTCTGTGTAGCCTTGGCTGTCCTGGAACTTAACTCTGTAGACCAGGCTACAGAGTAAGTATCCACCTGCTTCTGCCTCTTGAGTGCTGGGATTAAATGTGTGGGCTGCCATTACCCCTCACTTTGAGTATTTTTCATCTTGAAAAATACTAAATTTTGTCATATGTTTTATCTGTTGAAATGATCGTGTAGTTAGTTTATGTCATTTATATTTTTTTCTTTGGTCATTAATTTGTTCTTCTAGTGAGCGTCTGCAGTGTTGGAAATCCAGATGCCTATAGCTGATGTTAAGGAGTTCTTTTAATACCTCTCAAGGCAGGCTGGGACAGGACACCTAGAGATCACTGGGAAGTAGGAAGAAGCCTCTCACCTGTCATAGGGAGGAATGATACCAGGGAAGAATTTCAAGAGGTCATGGCACTGAGACAGAAGTGAAGGATGAATAAGTGTGTAGTCAGAGACTGCTGACTTGTTTCCCGACTGCTCAGACCCAAATAATCACACAGAAACTATTTTAATTACAACACTGTTTGGCCAAAGCCTCAAACATGTTTCTAGCTAGCTCTTAAATCTTAAATTAACCCATTTCTATTAATCTTACGTTTCAGCATGAGGCTGTGACTTACTGGTAAGGATCCAGCATCTGTCTCCTTAGGCAGCTACATGGCATGTCTCTGACTCTGCCTATCTCTCTATATATCACTTCCAACCTGGCTATATTCTGCCCTGCTGTAGGCTGAAGCAGCTTCTTTATATTCATTAGCCAATAAAAGCAACACATATACAGAAGAATGTCCCACATGGTTAATGAATAAAACTGTTTCGGCCAGTGGCTTAGAGTAAATAAAGCCAGTTGGGAAATCTCAACAGAGATATATATAGAGAGAATAGGCATAGTCAAGGAGACGCCATATAGCTGCCAAAGGAGGTAGACACCTGGAAATTACCTGGTAAGCCACAGCATTGTGGCAATACCTTAAGATGTAAGAATTAATTAATAAGAAGCCTAAACTAATAGGCCAAACAGTGTTGTAATTAATACAGTTTCTTGTGATTATTTGAGTCTGGGAAGCCAGGAAATGAATGAGCAGTCTCTTTCTACATAAGTTGGCTAGGAAGAGGTAGGTGGTATATTACAAGCATAGTAGAGGCAGTTATGTTGCAGTAGAAGAGACACTGGGTAGCATGCTTCTGGAATTGAGCCATGAAGTAGCAACTACTAAGAAGAGCACCATCCTGTAATTAATAGGCAGCAGGTTGTATCTTTGGACAGGGCTTTCAATGTCCAAAGTAGAAACAGCCCAGAAATAACTTAGTCATACATAGGTCAAAGACATCATTTCATCTGAAATGGCTCCCTTTTGATGTGATTTTCTTGGGATTACTTTCCAGTATCCGTACTTCAAGCAATAGCCAAGTTAACAAGCTGACCCTCTCTGGGAGTGACAGTGTTATCCTTGGTGATACCACCAATGGAGCCAATGATGAAGAAGATGGACAGCCTCGTCGGGCTGTGGACAATGAGAAGGAGGGGGTGCAGTATAACTACTCCTTCTTTCACTTGATGCTCTGCTGTGCTTCTTTGTACATCATGATGACCATAACCAGCTGGTACAGGTAGGAGGAACAGACAAAGATAGAATACTCAGCCCTTGGGAATGCCTGTATATCTAAGTGAACTGTCCTTATTGTGGTGTCCTTCTCTGTCTCAGAGAATGAAGCTGTCTGTATTTAGTGTCCTTTTCTGGAGTCCTTTTTGTTTGTTTCAGATGGTCTAGCTTCAAACTTGCTCTTGTTCTGCTACATCCACCTAACTCCTGAGATTAAGAGCATGTGCTAACATGCCCTGCTTGAAATAGAACCCAGTAGGAATTCTTTGTGGTTCAAATTATTGATTGCTTTAAGAAAATCATGGCATAAAACCATTTGGCCTGATACTGATAGATTTTTTTCCTGTGCTTTTAGAAAGGCAATATTAAAGTCTTCTGGTCAAGGTAATAATATCCTAAGCAGGAACCATTTCAGGGAGACTATTTCCATTTTGCTAGTAACTAGAATAATTCAGATGGTAGGTACTTTGCTAAAAGAATAGTTATATCTTTCATGTTAGCAAGAAGGGAAATGCTGTTTGAGAGGCAGAGTCTGTTGGTCATAGTAACTTAAAATAGCTTCTCAAGTCCCTAATAGAACCATCCTAGGTTAATAGTAGTAGCTAAGTCTCCCTGAGGGGTTTCTTGGCATTGGCCAGGGTGAGTGAGTGGTATGGGAAGGATTCAGCTTCGCAATATTAAGTTTCCTTCCTCTCCCTCTTCTTGTTTTTCTTAGTCCTGATGCCAAGTTCCAGAAAGTATCCAGCAATTGGCTAGCTGTGTGGGTCAAAATGGGCTCCAGCTGGGTGTGCCTCCTCCTTTACCTCTGGACTCTTGTGGCTCCACTCATCCTCACAGGTCGGGACTTCAGCTGAGCTTCAGAGTGCCAAGGATACTGCTAAAGCTGACAAAGCTCCTTTGCTGAAAACACATATCCCTTCTCGTTTCATCCACTAAACTGTTATGTGAACGCTTTACAAATTTGGCTGTATTAATGTTTATATCAAAAGGCAAGAAATGAATAATGCTTGATGCAGAATCTGAACTTTCATATATATACATATGTTTATTTGTAAGGCTATAGCACAAAGGGAACATTTTGTGTTTTAGCGTGAACTACAGCTGTGCTGTGAAGAGAGTTCTTTATAAAGACCTGTAGATTCCTACTTGGGTCTAAAATGTAAGTTAGAAGATTGATGGATATTTGAGGCTATCTTTAATATATTTCTATTTCAGTCTCCTTAAAAACCAAAAAAGTAATGCATTAATCCACAGTTTTCTCACTAGAGGTCTTTGGTGAGTGACACAGGCACACTGTTTCTTCCATTGGTTCTTCAGAGGTAGCATCTTGGTTTGTGGAAAGGAATTATGGATGTAGGTCCTTCCCCAGAAACCTGGCTGCTGATAAGGCTGAGAGAAGGCTATTGAGTTCCTTTACTTTTTATACTACACTGCTGCTTGATAGAAGTCTGTGGCTTTGTCAGATATGTCATCCCAGTAAATGCTTTGTAGATTTGATTAAATGAAAGTTCACTTGGGAAAACGCTGCAGTGTTATGTACTGATCTTGTTATAAGTGTGTAAAAGTCAGAGGCATGTTAGTTTATTACATTTGCATTATAAAATTACTTGATTAAAATAGATATTTAGTTTCTTGTTTGTTTGTTTGTTTTTTTAGAAAGGGTCTTTTCTTTGTATCCCAGACTTGTCTGGAACTCAAATCCTGCCTTAGCTTCTAAGTACTGAAATGTAGCTCTGAGATACCATACCTAGTTTCTTAAGGCTCCTTCTTCAATTGCCTTTGGTCAATATTATTTGTTTGCTTGTTTGGAGAGTCGCCTGTCAATCTGACATTTCAGGCAGATGCTTTGCTTCTCTTCTGGCACTTAAGATTTGACTAGTAAGTGAAGTCTTACATTCATTTAGAAATTATCCCTAATATTTTCTCTGGTAAAGACCAAAGTAAGAGGTAGTTAAGACCCTGTCAAAGAAGATAGTACTGAAAAGCAGCCCAGTAGGAATAAATAATAAAGTAGGCTTTTTAACAGAAACTGGCCAAGTGTCTGTACTACACCCTGTAGGGTGAAGACATGAAAGATACACATTCTTCTTTCTTGGGCTTAAAGTTAATGAAAATGAGCTGACCAACATGGGACAACTCATAAGGAGAGGTGGTCCTAGATAGAGGCTAGTACAGTGGACTTCCTAGTGAGAATGCCCTTAGGATTTGTAACTTTGGTTCATACCAGATACCAGGGCAATTTATCTGAGATTTGAAATAGAGAAGTAAAGAGGGTTTGGGGGGAAAATGATAGCTTAGACCCTTTCCACATTAGTGTTTCAAGTGGATAGGAGAGATTGATTTCTGGGAGATTCTGGTTTAATCTGTGTAGATAGGTTCTATTTGGGATGCTGGTTGTATCAAAAGGATGAAAGTTGTCCTTTCAAATGATGAAGGTTTGGGAGACAGACTTCCTAGGTCTCTCTATCTGAGCTATGCTCTTTTCTAGCTATTAATTGGCCTTCAAATGCTTACCGAGTACTAGTGTACTTGTGACCTTGAGCACACTCAGGGTCATTACTTCATACCTGAGATACCTGAGATTGGAGATAAAGTTGTCTTTATCTCCAATCTCAGTGAATCTGTTTTGAGCACTTTTGAAAGTAAGTGCCAATGTCACTATGGATTAAAACAAGACTAGATGAAATTTAAAAGGTCAGAGATGTTCAGAATCTGATAGAGACTGGGTTTGAGGTGATTTTAGAGAATCATACAGATTATCAGCTGAGTAGAGTTGGAGGCTAGGGAAGCTGGGTTTGACGGGAGTTATTGGAACCACTGTCCTGTAGGTTCACGTGTGGAAATCAAGTTACAAGGATTTGTGGGCAGATAGGCTTGGCCTGTGATCTTAACTGTAAGGCAGATACCCTGCTCTTAGCAGCAGGGGAGTCACAGTCAGACCTTTAAAGTTCCTAAATTTCATTTTTTTTAATTTAATTTTATTTTATTTGTTATTTTTTTTTAAAAAAAAGATTTATTTATTTATTATGTATAGTGTTCTGTCTGTCTGTATAGCTACTGGCCAGAAGAGGGCACCAGGTATCATCACAGATGGCTGTGAGCCACCATGTGGTTGCTGGGAATTGAACTCAGGACCTCTGGAAGAACAGTCAGTGCTTTTAACCTCTGAGCCATCTCTCCAGCCCTTATTTGTTATTTTGAGACAGGATTTCTCTGTAGCTTTGGTGCCTGTCCTGGAACTAGCTCTTTAGACCAGTCTGGCCTGAACTCACAGAGATCCGCCTGCCTCTGCCTCCTGAGTGCCGGGATTAAAGGTGTGTGCCACCACTGCCTGGTGATCCTAAATCTCAAAACACAGTTCCCTGTTCTTTGCCTTATGATTCAAAATAATGTAGTAAAGCCCAATAAAGAATTTTTCCCCACCATGATAATTTGAGATTAATTTGAAATTATAAGTTCTCTTTAAAAATAGAGCAGTCCACCTTTGCTTGGCTACACTCTAAGAATGAGTTAAGTCTGGCTCTTAAACATGAAACATTCTTTCAAGATGCAAATGAATTACACATCAAGTGCAGAACTGTACACACACAGGTATGAAGAATGCTGGCATTTTGAGTAATCCTAGAGTCAAAGTTCAAAATCATCCCATCTAGGTGAGTCCACTTGATACTTCATCACACGCTCATCTGCAGTTTGAGGGCCCTGACTCAGCAATCAGTGGCACATTCTAGGTATTTATCAAAGGCAACAGCGAAGTTTGCCACTGGGAGAAGCTGGTTGGCCCAGGTTGAATTAGTTTACTTTCCAGTTCAGGGATCTCAACCTACAGGTTATGACCCCTATAGGAAGGGTATTGATGGGAGTTGCCTAAGACCATTAGAAAACACAGATATTTACATTATGATTCATAACAGCAAAAAAAATTAGTTATGAAGTAGAAACAATTTTATGGTTGGGGATTACTACAACATGAGGAACTGTTTTAAAGGGTCGCACTGTCAGAAAGGTTGAGAACTACTGCTCTAGGTCAGTGTGTTTGGAGAAAGGGTCTTGCTCTAGGTTGTGCTGGCCTGATACTCACTCTTTAGGCTAGACTACAGAGAGAGGGGTCCTTTGAGGAGTTCTGCCCCTTCTACTCACTAAACACTGAGATAGATTATAGACAGCAGCCACCATGCTCAGCCTAAAATTTTATCTTGCTAACCAAAGGCACTGCCAAAAATAGTCTTGGAAATCAGGGATGGTAGCACCCGTCTATGATCCCTGGTACTAAGGATGCTGAGGCAGAAAGATCACAAACTCTAGCCCTGCTTTGGCTATAGGTCATGTTTTAGCCTGAGCAACATAGGGGACCTTATCTTAAATAATAAAAGACATACAGGCATGTAGCTTAGTGGTGAAATATTTGCCTAGCATGTATGATGTGCTGAGTATAGTCCCCAGTGAGTTTATTTTCTCCCATAAACCAGGTCTGGTTATTGGTAGAATTTTTGAGCTCTTTCTTAGACCATAACTCAGATCTGATTTAAAGCAGGACAGCTTTTTGTCTATGAGAAATCCTTACTTGACTCCTTTTTCTTACATAGGAAGCTAAGCTAAGTGTTCTGCTAATGGATGATCTCTGGTCATTGACAGCAAATGCCAGGCCTGTGCTGCTTAACAGGGATTGTACTTAATCTCTTTATTCCTCTTGTCTTGGTCCATCTATCCTGTTACCCAGGTAGCCTGCGCAGTGATGTCCTGATTCTTGCTGTGTAACTTAAGCCTATCTTCAAGCGAAGAATAAGATACCGTGTAGCTGGAGATGTAGCTCAGATAAAGTATTTGCCTAGCATGCCCAAAGCCTTGGGTTTACCCTTTAGCAGTCCTCCTGCTCCCAAAGGTCATGTGAATAGCTACATTTGTAGTGATTTAACAATATCTACTGCTGTGTGGTTGGTGGTTACCTTCCTTTCTCTCTTTAAACTGAGGTTTAGAAGAAGGTGGTTTGTCCAAGGTTACCGAGAAAATGGCAACGCAGAGAGAAACCTCAGGCTTAAAGATAAACCTCATTGCTCCTGGGCCCATCAAGGTATAGGAGACAGAATAGACGAAAGACACACAGGGAGAGACTGCTTACCGCTTCCACATCACCTGATTAGGCACTAGTATCTTTTTCTTTGAGATAGCCTCGATATGTAACCCTGGCTGGACTAGAACTAGCTGTATAGACCGAGCTGGCCTCAAACTCAGAGTGCCCTGGCTGCCTCTGCCTTCTGAGTGCTGTGTTTAGAGTGTTAGCTTTCACGAGCATCTTCAGGTCATCTCTGTAATGGACTGGGGTCCAGGTAAGGACATGAACTTGTTTGTTTTTTGAGACAGGGTCTCTGTAACATGGTTGTCCTAGAACTCACAGAGATCCCCGTGCCTCTGCCTCCCTAGTGTTAAATGATTAAAGGAATGTGCCACCATCGCCCAGCATGACATGAACATTAATTTCTTTTTTAAAAAATCTTCTAAGGAGAGTGATGGCTTAAAGCTATTATTACTAGCTTATTTTTTTTTTCCTTAATGGCTCTGAGGATCAAACCATGACTTTTGGTTTTTCGAGACAGGGTTTCTCTGTAGCTTTGGAGCCTGTCCTAGTACTCACTCTGTAGAACAGGATGGCCTAGAACTCACAGAGATACGCGTACCTCTGCCTCCCAAGTGCTGGGATTAAAGGTGTGTGCCAGCACTGTCCATTTTTAAATCCGTGGCTTTTGCATGCTGATCATCTCTAAGCCACAACCCTAACCATACTTTTACCAACCTTAAATCCAGTCACATAGGACTTTTACTGACTGTGGCAGTGTTCAACCACTGCCATGTGCCATTTGGGAGGCTGGAAACGTTCTGCCTTAGACCATGGAGAGGTACTGATCCTCACAACTGCCTTACAGTGGCAGTAAAGAATCAAGACTTACCCAGAAAGGCTCACCTAGAGAGGGTGCTCCACTGTAGCGTATATATTTGCCTGTTGCCTCACCGGAAGCCAGCAGTAAGCCTACATCCTGTGCTAAGAGTTTCCCAACTAACTCAACCACTATGCCAGCCAGACTGCTGCCTGCTCTGCGACATGACATGTCCTCTATGAACAAATAGCGGGCAGCAGCTTAGTGTGTGTGGCACTAATCCTACTCCAGCAGCCCCCTATAGTCTGGACTTGTTCTCTGCAACAACCCTAGCTGTTCTGAAACTATCTGTGTCCTGGAACTGGCCTTGAACTCACAGAGAGGCATGTACCACCCCTACTTCTTGGCCTTTTGACTACGATCAAGTGGAACAATGGGGGTCTAGTGATGTCCAAGCTAACCCCAAACTTGAGCCTCAGCTTCTAGAATACCAGGGACCAAATAGCTATTTGTCACTTCACGTGGCTGTTTCTCTGAAAGATTCTCACTCCACCCATCATGCCCTCCTGATACAAGATTCATCCTGGCTTAGAGTGTCCTTGGCAAGCTAATTAACATTTTTGGGCCCTGTTTTTCTCATGGGAGCAATATACTTGATAGTATCTGAAGATTTAAATGAAATGATGTACTCTGTGTACTTGGCACATCTGCCCATGCCACAGGAGCTCTTTAGGAATCATTAGCTGTCACTGGAAGGATTCAGGGCAGTCCAGAGAAAGATCTCAAGTCTTGGGAACTGAAAAATGCATGCCTCTACCACTGTGTGGAACTAAGGTCATTTTTCTTTATACATAACTAGTGTGTTCTAAGTGTTCATGATCTTTAGTGGCAGCCAGTGCCTGCCACAATGCCCCTCCCAAGTCCACCTGGAGGGCAGGAAGCTGTACTTGGGCCCATGGTTAGGAAACCTGTGTTTATTCAGGTCACCAGGACTACATCCAGGTTTTGTTTTAAGAACAAAAACACAGTACACACTCAACCTTACAGAGATTTTTATTGTTGGAGGTCCAGTCATGCATACTAAAATTACATATTTTCACCACTTAGAAAAATGCACTAGAAAAATAAACTTTTGGTCAAAACAAACACTGAAGTAGATGAATCCACCACATGTGCCTAAACTCAAAGTCAAACTGAATTTCAGTTTGAAGTAAGTAGCCATGGGCTAAAATAGTAGCCTAGACTGCTCAGGAAAACAGCCCCATTCCCACCAGTCAGAAGGGTATTGGAGGTCTTGGCCGCTGGGAAGTTTCAAGTATTTACCTGTTGGGTTCCTGTGTGCTATGCCAAGAAGCCGAGGCACATCCAGGAGACTCCAAAGCAGCCACCACTTAACTGCCTGGTGGAAAAAGCCTCCATTGAGATTGAAAACACACACACAGGACCCCAGGTAATAGAAAACCTATAAACATGTAGTCGTCTCCAACTGCAAGTCACACCGAGCCTTCCTGTGGAGTTAGCTCCCATGGAGAAGTATTTGGTGGCGCTTCTTGCATTTGAAGCTGAGCATTTCTGAGTTGGGAGAGCAGAAAGAAATTTGCTTGAGATTTAGAGTGAACAGATGGCAATACTGAGCGCCTTAGCAAGATAGCTGGCTGTCCTGAGCAACCATTGGTGTTCCAGCCTGACATGACCATAGGACAGCTACACGTACATCGAGTTAACGTTTTCCTTCCTAAAGGAGATTCCACAGGAAAACCTGAAGTTCATGACTTCAAGATGAGGTATTATAGTGCCACAACAGCACTGTAGCTGTTGCTGCCCAGATGAAAAAGCAAGGTCCATGAATGATGAGGATGAAATGACATCCACCAAACTGCCTGATGGATCGTAAGGCTGTCCCATATTCAGAGGGAATGCCTGCATTTCTGAAGAAACCTTGTAACCTGAGGTGCTTCCAAACCTAGGATGAGATGAGAGTGGTTTAACCGGCCTGTGCCCAGATAAAGCCAAGGTGTGAAGCCCGCTGTTGCTGTAGATTTTATCTGTATCCCTCCATGAAGGAACAATAGGTTTCAGGGATCAGAATTTAGTGGAAGTCTGTAGTGGACGTGAGCAAGAGAAGGAAACTCCCATATCCCTACACTAGCATATTGCAGCACCTGTTCACTTGACCTACATTCTTAAATGACCTTGTTTTTAAAAAGCAGAGAAGAGTGCCCTTATGGCCAGAGAACCAATTAGGAACAGGATTGAGAGTTCAGTGTACAAGCCTCTTTGTCTAGTGATCAGAGGTGCCAAGCAGAACTATAAAGCTGGGACCCACTTCTATTTCACTATCCCTTTTCCCTCCCAACACCATATAACCTTGAATTTTAGGAAAAGCTCATTTTTAGCTATCTGTAAAATGTCTAGAACTTTAAAGTCAGATACTTTACCCCTAAAGTCTTGCTCACTTGATGCCTCTACCAGTGTTCCTCTCAACTGAAGCTTTGCTGTGCTCCTTGCTCAGCACACGAGCTGCTTTATTTTACACCAGGAGGTCCTGGCCTCACAGAGGCTTCAAACCAGAGGTGCCAAGACTGATCTTTAGAGTCAGCAGGCGGCTGTGGGAACAGCAGACCCACGCTTTCAGGCTTGATGGAATGGCTCCCTAATCAAGAAAGGCCTAGCAAACTGGGTGCTTTATGCTCTGAGATTTTTCCCAGTGAGCCTGGCTGCCCTTTGTTAAACAAAGAACTAGCTAGTCATGTGACAGGATTTAGACCAGGGAAGGAATTCATCTTTCCCTTTGTCTTGTTTGTTTCTTTCTTTTTTTTTTTTTTTTGGTTTTTTTTCAAGACAGGGTTTCTCTGTAGCTTTGGAGCCTGTCCTGGAATTAGCTCTGTAGACCAGAGCTGGCCTCGAACTCACAAAGATCCGCCTGTCTCTGCCTCCCAAGCACTGGGATTAAAGGTGTGCGCCACCAACGCCCGGCTCCCTTTGTCTATTCTTTTTTCTTGTGCTCTCTTCCTCTTTAGGAACTAAGAAAGCTGTTAATAGAGTCTCTTGCCCAGGTTGCTGGGTTCAGAGCCATCATGGGTTTTTCCAGGTGTGTGAGTGATCATCCCTGTAGGCAGAAAACCTGCCAGGAGCTAAACCAAATAGCAGAAACTTAGTAGTAAATGGTCTCTGGGCAGTCAAGACGGGTGTGTTTTGGCACTTAAACTCAGCCAGGATCTAAAAGATCAAGTATTAGCATCTAGGTGAAAAGAATGTTTCCCAGAATTGGCATTATTGTGGTAAGTTTCAATTAAGAACTGCAGATGTTTTAGGAAATTTAGTAACAATTGACCGACCTTTGAGTTTCAAAGTCACATACATTCCTGCTTACTCTAGTAAATACACAACCAACAGCAGCTGACACTATTTAACATCATAATACCCGGTGAATACCAAAGGTAACAGGTCAAAAACCAGGAGATAATTCCCTCAAAGCTTGGGTTAAGGCTAAAATTTTGACAGGTGTCTAAAGTGCCTAAATGCAAAACTAACATTTTGGCCAACTGGTTCATCCACACTAGACAGTCTGCTGGGCCCCAGGTATACCAGCAACAACCTGGCCCAGTGTGTTTCCAGAGACAAAAATAGAAGAAGCCCAAAGCTGGCCATTACTGTGACTGTTTCTGATATATTGCTAGTGTCTCCAGGGTGGAAGGGTTTGTACAAGATTTGGTCAGCCTTGCAAAAGCCATCCCTTTCAAGGTCACCCATCATTCTACAAAGGCAGTTGGTTACCACCAAAGGCACAGCCAAATGGTGATACTCCTTTACATAAGGCTTGTGTACATACCACAAAAAACCAAGACCCAACCACCTCTAGATGGTCATCTTTGCAAGCAGAAAACCTAACAATTTCAGCACCTCAAAGAACCATCCCACATAGCTTACTTTAGAAATGACAAAGCTGAGGTCCATACCTTGTCCAGCCACATGACTCCTAGTCCAAATGCGTTACTCACAAAGTCTGGAAATCCAGTATTTTATGTTGACCAGTATGATCCCATGGAGAACCAGAGCTAAGGCTTTATGGGTTTGGGAAAAGTTTCTATTGCAAGATTCAACCCTGGAAGCCCAGGGATGCTCTGAAGCACCTGGCTTCCAAATTTGATCTATAACTACTGCCTGGGTCCTGGTATTTGTACTGCTCAGTTTACAGTGCTTTCTAGGTCCAGTGATGACAGCTAGGGCCTGAATCTTGAATCTTGCTGATGAGCAACAGAAGTCAACACCTAGGGTTATTGGGGAAAGAGAGTCAACAGTTTCACGTGTGGCCATCTTTCAGAATTGGCAAACTGCTTCAGAGTTGTGATCAATCCACTTGTCTCCTAGTTACTTCAGAGTGACTTTGACCCTGGTTGCTTCCAAGATGTGTAAGAAACAGATACAGACAGCTTATCCAGACTAGCAGTTGCAAACATTTTGGGAATCACCAGGGCAGTTTCCGTGTCTTCCCTGGAATAATGCAGATAGCCAATGGTCTGCCTGAGGCGGGCTCACCTTTAATCTTTATAGGCAGCTCCGTTGCTGCATAATGATGGAGCAAGACTGAGGCCTTGGCTTCTTCAGCCTTGTGCCTTTCTAAGGAATGAAGAATTATACATGGTGACTCTCCCAGAAGAGAGCTAATAGCAGGAGTAGAGCTGGGACTTCACGGCTCGCATGGAATCGTCACACTGCGCATCTGAGATCAGTCTTTCAGGCAGCAGTGGCTGGCCTGGGAGACTGTCACAGGCAGGCACAGGCTGGCAGAACTCTTTTACAAAATCATCCTCTGATGCCAGCAGCACCGCATTCCAGGTGGCGATGTCCAGCTCTCCAGCTGTGCCCCCATACTCCCTGGGGAGGATATTCCTTGGAAGGCTTGTATGGAGAGAGTTCAGGTCAGACCCATGGAGAAAGAACTAAAACACAACAGTATAAAAAACACAGACTCAGCAACCGTGATCACAGGCACAAGACTGGGTCCTTCAACATTCCATCATGGCGTTGGGGGCAGGACCACCACTCCTTTAAGGATCTATGGGCAGTTAATAGTTGCTGGGGGTAAGGGGATTTTCTTCAGTGTTATAGCCACTAGTAAATGTCCATGTTCCTGTAAATGGCCCTTTACTCATGACCTTGTAAGTGATCCTAAATAAACTCGGATCACCAAAACAGACAAAAAAGACAAGACTGTAGAAGGGGGACTACTTGAAGAGGAACAATGGGCATGAGAGGAGGACAAGAGGGTAATGAGTGACAATGCCATAATGAAATGATTATTATATATTAATATATGCTAATTGTGCTGGTTAGTTCTTTGTGGTCAACTTAATACAAGCTAGAATCATTTGAAAGAGAAGAACCTCAATTGAGAAAACGCCCCTATCCGATTGGCCTTCAGGACATTTTCTTGATTGATGATGTGGGAAGATCCAAGCCACTGCAGGCAGTGCCATCCCTGGGAAGGTGGTTCTGGGGTATATAAAATAGCAAACGGCAAGCCACGAGGAACAAGCCAGTAAGAGGCATCCCTCTATAGTCTGTTTCAGTTCTTGCCTCTAGGTTCCTGCCTTGGCTTCTTCCGTCAGTAGACTCTTTCTTCCCCAAGATATTTTAGGTTATGGGTTTATTACAGCAATCGAAACCTAAGACATTGCAAAACTTTTTTTTTTTTTTTAAAGCACAAACACACATGCTGGGGAGAATCAGTAATGTGACAATCTCCCTGTGGTAGGTGCTGAGTGAAGAAAGTTCCTTAGCCCCAGGAGCCTGGGGTCCCTCAGTTCTCTAGCACAACCCACCAAGAAACTTCCAGTGAGTCATGATATAACTAACTACTTCACTACCACCCTACCAGTCCCAGGCCACCACCATTTCTCGGAGCCTACCAGTGGCCTTCTACCACCACAGTCCCCTCCTTTCAGTGTGGCTCAGGTAATGTCACTATATTTACAGTCATCTCACAGGCCCACAAAGCCTGCCGCGGTCTGGCTTTACTCATCATTCTCACCATCCCTCAGCTCCGGCTTCTTACCTGCTCTTCCAGGCTGGATACCCCTCCCACACCTCAACATTATCCCGTGCTGGTCTCCCAGTTGCTGTTCACAGATCTTCTCACTGGTACCGGCTTTAACTACCCCAGTGAGTACATAACCCCTTCATCACACAATCCATTCTGTGTGCCTTTCCAGAGTGTGAGGATCTTGGGGGTAAAGATTTGGGCCTGTTCTTTCCATTGTCCATATAAAGTTGATTGATTATACTTTTGAGTGAGTGTGTGAGCAGAGGGAACAAATGGAACATGAATAAGAAGATTTCAAAGATGCGAAAGATCTTTCCAAGGCTGCACGGTAAAATGCTAATTGCGACAGAATCACTTGGCAGACAGGCCTCTGGACATGCCTGTGGGCAATTTTGTGTTGATCATGTTAACTGAGGTGAGGAGAGCTGTGGTAACTGAGGGTATGACCATTCCCCAGGCAGGGCTAGATCCTGGTGTGCACGAATGGAGAGAGCAAGCCAGCTGCTACCCTGCCTTCTCACCGTGGGTGCCACTCAACCAGGGACTTCACCTTCCACCTTTGTCCCAAGTGACTTTTGTTTTGTGTTTTATTACAGCAAAAGAAAGGGAGGCCAGGAACCAACGGGGCTCACACCCAGCCAGCAGCCTTCAAGGCTAATCGACCAGAATCACACAGGCTCTTCTCTGTTAATATTCTCAGGGAAAGGTCCTGGGAATCTGGAGTTAGATTTTAAGCTTTAGCTCTTACAACCTTGAGATTCTCTATTTTTAGATGCTTTTTTTTTTTTTTTAAGAAACTGGGCTGGAGAGGCGACTCAGAAGTTAGGAGCATTTACTGCTCTTCCAGAGGACCTGAGTTTAGTTCACAGCACCCACATCAGGTGGCTCACAACCACATGTAACTCCAATTTCAGGGTGATTCAATGCTCTCTTCTGGCCTCCTTGTGTATTGCACACATGTATGCTGTTGAATAATTCTCTGCACACTGTGAAAATGTGTTGCTCTCATTATTAATAAAAAGCTGATTGGTTGATAGCTAAGCAATATTTTCAGGGCAGAGAGAATGCTGGGAAGAAGAAGGGTGGAGTCTAAGGAGTTTCCAGCAGAAACAGGGAAGCAGGATGAGCATGCCGTGTTGAAAGAAGGTACCATCGTGTGGCAGAGCATAGGGGATTAATTTAAAATGTAAGGGTAGCTAGTAACAAGCCTGAGCTACTGGCTCAGCATTTATAATTAATAATAAATCTTTGAGTGGTTGTTTGGGAGTGGCTGCCAGAACACAGAGAAACTCCGCCTACACACACATACTTTAAAATTAAAAGATTTTTAAAACAAAAGAAAAAGTGTCAAAGTGTGAAAAAGTGTGAAAGAAATCCAGCCCTTGGAGTGACCTCAATGTCTCTGGGTGCAAGGAAAGAGGATAAAAATGTCACTACCACATGTGCATCAGTGGCCCTGAGAAAGATGAGAAGAGGAGGGGCTTCTGTGTGTCAGAAAGGAAGATCCTCTTTTGAAAGTGTCTTCCAGGGTTGGTTGGCCGCGTAACTTCGCAGTACAGCACTTACTCAGTATGCATGAAGCTCCGAGTTAGCTACGGTCAGTCTATCTGCTTGGTGACCCATTATTTCCCTTAGCCAAATCCTCTTACACATAAGATGCAGTGTTGGTTCACAGTGTCTAAGACAGGAGACCAGAAGTCTGAATAGATTACAGAACAGGGAGGCAGCTTATAAAAATCCCACCAATCAGCCTGGGCTACATGAGGCCCTGCAGTAACACAGCACCCTTGTTATTGGCAAACAATGTATTCTTACTAGTTCCATCTTCCCCTCATGAAAAGGATGGGTCATGTTAAGTCTAAGTACCTTATACTTCCAAATTAGTTTCTGGACAAAATTATGATGCTCTAGGTGTCACAATAAATCAAGTGAGAAAAAAAAATCAAGGGGAATTTTTAAAAAAGTATCAAGTTCAAAGGAAATCGCTCACCCTGTTTGCAATTTTCTCCTTCAGAAATGGTTTTATGATGGCAAAAATGCCTTTAAATATCCGAGGTTCGTTCACTATGTGGACTGCTTTTATCCGAATGGGGAAGCCGTCCTGTGGGTGGAAGGAATGCCATGTTAGAACATAGGTAGTATCTGGTACCCTCTCCTCTGCAGCTGCTCTCCTCATCTAAACCACAAGCCCAGCACCAGTCTGCTCTGATTCTCACAGCTGCCGCAGAGAGCCCTGGTGTCAATCACAGGAGACAAGTTTTTGAGAAGTCTGGGTCAGAAAAGCTGGGCAAAGATAGCAGGTGGGAGGGCTCTTTTAGCAACAAACAGTGGTCCAAGACCACAGAGAAAGAGCTGGAAAACATCAGACCTCCCAGGTAGGAGCAGCCCAAGTGTACTTCCCATGGTGTACCAGATAGGATGTGAAAGCAGATGTGTGAGCCAGAGGAATACACTGGCCTACATAGTCACACAGGTTTCCTCAGCCTATTCAGGAAGCTGAGGTAGGAGGATTGTGAGTTCAAGGCCTGTCTGAGTTAGAGTGTGGTGGTTTGAATGAGATGTCCCCTATAGGTTTGGGCATCTGAACACTTGGTCACACTGGGCAGCACTGTTTGGGAAGTTGAGGAGTGGCCTCCTGGTCGAAGTATGTCACTGGGGACAGGCTTTAAGAGCACACGGCCCCACGCTATTTTTAGTGCTGTCTGTTTTGTGCTTGCTATTGAAGATGTGAGCTTTCAGCTTCCTGTCCTGCCACCATGCCTGACTCTTGATAGACTGCCCTCTCTGGAACCATACACAAACTTCTTTTTCTAGAAGTCGCCTTGGTCATGGTGTTTCACCACAGCACCAGAAAAGTGACAAATCTACAGAGTACTTTCAAGGACAGCCAGGGCCACTCAGGAAATCCTATCTCAAGATGTAAAGTGGCTTTTTGTTTGTTTGTTTATTTTTTCAAGACAGGGTTTCTCTGTGTAATGTCCTTGGCTATCCTGGAACTCATTCTGCAGACCAGGCTGGCCTTGGACTCAGAGATCTGCCTGCCCCTGCCTCCGTGTGCGTGATCACCGCCTGGCTATAAAATCTGTGTTTTAAAAAGGGCTGGAACTTTAGCTCAATGGTAGAACCCTTGCCTAACATGCAAGGCTCTAGGTTCAATCTCCAGGTCCATTTAAATAAGGAGGGGGTGTATATTTAGGTGCAGTTCTGTTCACAAGCTTTAATACCCTGATGTTTACAGTGAAATTCACCAGAAAGGTACACATTACATCACAGTTCCCAAATTTATTTAACTTTGGAATTTTGGTCCTTCTGGGTGATCTTACATTAGTAGAAAATACAGATCCAATCCCAACACTGTGTGTGTGTGTGTGTGTGTGTGTGTGTGTGTGTGTGTGTGTGTGTTTGTGTGTGATTCAACAGGAGCCATCAAAACCCAGAGCCAGGAGCTGGAGAGATAGCAGCCAAGAGCACTGCTGCTCTTCTGGAGGACCGGGGTTCAATTCCCAGCACCCACATGTCAACTTTCAGCTGTCTGTAACCCTAGTCCTAGGGAATCTGATGCTTTCTGGCCTCCTCAGACACCAACCACACGTGCACAGATACATACAGATGTAGGCAAAATACCCATACACATAAAATAATTAAAAACAAAATAAAACATTAAGCCAGGATGTATCTCAGTGGTAGAGCGTATGCCTAGCATACATGAGGTCCTGAGTTGCATTCCCAGCACAAGAAAAAAACAGTAGAAGCTAAGGAAAACCAGACTTTCCAGTTTACAATGCTGGAGGTGTGCATGGTGGTGGAGGCAGGGGGACCGGGTAATTCTTTGGCTACATATCAAGTTTGAGGCCTACCTGGAGCACAAGAGATTTTGTTTCAAAAAAACAAAATAGGGCTGGAGAGATGACTTAGTGGTTAAGAGCATTGCCTGCTCTTCCAAAAGTCCTGAGTTCAATTCCCAACAACCACATGGTGGCTTACAACCTTCTGTAATGAGATCTGGTGCCCTCTTCAGGCTTGCAGACATACATGCAGACAGAATACTGTATACATAATAAATAAATAAATATAAAAACAAAAACCAAAAAACAAAATAAAGTAAGATGATGGCCAACAGTCAAGTAGTCTGTTTAAGTCAATTCACAGCAAGGGCTTGGACATCTGTGGACCTCAGTGACGGGTAGATGCACCAGGCACCTCACAGCTCACATGAGGCAGCATGCAAGGGGCATGTCAATAAATAAGAGCTCAGTCTTTACAGCTGTGACATGTGGAGCAGGCCACTGCAATGGGAGTGGGGTTTGTATAGTCCCCATAAGACTGCAGCAAGTGGACAGGCCATGGGAAAAGCAAAGCAACCACAGAATGGGTACATGATGAACAGGGGCCATACCTGAAGGATGCCAATCACCTTTTTGGCTATAAAAGGGCCAAAATGAGATGCTTTTGATAAGCTGACACCTTTGTAGTCTGCGAGAATTACAATTCCGTTCACTTGGGTCTCTTCAGACTGAATGAGTTTCTCTAATGTCAAGTATATGGCTCGGATGTTCTCAGTGATTGGGTAGTTGCTCGGTATCCATCTGTCTGAGATCACAAGGATAGACAGTGTTACGGAATGAATACAAACAAGCGCTCAGAAAAAGATGCATCTTCTAAAACCTTGGCTTTGCAATGGAAGAGAACGACATTCTTGTCACCAAGATCCTGCCTAGCAACTGGTGTTTCCTAACCTCCCGAACCCAGCAGAACACCTGGAGACAAAAACACAATTAGGCCAGGTGGTGGTGATGCATACCTTTAATCCTAGGCCAGGAGGCAGAGGCAGGTGAATCTCTGTTGAGTTTGAGGTTAGCCTGGGCTACAAAGCGAGTTCCAGGACAGGCTTCAAAGCTACACAGAGAAAACCCTGTCTCAAAAAGCAAAACCAAAAAAGAAAAAGAAAACACAATTGACAATTGAGTGTTGAGGTTAAAAGCGTGAACTCTGAAGTCAGACGTGCTACTCTCTGACGTTTATTGGCTGTGTGATCTTGGGCAAGATGTTCTAGCACGCTAACCCTCTGTAGCTCTGGCTGTCCTGGAACTCACTCTGTAGACCAGGCTGGCCTTAAACTCACAGAGATCCTCCTGAGTCTGCCTCCTGAGTTCTGGGACTAAAGGCATGCACTACCACTTTTCAGCTGAGCCTGGCTCTTAAGTAAACAGGGTAACACCTACCGTGGCCACCTCTGCTTCCTGCCATTGCCATCACACCTGATTTTCCACTCTGGCTGCACAGAACTAACCTGACTGGTGACTCCGGGAGGGTGATGATGCAGACTGGCTGGCCAGGCTGGTTGATGTCCTAGCCACAGCATGTGGCCTAGTCAGGCCACACAGAGCCAGACTCCATTTAGGGTGTGGTCCTCGGGGTAGGGAAGATCACTCCTCCCTTGCCTAGCAGTAAAGCTGTCGGCCGGAGGTCCAGGGGCTCATGAGACCAGAGCAGGTCTGAGAATGAAGCCTGTGCCAAGGCTGCCATGAGATCATCCATCTAGCTCCCCGCCCCAAACCAAATCTAACTGAACCCAGATATCACCTGAGCAAATGAGTTGTTTCAATTGACAGAAGTTGGCTTTTGGTTTGCCATCTAAAGAGGGAGTTCTAACTCATAAGTACCTCCAGGGTGTTACAGGATTGAGCACAGCTATTTCCATGAGGCTCGTCCTCAAGTTCCTCCTTACAAGCATCCTCCTCCTGATGCTTGATTAATATTTGCATATTTAGTGATTCCACTCTTTGGGAAAAAGATAAAAATGACAATCTTTTTGACTGTTAATCCCTACTATTTTTTTCCCCCAAGACAAGGTTTCTCTATAACAGTCTTGGTTGTTCTGGGACTTGCTCTGTAGCCCAGGCTGGCCTCGAACTCTGATATCCACCTGCCTCTGCTTCCTAAGTGCTGAGATTAAAGGTGTGTGCCACCGCCTGCCTTAATCACTATTCTTTTTCTCCTCTATTTCTTTTTTTGGGAGGGGTGAGAGGGTTGAGACAGAGTTATTCTATATCCCAGGCTGGCCCTGAACTTTCAGGGATTCTCTTGAGTGTTGGGACAGTAGGCACAGGCCACCCTGCCCAACTGGAAACTACTATTCTCAAGAAAATCTTTACCAAGACTCACGTACCATAAGACATAAAGACGAAGCTGACTCAAGTTCTATACTCACACCTGCAATCCCAGCACTTGGGAGTTGGTGGTAAGAACAGGAGTCCAAGGGAGTCCAAGGGCAGCCTAGGCTACACAAGACCCTGTCTCAAAAACAAAAATCCCTCCCCAAATGCTGGGGAAGCAGAGTCATGGTTCTCAGTGGTGCGACCACTGGTAAGTGATGGAGGAAGGTCATTGGTTAATTATAATAAACCAACTGCTTGGCCTCATAGCTTAGAACATAGATGGGAGGAGTAAACAGAATAGAATTCTGGGCGGAAGAGGAAGTGAGGTCAGACTCTGCTCTGCTCCAGGAGAGACACAACAACTCTGCACTCTGGAGCAGAGAAACCATGCTCCACCATGCATCCACACAGGATGGACGGAGGCTAGAATCTTCCCGATAAGCGCACCTTGGGGTGCTTACACGCATTATTAGAAATGGGCTAGTCCAGGTGCGAGAATTAGCCTGTAAGGGCTAGAGTTCATGGGCCAAGCAGTTCTTAAATGAATACAGTTTGTGTGTTGTTATTTCGGGCATAAGCTAGCCAAGCGGCCGGGGTGTTGGGGACGCAGCCCCGCCGCCGCTTCTTATTTCAACAGGTAAGATCCTCTTGCTCAGGGAAGCAACTCCCAACCTGTGCTCAAGCAAGTGACCCTAATTAAATGTAGTGGGCCACTCCCCACCCACCCGTTCCCTGCAAGGGGGTGAGTGGGGCAGCACAGGACTTGAACACTGGAGGACTTCTTGGGAATTAGAGGGAAGGGTGATAATGGATAATGGGGGCTTATGGTCAAAGTAATTATATATGTATGAAATCAAGAAAGAATACATTAAAAACAAACTTTCATTTTGTTAAAAATAGGATATGTAATGAATGTGCACATCTGAATATGTGCGTATGACACATGTACTCATGTGTGAGGGGACGTGTGTGCCATTGAGCATGTATGTAGGTTAGAAGACAATCCTAGGTTGTCACTTTCCACTTTGACTTGGGTTCTAGGGATCCGAACACAGGCTTGCGGGGCAAGTGCTTTTACCTGCTGAGCCATCTCACTGGCCCTATACAAAATTTTCAGACAAATCTTTGCCAAACCTGGTGATTAATGCTCATGTGAATTACGTCTGCCTCTGCCTCTGTATAGCTGGACATCATCTTTTCAACCGCATACATCTCAAAAGAGCTTAGAAACAAGCAAAAAGCCCGGTTAGGAGCACATCTTTGTAGATACGCTTCCTCCTAAGAAGCTGGGTCGGCAGGGAGGGCACAAGCACATGCCAGGAGGAGGCAGAGCCAGCATGGTGACACCTGACCACCTGATAACACTCCTGCGCTGAGCTCACAGAGGGAGACAAAGCTCGCTGTCCCTTTCTAGGTCTCGGTGCTCAGAAACCTGCACTGCTTATTTCAAAATAAACACCTAATTTTGGAAAGTGCCTGGCACAGCAGGCGAAGCGGCTCCAGCTATGTCTGACACACGGCGCAGGGTGAAGAGAATGCTCTAGACTGCACAGACGGCTTGTCAAAGGCGAGAAGGAAATGTGGTGTGAGGCCGGCAGGCGGAGGGAAACAGATGGAGGTAGGTGGCCGCACCACCGCTCGGCACCCCTGCAGGTGCAGCTGCAGACACAGGGCCGTCAGCATGGGCTCACTTCCTGGCCTGCTTAGGAGGAGTGCTGTAATCTCTCACTCCCCCTGGACTCTGCCAGGCAGGGAACTGCAGGGGCTGCGAGTGGACTGAAGATCCTCGCCTACACGGCACCTGGTGCCCAGGACGGACAGAATTAGGAATCAGAAGGCTGGCATCCCATGCCCTCCATTCACTAGCTAACGCTTCTAGTTTCCCCCTTTAGCCGCTCCTAGGGCCACGGTTTTAAATGCTCTGTGGGAGCTTCCCTTGCTGCAAATAACCATGCTTTTCATGATCTTTCCTGACACCTAGGCTGCCCCCTCCTCTCCACTGCGAACAGTAAAGTTAATACACAGAAAAGCAGGATAGAGAGATGCAATGTTCGTTTACTTTTGAGTCTACCATACTTCTTTGTGTAATGCTGAAAAGACACTTTTTTAAAAAGCTGGGCATACATACGCCTTTAGTCCCAGGACTCGAGAGGCAGAGGCAGAGTCAGGTGGATCTCTGTGAGTTTGAGGTCAACCTGCTATAAATAGCAAGTTCCAGGACAGCCAGGGCTACATAGAGACTTTATCTCAAAACACAAAGTAAAATAAAATAAAAATAAATAAATAAAAAATAAAAAGAAAGATAAAAAGGATGCATTCTTTTTTTTAAATAAGCTACACCAAGTACCACTATGAAGTGCTGGTATTGGCAAACAAATCAAGGGGTTCTGATCTTAGCTCAGTGGTACAGCTCCTGCCAGCAGGTGCACACCGGGGTCCCAGTCCAGTGCTGCAAAACTAACTAACTAACTTAACTAAGTAAGTATAAACAAATAAATAACAATATATAGACCTTGTCAGGGTTTAACCCCACAGAGGAAGGAGGGGAAGGAGCAGAGAGTGGGTACCTTCCCAGGCTTCTGCCCGGCCCACACTGTCTTGCTTCTATCTGTCCTCAGCCCACTCAGAGGAGGCACTGGGAGGGGCTTGGCAATCATGCCTGTATCCCACGATTCCTCAGCCCACTGGATTCCTTCCCTTGGAAATCTGAGTTTGCACTGACAGAAGCTCACTGAGTGACCAGGTGAGTCTGAGAGCGTTGCTGTCCTTCAGGGTAAAGAATATGAAGAAGCTGTCTGTGTCCAGCAGATAGACCTGAGGACCTGTGCTCTGGGCTCTAGCAGCAGCTTCAGTATGGTGCATGTGGGGGCTGTTCCTGCCTCTTTGGGTCAGATCTTTCTGTGGTCCTCAGTTAGTCCGAAGATGGTTTGTCATCTGTAGTCAAAAGAGCTTTGGGGCAGGCATGGTGTACACACTTAAAATCTTAGCACTTGGGAGGGAGAGGCAGGAGAGTCAGGAGTCTAAGATCATCCATGGCTGCATATTGAGTCTAAGACCAGCCTGAATTAGAAAAGTACCTTCACTAAAACAATCAAGGGGGGGACTTTGAGAGAAAGCAGGGTGAAGAACAGACCCGCCCCAGAGGGATCACACGTTCCCCCAGTACCTGGTCGGATGCAGAGGACGTGGCAGCCCCTGGGGTCTGTGTGGGGCAGCACTGTGAGGAACCCAGAGTTAAGAACATCTTTCAGGGCTGAAGGTCTCAGGTTGCTGAAGACCTCTGGCCAGTTCCGCCTGCAGCCATGGTAGTTGACGAGCAGTTGCAGGGCCCGGTCATAATCAAACTTTCGGGCCCGCAGGAAGCGCAACAGGAAAGCATCATCGAGCGACGTGCTCAGGTAGGGGTACTCCTTCCGCACCATGTCTCGAAGGGCCTGCACATCCCGGAGTCTCCACTCGGGCTTCTCCTGAAGCTCCTCCCTGGCTTTGGTGACCAAGTCTTCTGTCAGCGAGCACACGTAGCCGGGAGGCTCAGGTGGAGGCAGTGGCAGCTCATTTTCAGAGAGGGAGGCCACAGAGGGGCTGGTTCGCAGAGAGTCGCTTTCTTCTGACATTAGCTATGGGGGTTCCTGCTGACACACAGATCACACGTGAGGGTAAGAAAGTGCAACATGGGCCTTCGTGATGGCTCAACAGGTATTTTTGTCACACAACCCAATGACTGGAGTATGATCCCAAGAACCCACAGAAAGGTGAAAGGAGCCTATTGCCCCTACGCTCACAAACTCAACATGTATGCGTACATGTAATGTTTCAAAAATTATGTTTACTATTAGTATTCTATTTATTCATTTACCTTTATTTTTGAGTCAATCTTTTTAAATTTATTTTTACTTTATGTTCATTGGTGTTTTGCCTGCATGTATGTCTGTGTGGGGGGTGTCAGAAGCCCTGGAATTGGAGTTACAGACAGGTATCAGATGCTATGTAGGTGCTGGAAACTGAGCCACTGAGCCATCTTTCCAGCCCATGTCTATAATTTTTAAGGTGAAACATTGCTTACTTGGAACCCCAAGAGCGGGAATGGGTGACAGGGAGTTTTTGTCAAGTTACCTCAGGGAATCCCAAGGAGGAGTGGTCTTGATCTGAGTCACATACCTAAGTCAAATCCAACAGCCAAACACTGCGCCTTCCTTGGAAGGGTCTAACTAGGGGCTTGACTTGTTGTTACATAAATGTGAATGCAAACACCCTTGAGATTCAGACCCAGTTCAAAAATAAGGAACACATCCTCTAAAATACTGGTGAGAATATAAACTGAGTCTTTCCCAGAGAGCAGTTTGTCAATGCTGAAATTCAAAACTAGGCTGTTGAGAGCGTTCAGCCAGCAAACTGCCCAAGGTGCTGTTTAGATGCCCAGTCTCCAGGGATGAGAGTCTGCCTCCACAGTAGGTCCCCCCCCCCGCCAAATAAATAAAAAAAATAAATAAGGTGGGTATTGATCAAGGAAGACCTCTCTCTCTCTCTCTCTCTCTCTCTCTCTCTCTCTCTCTCTCTCACACACACACACACACACACACACACACACAGATGCAAAGCTTCACGAACTGACCTTTGCAGGAGGAAAAAGCCACAAGAGAGTACAGAACAATTTTGTGTAGGAGATAAGAAACTTACCAAAAGTGCCTCAAAGAAACAGATCTGAACAACTGGACATTTAAGAGTTTGTTTGTTCTTGAGAAACAGAGTCTCACTAGGTTCCTCAAGATGGTCTGGAACTTGCTAGTCTCCTGCCTCAGCCCCTGGAGTGCTGGGATTGCAGGTATGTGCAACCATGTCTAGCTTGCCCAAGTTTTACAATGTAACTTACTAAGGAGATCATGGAAATGTAACTGAAGGACCCCGCTGCAGTCCCTTCAGAGGCCCTATCCTATTAAAGCCACGGTTTCTACAAACACCCACAACAGCCCCTGTCCCTACCCCCAGCCAGTGACTGACCCAGAGAGACTGATAAAGCTGGATTCCTCCTGCCTACACCTCTGTCACAGGGGCCAGACCTGCCTCACGGACCCAAGGCTCCTCCTCATCTCCTTGAATCTGTGGAGGCACTCCAATAAACTCCACACACTGCCCGTCCATCAGCTGATCCATAGGGCTTGCTCCTGGAAAACCTGTGCTAAACACTATTGGATGAAAACAGGACAGCCTGAGCTGTCCTGGAATCGGCTGGCAGCAGGACTCCCTGGCTGCAGAGCCTAAGCCTTTGTCCATGTGTGGACACTGATCTTCCACCCCATGCTCAACAAGGAGAGCAGGGGCCATCTCAAGAGTCCTTCCCTGTACATACCTGTAATGTCCTGGGTGCACCTGGCTGAACTCCCTCCGGTCCACTGCGGATAGTGACCAAGCAGGCCACTCCCACCAAATCTTAGGATCGCCCACTCCATCACTTGAATTCCAGCATCTAGTCACACCAGGTTCTTTCACTTGCTTCCAAAGAGGTGTCCTCATTCCGTGCATATTCTGGTCCCTCTCAATGGAGTGTTCTTACTCCCAACCCACAGAGACTCACCCTGAGTCCTGACTGGGTGACACACATGCATCCAATGAATATTAGACACTTAACGATGTCTGGGTCTCCACCCCGCCCCCCAGGCACAGTAAGTAGAAGCAAAGAAAAAAAAATCCTGTCTTGTTGAGCCCAGTGGAAATGGGAGACAGTTTCTAACCATAATACATAATACACAGCTTACTATTATGAAGAACAGAAGGGGGGGTGGGGATGGGATCAAGATTGGTTTTAAATGAGGGCAGCCAGGGAAGACTTGACAGGGTAACATTTGAGCAAAGATGGCAGGGTTTGCCAAACATATCACATGGTTGTGTGAGGGTATCTGAAAAATGCCTGGCTTTTCTGAAAAGCAAGAGGCCTAGTGTAAACTGGGCGGTGGTGACTCATGACTTAATTCCAGCACTTGGGAGGCAGAGGCAGGCGGATCTCTGTAAGTTCAAGGTGAGTCTGGTCTACAGAGCTAGAGCCCGCACAGGCTCCAAACCTACACAGAGAAACCCTGTCTCCAAAAACAAAACAAAACAAACAAACAAAAAAAGATGCCCAGTGTAGCTAGAACTAAGGAAGCAAGGTGGGGGAAAGCAGATGGATTTAGAGGCCTTGTGTATCCGTACATCACAGAAATGATGAAAAGTAGCTTTAATTTAAAGAGTGGACCGTAATGAAGTGCTGGCATAGAAGGTTCAACAACAACCTAGGCAAAAGGGGACCGTGACATGAAGAAGCCAGCCTTCACTCACTCCAGGCTGCCTGAGCTGCCTGGGCAGGAGCTCTGTGGATTCCATCTCCAGTTCTTGTCACGTGTGCACGTAACCAGTGTATGATATCCCGTGATCGCTGTGCAACACCTCGTAGCACCTAACAGGGTCTTAAGACATAGAGGCTCCATGACCTAATCCTTTACTGTACTTTACATAGAGTGTGCTGAGCAAGGAACGGGACACTCCTGCCTTCACAGGCTCCACCCTGGGCTGTTTCCATGGCAGTCGCCAACAGGTAGGTGCCTGGAATCCCAACCCACGGCCTGCCTGAGATGAACTGTAGTGTCACAGGTCAGAGAACTAGCCTTAAAGGCCCTCTCCTTTCCTCCTCCACCCCTCCTCTGCCAGGGGAGACAACCCAGTGACCCTCCATTCTTGGAGTAGCTCACACATCCGATACCCACTGCGTGAAATGTCCTCTCCATGTTCGGCACCAACCACACAACTCATGATCGTCAAGGCCCAGCTGCTGGAAAGCCTCCCCGATTTCCTCAGGACGAGTCCCTCCAGGTTTCCACAGTCCTGGGTTCCCATCGCGCTTTAGAAATGTCTGTTTGGTGTCACAGGTGTTTACGTGAAACCCTTCAGAGTCAGTTCCCACCCGTTCATTTATCAGAGAACTACAGACTGCCTCCTGTAGGTGTCAGGCACTGTGCCGACTGTGCTAGGGACACAACGGAAGGCATTCATCCCTGCCTTGTGCAGCTTACATCACAGTGGTCTGATGGAGAGAGGTCATGCATGCTTCAGGGTTTTGCTTTGAGTCAAGCTCTGCATCGTATATATCCATTGTCTTATTTCCTCCTGTGGGCTGCTGGGGATCGAATCCACAGCCCTGCACATGCTAGGCACCACTCCACTGTCAACTCCACAGTTCATCTTCAGGATACGGAGCCAGCACTCACCCCCTCCCGTGGGGATCCCAACAGAGCAAGAGACCCTGCCTGCCTGCCAGGCTCACCACAGCCCCCAGTGCCGGCTCATGACAGCACTCAGTGTTCAAGGGAAGTACGGCAAGCCCTGCCCAGTGAGGCAGAGAGAAGTGTCAAGCCCCACCCTGGCCTCTTCTTCTCTCTCCTCCACCTGCAGCCTCCTGTTGTATACCCAAGGGCTCAGCAGTGGCTGTCAGTCTGGGGAACGACGTGATGGGTGGCCTTGGGGACAAGAGACAAAGCCTAGCATCCTCCCCACCTGGAGCCATCTCCCCGTGGAGCATTCCCTCTCTCCCCAAACAACCGGAGGCCGGAAACCATCTCCCTCGGAGCCCCAGAGACCTTCGAACCGCTGACAGCGGTCCAAGGCCCCTACTTCCGGCGGTAGCCCCCTCCCCAGGTGTCCCCATTTCCTGGGGTCTCCCGCCCCTCTGGCTCACTTCCGGCAGTTTCGCCCTCTGGGGTTCCCTTTTTCTGGCCCCTGGGCGCACGCACAGGCTAGCGGGCACTCACCAGCCCGGCGGCAGGCGGAGCGCGGGTCTCGGCGGCAGGAGCCTCGGCTGTCAGCGCGCGCAGTACAGACCCGCACTCCGCAGCCGGCCCGCCCGGCCCTCGCGCCGGAAGTGACGTTCGGGCGCGCGAAGGCGGTGCCCACCCGGGAGCGCGCTTGAGTGAACGCCGCGGCGTTGGCTTGGGTCTGTCCCCACCTGGTGGTCCCGGCTGTGCAGCCGGGTGTGTTGACAGGGGAAACCGAGGCCTGGAGGAGGAAAGCAGCTGCTTCCCTAGAACATACTGCCTCAGCATGCCTAGTGTTTGCATCATTTTCTCTTTAAATTGTCCTGTTTTTGCAAATCCTCTGCTTCACGACAGGAAAGAGGCAGAGGTGCTGTAACCCGCTTCAGACCCAGACCTCAGAATCTGCATTCCAGAACTCCTTGGCCCTCTGCTGACTTGTGACCTGGCTGTCCAGAGTCAGTACACCATCAGCTGAGCCATTTTGACGCCTAGCCTCCTGGCGTCAGTTCTTCGTGAATAACACGGTTCTTACCCTGGACCCTGACTCAGTAACTACCTGTTTCCTGCTTTGGGGCTCACGAGGTTGTCTCCAGACAGCCATAGTTTGAAAGGGAGTTCACTAGCTCCGTGCCCGGCCCATTAACTACCCTCACTACATACATATCCTTGTTTTGTACAACTGCAATTTGGGGGCAAATCTCTGAGGTTCCTCTTTCAGGTACGATAAGGACAACAAACCATTTCTGGGAAAATTCTGGTGGTCCAAGAGAATGTCAGATCCAAAGGAATGACCTTAAGTCACCTCTTCCTTTCCCTTCCTTATGGGTAAGAGGAGTCTTAGGGCTGTGGGAAGGGTCCAGGAGGGATGTAAGGACACCGGGTTTTGCCAGATGCCAAATTGCCTGCGGGGGAGAAGTGTGAAGTGGTCTGGGAATCCTAAGTTGTGTTTATCTGTTTGTTTGTTGTTTTTAGTATGGGGTTTCATCATGTAGACCAGGCTGGCCCCCAACTCACAATCCTGGTGCCTTTATCTCCTGAGTGCTGGGCATATAAATGTGTGCCAGTCACCCCAGGTTGCAAGTCGTGAGACTTGTGATCCTAGGTTCTCTCTAATCCCCAACTTCTAGGTTGCCAAATAAAATGTAGAACACTCAGTTAAATTTGAATTTCAGATAAACAGAAGTCTATTTTTAAGACAACGTGCCTTATGTAACATTTGGGACACGCTCAGACTTTGGAAACTTGTTTCTCAGACACCCCAATTTAAATAGGTGTCCTGTCGCTCCCCTCACCACAGACCTAAGTATTAGTTTCAAGTTCCTCCTACAGCAAATCACTACCGGGTGATTGGAAACAACACAAATGGGTTTTCTTGCCCTACTAAAGATACCAGGGAGTCGGCAATGCTACATCCTCTCTGGGTACTTGTGGAGGCTTGTGGCATTACTCCGTCCCTGGCCTTCCCCACATCGCTGCACCATCTTGCTTCGGCTCTCACAGCTACAAATGAATGTGGCTCCTTCATGAGTGTGTGTGTGTGTGTGTGTGTGTGTGAGTGTGTGCAGGGGTTCGAACTCAGACCATTGTTTATGCTAGCCAAATGTTTTACTGCTAAACTACATAAGTCTTTTAAGATTTGGCAGAAGGGCTGTTTGTTTGTTTAGGGTAGTGTCTCATAGCCCAGCCTGCTCTGGAACTTGCTGTGGTCCAGGCTGACCTCAAACTCTCAGTCCTCCTGTGCCGGTTTGGATGTGCGGGGATTATAAGTGTGAATGCGCATGTCTCTTCTTTCAGTCATATTCAAATATTTGAGAAACCTGGGCATTGTGGTGCTAGTGCCTTTAATCCCAGCACTCCGGGAGCAGAGGCAGGAGGATCTCTGTGAGTTTGAGGCCAGCCTGGTTTACATAATGAGTTCCAGGACAGCCAGGGCCATGAAATAAAACCTTGTCTCAAATTTTTGTTTTGTTTTTGAGACAGTTACTCAGGTTGGACTTGAACTTCCAAAGCCTCTGCCTCAGGCTCCTGAGAAGCTGAGACTATTTCAGTACCTCTCCCATCCTCCTGCCTTGACCTCCCAAGCAGTTGAGAGCATTTCACCATCACACCTGTCCTTCTGCCTCCTACTTAGAACTTTTGCAATTACATTGGGTCCACCTGTTAACCCAGAATAAGCTCCCTATCTCAAGAATCTTAATCATGGGCTGGAGAGATGGTTCAGAGATTAAGAGCACTGAATGCTCCTTCCAGATAGACCTGAGTTTAATTCCCAGCAACCACATGGTGGCTCACAACCATCTGTAATGAGATCTGGTGCCCGCTTCTGGCATGCAGGCATACATGCAGGCAGAACACTGTATTCATAATAAATAAATAAATCTTAAAAAAAAAAGGAGAGAGAGAAGCCGGGTGGTGGTGGCCCATGCCTTTAATCCCAGCACTTGGGAGGCAGAGGCAGGAGGATCTCTGTGAGTTCAAGACCAGCCTGGTCTACAAGAGCTAGTTCCAGGACAGGCTCCAAAACCTGTCTCAAAAAAAGAAAAAGAAAAAAAGAGAGAGAGAGAGAGAGAACCTTAATCACATCTACAACCTCTCTTTTACCCCCACAGAATAGCTGTGTGTTTCAGAGGCTGTGATGAGGACATCTCAAGGGGCAGGGCATGGTTGATTATTCGGCCACCAAAATCTGGTGATCTAATATGACCTTGGCCAAGCCTTTCAAACTCCCAGAGGTTCTAGATCTGTGGGTGCTAATTGCTGTCCCGATAGACTCTAGAACCACCGGCGAAGTGCCTGTACAGCATTACCTTAGTTGTGCTCATTGAAGTGGGGAGACTTTACCTGGGAATGTTCCCTGGCTTAAGAAAGGAAGAGTTCATTCTCCAAAACAGAAAAGTAACCACCATAGTCTTCCTGAGAAAAAAAAAAGCCAGTTAAATGGCTCATAAGACAAAAAATAATGAACTTTCCTCAAGCTGAACAAATAGACGGTTGATCTCTAGCAATGCTTTGGACCATGCTGTCCTAGGTGTTGAGATTAAACCCATCTTTAACCCAGGTCCAGGTCTACTGCTGGCACTGGGAGCACAGGCTGCAGTTCTAGATGCTGACAGCAGGGGGCGATCAGCGTGGTGAGTATGGGGAACTTTCCTTGCTCCCAGCGAATGGTGGAGATTAGGAGAAAGTATTTGCAAGTCATAGTCTGATGGAGGACTTGTACCCAGAACATATTAAAAACTCCTGCCACTCGACAATAGAGCGGAGTACCTAATTGGAAAACGGGCAAGAGAGTTGAATAAACATTTCACCAGAGGGGAAAAAAAAAAAGAAATGGAGAAAGGATCTCAGATAAATAAGGCAAGAGCCAGAGTTTCTTCCTGAGGAGCAGTTGGATACCTTGAAGCACTGGGCTCCGACCATCTGACTTATGCCTGCTAATACTCCGGTGGACAGGAACAGAGGAGATGGCCGATTACAGAACAGGACATTGCAGTTCAGAAAGCGATCTGAGATGAGCTGGATTTGAACTCAAATCTATGACAGCACAGTGCCAACTTTTACTTTGTCGTCGAGGCCATTCATAGTTGGGCTCTGTGGCTTCGGAGGTTGGAGAGCAGTCTCAGATCAAGGAAGGGCAATACACTGTCCATGATTACAGAGCAATTAAGAGGTCGAGTAGAGACTTGAACCTCTGCATTCTTTTCTGTCTTGGACACTCAGAAGTAGCAGGCCTGACATATCACATTGAAAATCCCCGTGCGTAAAGGAGGGCAGTGAGCCTTGTGTAGAGGAGTGGCGTGTGCAGAGATCTGGCACACTGTGACTCAGAATGTCTGTTAACGGTGACCACCCCACTCCAGAGCAGAAAGGGCATCAAAGGCGGCAGCTTATCCTGCATCTTGGGCTGGAAGGCTGCAAACAGCCTGCTCTCCGAGCTTTGTCCCACCTCCAAAGAAATAAATCCTGACAATGCTAGTGTTCCGCTGTGGCTAGGAATGCCTGTGCCGTTTTCAGCTGTATATACTTCCAGTGGGATTTTTGGCATGATTAAAGAGACCATTTAAAATGAAATGTATAAGCATATAAATGCAGCTCGTGGATACGCCGACCCCTGTTTCTGAGACAGGGTTTTGCTCTATAACCCGGGCTGGCTTGGCACTCCCTGTGTAGAGCAGGGTAGCTTCAAACTTGCCCCGGTTCTGCCTCTGCCTCCCACATTCTGGGGGTACAGAGAGGAGCTACCACACCTGGCCACAAATTATACTCTTTCAAAATTACACGTGTTCCTTTTGTGTGTGTGTGTGTGTGTGTGTGTGTGTGTGTGTGTGTGACATCACCATGCATGTGTGGAGATCAGAGGACGAGTTATAGGAGTCACCATGTAGGTCCCAGGGTCAAACCCAGGTCAACAGTTATGCGTGCCATGCCTGTCTTGAAATAAGTCCTTTTAAAAATGGCTTGTTTTTTATTTTCTGTTTGTGGGTGCTTTGCCTGCATGTGTGTCTGTGCACCACCCTCAGAGGCCAGAAGAGGGCGTTGGGTTCCCTGGAGCTGGAGCTACAGACGATCGACAGCTGCCATGTGGTGCTAGGAGAACCCAGTCTTCTGGAAGAGCAGAAAGTGCTCTAAATTGCTGAGCCATCTCTCCCTACCCGAGAAATAACTCTTTTGTTTGTTTGTTGTTGTTGTTTGAGAACGGGTTTCTCTGTGTAACAGAGTCTCTGTAGGCCAGACTGGCCTCAGACTCACAGAGATCCACCTGCCTCTGCCTCCCAAGTGCTGGGACTAAAGGCGAGCGCCACCACAACCAGCAAAGTTATACATTTAATTTGACCTTTTGCCTCTGCTTTGATTTTATAAAATCAAGGTTTTATTATTTGTCTTTTATATTGTTTATTTATTTATTATTTTATGTGCATTGGTGTTTTGCCTGTATGTATGTCTGTGTGAGGCTGTCAGATCTTAGAGTTACAGACAGTTGTGAGCTGCCGTGTGGGTGCTGCAAATTGAACCCAGGTCCTCTGGAAGAGCAGCCGATGCTCTTAACCACCGAACCATCTCTCCAGCCCCTTAAAATCAAGGTTTTAAAAAGTGAAAATCAAACTGCTTACCTCCCTAAGTATATATGTGCACATGCGTGTGTGTGCGCTTGTGCACGCTCAGGTTGTATGGTTTATCATAGCAGCAGACACATAGTAGGCCCTCCCTACTTATGAGTCCCGTGTGAATCATCAGAAACACAGCTTTATGATTCCAGGAACATTATGAACATGCTTAGAAATGCTTAGTCCTTATCAGGGCTTGCTGTCTGCCAGGCACAGATCCCAGCGCATATAAGATAACAGACTCTTCACAACTCCATTTTTACAAGGTTCGAAGAAATTACTGGTGGCCACACAGGAACTGATCAAACATCTTTTTATTTGTTTTTAAATTTATATTTATTTATTTAGTGCATCTGTGTGTGGTATGTGTACACCCGATGTGAGTGTTTGTGTGACACATGGCACATGAGTAGAGGTCAGAGATCAACTTTTGTGGGAATCATCTTTTTCTTTTACCATGTTAGGCCCGAGGATTGAACGCAGATCACCAGGCTTGGCTGCAAGCTCCTCTACCAGCTGAGCAGTTAAGCTGTGTTGCCAACGTTGTAAACGGTTCTCTTCTCCCAGCACCCGTTAACTGCCTGAAGGTCTTCAGGAGAGGTGGGGACTTGTAGCTCCTTTGCCCCTGGCATTGAACCCTGATCATCTCACACTCCATAGCTTATACCCCTTGCTGTTTGTTCATTAGTTTGATTATGAGTCAGGGAAAGAGAGAAGGTCTGGAGACTGAGCCCAGAGACGCCTATGGATTGTGCCCACGCTACTTTATGCCTGGTATCTGATGTTATTTACAACAATAACTTGCCGTCACTGGGCACCTGCCCCTGTGGCTGTCACAAAGTTCTTGGAGAGGGAGCAAGGCTGGAACTCAGAGAGATAGAGGAACTTGCCCAAAGTTACAGAACAAGTAAATGACTCCGAGAGGTTGGGAGCCGGAGTTTCGGGATGGGGAGGGCTCACTCTGGGTCTTGGGATTCAAAAAGAAACATTCCACGCTCTTCAACAATTTCACTGATGGGCCTGACCCAGTCTGAGGTCAAGGGTTGCCCAACCAGTGGTTTTGGAGCCTGGCTTGGCTGGAAAAGTGTCCAGACCTGGGCTGGGCTGGGGGGAGGAGGAAAGAGCCAGAGGCTTGGCAAGCGCGTACGAGATATCTGACTTCAATCGGAGGGTCATGTGAAGCTTGTGACCCCCAGGCCTGGTCTGCCTCAAGTGCCAGGGACTTCTGTTTCTCTGTGTGCTACCTTCTGCTACAGAGCCCAGAATCAGGCCCTAGAAGGGAGCCATCCAGGTCTCTGAATGGGAGTAGGGTAGTACCCAGGGCTTAGCCGTGTGGAATTCCCAGAAGAGGTCAGAGCCCGGCTGTGTTTTTGTGGTCACACATCGATCTCCCTGAGTCAGCATGGCTGCCTGGAGGGACAAGGACAGGATGTCCTGTCTGTTCCCAGGGGCTTTGGATCCCAGCCAGACTGAATATTTTCCAAAACATGGCCTGAAATGATTAGGGGCAGATGGGGAAGACCCATCCCTTGCTGCATCAACGCCGGCCTAAGAGCTCACCTCACCTTCCACTGCCCTAATGCACAGCCTAGACCTAGTTCTGACCACACGCCTGGCACTGTACTAGGCTCTGCCTGTGTTGTTCACTCTACTGAGCAAACAAGACGCAAGTCCATAATCTCAGCATTCAGAAGCCTGAGGCAGGAGGAGCTCAAATTTGAGGCCAGCCTGGGCTACATAGTGAATTCAAGGCCCGGCTGGGGCTACACAGTGTAACCCTGTTGAAATAAGAGAGGAGGGAGGAAAAAAAGGAGGGGAGAAAACAGAGAGGTCAAATGACTTACTGGTCCCAGGGAAGGAATCGCGGGTCTGTGTGGGAGTCCCAGGGTGTCAGATCTGACGGGTCACTCCTGACATCGTCACAAGCCCAGTGGGTAAATATCACTACCCTCTGAAGAAATGGGAAGAGCGAGGCTCAGGAAGGTAGAAGGGAATTGTACAAAGTTGGAGAAAGAGCTCCTGGGATAGCCAGCGATCATTTTTTCAAGAGCCAAACTCCCCACTGCGAAGATCTGGCCTGGAGGGACGGAAGCCCCTCCCCTTCCTCTGAGCCCCATGTTTATCCACAGGTCTCCGGGATGGGAAGAGGGAGCAGACAGACGCTGCAGCTGCCATTTCTGGGGGAAGACACAGGAAGAGAGGTCTTATTTGGAAAACTTAAGTTTGGGAGTTTGATGCAGGGACAGCTAGGGCTGAGACGCAAGCAACTGAACATTAGTCTGCGTCTGCCAAGGTCAGCCTGCACACAGGCATTTCAGGGAGAGTACTCGAGGGTCTCCCATGGGCCATGGTGAGCAGAGACTGCCTATAGGAAGGACTCTGCTTGTCCCCCATCCCCACCCCATGACCAACTGCCTCCTGAGGCTACACGGCACAGGATTGGATTCTTAAGGGGAACCCCTCCCCCCATCTCCCGTGCACTTGCTAAAGAAGTGTGTTCCCCAAGGTCAAAGGCAAGAAAGGCCTGTACACCTGGCTATCTCAGTGGTGCCCAGTTAAATTGGAAGCTTCCGATGCCTGCGGGGTCCAGAGAGCTGGAAGACAGCCAGGCTGTTTACCCTCCTCATCCCTACGACCCCCCTGGCCCAGAGCAAGGGGATGACAGGCATCCATTTCACCTCTGACACAAAGGAAGGGGATGACAAGCATCTAGTCCTCGTCCCCCAGCAAACCTGGCCGGGCTGTGGAGGAGGCTTGCACCTAAATCGAATTGGGAGCCTGTATTGGCAGCTTGGCTGAGTGTCCTAATGTGAGATTATGAAGTTGTCTACTGAGCAGAAGAGCAGTGGGGGTGAGTCTCCTCCCAGAGACCGGGAGGATGTTTCTCTACAGAACACTTTTTTTTAAAAAATAATTTATTTAACTTTATTTTATGTGCTTTTAGTGTGAAGGTGTCAGATCCCTTGGAACTGGAGTTACAGACAGTTGTGAGCTGCCATGTGGGTACTGGGACTTGAATCTGGGTCCTCTGGAAGAACAGCCGGCGCTCTTAACCGCTAAGCCATCACACTAGCTCCCAGAACACATTTTTTAAAGAGATTTAGGAAGTGGACTGGGAAGACACCTTCACTGGCAGAGTATTCACTAGGAGGATTCATTCATGGGGACCTGAGTTTGGATTCCCAGCATTTACACAAAAGCCTAACCAACCAAACGAAAAACAAAACCAAAGGAACCAACAAAAACAGGGGAGGGGCTTACAGAGGATCCGGGTTCCATTCCCAGCTCCCACATGGAGGCTCACGACTGTCTGTAACTCCAGTTCCGAGGAATCTGATGTCCTCTCCTGGGACTTTATGGGGGTAACACACATGGTGCACAGACATATATGCAAGCAAAACAGCAACACAATAAACAAGCAACAGTCGGGTGAGACGATGTGGGTCTGCGATCCCGGGCAGGGGAGGCGGTGACAGGCAGGTGGGGCCCCAGGGTTGGTGACCAGCCACTCTAGTTGAACCAGCAAGCTCGAGGTTTAGTGAGTGATCATGTCTCCGACTCTGAGGTGGAGAAAGATGGTGGAAGACCCCTGACGCTTTCCTCCAATCTCCGTGCGTGGTGTTCATGCTGGAGAGATGGCCCATCCATTAAAGGCTAGGCTCACAACCAAAAATATAGAAATGGGGGTTGTAGGGACTGGAGAGATGGCTCAGTGGTTAAGAGCATTGCCTGCTCTTTCAAAGGTTCTGAGTTCAATTCCCAGCAACCACATGGTGGCTCACAACCATCTGTAATGAGGTCTGGTGTCCTCTTCTGGCCTGCAGGCATACACACAGACAAAATATTGTATACATAATAAATGAATAAATATAAAAAAAAGAACTGGGGGTTTTATGGTAGATAAAAAAAATTATAGATCTGTTTTGATTTTGCTGTAGGTGAGGTTTATGCCATGGGCTGCTTTCACTGAGTGGAAATTTTCCTTTCCCTTCCCTCTTTCATCAGGGTCTCACAGTGCAACCCGAAGCTGGCCACCTTCGGGGCCTGTCACATGATTCTTCCCCACTTAGAAGACCTTCCCTCATGTCCCCCAGGCATACTACCTAGGAGCGCTATCCTTGAAGGTTTGCATCTGATTAATAACAGACTCCAGATTGCCTCGAGGATCAAATGAGAGCGCACTCCCATTATACCAGCAGCACCAGGCCAGGCACCATAAAGCTCTTAGTAAATCTTAACTGTTATCAGCCTTCCCCTGGCCAGTGCTTGCTGACTGCTCAAGTTTCTCAGCCTTTGAGTCAGGCACTTTCCGTCATTAGCTGATGTAAGAGATGCCCAAAGTTCACTGTAGAGGGGAAAGGAGAAGACAATAAAACAATATACCCTCTGCAGGGCGTTCGAAACACCGCAGCAAAGCAGACATGCACGTCTCCATGGTGTGATTACTACCGTTTGTGTTGCTTTGGGTTTTTTTGGAGACAGGGTCTCACGGGGTAACCCAGGCTGACCTTGAACCGGTAAGCCTCCCGCCTCAGCTCCGGAGATGCCGGGTTTACCGGTGTAAGTCGCTGTGCTGATTTTTAAGGTGAAAGTGTTTTGAAGCCCAGGTAGCTTCCGATGGTACTGTGGTGACAGTGCCTGAAAAGCCACAGCACGTTTGCCTCGGCACCTGAATCAGAGGAGGTAGAACTGTTCCCAGCTGCGTTCCCTCTGGCACCTTTCAGGGAGGGTAGTATCATGGCCAGGCCGGGGCTGGACTTGGGACTCGTTGGGTTAGTGTAGGTTTAGGTACTTGTCTTTTTTTTTTTTTTTTTTTTTTAATGTAGCCTTGAAACAAAAGAAAAGCCAAGACTTGCCCTTTGGAATCAGGACTTCAAGCTTGTAAACTGTTGTAGTCATTATGGAAATGAGATGTAGGTTCCTCAAAATACTAAAAATAGACCTACCATATGATCCAGCTACACCGCTCCTGGATATCCACCCCAAGTAAGCTATGTCAGCATTCCACATAGCTATTCAGGTTTATTGATGCCCAGTGTATCATAGCCAAGATATGGATACAGCTTGGGCACTCAGCTATGGATAAAGAAAATGTGGCAAGCTGGAGAGATGGTTCAGCGGGGAAGAGCACTGGTTGCTCTTGCAGAGGACCCATGTTCAAATCCCAGTACCCACATGGCAGCTCACACCTGTCTGTAACTCCAGTTCCAGGGCTCGGCATCTCACATAGACACACATGCGGATAAAACACCAGTGAACATAAAAATAAATTTACAAAAAGAAGAAAAAGAGCCGGGCGGTGGTGGCGCACACCTTTAATCCCAGCACTGGGGAAGCAGAGGCCAGCCTGGTCTACAAAGCGAGTTCCGGGACCGGTCCAAAGTTCATAAATACAGCATAGAATTATATTCAGCTGTAAAGAATAACGAAAAGATGACCTTCAACTGTGGATCCTCTCGCCTCTTGAATGCTGGAATTACAGGCACGGGGCATCCTATCTTATTAGATACTGGATATCATAACCAGCGCTCCCCGCATGCTAGGTAAGCACTCCACCAACTGACTACATCCCCAGTGCTGGCTTCCCCCAGCCCTGCATAAACTCGGTGTAGCGGTGCGTGTTTGTGATCCCAATACCAGGGAAGTTGGAGATCGGAGGCCAAGAAGGCCCGGGCCATCCTCAGCTACAAGCCCAGTTCAAGGACAGCCTGGGCTACATGAAACTTCGTCTCAAACAAATAAAAAAATCCAAAAGGCAAAACAAAAACACCCCCTCCCCAAATGAAATATCATTTGTAGAAAAATGGGTGCAGTTGGAGACCATCATGGTAAGTGAGATAAGCCAGACTCGAAAAGGCAAACACCACATGCTTTTTTAAAAAAAAATGTGGAACACACACTTAAATATACAGTGCATAATTAGCATGCTCTCTGATATGTCTGGGATGAGAAAGAAGTGGGAGGAAGCGGAATAAGAGAAGGCAATGGGAGTGGCTGGAAAGATGGCGCAGTGGTTCAGAGCGCTGGCTCCCAGCACCCACATGGCAGCTTGCTACCATCTCACTCCAGTTCTAGGGGATCTGAGTCCTTTTTTTGGACTCTGTGGACACCAGGTACATGTGGTACACAGACACATGCACAGGCTAAACACCCATAGACATAAAAATAATTACTTAACTATTAATTAAACAGGTAAGAAGAAAGAAAATATCACCTTTTAAATGAAGGGAGTCTAGACTGAACTACAATAAGTGTGTGTGCATACACACATATGGCCTGACGGTAGGAGGATTATTAGGGTGGGGAGGAAGGAGACGGAGAAGTAGGGACAAGGAGGGCAGTGGGGGCTTGGACAAAGTTTTCATATATATATATATATGAAACATTGTAGTGAAATTAACTAATTGTTAATTTAACAAACTACACATTTTTTCAGAGAACACTTGGATTCGGGTAGCCTTTGCAGTCCCTGAGGTGCTATGACAGAATGTGAACACTTGGGGGCACTCCAGCCAATCGCCAGTAGAGAGATACCAACACCGCTGCTGAGAATAAAAGAAACTTGAAGGGGCCAGCAAGATTTGGCTAGTCGGTAAAGGCATTTACCACTCAAGCCTGAGGAGGTCGGTTCAATCCCCGGAGCCACGTGGTACGAGGAAAGAATCAACTCCTGAAAGTTGTCCTTTGACCCCCCACTCCCAAGTTGTGGCAGGCACGCCACCCCTAATAAATAAATGAAAATAAAAACCCTAAACTAAAAGTAATGTCACTATCAACATGATTTTCAGGGACTGGGTTCTTTCCGACAAATCCTGAGCTGTGTTCAGAGGGTAATAGTTCACAAAATCTTCGCTTTTGTTTTGTTTGTTTGTTTGTTTTTGAAACAGGGTCTCACTGTCTAACTCAGCTGTCCTAGAACTCCCTGTGTAGACCAAACTGGCCTCAAACTCCCAGAAAGTCGCCTGCCTTCGCCTTCTGAGTGCTGGGTAAAGCAATACCCTCCCACACCTGGACCTTTTCTCATTTTAACTTTGCAAACACCCCGTTCATTAGACACCATTTAAAAAAATTACTTTTAAAATATAAGTGTGTGTGCGTGTGTAATATATGTTGTGCGTGTACCAGTGCTGGGGGGGGGGGGCAGAAGAGAATGTTGGATCCCTTGGAGCTGGAGTTGCAGCTGACTGTGGGTGCTGGGAACCAAATTCTGACCATCTGGAAGAACAGCAGGAGCTCTTAACCGGTGAACCATCTCCCCAGCCACCCCTCCCCGCAGCTAGCCCTGGTTACCGAGGATTTTATACATAGAGTGCATTGCTTTTCTGATTTTTAAACTGTTCCTATGGCACAATTCATACATGCGACACTGCTTAACACTATTAAGTGCACAGCTTCACGAAACCAGTGCACAAGTTGACTCGGGGGAGGTTGGGAAGTTAATGCTTGGACCCATGGAACTGGCTGGTAACTGCTTGGCTTAGCTAACTCTCTCAGGATGACTTGTCTCTGGAGAGTAAAATGTCATCATTTTGAACTTTGTCCTCTGTGTTTCTCCATATCGAACTGTTGCGATATATAGGTTCCATTTTAATAAACACAATATGGGGTCTCTGAAGGGGGCCCCTGGCATCTAAGAAGAAGCTGTGAGTTCTCAGAGGCCCTAACGGACAAGCTCCTGACTGGCTTGTTTAGGGGGAGACCCCATTTCAGGAAATGGGGAGCTAGGGTCCAGCCCTGGCTCCCTCTCTCGATCCCCCTGACATGACATGAGTCACTGGTGTCCCGCACAGAGTGGCCTCAGTAAATGTCTGCCGGGTGCTAGGTTTGCCCTTCCTCCTTCACTCACTGCCACTGCCTGCTCACCGCCCTTCCCCAGGCCTGGGAGGAAGTGAATCAATCAGGTCTCTGTAACGTGTAGTGGTTACAGGTGTTTCTTCGGCAAGGGAAATACTGAGCATGCCAGACCCAACCAGATGGGTAACACATGGTGGTCCTCTGGGAGAGCCGCCAGTGCTCTAAACCTCCTAGCCATTTCTCCAGTCCAAGCAGTGATTTTGAAGCTGTGGCAGAAGAGCCACCCAAACAGACAGAACAAGAGCTCACGGGTCCTGAGGCTGTGGGCCAGTGTTGCTGAAGTCTGAGGGAAAGAGGGCGGTCAGATGGCAGAGTGGGGCCTTTTGTTTTTGTTCTTGTTTGACAGAGGCCCTCACTATGTAGCACAGGTTGGCCCAGGACTCGCTGTGTAGACCAGGCTGGATTCAAACTTGCAAAGATTCTGCTGTGTCTGCCTCCTGAGTACGAAGATTCCAAGTGCGCAGCATCACACAGAGCTCAAAATCTGGATGCTCTTCCGTGTGGCCTGATTAGGTGAGGTGGGGCTAAGGTAATTGTGCTTTATATAAACACTGCGGGATGTGGATGCTGGGTTCATCTGGGGTATGGAGGGCAGGAGGGGGGCAGGTGTGGGCTCTGGTAGGGAGGACCAGGGCCAGGAGAGGAAAGGTGATGAGAAGAGGTGGTTGTGGATGTTTGGGTTGGTGGAGCTGTGAGCAGAGAGGCCCTTCTAGCCACATGCCCGGCTGACACTGCCTGGGTCTGAAGTATTGTCTGAGTGGTTATCACTGTCATTTGGTGGAGTAGGCCCTGAGGATTTGTATGCTGAAGATCTGAATAGAGGGTCCCATTTACCCGTAAGGCAGTGACCACAGTGGCCTGCTACCAGCTGGGAGACTCCTAATTCCTACAGACATCTCCTGCACCCATCAGTACCCAGGAATCACCTTAAGACAGCCTGCCTCATGCAGTCTCTTTCTGATGGACAAAATCCAGAATCTCCAGAACCTCATTGTTGCTTTGCCATAAAACCCTTTACCCAGGAAAGCCTGACATATAAAATGGATAGAAAATTCTAAGTCCGGGGCAGGGATAGGGCTCAGTTGTTGGAGTGCTTGTCTGTCACACACAAGGCCCTGGGTTTGGTCCTTGGTACCCCACAAACATTGTCATTAGCCTCCACCCATTTAGATACCCGGCACACCCCTCATTAGCTTGGCAACGGAAAAATGACTCAAGGGCTGGGGATGTAGCTCAGAGGCAGTGCGCTGGCCCAGGATGCAGGAGTCTTCCACCCCCAGCACTGTACGGGGTAGGAAGGCAAAGGGCAACTCTAGGGAAGGCCACAAAACAAAAAAGCAAACAACACACACACACACACAATGGTGGCCCTGGCCCAGGCCAGCCGGAGATGCGGAAGTGACACCAAAACAGAAGCTGAAGCCATTGAGGAACGACGCAGCCTCCGCCAGAAGTAAACGTAGACGTCCAGCATCTCCCTCGCGCTGCTTTGGATCTCTGTGGATTCTTTGTTTGGCCAAATTCTACCAGAGGTCTGAAGGTCGACACCTCCTGGGGTGGGAGGAAGGGACTGGAGGAGATCTGACGGTGCTCATGGGGAGATCAGCAGCAGGGCCCAGAAGATGGGCATTTCAACATGGCTTGTTTGTTTGTTTGTTTGTGTTTTGTTTTTTGAGACAGGGTTTCTCTGTGTAGTCCTGGGTGTCCTGGAACTCTCTCTGTAGACCAGGCTGGCCTCGATCTCACAGAGGTCTGCCTGCTTCTGCCTCCGGAGTGCTGGGATTAAAGGCATACGCCACCATGGCCTGGCTTGAACATGTCTTGAAGGATGTGAAAGCACTGTGGTTTGAATACCGTCTCCCAGATCTTGTGTGTTTGATGTGTGGTCCCTAACGCAGCAGAGTTGATAGGTAGGAACTTTGGGGGAATTGACTGGAGTTGGTCTGCTCATGGCTTTATGGGCAGTAAGTCATAGCAGAAGTGGGGTGGCACCATGAATCTGTCTCACCTTGATGCCCTCCACTCTGTTATGATACAGATCGATGGCTCACAACACATACCATGTTCGTGGGCTTCCCGGCGTCCAGAACTGTGAGCTAAGCATTCTTCTTTATAGATGGCCATGCCTCTTTATTTTGTCACAGAGACAGTAAACGGATCGAGACACCAGGAAATAAGGGTTTCGTCACAGGGAAGAGCAGGCAGCATGCTCGGAGTTACAAAAGCACCCGCTAACTGAATTGTTTATTTAATCATGATTGTTTGTTCCATTGATCGACTCTGCCGTGTGTACTTGGTGAAAAGTAAACACGCAACTGGGCAAAAGGGCATCAGATGAAGAGCGGCTCGCTCTCTCTCACCTCTGATCCCCGCTACCCGCTCCTTTCCGAACGCCCCTCTCTCCTCTCTGCTTGTATTCTCCCACTCCAATGATGGCAGCCTCTGCGCTCCAGGACTTGCCACACATCCTGTGTGTGTACACGATCCTGTCAAGATCCCCATCCTTTCACTACCACAAGAGGAGAAAGGGGGTTATCTCTCTCCTAGCCCCTGGTCCCATTGCCAGCACTCTGCCACACAGAAAGAGCTGAGGGACCAGAGTGGTGTTTCGGCAGTTCATAGCAGCGGCTGCTCTTCTGGAGGACCTGGCACCCCCATGGCAGCTCACAACCATCTATCTGTAGCAACGGTGCCAGGGGACCCAACGCCCTATTCTGGTTTCTGTGGGTACCGCAAGCATTTGGTGGAGGTATCTGCAGGCAAAACACCCACAGCATGTTAAGAATAAACACATCTTTAAAAAAAAGTTGTTGAGGGAAGATTTTTGTGGATAAATGAGTCATAAGATGTGGGAATGACAGACCTCCAAGACTGCAGAAATCAGACTTGGTGAGCAGAACCTGAAAAAAATCTCAGCAGTGCGCTAAACTGAGAATCTCTGAAGCTGAGGATCTGGGAGTGGGAAAAACTCTAGTCCAGACTTCTTGACTAAGGACCATTAGTGACTTAGAAAGGTCCTCACTGTGTCCTTCAACTGATTTCTTTTGGGCTCAGAGGGTAAAGACGCTGAGCTCAGATCAGGACCCACATGGTGGAGGGAGAAAAATGAACGTGCAAATTGTTCTCCAACATACACATGTGTGCTGTAGTATGCACACACCCACACACGTGCTCACCCTCCCCATACAAGTACATAAATAAATTTAACTTTAAAATCTAAAAATAGATTTAATATTTATTGTTTTTTATCAGCACCAGGGAGGGATTGAACCCAAGATATTGTGCACGCTAGGCAAGTGCTCTACCACTGACTGAGCTAGCTTGCACCTTCTCCACCATTCACATAGAAACTTATCTTTTAAATATTTGTTCTTTCAGTGTGTTTTATATTTATTGAGCACCTAATGTACTTATTAACCAATATTAATTAAGCAAATATTTTGGTCAACATTAATATAAATGTCACGCTCTGCAACGGAGGCCCCAAGATTAATTACCGTGGTTTAAAGCAACGAGCCCGTGTTAGCTCGTGGTTTGGGGATGCTGGACTTCAGGAAGGGCTTAGGCGAGTGGGTTCTGTATTAGGGTCTTCCATGACGGTGCAGGGAAAAGTGTCACTGGACCCATGGTCACGAAGCAGGCTTAATGGGCGGGGCCATTCACTTTAATGCAGCTCGTTTCTGCGTCTGCCTGTTGGCAGTAAGCCTCCGTGTACCTCCATGAATCCCTGAGCGTCTTCATCATGGCTCCCTCATACCCCAGAGCAGGGGATCCAAGACACAGTGCCTCAGAAGCCGCGTTCTACGGCTCCCACGGTCTGCAGCGGTCGTTCAGGGCAGCCCAGTCTGTGGGGGATGATTACACAGTGGTATGGATACCAGAGAACGGGGACTCTTCAAGGGACATCTTGGGACTAGCTAACACAGTAACGCTGAATAAGACTGTCCAAGTTCCCGCTCTTGTGAAGCTAGCACCCTAGGAGGGAAGGGGAGAGGACGACCATAAACCAATAAGCAAATATATAGATGCTTTTGGAAGTTTTCAGGGCAATGAAGAAAATCAAACAAGAGGACAAGTTAGAACAGGGCTGAGATGCTAAGATCTCAAGCCAAGTCCAGCCCGCTGCCCGCTTTGCAGATGAAGTTTGCTTGGCATTCAGCCATGCCCATTCCCTTCAGATAGCTTAGGGCCCTTGCCTGCAGTAAGGGTAGACTTAGACCATTACAATGGAGATTGTTGAGCGTGCAGAAGCTCCTATATGTAACTATATTTACAGAAGGCGTCTCCAGGAGACCACACTGGAGCGGAGACCCAGATGGGTAGGAGGAAGTGGCTGTATCAAGAGCAGGGGAAAGTGTGTGCCAGGCAAAAGAGACCTCAGGAAAGAGCTGTGAAATGGGGAGCCCTTGGGCATGTAGACACGCAGGAAGTAGCCCAGAGGTCTGGGCTGGGAAGACCACAGAGGGACTAAACGTGAGGCGGGAATACAGGGAAAGATCCGGATCTGCTTACTGGAGGGGAGGGCTCAGGGCCCCAGTGAGTCTGAGGGGCTTTTTGTTTTGTTTTCTTTTGTCTTTTTGAAACACAGGGGGGTTTTCTGTGTAGCCCTGGCTGTCCTGGAACTCACTCTGTAGACCAGGCTGGCCTTGAACTCACAGAGGTTTTTTTTTTTTTTTTTTTTTTTTTTTTTTTTAATGTGAGGGCAGGCAACACACCATGGCACATTTGTGGAGGTCAGAGACTACTTGTAGCATTTTTCTTCCATCCTGTCAGTGTGGGGGGATCTCAGGATGCCAGGCTCAGTAGCAAACCCTACTCACCCACTGAGCCAGCCCCCAAAATTCCTGAGAGGTTCTTTTGTTTGTTAGCTTCTTTGTCTTGAGACTTGGGCTTGCCCTGTAGCCAAGGCTGTCTGTCCCCAACTCATGACCTTCCTGCCTCCTCCGGCTTTCAAGTAGTGGTATGAACAACCATGCCAACTGAGCTTGAGTTTTGTTCCAAGCCTGATAGGAGGCCGTGGAGGGGTTTCAGCAGAGAGAAGTGGGGCATGGTGGGGCAGAGCTGTGCCTGCTCTGGTTTAATCCTCCTCACCTGTCCCCTAAGCGCAGCTTTCCCAGAACTGTGTGCTCTTGGCAAGCCCCAGACCAAGACCTTTGCTTACACACACACAAAAGCCTCGGCAAACCCGAGACCAGCACGTCCATTCTTTCTACTGGTTTTCTAATCCCCTGTCCTTCCTGCCCTCCTTACTCATCTAGACCCAAGAGATCTGAGGGAATGAGATGTAGATTCTAGAACTCTTCCTGTCGCTGTGAAGTCTGACAACCTCCCTGAGTCTCCTTTGCCTCAGCGGGACAATAAGGGCGTAGTTCAGTCGCATCCGCCAGTCCAAGAACGTGTCTCAGGCACACACAAAGCCAGCGTCCTGAGAAGGGCATGAAGGCCACTGGGCAGTTTCATTTGGAGCAGGCTTAGCCAGACTGGCGTGAGCGGTGGGACAAGGTGGCTGGTCCACGGGCCATCCTACAAACCCTACAAACCCTCCTGGGCTGGAATCCTGAACAAGGCAGCTCACACCTTCTCAGAGTGCCTCAGACGGCACAGGTAGAACAAGACTTTGAGTGACGAATGTGCATCAAGTCAGGCCGGGCGCTGAGAGAGCACAGGTTTCGGGTTTGCTGAGCTCTTGGCTTGGCCCCGTCATCCATCGGTCCTTTGCCTTGGGTGAGATGGAAGGGGTTGAGTTGAGGGTCTTGGTTGTAAGAGCAACCAGCATTTTGTGTACCACGTGGAAAGGAAACACCGGCAACCAAATGGCGACATAGTACTTTCTTGTCACTTAGAGTTTTTATTTTATGTTTATTAAGAGAACATTTGGAGCAAGGTGTGGTTGTGCACAACTATAACCTAAGCGCTCAAGATGCGGGAGATGAGAGGATTTCCAGTTCGAGTCCGGGTGGGGCTGCATAGCCTGTTCTATCCTCACTGTCTCCTGAAAGACCTCTTCTCTGTTTCATTACATGGGCTATGAGGAGGGAGGTCGGAGGATAACCTGCCAAAGTTGGTTCTCCCCCTGACCATGCAGGCCTCTCAGGGGTTGAGCACATGTTGCTGGCCCTGATAGCGAACATGTTCAGCCAGTGTGCTGGCTAGTCGTCAGAGAGGAGGGAGCCTCAGTTGAGAAGATGCCTCCATAAGATCAGGCTACATACAGAGCCAGGCAGTGGTGGTGCACATCTTTAATCCCATGGAGGTAGAGGCAGGCAGATCTCTGTGAGTTCAAGGCCAGTCTGGTCTAACAGCCAGAACTGTTACACAGGAAATCCTGTCTCAAAAAACCAAATAATAATAATAATAATAATAATAATAATAATAAATCGGACTACAGGTAGGCCTCAGCACATTTTCTTAGTGACTGTGGGAGAGTCCAGTCCATTGTGGGCGGAGTCACTTCTGGACAGGTGGTCCTGGGCTCTTTAAGAAAGAGAGCAAGCCATGGAGAGCAAGCCAGTAAGCAGCCCCTTTCCGTGGCTTCTGCATCAGCTCCTGCCTCCAGATTCCTGCCCAGTTTGGGTTCCTGCCTTGGCTTCCCTCAACAGAGTCTGAGTGGGGTATGTAAGCTAAATAAACCCTTTCCTCCCCAAGCTGCTTCTGGTCATGATGTTCCATCATCGCATGCCCCCCCCCCCATACTCTTAAAGATGAGAGTTTTAGATCTTTGGGTTGCTGTTGTTGTTTGTCTTGTTTCCTTTGTCTGTGTGGTCTGGAGACTGAACCAGAGCCGTGCATATGCTGGGCACACATGTGGCAACACTGCCAGCCATTTTATAGGTGTGTATGTCTGTCTGTCTGTCTTTTTCTTTCTTCCTTCCATACTTCCTTCCTTCCTGTCTTTGTTCTTTTCTGTTTTTAGTTTTTTTTTTTAATATATAAGGTCTTACTATCAAACAAGCCTATGCTGGCTTAAACTCATCATGTAGCCCAGGATGGCCTCCAACTGGATATCCTCCTGCCTCAGCCTTTCAAGTGCTGAGATGATAGCCTTGAGCAGCCATACCAGGACTCTTAGTGATCTGTGTAGCTCTCTTGTTTGTTCAGAAAAATAAAAACACTAGGCTGAGGGCTGGAGAGATGGCTCAGAGGTTAAGAGCATTGCCTGTTCTTCCAAAGGTCCTGAGTTCAATTCCCAGCAACCACATGGTGGCTCACAACCATCTGTAATGAGGTCTGGTGCCCTCTTCTGGCCTGCTGGCATACACACAGACAGAATATTGTATACATAATAAATAAATAAATATTAAAAAAAAAAACCCACTAGGCTGAGTGTGTGGCTCACTGGTGGAATGCTCCCCTAGCATAAAACCCAGGTGCCATCCCCAGCACTGCATGAATCAGATGTGGTGGGGGCACATCTGTAAGTTCAGCTCTTGGGGACAGAGGACGAGAAATTAACGACCAGCCTCAGCTACACAGAGAGAAGGAGATTATCCTGGACTGTATGGGGAAAACAGAAAAGAAAGAAGAAAATATAAGTAAAAAAAAAACCATATTTATTAAGGGACTCTCCAAATCCTGCAGTCCTCATCTAGCTGCTCCAGGTCCCTTTGCCTCCGAGAACCGCCGTTCCCCACACTTCTCACTGTCCACACTGGCCACACCTCCACTGTGCACCCCTTCTAGGGGGGCTGCTCCGTGGGCATCTCCAGATGGTCTCCCCCTGCTACTGCAGAGGCTCCAATCTCCTTAACAGTGGAAGGTTTCCAAAAACTGCCGTTGTTCATGACTCTTCCTTAAATGGCCCTAATGTCACTTGTGATAAAACAGAAAGAGCAACAAGAGCACAGAAAAAAGACAAGTTGACCAGAACCACCCAGGCCACAGTCATCACATGATCTAACTGACGGCCCCTGTGGGGTGTGTGATTTAAAAACGCTTCCTAATTTCAATGGCATTATAATGTGGTAAGAGGCGCGGCGAACTTTAAATTTTTGAGTACCACTCAGGGGCAGTGTGGGCTAAGTCTGTGATGGGCTCTAATTCACAGGCCCCAAAGCGCTCAGCTCGGAGCAGCCACTCCCTTGGCATTGCTCAACTATCCCTTGACTCTTTGCAACCCAGGGCATCGCCCTCCTTCCAGGGCCAGCTTGGGTTTATGGCAACAATCGCTGCTCCTGCCAGACATGATCTCAAAGTCATAAAGAGTTTTATAGTTTCACTTGTCCCAAGATAAGGCTGGGGAGCCCTTCCCAAGGCCGGGCACAATCTCGGAGCTCGGGAGGAGGGGCTGGGCGTTGGGGACTGGTACAAGTTTTATGGCCCCCACTTCTCTAAAAATACCACGTTTCTCATAGTCTCGGCCTGAGTGTGCTTTTGAGGCCTCACCACCTGGAGTACACTGACAATCACTCGTTCTAGCACTCATTCATTCATTCATTCATTCATTCCCTTAGTCGTTTGGAATGGCGTGTGGGACACAGTAACTTGTGTTTTCTTACCAGGCCACACCGTGCTACCTGTGGATCCAGACAAGCTTCTTCCCTTCCTCTGCATAACAAGACTTCATTCAACCTCCCCACAGCGAGCCTGTGTAGCACACAGTAGGCCCACAGCAAAGGAGCCGGAAACCTTTCTCTTTACCATCGACATTTGTCCTGTTTGCTTTCGCTGGACCCTATTCCCAGCCTCTGTGCGGTCTGGCCCAAGACAAGCCCTCACCTTTCACCTCCTTGCTACCTACACCCATTTAAATGAGATCACGTCACTGTTCCCGCCCACCCCATCCCCCATCATCAAAATGCTTGAAGTCTTGCTTCCCATGCAGTCAAGATGTCAGAACATTTCCAAACCTGGTTCCCTGAGCGCCTCTGTCCCCCACCTAGCAGCATCAACCCCTGGTAGCTGCAGCTGTCCCTGTGGTTTTGTCTTTCTTGAACATCTTACAGAGGATCATGGGGATTCTGCAGAGTCTGCCTGCCTCTTTCCCGCAACACAGAGCATTTGAGGTTTATGTTGGACGCACTGGTCATTTGTTCTCTCTCTCCTCTCCCTCTGCCCTACCCCTTCCCTATCCCTCTTTCTCTCTGACAAGGTTTCTTTCACTATGTAGCCCCAGAACCTTGGCTCACCTGCCTCGGCTTCCTGAGTGCCTGGACAACAGGCTAACACCACTCTTCCCAACTCGAAGTAAACTTTCCATCTCTAACCCCAACTTCCCCCAGGATCTGGATATTTAGTGCTTCAGGAGGTATCTCATTGACATCGCAAGCAGCACTCAAAGCTCAACTCAAACAACTGAGGCTGGTCCACTCTTCCTTGTGTCCTCTCAGGGTGCCAGTGCCACCTTTGCTTTGCTTTTCTTCTTCATCCTCAACAAGTTCTGGATTGCTCTCCTCTCATGTGACCTCCAGTCACGTGATCTTCTCTCGAGTGATGTTCTCCCACCACTCGAGAGTATTTGGTCTCTGTTGAAGATCTCTAATGTGACCAAATAATGTGCACTGGATGCCCCTGCCCTGCAGTGTTCTCAGGTCAGAAGCATGGGCCTGACATGGCTGTGTCCTAAAGTCAGCCGTCCCTTTTCCTAACTGAGGGCTCTAAGGAAAGAACCAGAAGAACCAGCTCACTTACGTTGCTGGCTGAATTCAGCTCCGCACGTACTGAGATCACCGTTTCCTTGCTGCTTGCCAGCGAGGGGCACCTACATTCTTGCTGCGGAGTCCCCTTCATCTTCCCTCTCATACTCCTTATTTAATATGCCAGAAATTGCCCTATCTCCTGCAGGGATAACTGATGAGGTGAGGTGGGTTTGGGGCCTTAGTGAGGCTGGTAGAAGTCCTCACTGTAGGGCTAGAAGAGATGGCTCAGTGGGTAGCACCTGTTACCAAGCCTGATGATCATCCCTAGGGATCCACATGGTAGGAGAAAAGAACCAACTTTAGCTGGGTGGTGGAGGCACGTGTCTTTAATCCCAGCACTTGGGAGGCAAAGATGGGCGGATCTCTGAGTTCAAGGCCAGCCTGGTCTATAGAACCAGTTCTAGGAGAGCCAGGGCTACACAGAGAAATCCTATTTCACAAAACAAAAACCAAACAAACTAAAAAAGTACCAGTTTCTGCAAGTTGTCCTCTACGCTCCATTTCCATGCCATGGTGCACATGGGGATTCCCCCCCAACACACACACATACACACACATGCACATGCACACGTGCACACACACTAAAATATCATGGGGCACACAGGCATCCTCCTACACACACAATAAGCAAATTGTACTTTAAAAATGTTGTAGCAGGTAAATGAGCGATAGACTGAAGAATCTATCCATGCACCTGTCCCTCACCTGCACTGCTCCCAAGCTCACTGCCTTCAAGCTGTGTCTGTCTGTCATATAAACTGTTCTCAACATATCAGAAGAGGTCTTTTAAGTACACGAAGCAGGGCCTGGGAATGCAGCTCAATTGGTAGAGCATTTGCCTAGCATACGTGAGGTCCTGGGTTCAGTTGCCAGCACCGAATAAAACATGGTGCACACGGGGATGCCCCCCCCCAACACACACACACACACATACACACACACGCACACGCGCGCACACACACACACACTAAAATGCCATGGTGCACTAATGGGGGGGCTTGGTGACTAATGCCTATAAATCCAGCGCTCAGGGGATAGAGGTAGGAGTATCAAAAATTCAAAGTCATCTTTGACTACATAGAAAATTCAAAGCCAATCTGGGCTATACAAGGCCCAGTCTATAAAGGGGTGGGGTGGGGCCACAAGATGGCTCAGCAGGTACTTGCTACTTGACCTGAGTTCAACCCCTGCAGCCCACATGGTAGAAGGAAATAACTGACTCTAGCAAATTATCCTCTGGCATTCATATGCCTGCCATGCCACAAACCTGCACAATTACATAAACACACACACGTGCACACATGCATGCGTGCACACATACACTCATAAATAAATGTCACTTTAAGAACAGAGTTGTGTTTCTAGCCATAAACAAAGGACATTGAGCCTATAATTAGTGATCCTAGGGAAGCTAAATAAGGAGAACCCAAAGAAAAACATATAGGCATCCTCCGGAATATTAACCTTCATCAGGTGATGAAAGGAGACAGAGACAGAGACCCACATTGGAGCACTGGACTGAAATCTCAAGGTCCAAATCAGGAGCAGGAGAGAGAGCATGAGCAAGGAACTCAGGACCGCGAGGGGGGCACCCACACACTGAGACAATGGGGATGTTCTATCAGGAACTCACCAAGGCCAGCTGGCCTGGGTCTGAAAAAGCCTGGGATAAAACCGGTCTCGCTGAACATAGCGGACAATGAGGACTACTGAGAACTCAAGAACAATGGCAATGGGTTTTTGTTCCTACTGCACGAACTGGCTTTGTGGGAGCCTAGGCAGTTTGGATGCTCACCTTACTAGGCCTGGATGGAGGTAGGTGGTCCTTGGACTTCCCACAGGGCAGGGAAACTTGATTGCTCTTTGGGCTAACGAGGGAGGGGGACTTGATTGGGGGAGGGGGAGGGAAATGGGAGGCAGTGGCGGGGAAGAATCAGAAATCTTTAATGATAATAAAAAAAAAAAAGAACAGAGTTGTTTGTGGTAGTGGCACCTTTAATCCAAGCACTCAGATGGCAGGTGCAGGCAGATCTCTGTGAGTTCAAGACTAGCCTAGCCTACACAGCCAGTTCTAGGACACACAGTGAGATCCTTCAAAAATAAAATAATAAATTAAAACAGAAAGAAGGACGAAGGAAATAAAGACAAGAAAAGATGAAGCAGGTTGAATCACTGCTTATTTAAAACTTCTAAGAACCTGGAGTTCTCACTGAAAATAAACTCCATTTATTTATAAAAAGACGTCTCCGAGGCTCCAGAAAGCCCAGCCGGTCTGGCCCTACCTCTAAGAGCCCACAAAGCGCCCAGCACATCCTGGGCAACCTCTGAGTACCTGTCCAACGAACCTTTAGGCTGTTTGCCCCTCTTCTGAAGTTACTGCAGTGCAGACACATGGCAGAGTACCCCAGTCTTTCCACCACGGTAGCTAGCACACTCTCCGCGTCACCCGGCCCATTGTGGCTTTCCCCTCAAATGTTAAGGTTTAGAAGACTAGTATTGTATAGGCAGGTAATGCTTTTTCTTTACAGTTTCCGTTAATGGAGCGAGTTCACCGTTACATGTCAGTTTTAACGCCACACTTAAAATGTTACAGCATCATCTAGCTTTTGAAATCGGTATTTTTAAAATGTATCTTATTTTATATGCTTTGGTGGTTTTGCCATGGGTGTTGGGTTCCCTGGAACTGGTGTTACAGACAGTTGTGAGCTGCCATGTGGGTGCTAGGGATTGAACCCGGGTCCTCTGGAAGAACAAGCAGTGCTCTTAACCACTGAGCCACCTCTCCAGCCCCACAGTGACCTTCCAAACACATACACTGGCCACTGTCCTCCAGGACTCCTCTGTCCATCATCTGAGTCCCCACCCCTGTGAGCAGACAAACAAGTATGCTTCTAGATGTAAGATGAGGGATGCTGGGAGATTTAACAGAGTCATGGGAATGGCATCAGGTGACATGGTCCCCAACGTCTGCCCCTTTTCTGGTCTTTCTTTGTTTGTTTTTCTTTTCTTTTTTTCTCCAAGATAGGGTTTCTCTGTGTAGTTCTGGCTATCCTGAAATTCACTCTGTAGAGCAGGGTGGCCTCAAACTCACAGAGATCTCCCTGCCTCTGCCTTCTGAGAGCTGGGATTAAGGGCGCGTGCCACCACCGGACATCTGGTCTTTCCTTCTGAAAACTCCAAGGAAAAGCTTCCCACTGAATGAGAAGATGCCTTTGACATCTTTGTGACGCTTGCCAGTCACCCATCCCCCTTTATTTTTGAGAGCGGGTCTTACCATGGTGCCCAGGCTTGCTGAAAACTCACAGACTTAAGTCATCCTCCTGCCATAAAGAATGAGACCAGCTCAGACTCTCAGTCTTTACTCAGGGGACAGAGTCTCAAAAACTAAAAAAAATTAAAACAAACAAGCACACAGAAAGGAAAGAAATGAAAGTAGAACTTTGCCCAGTTATTTCTGTCTACGGCGTAAAGTTAGCTTCCTGTCCACCTTAGTTTTGGAGGCACTTCCTGTTTGTGTCAGTGGCTATTTTGAGTCTAAAGAGAATGTTATGAACTGAAGAAAAGGTTCAAGGATGGAGAGGTCCACGTGGCCTGTGCTGCGGCTGAGACGCAGATGGGGAATGCGGACCTCCTCCTGTTGGTAGGCCGTCATTGGCTTCTCGGGCTTCAACTCCACCTCAAGTGGACTTTTCGTCTGCCCCGCGTTAGCCTCTGAGAAGCTTTCCATCTACACACATGCCACTCCCTTTCCCCGGCACCAGCAGTCTCTCCCTCCTTCCCAGCTCGCTGCCCCTCCTTGGCCCTCAACGGTGAGTGAGCTACGTGTTGCTTTTCCTCTACACGTGAGCAAGATGAGCTCTGGGAGGGAGGCGCCTCGTGGCACTACTTCTCTGTAATCCCAGAACGCCTCATCCTGGGTCTTTGCCCGTTGGCCTTTGTCACTTTCCAGGGTTCTTCCCACTGTGCCCACTGCACAAGGACTGAGTCATCAGTGGCTCCCCAGTGTCCTCATGGTGGCCTCTGGAGTCAGACAATGGGCACCCACCTGATCAGCTGTCACACCAGTTAAGAGCCTTTGGCAAGTCCCTTTCTTCTCCTTCACTTATATGACAGAACAGTAGCTGCCCAGAGAGTGGTGGAATTTCATTATGTCCGGCAAGGCAGGCGCAAAGAGGAAGCATTCCAGGAACATTGACTTGACATCATGACCCTACTCCACCATCAAACAGCTGTAAGGGATTCTGGGACCTTGGTCCCTTGGACCTCAGCTTGGACAGATACACAGACAGGAGAAATGTCAATCAAAGGTGATCTGGGCTTGACAACGGAGGAAGGTGGCAGTCTCGTCAATTTGGGATGATAGGTCATTCGTGCTACCTGAGACTTTCTTTGGCTCCTCAGGCTGCCTGTCACTCAGTGCTCTTTGTGTTTCTGGCCCTACTGTGAGCACTGAGGCCCTGCTGGGGATGCTAGGGTAAGAAGCTTCTGGTTCGTGTGTTGGAAAAGAACCTTTAAGGAAGGGCTGGCAGGAAGAGCCCCATAGAAGGCCCAGGTCTCAGTGAGCCCGTAGTTTCTTCACTTTTCTCAGTTTGGGTTTTACTGTCTCAGAATGAGGGTACTACTGTTTGCCACCTTCCGGATATTGTTTAGCAACAGAAATGGGAACCAAATTCGAGGCTCTGGCTGCCTACACTGAGCCTGGAGGGCAAAGGGCAGGTGAGGTGGAGGAACCAAGGTCGGGGAATTTATGGCAGTCTGAGGTTTATGGTTTTGATATGGATTTATTAAGCACAGTTTAGGGCCGAAATGTTCTCCTCCGGTCCCCACCCCCACAGCCATGTTGGCAGGAGTGGAAACAGAGCTTATTGCAACATCATCCAAACATTTCCTGGTGTTCAGGGCTAAAGGGAGGGACAGGAAGCTGGAAGTGGCCCCAGGACCCAAGAAGGGCAGTTAGTGGGTGCCCCTGAAGATAGAAAGTGAATGGCTAGTCTCTCCCCAGAAACGGTGTGAGGAGAAACGGTGTGAGGGTAACCTCCCTGCAGTCAGTGCCCCTGGTTTACAGCTGGGGTTTGTGGAAGTGGAGCGGTCTGCCCTGCAATCTGCCCTGCACGGCACTGACTGCAAAGGGATACAAACGCCACTGTAGCTGGGCATCGGAAGGTCCCCCATCCCTGGATGCCCTGGGGTGCTGGATACATGGGTTTTCCATGAGAAGAGCCCTGCTGTCCCATTGGTCAGTTGTGATGGTGAGATGACCCACTGTGGCCAGTTTTAGATCACTGACAATATCAGGAAAAGAGTTGGGAAGAGAAGTGGATACCCAGCTTCCACATGCTGGCTCTAGCTCAGCCCTCACGAATGCGGGGATGTGATCGTAGGGGCTGGACATCAGGCCATCTAACTAAGGGGAAAGGACCAAGATGACTAGCGGCCTGGCTGCAGATGGTCACACACATACATACCACTTGGTTATTCTTGCTCTTATGACATCCTGGTGGCCATGTGTCTCAAAGGTTGAGGTGGCCCCCAGAAGGGCTCCATGTTGGAGCCTCTGACTATTCTTCCAAATCTTTGCACGTCCTCTCTCTCATCCCTTCCTTGTTTAGGAGGGAAGACCCACTTTTGCTCTCCTCATACACCTGCTACCCTGAGTCAAGGAGCCAGGGCTGGGGCTGGGAAAGTAGATCCATTGGTAAAGCGCTTGTCTTGTAAGCATGAGGAATTGAGTTCAATCCCCAGAACCCATGTATCAAGGCTTAGGTGTGGAGTCACATACTTTAAAATTATTTAATGTGCACGAGTGTTTCCCTGCATATGTGCCTGTGTACCACATTTGTGTTTGGTGCCTTTGGAGGCCAGAAGGGGGAGTTGGATTTCCTGGAACTGGAGCTATAGACGGTTGTGAACCATCGTGTGGGTGCCAGGAATTGAACCCTGGTCCTCTGGGAGAGCAGTTGGTGCTCTTCAAGCATGAGCCATCTCCCTGGGCCCTGGCAAAAGCTTTCAATCCCAGTGATGAAGACAAGCAGATCCTTTGCCAGGGTTTGCTGGCCACCAGCCTGGCCTAATCAGTGGACTCCATGCCAGTGAGAGACCTTGTCTCCAGAAACAAGATGGATGATGCCCTTGAAACAACACACAAAAAACCACAGGAAATCACTCTCTGCCCTCCCCTGGGCATCAGCACATATACACATATACACGTGCAGTCTTCCATATGCAAATGCAAAAGCACACACGTGAATGTTCACATACACACACACACAAGCACGCACACACACACACACGGATGGGGTGGGGTGGGATGGGATTTCTCCTTCTGCTTTTCAAAGAAAATCACCTCCCTGAGCCTCAGTTTTGCCATCTATATGATGGGAGATTATCCATAAAGTTTAAGCTCTAGGTAGCAAGACTGAAAAGGAGGCAATCTTATCCAGTGTGAATGTCCCAGACTCTTATTCTGACACCAAGGGGAAAAAGACACCAATACAAGGGCTTAGAAAACATATGTGCCATTTATTATTTTTGGATAAACTTATGCTAAAACACAAGAGTAAGAACCTATTTTGAGATTTTGGGGTTTTTTGACCCTTTGGGCAGTAATGGTGGGATTTGGGGATCAATATGGGACCCCAGTGATGTTTGCATGTGCAAACTAGTCTGATGGGGGGGCTATTTTATGAATGCTGGGTATGAAGTTCACGATTCCTATTACCAGGGTAGGCCATAGAGAATGGCCAAGGCGAATGGCATGGTTGTCACAAGAAAGCAAGGACATCTGTGTCCAATCCTCCCTTCTGTTGTGTCTACTTCAGGAAAGCCTCCTGAATGCTGGAAGCTTCTGAGAGTTCCCTGAACAAAGGAGGGTGGTCTGGGGGAAGAGCTTAGCACCCACCCTTCTCTACCACTAGCTTGTACTTAGTCCATTGTATTATAGCAGGACCAAAACTCAGAAGAAAAAACTCCAACATAGTGTCCTCAGCTTATAATCAGAAGGGTAAACTTTTCTTTATTTCATGTTTCCCATATTGTAATAGCTATTAGTGTGGAATGGATTTCTCCTTCAGAAAGGATGGACGGGGGGGGGGGGGGCAACGGCTGACCCCTACACCAGAAGACTGCTACCCCTGAAGGCCAACATTTCCTACCCCTCTCATGAACATTACTAGGGATGGAGAGGCAAAGAGTGGGAGGCAATGTCCAGGAGGAGGCCGGCTGTCCATCAGAGCAGTCTAAGCGATCTGCCTGGAGCCTCTGGGGACACTGGAGTGAGGATGGCCAAGGGAGCTTTGAGGGCTCTGAGCATGGGTAAGTCTGTCCTGAGACCCAAGATGTGGCCTTAAGGGATTAAGGACAACCCATCCTAACCATCCCAGACTGTGGTGTTTTTTTCTTTAAGCAGGTGGCCCCAGTACCCCTCCGTTTTATGGAGGACCCTATCATTGAAGCTGGGATTTCTGGACACTGGGGTGCTAGCTCCACCCGCTCAGAAGCGCCAGCCCTGATGGAACGTGGTAGTCAATCTCATGGCTCTTTCCTCCTGCCTATCACACCTCCAACCTTGGAAACATTGGTCAGTGGCACTTTGTAGGGGCTCCTCACAGCCATCCAGAGTCAGGCAGGGGCTAAGTGCTGACTGCTGGGGATTAGCAGTTCCAGAATGCAGCTTGCATGCAGCTCCTCAAGCAAGCCTGGCCCAGGCTTTCTTATCCCTCTCCTGCCCCTCACCCAGACTATCTCAGCCCTGGACTCCCAGACTAGACCCATCCCTCTTGCAGGAGCCATACCCTTGCTGCTCCTCACCCACACTTGGGGAGAGTAAAGGACAGGAGTCATGAATCCGCTCGACTACTTCTCAGCAAACAGGATTCTGGACTTCCAGTGGGACTTTAGAACACCCTCTAGCTGACACGTTCTGGAAAGAGCAAGCCTCTGGCGTTGATACCGGTAAAGGATGGTGAAATCTCCGAGTTCCATCACAGGGGAGACAAGAGCTTCCTATGAGACAGTTAAGATCCTGCACTTTCATCTTCTGAAGATTCTATGAGATAGCGGACGTCAATGCCTATGGCACCATCTGGGAGTATGAGAGAGCTTGACAGGCCCTGGGGACGGCCCTGACCCATTGCTTTTTCCCAGCCCCAGGCTCTAGTCTGGCCTCCTTGCTCCATCTCCGTAGCCCTCCCTCTGCAGGATGTGTTCAGCTTCTGACAGCACCACACCGCAGCTACTTCCGACTTCAGCCTAGCATTCAAGGTTCCGTAGTCCCCAGTGTGTGTCCCATCTCAAGGCTATGGAAACGGATTTCTTCATTGTCTCCCTCCCACACTATGTTTCTTACCTCTGAGCCTTCCTTCAGGCTCCTGGAAACTGGTCTGTCACCTGCTGTGCTAGCCAGAAGCCCACTCTTTCCTCCCAAAGGACAGAGGCAGAGCTTGCCTCTCTCTAGACGCTTTCCCCATGGCTCCCAACCTCTCTCTACATTCTGTTGCAATTGTCTCCCCTTGGATGACTCTCTGCTATAGGAAGCCATAGGGCTCATGGCTCCAAAGGTATAGCCTAGTACGGGAGGGAAGAATCGTGCTGGTGTTGGCAGAGGTGGGGAGAGAGGTGGTGACTCCTACCCTCTGCCTCACCCGGGTCAGTGCTTACAAAAGGTTCTCAGAATGAATGGGGAAATGGTGGCCACATCTTCCTCAGCCTCCCGAGAGGTGGCTTTGGAGAAGAAGGTAACAGTGGAGGATGGGAAAGGGGGTCGCCTGAGGTTGGCACAGCGGAAGAGAGAGGAGTACCACACTGCAACTGACTCAGCCTCAGGAGCTTTGCATCCAGACCCCTGACCAGCACCAGGAAGGAAGAGGCCCCAGCAGCGGGAGGGAAAGGGAGCTGTGTTTCATTCAACAAGGTCCTGCAACATCTGCAGACAGTCATCCTTCGGGGAGAAGAAGCTGAGGGAAGATATGGATGAAGATGAAGACAGTGGCTTCAACTTGGGAAGAGTGGTCCAGGCAGCAGAAAACTTCCCAGCTGGGGGCTCCTCAAGGCGAAGCCCTGCCCTCCGGGGTGTGGGGTCAGGGGTGGCAATGCATGTGGAATTCAGCCCATGGTTTTGGGCTCTGCACCCTTTCCATGGTTGCTCTGGGAGCGGCCCCTTTTGTCACATCTTCCTTGCTGTGACTAAGTTACACCCAGGTGCTCTCTGAGGGTGTGAGCCAGCAGAACCCCTGACCCCCAGCGGCTTGCTAGATGACTTCTTGCTTGGTGATAGTTGGCTGGGGGATGGCAGAGGGAGGCTTGACAATGGTGGCAATGGCTCCAGGCAGAAGCTTGTAGGGTTCAGATCCTGAGCCACTTGGTGGTGAGGGCTGCGGAGTCTCAGGAGTGGCTGAAGGGAGAAAGAAATTGAAGTCGCTCAGGATTCCAGCCTTTGTGGGAATAACCAAAGAGCCTGGGAAAGCCCTCCCACCTGCTGAGACATTATATAAAATAAGATGACGGATCCAATCCCTAAGGTTGTTACAGCTCAAACTTCTACGTTCTATGAAGTCCTCCCAGCCATCTGTCCACCGTTTGATATGGAGACTCAGGCTGCTTTTTCCAGGCCAGGGCCCAGGTGTGACTGTTCCCAAAGGCAATACGAAGTGTGATAAAAAATATTCTCAGAAGAAAGAGCAGAAACGGAGGCCCTGGGCTAACTGGTTTGAAACTGGCGTGTCTTCAGTCTTTGGGAGAAGAGTAACACAAACGAAAAGGCTTCGTTCCCATCGCAGTTTGGGTGAGTGACTTTCACCTGCGTGGCTACTTTCATTTTGAAGACAACTTTCCCAAGACCAAACTCAATGAAATCCCTTTCATCCCAGTGGCCACCTCATCCCATTGACGATTAGTCACTGACGATTCCCCCTCAGATGATGGCCGTAGCCTAGTGGGCAGTCCTACTGAATTGCCAGTCTCTTTCAGCTGCCCAGAGGACGGCGTCATTCATCAGGCCAGCCCTATTTCAACGAACACTTTCACCCGGTGGACAATTCCATCTAATGGAAACCTCAGCCAACAAACACGCTCAATGGTCCCCTCACCTAGTGGCTTGCCTCGTTCGGTAGACATTGTCCGTCACTTTGCTGAATGCATAGCCTCCCTGAATAAAGAGCTTTAACCAACAACACCCTTATCCCCAACCCCGTTCCTTGCTCTGGAACACAGAGAACTGTGTTCTTGGTTCCACCTTCTAGACGCAATCTCCCCCCCTGCCTCCTTTCTTAGGTCCCCTCCTCCTCCTTACCCCTTGCAGGGTAGACCCCAGGCTGCCCACCTGCCTGCCCCCTGGGTCGGGGCCACTCACACATCTGTCCATTGCTGAGGTGAGAGGGCATCGTGTTGGCAACTATGACGTTGGTGCCCATGTGTTCCTGCATCAGGTGAGGGTGCAGGGGGTGGTGGGCGTGGGGTGCATCACTGGCAGACCCTGTAGACAGAAACAAGGGCATCATCAGTCAGGACCGGAAGTCTTGGAAAAGGACCACAGCCTTGTGGCACCATTTCCCCAGTGTGGCGGTCAGCCTACTCATCAAGACTAACAGTACCTCTTGGGCGCTATTCCTGGGTTAGTGTAATGTGAAAATCACCAGGCGTGTCTGTGGGCTTCGTGGCTTGAAAGAAACCAGCACTTCTGAGTTTAAATACAATGAGTGAGTTCTTTGGTTTCATGGTAAAATGGTCAGTGGGCACCTATCTTGTCCTGAGCTTATGGCACTTTCAATTCTTTACACAATTTCATCCTCCCGTTAATTCTAGCGAATGAACACCATTATCATCCATACTACAGATGGGATAACAGTATCCAGAGGTATTATCTCACCCAAATGTGTCTGGCGAACAGACCACAACTCCTGATGCTGGCGGCGGTGGCACCTGAGCCACCACAGCCGCCAGCTCACAGGGTCGCCGAGAATGCGGTGAGTTCCTGCCTGACAGTGGTCCTCAGGTGGGGTGATTTTGTCCTCTTCTGGAAGGCAGTTTCTGGAGATATTTTTTATTGTGATTCCTGGAGAGATTCTACTCATATCTCATGGACAGAGGCCAGACGTGCAGCTAAACAACATGCAGGACATCTCCGCTCAGAAGAACCACGCCTCTCCAAATAGCAACAGTGCGGGGGGCACAGAGCCTTGGCTTCCGTCTGGAGGTGGCTGCACCCTGCATCATTTCTCCAGCCTCCGGTTTTACTTCTCCTGCTGACTCTGTCACCCACCGCAGACCTATGTGTTGAGGGGCTAGACCTGATGCCTCATTTTCCCCTAAGGGGCGATCGTGGTCACCTCAGCTCTGGCTCAGCTCTGCTGCGTGGGGAGCACCATCCAAGGCTTGTCTGCCCTGTCTCTGCTTCATCACTCTCCCCTTTACCTGTTGCCTACTCTGTGATGCTCTCCACACCTGGTTTCCATCCCCCAAACCCTCTGATGCTGCTCACAGCAAAGGACCGAGACCCTGCAAGCTTCCCCTCTCCTCCCCCTCATTTAACCCCACTGTAGCCCTGTCCTGAAAGCACCTTTTTTGGGACTCTGTAATTTTCCTGCCTTTCTCCCATTGCCCCTGACGGGTCTTCTCTAAAGCCTTCCGTGACACATCTTCTGACTTCTGATGCTAGAAGACCCGAGGCTGCCTTTCCTCTATTCCTGAGCCATCGACTCACAGTCGAGGTTTGTCCTGTTTGAATATCCAATACACCTCCCGTGTCAAGTCCAGATGGATCTTCTGGGTCATCTGCTCATCACCCAAGACCCAGATTCAAGTCGTCCCCCCATCTTCATTGCCAGTAAATTATTCCACGATTGTTTCCGCCACTCAAAGCAGAACTTGACCCTTTACTTTTTCTCTTCCGTCACTCCCTGCTTCAGCATCTGTGGCATCCAGAGAGCCTCTCCTCTGCCTGCTCTACCTCCACATTTTAAGTCACCATTGTCTCAGATGGCAGAAGAGAGTTACATTCCTGGGCGCTTCCAGTGCCCCCTGTAATTCACTATTGACCCCTAAATCAGACTGGCTTGTTTAAAATTTAGCTGAATTTTCAGTCTCTTGACAAGAGTTGCAGAGAGAATAAAACACAATTCCCCTCCCCATTTTTCTTCCTATCTTCCCTCCCTCCCTTTCTTTCTTCTTCCTTCCTTCCTTCCTCCCTCTTTTCTCCTTCCTTCCTTTTCTTCCTTCCTTCTTTTCTCTCATTCTTTCCTTCCAAAGTCTCACTATATTTCCCAGGCTGCCTCACAAATCCACGGTCCTCCTGCCTCAGCTTCTCTGTTGCTGGAATTACACAGTTTGCTCCTATATAAAGCTCATTTTTCTTTTCAAGACAAGGTTTCTCTATGCATCCCTGGCTCTCCTGGAACTTTGTAGACCAGGCTGGCCTTCAGCTCAGAATTCAGAGCTCCAACTGCCTCTCTCTGCCTTCCAAGAGCTGCAATTAAAGGAATATGTGGACCACCACTGCCTGGCCTAAAAGTGACATTTTTGGCCATGGCCCATCAAGCCCTGTTTATGACTTGATTTCTAATTAATTTCCACCTTCATCTCCTCCATCTCTTACACAAATCTCAGCTCAGAGCTTGGAACAAATGACTTCTGCTTGCAATACCTTTCAAGATATTACAATCTACTTATTTTTATCTACCAGTCTTAGATACTACTTCAGGGAGGCAGCTCTTGGTCGACTCACCTAAAGGTCTTCACATAACCAATTTTTAATTGTTCTGCTATTCATTTGGCTAATGCCCATGACATTCTCCCCTCCTTTCAAGAGTGATTGACTGACTCATGCTCGACCCTCAGTGTCTGAACAAATGGACCTCTGTCCTTATCTCCACATTTTTCCTGATGACAAACCGAGTCCTACACACAAGGCTCCCACTGAGGAAGCACTGGAGTCTAGAGGCCAGCTCAGGTCCACGAGAAGCCTGTCTCCCAAGAGCCAGCACTACAGATCAACAAAGAGAGGACACCCCCGCCCTGCCCTGTGCTCCGGACCTCCGAGCAGCATCTCCTGCAGCAGGTTGTCGATCTTGGCCATGCCAAAGAGCTTGATGAACTGGATCTGTTCGATCATCTGCCAGGTGATGCTCTGCAGGGTTGGCAGCAGCAGCAGCAGCTCACCGAAGCGGCCCCGAGAGTCGTACTGACGGTCGTTGATGTAGTCCTCCAGGCTCACCTGCACCTGCGACCGCAGCCGCTTGATCTTGCCTGGGTCACTCAGTCCCTTGGCATCTGCAATGGGAGAGGTGGTCAAGGAGCATCAAATCCCCTAACCTGTAGGCTCCAACTGGGCGACTTACTGACCCTGGAACACAGGGAGTCTTTTTTATTAATTAATTTATTATTAATGAATTATCTGTTTTATTTTATGTGCATTGGTGTTTTGCCTATGTGTGTATCTGTGTGAGGATGTCAGATCCCCTGGAACTGGAGTTACAGACAGTTGTGAGTTGTCATATGGGTGCTGGGATTTGAACCTCTGGAAGAGCAGCCAGTCCTCTTAATTGCTGAGCCTTCTTTCCAGCCCCATGAACCAGGGAGTCTTAATCTGGGACAAGTTAGTGCTGGGACAAGAATTTGGGGTCCTCAACAGCTAGCTTCCTCTAGAACAAATAGTGGTTTAAGATCCAGGCTTAAAAAGATACAAAGCCTGGTCCTTCATGTTACAGCCTCACTTCTCTTTATAGTTTTCTTACACTGTGCTACGGATCAAACTGAGAGTCTTGTACACACTAGGCTAATGCTCTTCTATTGAGAGCCCTAGTCTCTCTTTGTCTCAGGCAAGGGGAAATAAGGTAGACTTGGCCAGTTCATGCAACTATTTGCCGGAAGAATCATGATGTGAACTTGGGGTTTCTGGCCAACAGATGAGATTCCACCATCCAGACCCTGCATTGGCCACATCAAGACAGTTTCCCCTCCCCTCCCCTGCCTGCTGCTGTCTGTCTGTCACCTGGGGACCCCGATGAGGCTTCAGTTCCTCTAGCAGAAAGAGACCCCGCCCACACTTTGCACTTTCTTTTATTCAGTCAATTATCTTTTATGGAATACCTGTTCTATCCCAGCCTGGAGTAGGTCTCCCTGCCCTCAACCAAGCTGCTGACTCTGCCTTGGGGCCAGGAATATCGCATCTGTCACTGAGGAATGACCACCCGCTCAGCCCGGAGTTTTGCACCACAGGACTGGAACTAGACCCTTGCCCTCTGGGAAATGGGAATTGCAAGCAGAAAGCAAGACCGTGAGTTGGAGAGACATGTCTAAGTTAACAGCCCAAAGTACAAATTCGTGTTCTTCAGGTTCCTAGTTGTGTGACCTTGCTAAATCAATCAGCTTCTCTACACTTTCTCCCTGTTTGGATCTGGGGTGAAGATGGTTCCTAACTCACGGGAATCATGCTATATGTACTCTGCATGAAATGTTTAAAACTGCGCACCTGGGCGGCCTCGATAAATGGCAGTCATTTTCCTCTTGGTTGCTTTTAATTGCTAGAGGACATCTCTGTGAAATCAGGGACCAGCACCAAGGACAGCGCTGAGCGCCCAGCGGTCAGGTCCTGCGCTCCAGCAGGTAAGGGAAGACAGGAAGTCTCAGATAATGAGAAACAAAAGCAGGCTTTGTGCAAAGATTTGACTACAGACGTGCTGTGCAAACTCAGGGATAAGAGTCAGCACAGTCACCAGGGAGAGGACAGAGAGAGACTGAAGGAAGGTGGGGGAGGGGATTCGGTATCCTCATTCCAGCAAGTGAAGGGCAGAAGAGGCTGCCTGTCGCTGACAGGACAGGAGTAATGCGTATTGCTGAAAGCTGCAGCGCTGATCCACAGAGACAGGAGGGCAGCAGTAATGAAGGGTGGGAGAAAGGATGCTCGGGATGATGGACAAGAAGGAAGATGGGAAAAGTAAAACGCAGGCCTTTGCAATCTGTGCCCTGCAAAGCCCTTCCTCCCTGGGAACTCTGGTCTGCCTCATGGGGTTGATGAATGACTTCTAGTGTCATAAGGCAAGTGAGTCCATCAGGAACGTGACGACAGGTCTGGGGATGCGAAGGCTAGGAGGTGCGGATGGTACCTGGGTCGAAGAAGATGATGGCCTTGAGGCAGGCATACTCATTGTCATCGATCTGCAGCTCCTGGAAGGGCAGGACCAGCTCATCGAGGATGCGAATGGACACACGGCTCATCTCTGCTAGCTCTGGGCAGTGCCGAGGGACAATGTAGTCATTGCCTGGATGGGTGAAGGGGGGAAGATGGGACTGTCACGTTGGTTGACGTCTGTCACTCTTGACTGTGATTTGTGTGCCTGGTGCTCTTGGGGAGTTACTGGGGTCACCATGCCCATTTTACAAATCGGAAACCCGAGGCCAATGGAGGAAGGTGAATGCCTGAAGTCTTAGTTTTTTTTCAGAGGCCTTTTGTGTTCCCCCAAACTCCTTTTATCTGCATGACTCAAGATGAAGGAAAGCCAAGGTCCACTTGGGAGGCACTAAAGCGTCAAGGTCAAGGGATAGACTCCGGAATTGGGTCACACCATCTGAATGGTTCTGTCATTTACGGCTGGTTATAGTTAGTTAACATATTTGACTTGTTTGTGCCTCCGTTTTCTTCATCCAAAAAATGGGAATATCTAGCAACTATCTTGGGGTTGTTGTACTGAAAGGGTTTATTTATTATTTATTTATTCTGGGGGAGCAGTCTGTGTACTATGGGGCATGCACAGAGGTCAGTGCACAATCTCAGGAGTCGACTTTCTCTTTCCACCACTTGGATCCCTAGGCTTAAACTCAGATTGCAAATCTTGGCAACAGGTGCTGTTCCCAACCAAGCCAGTTTAAGGTCTCGCTAGTGCTGTTTCTAATGATCTCAACTGATAGTTGCTAGATTTTTTTTAAATTATATTTTATTTTTGTTGAAGATAGGGTCATGTTATGCTTCTCAGGCTGACTTGAGCCCTCCACATAACCCACCCAGGCATGTCTTGACCTTGTAAACTTCCTGCCTCAGCTTCCTAAGTAGCTGGGATTACCAGCTTGCAACAGTGTATCCAGTTTGGGATGTTTTTGACCGGCCTGCGTGGTCCGTGTATGTGGAGATACTCTTCCTTCCTGGGTGTACCTAGCTGGGCTCCACCCCTCCAGCTCTGTCTGGGACCAGCAGCCCCCTCACCTAGGAGCAGCACGTCCTTGAACACCATGGATCTCTTGGTGGCTCCGAGCAGCAGGTGTTCGCCCGCATGCGCTCTGAGCAGGGCCACCTGAAAGAGAGACGGGGTGAAGTCTAACAGCTGCACGCCAGGAAGGCTGCTCATAGTCAGGGCAGAGGTCTTGGCAAGGTGGCTCTGTGTCCCCTCTGCCTTTACTTACCTGAGCTCTGAAACACACCCCACAAAACCTCTGCCTTCCTCCCATGACTGACGGAGCGAGGTGTATAGACAGTATTCTACAGAGACCAGGAAGGTGGAGCCTGTGCTCTCCAAACCAGGGCACCTTCAGTTCACTCTGCTCTTGAACTGGTGTGTTTCCATCTCTGGGCAAGGAGCCATGCCCCGGTCTCATCAGGGCATAGGCCATACCTGGTGTGCATGCCTCAGATCAGACTCTCAAGAGTGTCAACTTGTCCCAGATGTTTTAAAACTGTGGGTCCCGAGGTCCTACCAGCTGTAGGGAACTGTTAAGGCACCTTAGGGAAAGTCATAGTCTTGGGCTGAACTACTAGTGATTCTGGGTCTGTGTGTAGGAACTGGACCTGAAGTATGCAGGAGCTTCCCTGTTGGTTCCAAAGCTGCACTGAGTTTGGGAAGTCACTGGTGCTATAGATCTCCATGGCGCCTGTACTGCGGATGCTGTAAGATTCTGGGATTCTCAGAGAATCTATGTGAGCTTCCAGACGAATGTCTGTTCTGAGAATGTGCTCCCACCAAGTACAGGGCATCATCAAGCCCTGTCTTTTCGTGGCAGTCTGTGAAGACTGAAGTTCAAGGTCAAGTCTGAGTGTTTCACAGGCTGTCATCTGTGCTTTAGAGCTGTTGTTCTTAGTGCTTGTGTGAAGACCAGAGAACGACAGCAGGCTGATGTCCCTGGGGATCTGTGTGCTCAGTGAGAGGCTGCAGGTAGCAAGCCATGCTGCGAGGGGAGGTGCTGCTCTGTGCTCTTTCAAATATTAGATGCCCACAATGTGTCATTCTTTTAAAAAATGTATTGGCGTGTGTGTGTGTGTGTGTGTGTGTGTGTGTGTGTGTAGCGCAGAGAACAGCGATTCTCTCCTTTTACCCTGTGGGTCCTGGGAATCAGCCTTGACAGCAAGAGCCTTCGCCTGTTGAACCATCTCACCATCCCTCCTAGACACTCGTTTAGACAGTGTGGGGACACCACGGTCTCTGAGCTCACAGAACCGTCAGGCTGAGAGAGTGAGAGAAAAGGGATTGGTAACGTAGGCCAGGGGATAGAAGAGGATGGTGCTGCCATAGGCAAGTGGAGGGGAAGAAAAGAGGGAGCAGGAGAGAGGGAGGGAGAAGGAAAGGAGCTCAGAGCAGCGAGACAAGAGAGGCCGCGGCCATGGGAACGCACAGTAAGCCTCTTCAGCCTAGAGAGTCCGCAGAACACAGCAGACACGCAGATCTGTTCTGAAACAAGTGAAACAAGTGGAGAGGGGAATGAATGCCCGAGCCGTGTCCCCAAATCTCACAGGTAGCCTCAGCCACGGTAGGCAATATGGTCTCCTTATGTACCATGCATAGGTTCCCAGGTCCAACCCTCAGACATGGCAGCTGAGGTGGGGTGTGGGCAGGCAAGGGGGCATTAATGATTGGCCCGTGTTACTGGCCACCCATCACTGCCCTCAGAGAATGCTCTGAGCCCCAGCCAGGGAGGTTTGGGTGGGAAATAGAGGTTAACAATTGCTCAGCTTGGGGGTATCTTGTTGTCCTGCTAAGTTCCTGGGAAGGAACAGAGGGGATTAAACATTAATTCAGGCTCTCCAGCAGAGGGACAGGGGCTGAAGCACGAGGAGGAGTGGGAGAAGTCAGGGACAGACAGCTTGGACATGATCCCTGACTGTCAGTCAGTTCTCCAAAGGAGGGATGTCTCTAGGGTCCAGACCCAGCAGGAGGCTAAGGAGCAGCCAGGCCAGTGTTGTTGACCTAGAGTGCCCTATGGCTTCCTTCCTTCCTTCCTTCCTTCCTTCCTTCCTTCCTTCCTTCCTTCCTTCTTTCTTTACTTTTTCTTTCTTTTCTTTTTTTTTTTTCTGAGACAGGGTTTCTCTGTGTAGCTTTGGAATCTATCCTGGAACTCACTCTGTAGACCAGGCTACTCACAGAGATCCGCCTGCCTCTGCCTCCCAAGTGCTGGGATTAAACGCATGCATGTGCCACCACCACCTAGCTGCCCCATGCCTTTCTTATAGGTGTTTAAAGAGGCAGCGCAGTTTCTGGCTTCTGCAGAGAGAAACAGCTGTGGGTCTGTGTAACTTCTCTGAGGCATTAAGACTGTATGCAGCCAGGCATGGCGGTGCACGTCTTTAATCCCAACACTTGGGAGACAGAGGCAGGCGGCTCTCTGTGCGTTTGAGGACAGCTTGATGCACAGAGTGAGTTCCAGGCCAGCCTGGGCTACATGGCGAGACCTTGTCTCAAACCGAAAACAATCCCCAAATAACAAGACACAAGATGCTGCAATGTCAAACTTGTGGGCAAAGAACTGGGGATTTCAGTTCTTGGAAGGCGACTGATTCTGTCTTCTTGCCCAGGCAGGGAATATGTCTGTGGAGGCCAAGGAGTGTGTGTATTGGGAGCCATTGGACGAGACATTTCAGAAACTCACCCATCCAAAGACGCACACAGCCCTGCTACCCCGGCACTTTCCCTCCCTGACCCCATTTCGGGAGTCCAGAGAAGGGGCCTTGGTATACCAAATGCTGACAAACCATCTTGGGGGAAAGCAAGAGACATAACACTAGGGTGGGCAGGGGAGGTTCAGCTGAGGTGCTGTTGCACCAGCCTGGACTTTTCAAACAAGAATGGCCCCAGTTCTGACAACCCTCTTCAGAGATAACTTCCACTTGGTAGATAAGAACTCTGGGACTTGGAGTAAAGTAATTTGCCCCAAATCACTCAGGGAACTGGTCTTAAAACCAGAGCTTAAGTCAAATTTCCTGATTCCTGGTTTTAGGTTCCTGTCAACACCTCCAAGAATGCTGAATGATGCGGTGGTTAAGAGTCTGGACTTTGGAGCATTTCTGGCTGGTTCTAATCCCAGTGATGCAGGTTATTGGCTGTGTTACCTTGAGTGATTTACTTAACCTCTTTGTGCCCTGGTTTCCTCACCTGGAAGATGGGAAACATTCCTGCTTCATAGTCCTTAGGGAGACTGAGTCAATATTTGTAGATTGATTTAAACAGTTCTGGGAGCACGTGAGCGATATGCGTTTCATTGAGTAAAATCAAATCAGCCCAAGGCTATGTCTTGGGTAGGTCAGCTGGGCCCTGATGGCCAGTGTCCACCTCTGCTCCCAGAACATGTGCCCTTACCTGGTCATCCAGAAGGAGCTCACAGAAGGCTGGGATGTACTTGGCCCACTCGACCAGAACCAGCAGCTGTTCTTTCATGGACTCGCACACGTCTGTAATATTGGCGATCTTCTTTGCCCGAATGTCACCATTGATCCCAGAGATGGGAGACGTGATCTGTGGGACACAAGGGAATGCTGGGGAAAGTGGGGTTTCCCTGAACTTCCCTAGGAAGTCCCCTGTCTGGTGGCAGCTCTGCCTGGACTGCCGGGTCAGTAAGCAGCTCTGAGCAGAGGGACAGGGAGGACTCAGAAGCAGGGAGCACTCCATTTGGACGGCCACCTGCCCCCTGCCCTGCTCCCGTCTCATCTAGCTCCTCCCTTGGGTGTAAAAGGGCATCATCTTTATCTCATATATGAAGTCACCTTGGCCCAGAGAGGGGCTGTGACTTGTCTGAGGTCGTGCCAGAGGGTGACTGAGCCCATTTGCCACCTTGTGGCAATTGCTACTGCTTTTTGGTAGGACTGCCCTTGAACCCTCAAGGAGAGCAGTTTGTGTGGCCTGTGAACATGGCCACTGTGATGAACTAGACAGACCCCCCCCCATGCCAGACCTAGGTTCGAGTTCTCTCTGTCACAAAAGCTGTGTGTGGCATTGGATTTGGGTTTCCTTCCACGGTATCTGTGGCCCTTTCTGTGTGAGGCTCCAGGGTCTGGTGGGAGGAGGCTGAGGTGGAAGAAGTGAGCTCCCCCTGAGAGGGAGCCCAGGGAGGTGAGAGGGTCCCTTGGTACCTGCTGAGACAGGACCTCTGCCTGCAGGAGCGCATTAATGGAAGGCAGGCTGCTGTCCTCGTAGCTTGACCTCCGCGTGCTGATTCGATCCCGCTCATTTTGGACAGCTATGAGAAGGGCAGAGAGAGGTAAGAAGGAGCCCTGAGGGAGGGGGATGTCCCACAACCGGTAAGGAGTTGGGCGTTATGGAAAGAGAGGCTTCAACCTGGACTGAGGCTGCCAGTGTGCTGCAGGTGGACGTGTACCGAGTGTGTGTGTGTGTGTGTGTGTGTGTGTGTGTGTGTGTGTGTGTGTGAGCATACATGTGCCATGGTGCCATCTGTGGAAGTCAGAGGACAAATTGTAGGAGTTGGTTCTTTCCTTCTACCACGTGGTTCCCAGGAATGGTCAAATCAGGTTATTGTCAGGCTTGGTGTCTGACGTCCCACTGAGTCATTTTTGCCTGTCACGTGTGGGATTTTCTAACTCTGTTTGCAAAGCTCCCCAGACACCAAAGCTTCCCCCTGCCCTGTATACTGAAGGCTGAAGGAATGACAGATCACTGTGAGGGGCAGGTTAGCGAAAACTCCGAGGAGGACAGACCAGTCTGAGTAGTGCGGAGAGAATCTGCCACCATCCCAGATTCATGACTCTTGCTTTCGAGTTGATTGGGCCCTTCCCTTCCAAATGATCCACCCTTTCCTCCTCTGTGACACAGAGATGGCCTTGAGATTCCTGAGTGCCAGACAGAAGTCCTGGGTTGGGACCTGGAGGCCTGGCTGCCCTAGTGGACTGTCTGCTGGGAAGAATCCAGTTCTCTAGACTAACCTGGGAGGATGAGGGAGAAAGCAATCTCTTTCCTCCCCACATCAGGAACTCTCCAGAAATCAAGGACCAAAGGCCTTGTCTCTTAGTCCTCCAGCCCACCATCCACCCCAGTCGACTCAGTACAGGCCTAAGGTGTCAGACATCCTCTCCACCTATCCCCTGGAGTCTGAGGGGCCTCGTTGTGGAAGGAGTGAAAATGAGGCTACAGAGCGTTCTCTCTGTGATGTTGGAAACACCTTCCCCGGGGCCTCTGCTTCCCCATCTCTCCAAAGCTCCTTCCCCTCAGCTCCCTGCCTGTCTTCCATCTTAGAAATTGGCAGGCAGTGTCTGCCCTGTATGCAGACACCCCCATACACTCTGGCGCTCAGGGACCTTCTATGTGGCGGCTGTCATACCACTCTCCCCTGGGCTGGACCAGGTCCTCCTAGAGGTCCTGAGAACCGAAGCACCTGGCTCTCCCTTTTTGAGTTGAGCTGCTCTCAGGGATCCCTCTGAACACACCCAGGTCTCGTATCACATTCTTGCTCAGAATGGCTGTCTCAGCATCTTATCACAGCTCCTTTGGATGCCCCCCCGCCCCCCCCCGTCACTTGATCTGTCCCCGACACCTGCCCTTCACTATGTCTAGATATCCAGACAGGCCACAAGAAACAAGAAACAATAAAAACAGAACAACAACAAAAGTCACCTCAGGTGCCTTTTCAGCCTCCTCTGACAGTGTTGTGCCCCAAACTCTGCCCTCTTTTCCTGTTTCAATTTCCCTATCTATTGTAGCATGATTTGCTGAATTCTTTATTATCTTTATTATCTAGCTCCAAAGCTCCAAAAGTTAGATTTTCCTCCCTCTTGCTCACTGTCACCCTGGCCCCTAAAGCACACCCCGACACAGTGGGAATGCGGTAAATATTTGTGGAGTGAAGATGTGGTGTCACAGACAGCATGTGACTTCAAGGGACACTCACATTCCACTCTTCAACTTCTTCTGGATTTCAGAATGCTGAAATTTAGAATCGGGCATAGTGGTTCATGCCTGTAATCCCAGCATTTGGGAAGCTGAGGCAGGAGGATATGCCAGTTTGGAGTACCGACGTAGGGGTCTGGAAAGAAGGCTTAGTTGATGAATGTACCACGCTTCCAGAAGATGAAAGTTTGGTTCCCAGCACCCACACCATGTAGCTCACAACCACCTATAAGTCCAGCATCAGAAGATTTAACGCCCTCTTCTGCCTTCTGAGTGTGCCTTCGAGTGCAAGTGCACTTACATGCTCGAGTGCACACACCCACACCCACATACACACAATAATAATAATAATAGTAAGGAATATAAAAAAAGAAAAGGAAAGGAAAAAAAAGCGAGACTTTGCTGCAAAAACCCAGAAACAGAGAAGTCAGGCGGCGTAGGACCGAGACCCCGAGGTGGACAAGTCCCCCCACTACACTGATTGTACCAGCCTGCCACACCCTCCCTGGCAACCCAGCCTGCCCTGTCGCCTGCCCCCACTGGGCGCTGTGGGGAGGCGGGCGGAATGAAAGACTGCTGTCAGCAGCTGTACAGAGAGCTCCTCAAGGTTGGCCTGGCCTTATCAGCACCCGAGCGAGCTCAGTCACGGAATGATGTTTTCCTAATGTTTGCGCAGTATTAGCGGGGTCGGGGACCTAATGTAACTTCCATTGAATATTAACCGACAGGACAGGGTGGAGAGGACTTGAGCCTGTCTTCCTAGAGAACCCTGGGTTGGCCCTGGGGGCTGAGCTGGGCTCGTGAGGAAGATCCTACAGGGTGGGCCATGCTCTCCTGTACTTCTTGTCCTGCCTCTGGCCAGGCTTTCTGCTGCCAGAGGCTGGGCCCTTTTGTCCTGGGACCAAGAGCCAAGGTTGGGCAGGCGTCCCTCTCCCTAACTTTAGTCACAGGAATGAATTTTCCACCCACTGTTTGCTTGTTCACGAACACCCCCCAGGCTCCCCCACCGTAGTCTCTGCCCTCCAGGGAAGCCCCTTGTGGGCTCTGTGGCATAACCTCTGCCCAGTCAGGACTCCTGGGTCTGTGGGATCTGAAGCTCTTTCAACCCAGAGAATGCAAAGGCTTCATTCTCAGTCTTTGGTCCTAATCCTCGCCCCACTCTGGCCCACCGTATCACCTCTCTTGCCTCAGTTTCTCCACCTGAGAGTCAGGTAGATCTTCCTTTACTATCCTTAGCTGCTCTGGAAGCCCTGTTTCCAGCTCCCTTTCTGGTCCTCGAGAACTTTAGGGTGTCAGTCCCTAAGTCCATGTGTAGGAGAGGTAGACAGGAAAATAAGTGAAAAGATGTCTCTAGACACCCGGTCAGTGGCTTTGGGATCTTTCCATCAAGCCGAGGAAAGGTTCTGGGACCGCTAAGACTTGGGCAGAATGAGCATTAGCCTTCCTAGAGCTTGCCCAGGGTGGCCCAGAATGTTTTGCTGTCCTGGTTTAACTTGTACCTCAAAATCCCTCGATAATGCAGGTGTGTGTACACACACACACACGCACACGCACGCACACACACACACACACACACATATGCAGGCACTCAACAGGAGCATTTACTGACTGCAACACTCTCTGACAGTGACTCAGCGGCTCTCCTGTCCTCCTGACAAGAAAGGTTAGTTATTTCCCAGCCCAAGAAGCAAACAGTTTAATTCAAGGCTGAGTGAGCTAAGACTGGATGGGGTGGGACTGCTCTTCTCCCAGGAGCTGGAATCTAGGATCACTCGGCTCTGTGGATGTCTGGGACAAGTAGAGACCAGAGGGGCTGGAAGTCTCCCTCAGTCTCCCCCCGCCCCCGGAAACTGTTTAACAAAAGACACATGGCACATGACCGCAGGCAGACTTACTAGCTAGCCACCTGCCCCATTGGACTGCCTGCCTTTCTCCCATGCACCGACCATTCTATAGGAGAGAAGCGTTCTCAGACACAACTCCCTCTGGGCACTTGTGCTTAGGAACACGGAATCGCCAGTTATCAGAACTGAAGAACATGCAGTCCTTAGTTGTTCATCTGGTCTCCAACATTCACATGTGCGCCACAGCCCATTTACAAAGCAGTCCTCAATGAGAAGATGAGGCGAGCCAGGGAGCAACATGCCCATGGGCCCTAAAAGCCCCTACTCCCATATCAGGGAAGCAGAGGTCTGCCAGCGTACGGTGTGCATAGTAGGATCTTGGGCTCTAATTTTCCAGCAAAACTCCTGAATTTGTGCTGAGGACCTGCAAGGACCCTTCGAGGGACAGGCATTCAGAAGACTCTCGGAACGGGAGAGCAGAGGCTGGGAAGGGGGACTGTCATGCTTAGCCTGGATCCCGGGATGTGTGCGTGTGTGTGTGTGTGTGTGTGTGTGTGTGTGTGTGTGTGTGTGTTTCCATAGAGCTAGACTGAGGGTCTGGCCAGAAGAATATGGTGTGGGTTGGAAGTAAATGTCAGCTGGGAAAAGTGAGTTGAGAGAAGGAAGGGATTTGAAAATGAACTCAAGTTATTTAGAAAAAAAAAGATTTTATTTGTGAGCTTAAGAAGAAAATAGTTCTTTTTTCCTATTTCCTCTCTCTCTCTCTCTCTCTCTCTCTCTCTCTCTCTCTCTCTCTTTCTCTTTTTCTCTCTCTCTCTCTCTCTCTTCTGTAGGTTGGGGCTGGCCCAGGGCCCTGCATGTTTACCAGGCATTGGCTCTACTACCATGCTACAGCACTGGCCACTGAAAACAATGTGCAAATGAGGCCTGGCCAGCACCGTGTGGGGCACAGTGCGGGTCACAGCGTGGAGCACAGCATGGAGCACCGTGTGTGGCACAGCGTGGGGCACAGCATGGGGCACAGTGTGGGGCACAGTTTGGAGCACAGTGCGGGTCACAGTGTAGGGCACAGCGTGGAGCACAGCATGGAGCTCAGTGTAGGGCACAGTGCGGGTCACAGTGTGAAGCACAGTGTGGAGCACAGTGCGGGTCACAGTGTGGAGCACAGTGTGGGGCACAGCGTGGGGCACAGTGTGGGTCACAGTGTGGGTCACAGTGTGGAGCACAGTGCGGGTCACAATGTAGGGCACAGCGTGGAGCACAGCGTGGGGCACAGCGTGGGGCACAGTGTAGGGTACAGTGTGGGGCACCATGTAGGAAGCACTGAGGTGTCCGAACAGCGTGAGGCTGGGGTTGGGGGCCTCTGCTCTTCCAGTAACTGCCGTGGGGACTTCAGCAAGGTGGCTAACAGCTGTGGTCCTCAGTTACCTCTGCTGTGAAAGGGGGACAGTGTTCATTCCAGCCTCCCAGAACTGTCACAGGAAAGAAAGAGGAAGAGTCATTGGAGGAAGAGCCAGCTCCTGTCTGACGGCAGGAGGTGGCTTGGTGTGGGACCTCATCCCACTGTTTGGAAGAGAAAAATCTAGAGATTGCCTAACATCTAGGAATGAGAACTAAGGGAACTGGGGTGCTTGTCCTTGGACAGGATGCCCAGAGTAGGGTCCTCTGGTCGTATTTATGAAGTCTTGGTAGTCAGCGATTGGGTGTTTGCCATGTGGTGTTCTATGCTTTTCCTAATGCTCGTGGTATCCATTAGAGAACGCGCCCATCGTAGCCGCCTCATGGTGGCACAGGAAGGACTCAGTGGCAGTTGCTGGGAGCTGAAGTGAGTGAGTGGGAGCTTTATCTCTGAATCTTTCTCAAGACCAAGCCCAGCCACTCCCTGTGGTCAGATCTCCAGGCCCTCCCTCCTCTCAGCCATTAGCCAGTCATCCCAGGGCCTGTCACAGAGCCATAAAGGACGGCTGGAGCTGTAAATGCCGGGTTGGTCGGAGCCGGGGTGCAGGTGGGGCAGGGTGTAGGGAGTGCGGAGGGAGGCTCACCTTCCTTCTTCATGCCAGCCCGGAAGCACTTCTTGAGTCTGCAGTAGCGGCACTGGTTCCTCTTGTCTTTGTCCACTACGCACTGCCGACTAAACCTGGAGAGGGCGTCGGATGGTGGGACGGAGAAGATGCAGGCTCCCCCTCTTAGGGCAGAACGAGGACCCCAGCTGCTTCTGACCCCGACCCAGCTCCCTCCTTGCTCCATCTCTGCACCCCATGAGTTCTAATGTTAACCCATCAGATGCCAGAGGGGTCTGTGACTGTCTGAAAGTCCAGTTTGTCCCACTCAACGTAGGAAACTGAAGTCCAGCAGAGCTGAGTTGGAAACTTTAATCTCTTGGATACCAGAGGCTAGATATTTTCACCACATTCTATGAGAGTGCATAGCCCATAGCAGGCTGCTGGCTACGGCTTAGAGTCAACAGTTGGCTCACAAAAGGGAAAGGCAAGGTTATGGGGAGGATATGAGTTTCAACATGGACTCCACCACTCATTTAAGTTGAATGACCTCAGCTAAACTTCTAGCTATCCAAGACATAGCTTCCTCATCTACAAAGTGAGGATAATAATTGTGACCACCTCAGAAGGGCATTGACAGGTGACAATGAGATATTACAGGCTTGGCATGGGACAGCGGATGCTCAGGCAACCACTGCTAATATTTTACGGTTGCTATCCAAAATGAGAGATGCCTTTGAAAGAGGGAGTTTTCAGAATCTTGGGGGAACCCCAGGGATAAGTGGAAAGGCTTAGGGCCAATGCCTTGTTGGAACCTAGAAAAAACAGCAGGTTGGAGGGCCAGTCCTATCTTCTCTATGTTTGATAGGCGATTGCTAAAGTTGCTGCTTCCACCCGGATCCACAGATGCTAAGAAAACAGACCATCTGGAAGGGCTGGAAGGGCAGGTGCCTCAAGAGGGACCCTGGAGGGCATGAATCCCAACACACCCGTATCCCAGCTGAGTAAGTCGAGGCCTCAGCTGGCTGCTCACCTGCAGGAGTACATGTGGTTCTTCCTCACGCTTCTCCTGAAGAATCCCTTGCAGCCGTCACAGCTCGAGGCTCCGTAGTGTTTGCCTGTGGCCCGGTCTCCACAGATGGCACAGAGGGCGCTGACGCCCAAACTGTTGGATGAGTTGAGGTTGGCGCCTTCAGATGGGGATGTGTCTGCACCAAGAGAGAGTGAGTGAGAACCAGGGGGGACAGAGAGTGAAGTGGGGGGAACGCCTGAGACTTAGAGTGGGCTCTCCAGAGCTGGGGGGTTACTCCAGCTCCATCCTTCTGCTCTCAGAGTCAGTTGGTTTTGGGGGTCTCAGTTTCCAGTCTGTAAACCAGAACCACCTGTACTGCTGGTCTCCTGGACACCTGCAAGGACTCGCTCTCCACAGAGCTTCCTCAGGAAGGAGTGAAACTGGACCACCATGTAGCCACTTACAGACACCTGGCTGGGAGCTTCGGAAGGGACAGCGACTCCCCCAGCCTCTTCCTCATCAGGAGAAACAGAACAGGGGAACCTGAGTTTAGCCTCAGACTCTGTGAACCCTTCCAAGGAGGGGAAAGGTATACCTGGAAAGCATCCTTTGCCTCTGACTGGGTGCTGACAGGGGTCTGGGTGGATGTGGAGCCATCTTTACCACAGATTAGAAGCTATTGCCCCGTAAGAGTGTGAGGACGGCACTCAAGACCTCTGGCAAAGGAGGTTTCAGTTTGTGTGCCAAGAATCCTGGGCATTTGTACCAGTACTACCCCTAGCTAACTTCTGGTCTTAGACCAGCTCCTTTTCCTAGCCTCAATTTCCCCAACTACAAAAGGAATCAGTTTAACTGGTTTGGTTGGTTTTAGATTAAAGAGAAAAAAAAAAGTCAACGGGTCTCTCTTTATCTAAAGGCAAATCTTCCACCACAGATCAATTCTTTAGGAAATCTCTTCACTGGAGATGTAAAAACAGGAGGATCAAGAGTTCAAGGCCAGCCTTGGCGACATAGTAAGTTCAAGTTTAGTCTGGGCTACTTGAGACATTGTCCCGAAAAAATAAAAATCACCCTTAGGAGATGATAAATTCTATAATAATTCTCCCAAAACAAACGTGCAGGCATGTTCACAACACACACACACACACACACACACACACACACACAGGAGGGGGCCTTTCCATAAAGATTGCATATGACCTCGGATTCCTAAGGGAATGGCCTATTGCAAATGGGAGAGGGCTGTGGGGTGCCAAAGCATAGACCCCGCAGCCTTGCAGCATAGGATCGGATCCCTTTTGGTCTTGTAGCACACTGGGTTATTTCTTGTCGTTGCCTCCCCCACTTGTCATATGGAGCATAGTCATCTCCCCGAGCTGTTTATAGGTTCAGTGAGTCTGCCGGAAGTGCTTGGCATTCAGTAGGTTCTAGAACTAAGTGCTTCTCTGCAGAAGAGAACGCTCCCAGCAAGCGTCTTGCATCCCTTTCTCATTTCTGCTGGCTCCTGGCTGAACTCTTCCTAGGACTCCTGAATGTCCAGAGTGGAGCCCCCTGCAGCTGGTGAATTATTCCCAAGGCAGGGATAATTGTTAAGCTTCATCGGTGCCCTTTCTCCCACAGCCTCTCCTCCCTCGACCCCCGGGGAGAGCTGAGCCCGCAACTCAGGCAGAGGCTGGCAAGGTGTCCTCTTGCTGGGCAGCCTGGGTTGGGCATAATTAGCCGGGTCATCTCCTCTGAGGTCAGCAGGCTATTTCCATTGCCCAGTTAAGAAGACTGAGGCTCAGAGAGGAAAGGGACTTGCCCAGTTTCCTTTACAATGCTGCCAGGCAGAGGGACAGGGTTTATGGGGTGGTGTGCTGTGTTCGGCCATGCTGCCCATGCCTGGGTATCTGTGAGGACCCTTCTGCTGTTTCTGAATTGAGGATGGAAGGTAGGAGCCATTATCCTTAGAACCTTCTAACCCTCAGCATGAAGCCCATTGACTTTGGAAGACAACCTCTTATAACCCCAACTTCCAGACCTCTGTGAACTTCGGCAGGGCATATAGACAGACCCCTTCCATTGTATACAGAGTCCTAGAAGACAAACATGTTGGGGCCAAGACCAAACACTAAGAGAAGCTCTTGTATAATTTATACTATGTGCTACCCATCTCCATTTTACAGATAAGGAAACTGAGGCTGGGGAGGAAGAGTTTTTCCAGAGCTGGGGGTGACTGATGTGTCCTCAAGACACTTAAGGGCTTGCCTGCAGGTTCAGACTGAAGGGCCTGTGTGGTGGTCAGGAGTGTGACGGTATGTGCTGTCCCTGAGAGGGTCACATGATACTATCTCAGGGCAGAAGCAACTTATTCACTACTTTAGTACGTTTCTCCCTGAGCACCTCCTCAGAAGCATCCATCCTTCTGAAAGCTTTTGGCCAACAGGCTAGGGTAAAGGAACACATTTTTATACTGCACAAGAGACAAAGGAGGAGGTGGTATGCCCAAGGTCACACCATACACGGCAAGAGGTACTAGGGGAGGCAGTTGGGGGACTGACCATGGACAGAGCCCACACGATGCCTCTTCTTTCCAGGAGGATTGAGAGCACAGCTTTCCAGGCCGAGCCTTATAGCGTCAGAGTCATGGATGAAAGGTGGTAGCAGGCCAGCCCCAGCCAAGTGCCTTCTCTCCAGGGCTAGTCTAGAAGCTGGTTCCCTCCTATCCAGGAGCTTACCAGCCCCCTTCCGCCCCCACTCCCAGTCAGGAAGTCTACCTTCTCATTCCCTGGCAAAGGAAAACCATCACCCCCTCCAGACATATTCTCAGTGATATTGGAACAGATGTTTGAGCTGGAGCGACACACACTGACAACAGAATCGGCTCAGAGACAAACACACAGGCTGCTGATGTGACTCCCAGTGTCTGGTACACAGCAATAATGAAGACCCTCACAACAAAACCATGCTATTTTGGGAGGCTAGAGTATAGGATCCCAAGTTCCAGGCCAGTCTGGGAATATGTTCTAAGTTTCAGGCCAGCTCAGGAACATATACTCTACATAAAATCAACAAAGCAAAACGAAAAGAAAACCAAGTCCGGTATGGCGGCGCACCGTTTAATCCCAGAACTGGTGAGGCAGAGGTGGTGGGATCTCTATGATTTTTGAGGCCAGCCTGGTCCATGTAGTGAGTTTCAGAGCAACCAGAGCTACGTAAAGACTCTGTCTCAAAATAAAATAAAACAACAAACCCCCATGCAACGGAGCGACACAATTGTGTACATCAGAGAATGCTGCTCAGCAGCACAGGGGCTGTGTGCACATGAGCGTATGCAAAGTGCCACCCAGGGCCACCAGGCAGGAAGCAGAGTATGCCCACCAGTCCACATTCATGTTACAGGCCTGTGACACACACTCACAGACACTATACACACACACAGGTACGCGAGAAAGAAAAACGGATGCCCCTGGAGATACAATCACAGACCACTCAACAAACACGGACAGATGAAGCCAGGACACAAACTTAAAGGGGGAACAAACTCGCTGCTGTGTTCTTGTGTTTGCCACGCTACCTACACACTTACATGGACACCTAGGGCCATGCATGTAGACCACACGGCTGTGCCGGCTTTTCTAGCTAGGAAGCCTGAGAATTCCCCTCCCTCGGCCGCCCCTGAACTCTCCTTTCCCTGAAATATAGCTATGCCTCCTGTCCCCATCTCTAGGAACAGGACAGGGCTTTTTTGCTTGCTCATAGGCCCAGGGGCCCGAAGGTGGACCATGTCGGGTGAGATTTCTGCAGTCACTCCTGAGGAAGCTCACCATCACGGCCTGTTGTTGTAACATGGTGAGGAAGGCAGCCTGAGATCCCAGGACCTAACTAGGGAAGATCTGGGAAATGTTTCTGTCGGAAATCCACCTCTGCAGGCCTCCCTCACCCAGAATGCCTCTGGCCACAGTACGTGGGTCCACTTGCTTCACCTGGCAATACCTGTACGAGCCTATAGGACCAACCTACAATTTTCTGTATTTCTCCTCCCATCCCAAAGTCCAGTGCCAAAGATTCACTCTATACCTGGGCACAACTGCCCCCACCTACCGTTGGCCATGGTCAACACCTGCACATTTTCAAACTCCAGGGTGGTGTAGGCTGGGTCCAGAGCGGCACTGTAGTCGGCCATATCCATGTCGACGAGGGTTTTAGAGAGTCGCATTCTCCCCTACCCACGGCTCAGCCCCCTGTCCTGCCCTGCCCAGGATGCCACCCAAGCCCCTGGGCTGAGCCCCAGCCCCCGTCCCCGCCCTCTCCCTGCCTCCTCCCAGGTCCCTTCTCTGCCTTCCTCTGTTTCAAACTGTCCTCTGGGAGACTCAGCCTGGCGTCCTGGCCTAGCCTCTGCAGAGGGTGGAGGCTCTGTGGGGAGGGGTGGGGGTTAATGGTTAATCACCCCCGTTGCTGGGTAGGCTGGGTGGAGCCACGGGGATTTGGCTGTTTGTTGGTTTCTGACTGACACCTGGGGTGCTAATTACAACTGTTGGGCCCCAGGTCATTAATATTCAGTTACCAATCTTCCAAGGCAGGAACTGGACAGGACTGACATTTGTCAAACCCTTACCTCAGCAGCCCCCAAGCCAACATCCCTCCAAGTTGGATATCCCAGCTGACACACTTAGACACTGGCATGTCTATCTCCAGAAAGCCCTCATCCAACCACTTCCCAAATCATTGACTTCCATCCTCAGTGCTGTGAATGAGATAAAGCTGTCCCAGGGACAATGAACTGGGAATCTGGACCCCAAGACCCACCCTGGATCTTTTGGATCCTTGCTGAAGAAGACTCTTTGTGATCCCTTCTGGGTTCTCACCTGCCCCAGGAGCCACCTGGACCCACATATGAGTTCCTTGCCTGATCCCTGACAGCTCCCGGATGGCCCCCTGTCACACCGAATGCTTCCACAGCCCCCACCCTTCCCAAGCCAGGCACAATCAGGCCCTCAGACCTAGGCTTACGCTCAAATACCTACCATCTGCTAACTATGACTTCTAGGTAAAGGGTTCTCCTTCCAAGCCTTGGTTTCCCTCTTGATCAAATCCACAGTCAATCTGAAGGGATCGTTTGGGCATTACATGAGACCTAAAAATAGCTGTTAAGGTACACAAGCCGGTGCCTCACCCCCAACCCATCATTTTCTGCTATGTAGCCAAGGCAGTGCTCAAATTCTTGACACTCCTACCTCACCTCCCAAGAGCCAGAATTAAGAGGAATGTGCCACCATGCCCAAGTAATTCCTCTTCTCATTTTGTGTCCCCTTTCTGCCTCCCTGTTTCTCTTGTCCCTCTCTTCTTCCCTTTGGGGTGAGCTGCATGGATGTACCCCCGTACAGTCACAGGGAGATAGCTCAGAATGTCTCTGCACGTCTCAACACTCATTCCAGGCTTTAAGTTTCTGTTTTTAGATTAAAAATGATGATCTGAAAAAAAAAATGATGATCTGTATAAACGTTTTGCCAACATGTATGTCTGTGCACTGCATGCATGCCTGGTGCCCGTGGAGGCCAGAAGAGGCTGTTTGGACCCCATAGGAACTGGAGTTACAGACAGTCGCGAGCCACCATGTGGGTGCTGGGAATTGAACTCCAGTCCTCTAGAAGAGCAGCCAAGGCTCTTAACTGCTGAGCTGTTTCTCAGTCCTACATCCCCACCCCACCTTTTTTTTAAGCCTTTAAAACCTTTTTTCTTTACATTTTCATCTCATTGACCACATTCTTTATGGGGTTTGACTATGAGCTTGGTGCATCTGCTCCCTTGTACTTGTTTTGTTTTGGGTTTGAACAATTATGCAATCTCCCTGTGTGTTCTTCTCTGCTGACCTTTTTTTTCAAGATAGGGTTTCTCTGTGTAATAACTCTGACTGTCCTGGAACTTGCTCTGTGGATCAGGCTGGCTTTGAACCCGTAGAGATCCACCTGCCTCTGCCTCCCCAATGCTGAGATCAAAGGCGTGCGCGGCCCCCCGCTGCCACCGCCTCTGCTGACATTTTTCAGACTCCCACTCTAGCTGGGGAGAGAGAGTCACTAAGGGCTGAGAGTGAAGACAGCCGCTCGGAAAGCTTCAGGGCCTGCTTGAAAGAGGCATTCAGACGGCACAGTACTAACACAGAGCAGGAATGAGAGGCAGAGAGCGAGTGTGTGAGCCAGAAAAGAGAGTGACTAGGAGACGAGGTAATTAATGTCTGAGTTGATTGAATGAGCGAGATCCATGAGTGTGCAAAAGGGTAGACCAATGAGTAAGTGAGCGAGGCAATGGGTGTGTGAGTTAGAGAGCGGGCTAGGACACGCGCCTTGGCACCACATTGGCGCAGCCGCTGGAAGCCTTCTTTCTGTACCGCTTGGCTTCATTATGCCCCTTTCATCTTGTCCCTAGAGACAAGATGGTGGAAGAGAGTGTGGGAGGCAGTTGTGAGGAAGAGAGATTAGGATGGAGGGGAGGGGGAAGTGCCCTACGTTTAGAAGCTATACCTATCAGCCCGTAAGACAGCTCAGCAGGGAGAACACTTGCCTTGCATGCTTGCTGATCTGCATTTGATCCCTGGTACGCCCTGTTCCTGTCAAGTACATGTTCACAGGATCGGAAACAAATAGAAACATTTTCTGTCACTATTCAGGGAGCCTTTTAGTTCACCGCTCTTCTCTGGGCAACTCTCCCTTTCGTTACAGTCGGGGGAGGTCCTTGTCTTGTCCTCCACTTCTTGGTTGAAGGGGGAGGAAAGATCGGAACCTGCAGCCCACACCTTGAGATCCTAAAAAGGTCTGATGCTGACTTCGGACACTTTCAGGTCCTTTCCAGTTCCACTTGGCAACATCTGGTCGCAGAGATCTTGGGAGCAGGGCTGGCCTGGGAGGGAAGGGAAGACCTGTGACAGGGCCACCCACAGCTATTCCACGGCATTTAACATGTCTGTCCTACATGTGACTCGTCGCCCGGAAGAGACACAATTCCCGTTTTCTACAAGTGGAATGTGATCGTTAGCAAGTCAGAATTTTATTGGGTTAACAAACCAACAATGGGTCTTTTTATAGATGACAATGTAGAGTCCATTAAACACAGTCTATGATCAACTAGGGTTGGCCGGGACACATCGTGTAGAGACGGAGATCTATCGAAAGGACAAGGGAGCTCGCATGAGAAGAGCTGCTAGGTATACAAACCATGGCACACATGGCGTGTCACACAGTCCACACCCATGTCCCACCCTGTCACTACTCACCCACAGCAACCTACCCACCCAGCAATCATAAACTGCACAACTGTCTCATTCAGAATTCCTTCTACCTTCAGCTTATTCTGGGTAATTCCCTCCCGGCCACCTTCCTTCACCAGGTAGGCCAGCTCTGCGATCATACCCATACCCTCCTGGAGTCAGGGATGAGCTATTTTGAATCTAGTGTCTCTGTAAAACGGGCCTAACCTGTGAAGTTTGTTGTTGCTGTTGTCTGGGGATGATTAAGTGAGATCTGTCAGTCACCCGGCTGTCCCTGCTCTTTGTTTCTATAGGTCATGGAGTCTAACCCACGTGGATCAAAACCCTCGCCTCAGACTGTGCTTCCGTCAGGAAAATGAAGTGGATCCGTGCCACAGGTGGGCCACTGTGGGCAAGAAGTGACCAGGGTGTAAGTCAGTCCTGATGCACAGGTTCAGGGACTGACACTTTGGATGGGAAATCCTAGGGGCAAAAGGGTGTCAGAGCCGGGCATCATGGACACGTGTGCTATCCCAGCACTTGGAAGGTAGAGGCGAAGAAGATGAGGCGTTAAGACCGGCCTGGAATATGTGAGGCTTTGTCTCATCAACAGCAGTAACAAAAGGACTGGAGAGGTGGTTTACGAGGTGCTTGCCTCATGAAATTGTTGGCCTGAGTTCGATTCCTGGAGCCCACAGAAGGAGAGGACCATCTCCTAAAGCAAAGTCGTCTGACCTTGACGAGATCGTGCCCACCCCCACTGTGCCTCTCTATCTCTGCCTCTACCCCTACCTCACCTATCTCTCTCTTCCCACAAATTAAATATCTTTTATTTAAAAATAATCAAAGGTTTCTGGGGAGATGGCTCAGTGGGTAATGTGCCTGTTGTACAAGCACGAGGACCTGAGTTCAGATCCCCGGCACCCACATGGGGAACCGGGCATGGTGTTGCGTGTTTCTGATCTCAGTAATAGGAGGCAGACACAGGAGGCTCCCAAGGCTTACTGTCCAGCCAGCCTAACCAATCAGTGAGCTCCAGGCTCAATGAGAGACCTTGTCAAGAAACAAAGTGGGAAGTGACAGAAGTAAACACCTGATGTCAGTTCCACACGTACACACACACACACACACACACACACCACATATGCATATACATCCCACACATACATGTGCACGTGACTGAATAAACCACAAACATGAAGACACATAATACCAAAATTATTATTACCATTGCTATTACTATTTCCGTATACCTATGTCAACATGTACAAACAGGAGATATTTATTTATTTGATATGGAGTCTACTGTGTTACCCAACCTGGCCTTGAGCTCCTCGGTGCAAGCCATCCCCCTGCCTCTGCCTCCTGGGGGTTGGAACACAGGCAAGCACCACTTGCCTGACCATTGTACAGATATTTTTTTTCTTGTCATTACTCCTTAAGTAATTTAACTTAACAACTAAAAGCTAGTTATGTAGCACTCCCAAGGTGGCACACACAGCCTGAAGATGGCTAAAAATCCGGTGGGCTGTGTACTGGTTGTATGCAAATACAACAGTCATTGATATCAGGTGTTGTTATCAAGTGCGTGTGGATTTGGATATCTGAGGAGGATTCTGGAACCTCCCTCATGGATGCCCAGGAATACAATGTACAACAGTAGTGATTGTCATCAATGGTTGGGGACTCCTGACTCCACTGGGACTCAGAACCCCTACTCTGGGGAACTCCTAGGTTTTTCAGCCTGGATACCTTCAGTGTGGGACTTGTTCGTCACCTCTGTCCTTTCTTGTTGAGCGGCCAGGCCTCAGCTCAAGGAGTGGCAGCCTCTGGAAGAGATGAATTCAAAGCTTGCCTGGAGGGCCAACCTCTTCACCTTGTAGCCGGGTGAGCAGGAAAGAGGATGGTCCAGAGAGGTGGCTGCTGGCCAGGAGCTGAGCTGGGAGATCACATCTCTGATGTGAGTGGAGGTTAAGGGCCTGCCATAACGGATCATATCCTTCTCCCTCGCTCTGTCTGGGTAGCCCGGCATGGCTTTAATTTCCCATCCCCCTGCTTCTTTCTTCTGAGGGCTGGGGTGGCAGGCGTGTGCTACCGTGGCTGGTTCATACAGTGCTTCAGACCGAAGCCCTTCTTCACTCGTGCTAGCTAAGCCCTCTCCTGACTGAGTAGCATCCTTAGCCCCTAGAGCAAACTGTGGTGACAACAAATGTCGTGGACGCATGTGTCCGGCCTCAAGATAAGAACCCAAGTCTTCTCACATTTCCTGAGGCCCAGAATGTCCTCACGGTATAAGATCAAATGAGACTCAATAAGATAAAAATACATTTGCCCAAGGACCATGACCCGTACAGCAGAGGAGTCTGACATTTGGATCAAGGCTGACTCTGGGGCTCAAGGGCCTCCCCGTCTGTGTTGCCCCCCAACTCCTGGGGGCCCTGGAATAGCTACAGTGTCCTGGAGATTGGGTCTGGCTCCAGCTGGTTTCCCTATCGCAGTACAGAAGGGGCGTTGTCTTGAACCTGAGTAGCCAGGGCTCTGTCTCTGACCACATGCAGGTCTAGAGGCACACTACAGACACCCAGCCACCTGGGGCCACCTGGCGCCTTGGCTTCTCCTCTCCTGAGCTCACCTCACCTCTATCTCCTCTCCTTCCTCCCCCACCTGCCACCCGGGGTGCAGGGCAGGGGAAGCTAGCACTTATCAAGACAAAGAACAAAAGTCGTGGGGGCAAGAAGCCAAGAGCCATCTCTATTCTGGGGTAGGTAGGGCCTTCAGCTTCGCCCCTTTGAAATTTCAAATTCCAGTTTGTGGACAAAGTCCTAACTATCTCACAATATAGGTCCCCAACTGCTGACCAAACTCCAGTCCAGGCAGCCACCTGGCCTGAGACTGGCCTGGCTTTGCCTTTTCCTTTGGCGAGACCCAAGGGAAGGAGCCCTAGGCAGCTGGGACCTACTAGGCCATCCTGAAGCCCCCAGCTCACTACCAAGGAATCTCTGTTCCTATCTGAGAGAACCACCTCTGTCTGAAGCTGGAATCTGATTCTTGTTGGTGTCAACAACTGAAACCAGGTAGGTGTCCTCTTGGGGGCCTTTCTGCTCCTTTTTGAGCTCCTGAGCTCTGTCCACCATGGCTCAGTCTCACTGAGACTTCCTGGAACTTCAGACTGGAAAAACCATCTTGTAAGCCACCCAGAGGTCAGATGGAGACCCTGAAGACCTTGCCGCAGGTTGGAAGTTGGGCTAAAGACTTGGGGCCCCTCCACAGGCCCAGAGGGGAGAAGGGACTTGCTTTAGGCTAATTAGAGGTGACTAATGAATTCTGTCTTAATAAAGGGGACTCCATTGCCTTCCCAACTCAGACTGTGGATGACTGCATGTTGCTTCTACACAATGACTGATGGCCCCCGGCTCACTCAGGGACCACAATATATCAAAGAGGACGATGAGGGAGCTGAAGGCCGTGGTTTTAGAAGGAAACTACACTTATGTGGTTAACTGATAACTGGGCCCCATCCCCGGGCCTCCAGTGGCCTCTTCCTCACTTTCTGTCCTCAGTGTGATTAAGATGAACTTACCCGTCTGCTAATCATTGCTGAGTCTGTTGGTCTTGCTTTAAAAAATTAACTGGGCATGAGTTTGCGGTTTGCCTCATCCCTAACCCTGAAAAGGCCCGGGGTGGGCAGGAGGCCTCCTAGGTTATGCAAGAGGCCACTGGCCTCTCCACACACCTCCAACAGCCTCCGCTGCGCCCTCCGGAGGGGTGGCTTTGCTCAAGAGTCAACAGCGTGCATGTGCCCCGGCTCTGGGGCCTGAGCATATTTGCTCTGTTACCGCAGGGAGATAAAGGCAGCGGGAAGCATCCGAAGGGGGATGTGAAGCAGCAGATTTTGGTTCTAATGTCCCAGCCAGGGAATCTTCGGTGGGACGCAAAGGAGGCTTTCAAGTTGGATCCTGGGGTTCCCAGGAGCCCAGAGGGGACCAGATGGTGCCTTCTTAGATGAGATCCTTTGGTTTGTTTTGGTTTTTTGAGACAGGTTTTCTCTGTGTAGCCCTGGCTGTCCTGGAACACACTCCGTAGACCGGACTGGCCTTGAACTCACAGAGATCCATCTGCCTGTGCCTCCCAAGGGCTGGGATTAAAGGCTGTGCCACCACCACCAGGCATCAGAAGAGATGGTAACAGTTCATTTTCAAGCCAAGAAAACCCTGGCCCAGACCCAGCAGATAGGGAAACAGAGAAAGAAAGGGGGTGCATCTTTCTAAGAACAGGCTGTTTTTGATAGCCTGGGTCTCCTAGGGCCTGAGTGTTGTGTTGAAGGACTTCAAGGGCAAGGGGCTTCCCCTCTGCTGACTGATCTCTGAGAGCTACCAGCGGCTAAGTCAGGGGATGTCATCTGTGTCCTGCAGGCCTGTGAGTAGTCCCTGCAGCAGGTGTGTGAAGTAGAGGCAGCTCCTAGCTTTGACTGTATCTCATCTCTGGAAGCATCAGATCCCTAGAGAAAAGACACGGAACCCAGAACACTTCCCTGACTGTCTAGACCCTTTAGCTTCTGTTTCTTCCCTTCTGAATTGAGAAAATGCCTACATTTTAATTTTCTCCCATGAGGATGAAATAGTGTCAAAGACACACAGAGCCAATGTGCAGACATTTGTATCAGGGGGCTTCGTTCATGAATCCTCGCACTGATCTGGGGCTGGGGTGTTTTTTTTTTTTATCAGCGGTTTGTAAAGCAGCTGGCCCAGAGACGTTGAGTCATGCGCCCAAGCTCACACAGTTGATAGGAAATAAAATGTAGGACTCAAATTCATACTCACTCCAGAACCTGTATTCCTGGTCCCCAAACCACCCCATCCTTAGAAGACTTTCCTGGATATAGTAAGTACCCAGGGAAGGCGGGCAGGATAAGGACGGGGAAGCAGCTGTGAGCAGAAAGCAGTGCACTGTGGGAGATGCGGATGGGGTAGGTTTAGGAGGTCTGAGAAGTGGATGGTCAGCAACGATCAGGAAAGAGGCCAGGATTGGGTCCCGTGGGTGGTGTTTCCTGTGGGCTGTTTGCCTACTGCCAGGTGGCTTATGACATGTGGGCTGAGGGTGTCACTGTCCTGTTTGTGTTCTGTGAGGTGACCTTAACCTTTGTAGGGCCTAAGGGGTGATGGGGAGCCTCTGATAGCCCAAGTCGTGGTTTTGGGGGGCATGAGAAATGATTCTGCCATTCAGAAGTCACCCTTAATCCCCCTGACTTTGGTCCGGAGGGAGTCCCGGGGATTTGTCTCAGGTTATCAGGGTAAAGTAAGTATTTGGGAATTTTGAGACAGGCCAGGATCACTGTGTACGGGCTGTTCATTGCACAAATGTTCTAGGCAAGAGGGCTGAGGTGGGGGATGGGGTAAGGGGTGGAAACCAAGCCCTAGTTCCAAAGCCCCAGGGCCTGACTTAGCAGGAGGGGTTTCCACTTCTTTGAACATAAGTTCCATGAAAGTCATTGACTGCCTGGTCCCGGCTTTGTTTTTAGTCGTACGTGGTTCAGGGAAAAGGCCATTGCTCTCCTTGGCCCTGGTTTCTCACTTTGGGAAACCTAGCAGAATTTCAGTCCAGATAATGAAATGGAACCACCTGAGATTGTTCTGGTTTCGAGACAGGGTTTCTCTGTGTAGCCCTGGCTGTCCTGGAACTCGCTCTGTAGACCCGGCTGGCCTCGAACTCAGAGATCTGCCTGCCTCCCAAGTGCTGGGTTTAAAGGCATGTGCCACCACTGCGGGGCTCACCTGAGACTATAGAAGGGTTTCCCACCCTGGTTTTGAAGGGATTGTGCTCAGGGGTGGCATGCTGGTCTAGCCTGTGACAGGCCCTGGGTTCCATCCCCAGCACTGCATGGAGAATAAAAGAAAGATGAAACAAAGATTCCCAAGTCCTATCACAAACCGACAGACAAATCTTGGGGTTGGATAGTCAGGTAGGCAAGGCAGCACATACCTGTAATCGCAGCAAGAGGCTCCGAAATTCCGGGCCAACCTGAGCTACATCCTGGTGAGTGGAAGGCGCTAGCCTGAGCTATGTAGCCACACTCTTATCCCAAAACAAAAATCTGGCGTCACATGCACAGTGCTAGGTGTTGGAAATCCCCAGAGAAGTCTGGTGGGCGGCCATAATTCAGAACTTCTGTGGGGCCACTGGGAGCTTGAAATGCTTTAATGTGGGTCCAGGTTTGACGATGTATGACTCAAACCTATGGTGAGGCTCAGTTTCTCTACCTGTGAGGTGGGTCAGGGGATAACTGCTCACAAAGTCAGAACCGCTGACTCATGGGTGGTGTTTACACCACACCTGGCTCTGTCTCCAGTTTGCAGACAGCTCCGATTCCAGGTACCAATGGCTTTTGCTGTTATTATTGGCAACACCATATTGGCTTCCAGGTCAAGGATGAAATGACAGGAGCTAATTCCTAGGACGTGCACCGCAATCTTGGCTGCACACCCGTTGTCATGGAGGTGCATGTTGTTGTTGTTATTATTATTTACTATTTTACCCCATTTGTTAAAGTTTTTAGTCTTTAGTCCTTGCTACATTGCTATGGCTCTAAATCCAGATATAAGTAGGCCCCTGCTGAGAAGCCTTGCTTCCCTGGGCTCTGTTCGTCACCTCCTGGGTTCTGCACCATCCTGGCCGTTTCTTACTTTTCCTTGTCTTCCTGGAGCTTGCACAGACCCCGCGCTGTCACTCAGCCTCCTGCACTGCTCCGCACTGGGCTCTTCTCGCTTTCTGTGGTGGTCTGTAGGTCACCTGACACCATTAGGGCAAGCCTTGGCCAAGGAGAAGCTCAGCCGAGGACACTTAGTCTCCTGGGGCGCCGAATCTCTGGTTTTTATTTTCTCACAGTTTCATACAGGTAGCTTAGTCTGGCCTTAAACTTGGTATCTAGTGGAGAATGACCTTGAACTTCCCATCCTCCTGCCTGTACCTGGGATTACGGGTGTGCACCATCCCGCCTGGTTTACACAGTGCTGGGGATGGAACCCAGAGCTTCATTCCCAGTAGACAAGCACACCACCAACTAAGTTCCTGGGGAGTCCCTGGGCCTGACATTTCCTTCCTGGTTGCTGGATTGCCAGGACATCCCCAGAGAGGCTAAAGGGTGAACAAGCCATCAAAATCGGGACCCGGAGACTAGCCGTCCCTTCGGTGGCATGGTCAGGGCTTTGTGGTCAAGTCCCCTAGCACTGTGGAGCCTGTCTAGAACTCTCTGCCAGCCTTCAATTGAGTGGTTTTATGACTGGGGAAGTCAGCAAAGGAAAGCAATAAGAAGGGAAGAAAGCGGGGCTGTGAGACAGGCTGCTTCAGGCTTCTGGGCACAGAGGGAGCAATGTGACAGGGGCTTTGTTAGTTTCTTTTTTGACCAGTGTTCTGTTTAGGCTACTTTGAGGTCTCCTCTGAATTATTCACCTGTTTTACTTTACTGACTTTGAGAAACTCACTTTCCTCTCTTTCTGTCTCGGTTTCCCCAACTGAAAAAATGAAGATTACATGGTTGATTAGCCTTGGAGTATCCCCTAAGAGTCTCTTGTTGAGGGGCTCTGAACCCTATTTTGATCAAATGTCCATCTCCTATTAGGGCTTTCGGCCTTCCTGAGCTGGGGCTAAAGTTTCCCACATACCCTGAATTCTGGACTTCTCCCCGAGTTCCTCGTCTCTCTCCCACCACCCTGAGCTTCCTTCTAGACAGGTGTGAACTCAGGAGCATACCTGGTGGGTCCTGGGGAAAGCCCTGGCCCCCGTCCGACATCCTCTTCCTGGTCCTATGGGGTCACAAACGGTGGGCAACCTCCTCATCCTTGAACCACTTCCTGCTGCCTCTCTGGCACCCAAGACCCTGGGAGGGCTGCGGACTAGTTAATCCCTTAATACTGGTCACAATGAGATTTCGGGGATGGTGGGAAGTGGTCACCATGGAGACCAAAGACCTTTCCAGAACCCATGGGAGTAACCTCAAGTCCCAACCTACATAGAAATGAGAAGCACAGAAGCTGCCTTTGGGGACCCACTAAGACCTCCTGCTGTCTCTTCACGTCTCCTGCTACACTGGGAGCCAACACATTTGTAGAAAGAGTCCTTTACCCCTCTGAGCGCCAGGATCCTTGTCCTCCTTTTGGGGCTCTGGTCCTCAGCACAGTAGCTTTTTCTAGAAGAGCGCAGGCTCCCTTCTGAGTCTCTTAGACGTGAGCTCGAAGCTCCACTTTCCCTTCCCAGTCTATCCCTTCCTGTCCTCAGTTTCCCCATATGTAAGCTGAGTACAGTAAAGCCACCCTGGCATCACCCGGGAGTCCGCTGGTAGGTAGTGACACCCAGTGGCTGGATGACACTCCCTCCTCAGCCACCTGCAGAGCCCCAGGCCTTTGCCCTACTCTCTGACAGGGCTGGGGGTCCCACTTGTCTTGGTCATCTTTCTCCATAAAAGGCCTGATGACCTGGGTGGGCTTAGGGACTCCTCCTCTGTCCCTTCACAACCCCAGAGTTTTGCACAGTATTTACCACAGTCTAATCAGATGGCGACTCCCTCCTCCTTTGTACTGCCTGCTCATCACTGTTTTTCAGGGACCCAGTGGTGCTTAAAATAAATGGGTTGGCCGAGGAAACGAGGGAAGGATTGAAGGAATCCACCTATCCAAGCATTCAGCTTTATCAGCACCGTTATTGTGGAGGCTGGAGATTGAGCAAGGAAGACGGTGGGCAAGGGCCTTCCCTTAGAGGATTGCAGTTAGCGGTAAAAATAAAAACACCCAGTGAAATTGTAACTTCATTAAAACAACATATACTTTGTAGCATAAGTATATCCCAAACAATACATTAGACATACTCATAGTATATATATATATGGGGTGGGGCCCGGGAGATGGCTCAGCAGGTAAAGGTATGGACTCCCGGCTTGTCTCTGGAAGAAGACATCCTTGCAGGTTTGTAAGTGGAGATTGTTCTTTGGTTTCCCTGCTGCCCAGATCCGAATAATCACACAGAAACTATAAGGACATCCCACATCACAGGCTGTCTCTGACCTCCACAGGAACAGAGGCCTGTGGCCACCTGCTCACTCTCACATACACCACAAATAAACATAAAAATATGTTTAAAGTTTAAGGAAGGATGTGGCTTATCTCAAGTCCAAATGGAGCTGAGAACCCAGGGCTGTGTCCAGCCACTCCATGCTCCGCCTGGCCTACTTGTATCTTGGTGGGAAGGTGGGGTGGGAACAGGTAGTAAAGGAAGTAGCTAAAAAAGGAAGTGAATTTTAAATAGTGAGCCATGGCCAAGAACAAGGAAGCTGAGAGCCAGGACAGCACCTGGTGGTCAGGTGACCCTTGCCTTGGAGAGGGGAGCTGAGCTAGCAGCCCTCTCCTGTGAGGAGACATCTTACATCCCAGTGAGGAGTTAGGAAAACTTAAAGCCGTGATCCAGGAGCAGTGGTTCTCAATCTTTGGGCCGTGACTCCTCTGGGAGTTGAAAGACCCGCCTAAGACAGATATTTTACATTACAATTCATAACAGTAGCAAAAATTTACAATTAAGTAACAACGAAAATAGTTTTATGGTGTGTGTGTGTGTGTGGGGTCACTACAACCCGAGGAAGTGTATTAAAGGGTCGCAGCGTTAGGAAGGTTGAGAACCACTGCTCAGGAAGGACAGATAGGCAGGGGGCTGGCTGCTGGCTGCTGAGTCACTCGCCAGCCTGCAGTTCTGCACCTTGGATCTCGGCTTTCGCAATCCTCCGCAAACCCACGGTCCCACCCTCCCACCCCCACTCCCGGGTCAGCCAATGTTCTTGGCGAGGCTGAGAGCCAGAGGAAAGGGGCCAAAGGAGCTGCGCAGAGAAGCGTGGCCACCTAACAGAGCTCAGCGTCCCGACACCCTCTTCTGGCCTATCCCTCTCCCCCATTGCAGCAGGGCACTGGGTAGCTGGAACCAGGTCTGCAAATCTGTGCCCGGCACCGCTATTTAGCCGTCCAGAGCTCCTCCTAATGGCCAATATGGGAAATGTCACATAAATTCCTCAGAGGCCTCAGTGCAATCCAAGCCACTCTGTACCAATCAGAATGCAAGGTAAAAACAAACAAACAAAAAAACCCTGACCCCCAAGGCCTTTTGTTCTGCATTTCCAACTTCCCACGTTCGGTTTCCTACCCCTGGTGCTTCCTTTGAGGAAGTCCCCAGGCCTTCATTTGCATTCATCCTCACTTATAATGGCATTCATAACATTAAATGCCACTCCCCCATCACAAAAGTTAACATGGAGGCTGGAGAGATGGCGCAATGCTTTTAGGAGTGCTTCCTGTCTTTGGAGAGGACCCTTGCACCGATGTGGCAGCTCAGAGCCTTCTGTACCTCCGTTTCCACGGTCTCCGATACCCTTTTGGCCTCCATTGCTCCTGCACACACGGTACAAATAAACTCACACAAACATACATATACACCACACCTGTGTACTCTAAAATTAAGTTAGCAGAAGATATGAGTGAAAATCACATCTAGTTATTAACGAGGATCATATTAAACACGCTGGAAGCTTTGTGCAACAGGATGGCCTGCTCCATCCCTAGGTTCTTAGCATCCTCATCCTCACAACAAGCTGTCGTACCTAACCCCCCACCGTCCTGTCCTTCCAGAGTCGTCATCAAAAACCCCAGTCCACACCACCTCCACGGTAGCTAGAATTTTCGTTTTTTTTTTTTTTTTTTTTTTTTCGCTCCAATACAGCCAGCTTTGGCACAATCGCCTTGTTTTCTGGAAACCAGCAGAAGTCTTTATACAGCTCTTCCTTGCCCACTCTGGCTCCTGTGCCACCTACTCTTTACACGAACCTGAGGGTGCGCATGCGCAAACATACCTTACCCCCGACCTACTCTTTAAGCTTCCACAGTGCCATTCATGCAGCTCACAGAGCTCCCATCCCAAGGGCTTTACTACCGTGTCCCATGTCTCCAACCTCCTGTCACTCCTCCGTCTGTTTTCCTTTGTGTCTCGGGGCCTTTGCGCATCTCCTTTCATGCCCTGGAGAGGGAGTGGATCTTCAGCCCTGGACTCGTCCCTTTCCCACGCTTTGTATGAGTTCTGCGCCTTCCTCAACCTTTATTCTCTATTATGCCTTCCTAGCATGTCAACTTGACACGGCCCGTGCGTTCAGTTACTTGTTGACAATCTATTCCCCCTTCTCCAGCCCCTGCTGTGGAGATGCCCTCTGACTGCTTCCCTCATAGTACACCCCAAACCTTCAACAGCTCCGAATGAGACCAAGAAAAAGCAGCTAATAGAGATTTGTTTGACAGAGTTCTCTGAGGAGGCCTCTGAGGAGGAATTGATGAGGATGCTTACAATGAGCTCCTCGGGTAAAGGTGCTTGCCTCTTGGCTGGATGACCTGAATTCAATCCCTTCAAATACTCCTCCAGGGTCTCCCAAGGACTGAAGCCTTGCGCCCCATGAGAGGCTTTCAGCTGTGGGTCTCCCCTTGCCTCCCTCCCCTTTCCAGCTGCCTGCTCTTCTGTCCTTTCAAAACAGAACAGTGCCGGAGCCTAGCCGCAGCCCAGCTCGCTCCAGAAACTAGATAAAGACTGGCCAGTTTGTGAAGGGACAGCACCCTCACCAATAGGCACGAAGTATCTGTTTATAGAAGGGTTGCCAAGCTCACCTTCTCTGGTCCCTAGGAACAGGGGCTCAAAGGCCAGGTGCAGGGCATCAGTGAGTAAGGACAGGCTAATTGAAGGGGGCTGGACTAGTCTACCCTGGTCTGTTCACATTGGTCTACGCTCTTTCCAGGCAGGAGGTAGCTTCATATTTCTGTTCTCTGAAGTAGGACGTGACTGTGACACTTGCCAGCGAGATGTGAGCAGAAGAAACAAGTAGTGCCGGCCCCAGTCCGAAGCTTTGAGACTAGTCGGCTTCAACAGGGTGGGTATTGAGTAATCGTGGTCAGGAGCGCCCCCTTCTGACCTTGGAGGGAAATGCACTGTAAGAGAGCTAGAAACCAGCTAAGCGGAGCCAGGCATGGGCCTTTTGGTCACAGACTAGCCGTTCCTGATCAGTTGGGACAAACTTCCTAAAGGTATCACAGATTTCCCCAAGACCAGAATTGCTTCTGTCATCTGAAAGCCATTTCAAATGCTACCTACACACACATTTTCTTGCACGAGATCACGTCTTTTTACTGAGTTTTATGGTATAACTTTTTTTTTTTTAAACTTTTTGAGGCAGGGTCTCACGGAGCCCAAGCTGGCCTCAACTTGCTAGGTAGCTGAGAATGAGCTGGTTCCACTTTCCTAGTGCTGGAACTGCAGGAATGTGACTCTAAGCCAGTTTTTATGCATCGCTGGAGATGGGGTGCTCACACTTGCTCGGCAAACACCCCACTGATTGGGCTACATCTCCAGCCCTAGATTTATTTTCAAAAGAAATCTTATTTCCATCAAGTGAAATATCATCCCCTAATTAGAAAGCAATGGGAAGCAATCATAACGAAATAAACCATTTTGTTAACTCCTGATTTGAAATAGTTTGCCTCGGTGTCCCTGGTCTGTCCCCTCTCTGTTAAAAAAGCAAGGGTCCCCTACCACCCAGTGGAGATGGTTAGAAAGTGTGGCACCAGAGCCATGTCAGGGCTGGTTAAACAGATTCTGACCCTTGACTTCCTGGCCTTGAATGTATGCACTCTACCACTGCACTGGACCCTCGGGTCTGTTTCCTCGCTTGTGAATATCTCTGGCAACCTGCAGCCTCCTGGGCTACCGTGGGGTCATTGGCACTGATGTGGGCAAAGGGCTGGAGCCGTGCCTGGCACACTGCGAGTGCCGCAAAGATGTCAGCTGCGAAACAAAGAAGGCTTAAGATCCGAGCTCCATCTGGCCCCAGTGGCACACTTCGGTGACTCCAGCACCAGGGTGGCTGCGGCAAGAGAATCGGGAGTTCAAAGTCAGCCTGAGCTGCAGCGGGAGGCCAGCACCGGCTACACGCTCTGTCTTAAAGAAACAAAACACAATGACCCAAATGTCTTTGATGTTTTTTTTTTTGTTTTTTTGTTTTTTTTTTTTTTTTTCGAGACAGGGTTTCTCTGTGGTTTTGGAGCCTGTCCTGGAACTAGCTCTGTAGACCAGGCTGGTCTCGAACTCACAGAGATCCGCCTGCCTCTGCCTCCCGAGTGTAAACACCATAGAGGATGGGGGGAAATTCCTCTTCGTTGGTTAAAAATAAATCCCAGGGATGCTGTGGATGGGAATGGCTCACTCAGTGGCAGGTGACAGATGTAACAGAGCCCTTGGTTTTATTTGGAGACAGCGACTCCAGCTCTACAGTGTCCTGTGTCACTCATGAGAATGCGGCGCTCAGGTTGGAAGAGCCAATGCCCTCTGCACACTGCTCTGAAATGACCAAAAATGGACACGGGATTTTCAGAGGGACACTTATGACAGGATAGTGTGCCTTTTGGGGAACGACTGAAGGTGTGGAGAGGAGTGGGCCGGACGCTAGGGAGCGGCAGAGAGAGGCAGTTCTGCTAAGGGCTGTGGCTGTGGCCTTTGAACTGTCTGATCCTGGGCAAGTTACAAGCTCTTCAGATCTTATTTGCTTCACCTACAAGATAGGACTCAACAATAGCGCCTCTTTATAGAGAGCTTTGTGGGGTGACTGTGATAAGCCTCACACACCTGGCATGCAGGTGCCCAGCGTGCAGCTATGCTTGGGTTCAAAATGGATCCCTAGACTGCTTACCCAGCACGTGAAAATTCCTGGGTCTCATTCTGGCACTGCAAAAAACAAAGACTTTCCTGGGAAATAAGAATTCTCTGGTTCCTACGACCCCAGGGAGCAAACCAGAATCAACAGACGGGAGAAAAACTTGGGCCAGTATGACTGTCCTACCAGGGACAATGCTGATGGACCCAGATGTTAGCTTCTTGTCACTAGGGTGGGAGGTTCTCAGATGCAAGTCCAGGAACCATGATGTCAGGGAAGATGGATTGTGGATCCTGGAAGCTGGTCAGAGCTGCCTCTCCAGTGGTCAAATATCTCAAATGAAATACGACTGAACCCAAACAGTGCAGACACGTGGGGTCCCCTCGTGTAAAAGAACAGGACAGGGTGTTGATAAGCTGGACAGGGTGGTGCCAGCGCTCAAAAGGTGGAAGCAGAAAGATCAGGGGTTCAAGGTCATTCTGGAGCACGGGAAGTTCCCTAGTGGGGTTCAGAGAGCTGTGTAGGATATGGGGACTCCTCACAGTTTCAGGCCATGATATACTGAAAGTGACCGGTCCCAATAAAGCTGACCTCAGTCTGCCTTTAGTTCCCACCATAGGACCCATGGAAGACCACAGAGTGAGGCGACGGGGGGGGGGGGTCTTCTTCCCTCTGGGAGTCCTTTCCACTTTTCTTAATAGATGTGTGTTCGTTCTACTCTCTCCTGGTCTGCATTTCTTATTCTTCAGAGACAATGAGCCCAGAAGCCACTGGCTCAGGACGGCTTTGATGACTGTGATCATCCAGTACTCTAGATCCCTGGGTTAAGCTTACTAAGAGCCAAGAAAAGTTCCATTGCTCTCAAAGAACCCACATCAAAAGGACACTATCAACAGAGTGGAAAGGCAACCCACCATAAATCATTGAGCCGCTGGTAAGAATACAACAGCCCGACATCAGAAAACAGACACCTTCACCCGAGGACTTGAACAGACACTTCAGAGAAATGATCCAGTGACCAGTGCAACCATGGAAAGACTAGCATCACTGGGCACTGGAGAAAAGCAAAACAAAAGCCACCAAAAGTAGCCGCGCGATAGTGACATAAGCCTTTAATCCCAGCACTCAGGAGGCAGAGACAGGTGGAGCTCTGTGAGTTTGAGGCCAGCCTGGTCTACAGAGTGAGTTCCAGGACAGGCCCCAAAGTTATAGAGAAATCCTTTCTCCAAAAACAATAAAATAAAAACAAAAATGAACCAAAAACTCCCACCAACAGTAAGAAAGTCAGGTGTACTGGTGCAAGCCTACAATCCCAGAACTCATAGGCAGAGGCAGGAGGATCTCAAGTTACTACCAGCCTGGATTACATACCCATACTCTGCCTCAAAACCCGACCCAAGCCAGGCATAGGTGGCGCACACCTTTAATCCCAGCAATCAGGAGGCAGAGGCCAGGGATCTCTATGAGTTTGAGGCCAGCTTAGTCTACATAGTGAGTTCCGGCCTACCTGGCTTGTGAGGTGTTAGAGACATGGAAATCCCTGTGCTCTACTGTTGAGAATATAAACTAGTGTAGCCTCTGTGGGAAGCAGTGTGGCGTTATTCAAACATCTCTTAGAGTTTGGTCGTAATCACTCCCCCTCCGACACACTTCCTGCCCCCACTCCTCTTCCTACTCACCCTTCCTGTCTTCTTAACTAGCCCCCCTTTCCGCTTTCATACCGTGTGTGTGTGTGTGTGTGTGTGTGTGTGAGATCCCCAGAGGTCATGAGGGCCGTTTACAGAAGTGTGAGCACCTCACCAGGGTACACTATCCTGAAGAAAATGCCTCTCTGTCCTCCATCAACCAGTTTGACTTCAAACATGTCCTTACAGGGAAGTGAGACCTCCGAACTCTTCCTCTTGTTTGTCTTTCGAGACGGGGTCTCTAGCTCTCTGAGTAGGCAAGGATAACCTCGGGCTCCCCATTTCCCTGCTTCCATCTCCTGACTTTACAAGTGGGTTCTACTGTTATTATTATTTATTTTGTGTGCATTGGTGTTTGTGTGAGGTGTCGGGTCTCGGAGTTACAGACAGTAGTTGACTGCCATGTGGGTGCTGGGAATTGAACTTGGGTCCTCTGGAAGGGTCATCAGCACTCTTAATCAGTGATCCATCTCTCCAGCTCCTACACCTACAAGTAGATTTTTTTTTTTTGAGACAGGGTTTCTCTGTAGGTTTGAAGCCTATCCTGGAACTAGCTCTTGTAGACCAGGCAGGCCTTGAACTCACAGAGATCTGCCTGTCTCTGCTTCCTGAGTGCTGAATGTGCCACACTGCCCAGCATAAGTGGATTCTTATATGGTATGGGGGATCAAGTCTAGGGCTTCATGTATGTTAGCTGAACTAGACGAGTGTGTGTGTGTGTGTGTGTGTGTATTTTGTTTGTTTTTGTTTTTTGAAACAGGATTTCTCTGTGTAACATCCCAGGCTGTCCTGGAACTCAGGAACTCACTTTGTAGACCAGGCTGGCCTCAAACTCAGAGATCCATCTGCCTCTGTCTCCCAAGTGCTGGGATTAGAGGTGTGCACCACTACCACCTGGCTTCAGACTCGTATGTTATTGATTGATTTTTATTTTAAATGGTCACCTGTAGCCCAGGCTATCATCAAACTGCCTATATAGATGAGGATGACTTTGAGTTTTGTGTGATTAGGTTTCAAAGTTGCTCACTTGAGGAATTGTATTATAGCCTTAAGGGATGTGGGAAGATCCATCCCATATGTAGGTGGCACTTTCTGGTAGCATCCTAGAAAAAAAGGGCATGGCAGAAGAAAGAGCCTTTGCTAACTTGGCCCCTGGCTCTCTTAGCCTTCCTCTTGCCGAGTTAACTTTCCCTGTTGTTGAAGCTGAGCCCTCCACAGACCTTAGGATCAGCATTTCCGCACATCCACGTGATGAAGGAACCCTCCAGCGGTTGGCACTCAACTGGGACTGCTGAGGCTCCCAGCCTCAGGAACTGAGCAACTTCTGGATCCTGCACCTCTTTAGTGTGAGACAGCCACTGTGGAAGCACCCCAACTGCTGACACACCCCACTTCTAGGACAAGGCACCTCCCAGAGCCTCAGCCTCTCGGGCGGTATTATTTCAGTGTCAACTGATCTAATCAATTACACATTTATTTTCTCCTATCAGCTCTGCTCTGCTGGAGAACCCTGACTCATTAATGAATGCACTCCAGGTCCTCCTGCCACCAGCAAACAAGTACTTCCATGTCCAATCTCATTCACCCTCATCGAGAATGTTTTAAACATGGTTACCCAGCCTAGGATAGTGTGCTGGTTGTTTTTCGTCCACTGGGCACAAACCTAGACATGTCTGGGAAGAAGGAGTCTTAACTGAGAAAATGCCTCTGTGAGATTGGCTTGTAGAAAAATTTATGGGTAGTGCTTTGATTAAGGATTGATGTGGGCAAGTCCAGCTCACTGTGAGTGGTACCAACCCTGAGCAGTTGCCTGAATGGTATAAGAAGAAGCAGTCTGAGCAAGCCATGAGGAGTAAGCCAGTAAGCAGCACTCCTCCATGGCCTCTGCTTTGGTTCCTGCCTCCAGGTTCCTGCCTTTGGTTCCTGCCCTGACTTCCCTCGGTGATGGGGTGTGATCTGTGAATTATAAGATGAAATAAACCCTTTCCTCCCCAGTCGCTTTGCTCACAGTGTTCTCTTACAGTAGTAGAAACCTAACTAAGACAGACAGCTCTGCATATAATTGAAAATGAAAGAAAAAAATTATGGCCCTGAAAACCCGTCAATAACGGATAACCTGTTCTACATCTAAGGTTGGACCAAGTGTTCATCCACATGACAAAAGTATAATGACATCAGCAGAGGGCGTGAAAGGGTCCCCAGGCGTCCAGATATCGGAAATCTAATCGCCAAATACCTATGCTAATGATATTTTGGAGGAAGGGCCTCTGAGAGTTAGTTAGCATTTGATAACATCATGAAGATTAGACACCACGAAAGTTCCCAGGAAGTGCCCACACCACACACTTCTCACTTCAGAGCTGTGGGCCACAGGAACATCAGCTCTCAAGATGGACCCGGTAGCTCACATCCCAGCACTTGGGAGGCAATGCAAGTTCGAGCCCACCTGGGTTGTCTAGGGAGACTTGTCTCACACAGACAGACAGACAAAACAAAACATCAGTGATAGCAGCAAGTGGCAAGATAGCTCGGGGGTAAAAGTGCTTGCTGCCAGGCCTGACCGCCTGAGTTCAGTCCCCGGTACCCATATGGGAGAAGGAGAGGACCAATACCCACAAAGTGTCCACTGAGCTGCCCATGCACCTTGGCATGCATGTGTCTCTCTCTATGCACACAAAAATCAATCAATCAATCAATCAATGTGCTTTACTTAGGCTTTTACGTTTTTATTTTATGTGTTTTGTGTACACATGTGTGTATACCTCATGTGTGCTTGGTGTTCAGGGAGGTCAGAAGAGGCCCTAAGAACTGAGCCCCGATTCTCTGAAGTGCAGCAAGTGCTCTCAACTGCTGAGTCATCTCTCTAGTCCCTGGAAGCTTACTATTCCGTATGTATGTTTTGTCTACATATATGTCTATCCATCATGCGATGCCCACAAAGGTCAGGATAGAGTCTCAGATCCATGGGACTAGATTATAACCGACATTAATAGATAATTAATGCCCAGTGAGATAACCCAGCAGTTACTTCAAGACATCCATGTACGCATTGTGGCACATGCATGCCTACACACACACACACACACACACACACACACACACACACACACACCATACCACTACTAATAATAAGTCAATAAAATAATAAAACAAGGACAACTAAACTCAAAGCACATATGACCACATGGAAGGATCTGGTAATAGTGAAAGGTGGATCTGTCCTTGTTCACAAAACAAAAACAAAAACAAAAACCCTTCTAGGTATTTTTATATATTTGAGATGTTTTCTACTTAAGAAAAGAGAGAGACTTAGGGACCTAGGGGATGGTTCACCTACTGTGTTCCTGAGTATCAGCAACATACAATTCAGTAATATAGTCTTCTTGATTGAGACAGGGTCGCACATAGCCCAGGCTAGCCTCAGACTCATTCTACACCCAAGGATGGCCTTGAATTCCTGGTTCTCCTGTCGCAGTCTCCCAACAGCTGGCGTTAAAGGAGTGTGAAATCATTCTTAACTTAATTTTTAAAGCCCTACTGTTTAGAATGTCTAGAAAATTGGGCTGGGAGTGTAGCTCAGTTGGTGGAGCGTTTGCCTAGGCCATGGGCTCCATTCTCAGCATTCCATCCCCCAGGGATGGTGGTTAGGCAGGCGAGCAAAGGAAATAGCTTGACTTGGGCCCCCCAAGTTTGGAGTTGTGCATACCCTGTCCTGCAATAACACACTTGGTGGTCTGGTTCCTTCACCTGTACCCACTATGTGCATGTGCTCTTCTGTAAGCAATGTATCTTGCAGCCTTTGAACACCCCCGTATAGGGCTACATGTACTCTTCACTCTGTATATGTTTCCCCACCCCTGGTGACATTCAGATTTAGACAGGTCTGTACAAGTGTGTTTCCAGCACACCTGAGTGTGAAGGACAGAAGGGCTGATCTGATCTAAAGTGGCTTTGGGTGCATGACAGAAAGGCAAAACACTGTCCTCTGGTAATATCTTACGGAGAATCCTCTACCATCTCATGTCTCTGCATAATTGGGTGGGCAGATGACTAGAAACAGGTGCATTATGGGAAGGGACATGCAAAGCAGAGAATGATTATATAGTCTAATTAATAGAGAACCACCCAAGTGTACCACCTAGTAAGTCACTCCTCCCTCTCTTAAACCCCATAAAGGAAGCCTGGGACAACAATCAGGGCTCTTGAGTGTTCTCACTTGTGTAGCCCCCTGTCAATCATGATAATGTCTCCCTGGATAACCTGCAGTATTGCTTTGCTTCTGATGAAGTTATCTTGCTGCTTCTGCACGTCTGTGTGGTCCTTGATTTTCAGTTCTTTGGATAAAAGACCAAGAGCCTGGCAAGAGCAGGCCCAGACCATGACCTTTGCTAACAGTAGCATACACCTGTATTTAGCACAGGTGCTAACAATGGAAGGTGGAGGCAGAGGGACCAGAGGTTAAAGGTTATCCTTGGCTACTCAGTGAGTTCAAGGCCACCCTGGGTTATTTGGGACCCTGTCTCAAACAAAAACAAACCATCAAAGAAATGAAACAAACAAGAAAACTAAAGTGATGTATCTAGAAACCAGGTTGCAGGTGTGTGGAAATACATCTAAGAGAAGGCACTTCTAGGAAAAGCCAGGGGGAGAGAGAGCTGTACTGGCTTGATAGGAGCTCAGTGGGAGGGGAACAAACTCACTTGGGGTTCTACACACTGCTTGCCCAACACCTGGCTCTGTGTGAAGGGCTCTGAGTTCTCTGATCCTGAAATCTGTGCTTCTACAATGGGACATTTTTCACATGCCTGACAACAGAGTCATTCCTGTGACATCTCATGGTAAAGGCCAGATGAGAGGTGACCTCAATGCTCATCATTCTAGACTGGGTTCTGACACTGACTTGTGACCTGGCCCCAGGCTAGCATGCCCTAACTATCTGGGAGTGCAATCTTAATAGGAAGAAGGAAGGGAAGAAAGGGAAGGAGAGAGGAAGGGAGGGAGAGCGGGAGGAAACAGCATTAATGTTATTCCTTATCCCTTAGTTAACGTTAATTTTTTTTATTTTTAAGTGTGTGTGTGTGTGTCGGTGAAGACCAGAGGCATCAGATCCCCCTAGAGTTGGAACTGAAGACGACAGTGAGGCATCCAACATGGATTCTGGGAACTGAACTCAGGTCCTCTGGAAAAGCAAGAAGTGGTCTTAACCACTGAGCCATCTGCCCAGCCCGACCTTCCACCTTCTTAGAAAAAAAAAATGGAAGCTGAGGTCAGGTGTACTGAACCCCAACCTGTGATCCAAGCTCTAGGGAGGTAGAGGCACAGAAGGACAAAGTACAAGGTCGTTCTTGTCTACATAGTATGTTCAGAAGCAGCCTGGGTTACACGAGACCCTGTCTTACATGAACACCCATATCCCAGAAGTTCGGAGGCTCAGACAGGAGGATTGCCATGAGTTAGAGGCCACCAAACCAGCCTGGGCTACAGAGTGAGACTCTGTGTCAAATAGACAAATCCAAACACGGCCCTTCACTGTACAGATGAGAAAACTGAACCTCAGACAAAGGCAGACGCCGAGGTCCAGGCCCAGGACTGTTTCCTGGTTCCTCCTGTGCCCGCAGCTAAACCCCGTAGTCCCAGTTCCTTGGGCTCTGTCTCCCTCTGTCTGCTCCCAGAGTCTCTCTATCTTCCTGGCCTTTCTCAGGCCTGTTCAAAGAACTCTGGGGGAGGAGGGGTCCTCCCGGGTCCTCCCAGGTCCTCCCTGAAGTGTGGCTGCCTCTGCTGCCTGTCTTGGAGAATCCTGGGGCCTTGGCAGTGCTGTGGCCAGCCTTGGCCTATCCAACAACAGACATTTGTCAAACAGCGGCCGTCTGGGAAGAGGGAGGTATGTTTACCTAGGGCAGGGCCCAGGCAGGGGCTGTGGCTTCCTTCCCACACCACAAACCTAGCCATTTGCTCCATACGCGGACGATACTGTCCTCATCTGTTTGCACAGTCTGAAAATATCTGTGGAGCACCTACTGAGTGCTGTCCACGCTGTTGCAAATTTCACCGACATCTGGACACAAACACAAGGCCGGAAGGGCAGGGCAGGCCTGGAATTCTAGCTGAGAGTGGAGGATGTGAATTTCAAGGCCTCCCTGGGCTCTACGAGGCTGTCTTGGAGGTAAATAAGAAGAGCTAGACTTGGTTGTGTGAGTCTAGAATCCCATGCTTGGAAAGTGGAAGGAAGTTGGGGGATCAGAGTTCAAAACCAGCTGCAGCCATCATAGCAAACTGAAGGCTAGCCTGGGCTACTGGAGATGCTGTTCCTAAATAAATTAAGAAGAAAAAATTTAAAGAGTGAAGAAAAGGAGGAAGGGAGTTGGAACAGATGTCAGAAGGCTGTGGGGGGTTAGGGCAGCATTAGAGAGGCTTAGGGCATCACTGTGCCAACAGGTTCCTGCTGGGTACTCCAGGGCAGTGGGTCTCAACCACCCCAGTGCCGTCGCTATGTTGTGGTGACCCACCAACCAGAAACATTGTTTTGGTGCTGCCTTATAAACTGTGATTTTGATATCATTATAAATCATAACATAAATACCTGTGTTTTCAGATAGTCTCAGGCGACCCCTGTGGAAGGGTTCGTCCACCCAAAAGGGGTCAAGACCCACAGGTTAATAACCACTGCTCTGGAGCTTGGTGTTCCGTGGATAATAAATCCTGGCTCTTCGCTGTGGCCGTAAAGACCACGCAAGATCTGAGCTTGTCTGAGGGTCTGCTTTCTTTGCCCCTGGTGCTAACCTCTTTCCTGCTACACTGGCCTTCTTATCAACACTCAACCCTCACCCTTCCCAACCTTAGCCCTGAGCGCTAGACTCATCCCTTCCTCAGGCTCTTCGTGTGTGCTGCTTCCTCTGCCAAAGGACCTCCTTCCTCAGCTTTCCAGAGCTGATTTCTTCTCGTAATTTGGATTGGCTCTCATATGAGCTGTTTGTCCCTCATCTTCACCGCACTGCAGGTGCCGTCAGAGCAAGGGACTCCACCTCTCCTCCCTTGTGGAGTTTTTGTCGTTGCTTTGAATCGGGGTTTCCCTGTCACCCAGGCTAACCACACATTCATCATCTTCCTGCCTCACCATCCCAGGAGTTGGGATTACAGATGTGCTGCCACGCGCGGCTGCAATCTCATTGTCTTCAACTGAAGGAGCTCATGGCTGGGGCTGTTATTATCCATAGCTGTTGTCAACGGCCGCCAAGGCCTTCTGTGTGCTCCCTCCAGCAACACATATAAAACTGATACTCTCCACACAGAACACTTCTGCAGGTCACAGAAGAAGCTGGGGAACCCCAGCATTCCCTCTGTCAGCAGGGTTACCAGAATGGGGAGCAGAACCGGCATTGTTCACCCCATTCTCTGAACCAGGAGTGATAAAGGGTGCTTAAAAAAAAAAAGAGGTGATGGGTTAAAAAAAAAAATAGAGGCATTTTCCAAGAACTAAGAAATGGGACAGGGGCGGGGTGTCCTCTGGAAAACTGTGCAAAGGAGGAATGTTCTCCGGGCTTGTTTGTTAAACCAGATAGATCCATTCTCTTTCATACATATTGGGTGGGGTTCAAGTTCCATCATTCAGGGGCTGTGTGATTTGGGGTGGGTTATTTAACCTCTCTGAACCTTGCTGTCTTGCCTGAGAAATAACATCATTGCAGCACCTCCCTCACTGGGCGGCGAGGAGAAGCGAAGGAGCCGAGTTTTACAAAGTGCTTTGGACAGTAGGGAGTTCTGCAGGAGGCGTGAGATAGGGAAGCAGCTAGAAATGAATGGATGGGACAGGGATGCAGCCTCCCGCTTCCAGTGTCCTCCCCACAGCTCTTCATTCCTATTGGCCATACTTTCTCTTTGGTTTGTCGAGCAGGGTTTCTCTGTGTAGCCCTGGCGGCTGTCCTAGGACTCGCCCTGTAGACCAGGTTGGCCACGAACTTACAGACGTCTGCCTGCCTCTGCCTCCCAAGTGCTGGGATTAAAGGTGTGCGCCACCACTGCCCGGCTGGCTGTACTTTCTTTACATGAAAACACTTACTTGCTTTTTTTTTTCTTTGAAAGTACACATTAACTTTTTTAAAAAAAAGAATATGGCCCTTTTTTTGTTTGTTTGTTTTAGAGCTTTTCTAGTAACACCTCAATACGCCATTATACATTTTCCTAATTCAATGTAAAACAAATTCAGAAAGGTTTGGAAGTGTTTGTCTATGTCCTGATATGGCCAGCCTTGTTCCCTGTGGGACACGATGAAAGTCGTGCTGCTTGGAAGTGTGGTCATGAACCCTTGAACATTCTGTCCTGTGGCTTTAAACCTTTTGATCACCAGCCTTGATTCAGAGCATATTGTGCTATATATACTGTATATGTTGTGCATACTGCATATCTGTGCATGCTGCATATACTGTATTGCTGTGCATGCTGCATATACTGTATGTGCTGTGCATACTGCATATCTGTGCATGCTGCATATACTGTATGTGCTGTGCATGCTGCATATACTGTATGTACTGTGCATGCTGCATATACTGTGCATGCTGCATATACTGTATGTGCTGTGCATGCTGCATATACTGTGCATACTGCATATCTGTGCATGCTGCATATACTGTATGTGCTGTGCATGCTGCATATACTGTGCATACTGCATATCTGTGCATGCTGCATATACTGTATGTGCTGTGCATGCTGCATATACTGTATGTGCTGTGCATGCTGCATATGTTGTGCATACTGCATATACTGTATATGTTGTGCATACTGCATATACTGTATGTGCTGTGCATACCTGCATACCTGTGCATACTGCATATACTGTATAATCTGTGTATACTGCATATACTGTATATGTTGTGCACACTGATATACTGTGTATGCTTATTTATGGTGTATATTGAATATACTGTATATGTTGTGCATACTGCATATCTGTGCATACACTGCATATACTGTATATGTTGTGCATACTGTATATACTATGCACACTATATATACTGTACATACTGTATATGTTGTATATACATACTGTGTATACTGTACTATACCACCATCTGAGCTACTATGTATATTACCGTACTACACCTGTAGTGTGGAGCCTGAACTATGGGACACGCAAGCCAGGAAAGGGGCTGGATAGTTAAACACGTACGCACACAGACAGAGACAAGGGGACACGGGTCATCCTTGACACAAGAATGCCCCCTTTCTTGTGCTCAGGGGTAGCTTATTTAGGGCTTTGAACATGCCCCAGCTCTCGGGATCTTTCAGCTGCAGACTCATCAGAAACCACTCCCCTGCCATCAGGGTCTCAGGCTCAGGGCAGCTGCAGGCTGCTCAGAGCAGAGGGAAACAAGTTGTTTACAGGAAATTCAGGGTCTGGTGGTCCGCAGTCCCCAACACTGTGTATATGCTATGCATAGTAAAAGCACAGGCCCCGGGTCCACCTGCCTGGGCTGGCACCATGTCACCCCTAAGTGCCTTTGGTCACTTTGGCTGAGTGACCTGAAGAATCTGTGCCTCCATTTCCTCATCTGTAAAATGAGCCATAACACTGCTTGCCTCATAGGGTCACTTTGAGAATTAGGAATAATGCATATAAAGTGACCTCATTGGTCTTTATTTTGTGTTTTCAAACAGAGTCTCAAATATTCTAGGCTGGCCTTGAACTCACTATGTCTCAGAGGCTGGCTTTGAACTCAACTCTGATCCTCCGGAGTGTTGGGGTTACATTCATGTATTGGGATTACATACCACTAGACCAGTATTGCTGTGGTCACAAGTACAGGCACACATGCCCTTCCAGACAGTCGCCTCTTGAAACCTGTCCCCTCTCCCTCCTTCACTTCTGTTTGCTCCACTTACACTTCTTGTAACAGCTAAAGAGATGCTTAGTACACAGTAGGCCCACTCTTCCTTGCATGTGAAAGGCACACCCTCTACAGCTATGGGAATACCGCCAATGGTTGAGATACACCATTGTATGTGGGGTACACAGATAGCCCCTTCCAGGGACAATACAGTCTGGGGATGTGACTCAGTGGTAGAGAGAGCACTTGTCTAGAGCCTTCAATTTAATCTTCACCACCACAAAATTAATAATTCATTTTAAAAATCCACTATAGGTGGACTGTATTCCACCCTTATCACGGCCATGAAAGAGATGTCAGCTGTGCTTCTGCTTCTAGGCATCAGGGGGAGAGGACACACAGACGACTCAGGAACGCCCTCGAGACACACGGCTAGACTTCCGTCTGAACCCAGGCAGGAACAGGAGCCACAGCAGCTATGCGGCACAGCCTCTAGGTGCTAACGTGAGGATTGACAGCCCAGCTAGAGCCCTGATGTGACTTGAGGCTACAGTCTAACCTTTCCCTAAGCAGCACAGGGAAACTTGTTTAGAAATGCCAAGTCTATTGCTGTGTACAGGGTGGGAATAAAGAACCCATCTTAAAGCTAGGCAGGGTAAGCCAGGCAGTGGCAGCATAAGCCTTTAATCTCAGCACTCAGGAGGCAGAGACAGGTAGATCTCTGTGAGTTCAAGGCCAGCCTGGCCTACAAAGCAAGTTCTAGGACAGTCAGCGCTGTTACACAGAGAAACTCTGTCTCGAAATAAAAAAATAAAATAAAATTAAATTAGAGAGAGAGAGAGGGGGGCAAGAATATCTGAGGTTAGATGTTATTCTCAGTTACCTACCCAGTACAAGGCTAGCCTGCGTTACACACTATACCCTGTTTTGAAATGTATCTAACAAATAAACAAGCCTTAGACCAGAGGCTTCCTCCTATGAGCTTAGTACTCAGGAGCAGAAGGATTGCACGTGAGTTCAAATCTCCAAACTTCTAGCTTTGGGATCTGAATCAACTAGCTGAGTGCTCTAGCAGGCGTACTGTTCTTCAGGGGAACTGAGTTTGGTTTCCAGCACTCCACAGTGGATGGCTCACAGTTGCCTGTAACTCCAGTTCTGCGGGACCTGACACCCTCTTCTTGCCTCTTGGGACACCTGCACACACATGGCATACACACGTACACACATACAAATGAATCCTAAAAAAGCAAAAACTGGGTTTGGTGGCACATGGCTATAGTTCCAGGGCTTGAGAGACTAAAGCTGGGGCAGTGACAAGAGTTTGGGGTCAGCCTGGGCTATAATGTGAAACCTGTCTCAAAAACAAAGGAACAAAAGGCTCCCCACCTTGACACCTTGTTTGGAAGATCAAAGAGGTCAAAATATGTCCAGCATCATGTGTGTAACATAGGCCCAACTTCTGCACTTTAGTATCCCAGGTTGCTTTTAGAGACTAGATAAGCCAGCCACTGAAAACAGCCAGCAAAGGACCAGGGCGCTCTACTTAAAGGACAGAGTTGATTGCTGCCGAGTGCCGATAAAGTCAGCCCTGTGCAGGCAGGCTCTGGACCTTTGCATAGGATGTCACCCCAGCTGGCACTCTCCCCTTCTCCTCTCTCCTGGATGACTTCTGCCAAACCTTTCTGGTCCAGCTAAGATATCAGTCAGCCCTCCCAGAGACAAGAGGTCCCTCATCCTCTCCTCTAAGAGTCCTTGTGTTCCCATAGTTTGCTGCCCATGTCAGGCTGCTCTCTCCTTGGTCCCTGTTGGCTTGTTCACCATCCCAGCAAACAGAGCCAAGCTCTGAGACCATATTTTGTCTCCCATGTGTTCCCAGTGCCTAACACAGTGTCTGGTACCCCCACTGCCCCAGTAGACAGTTGTTGAAGACATGAATGAACAAGAACATGGTGAAGTAAGGGGTTTAGTGGGCTTTAAGGCGCATTCTGGGGATGCATTCCCCTTTGCTACATGACAGGAAGGGAGGTAATAGCTTCCAAATCCCAGCTGACTGGGATGTCAAACATCACATTTAAACCTCAATAAAAATGACAGATGCTTGGAACTCACTCCAGGAGATTCTCATTCTCCAGATGTAGAGTTGGGGAGATGGCTCAGTGGATAAAGCCCTTGATGCTCAATTGTGAGGGTTGGGGTTTGGATCCCTAGAACCCATGTAAAGCCATATGCAGCAGTGTGCAACTGTAATTCTAGTATGCTCACAGGGGAAATGGGAGACAGAGACAGGAATCTCCCAAGAAGCCCTGGGTCAGCTAGTCTGGTGTGAAGTGGTGAATCCCCAAGAGACCGGGTCTCAAACAAGGTGGAAGGAGAGGACGGACCCCAAAGAGTCCTACAGTGCTCTGTGTTACACCAGGACCCCCCAACACACACACACACACGAATGCACATGAGAGCATACACACACTCAAACACACATGGGGGGACACACAAGCATGCACTCATGCACACTTGCACAGATACACACATATTCACACAGACACACACACTCACACACACGAGTGCATGTATACATTCATATACATGCACACACACATATATACATGCACACACAAGTGCACGCACTCATGCACATTTGCACAGATGCATACACTTGCACAGCACACACACACACACACACACAAAACTGAGAAGCTTCTCATGTCCAGGCAGTCTTGCGAACCTGAATCATAGAGGCTTCCATGTTGAGAGGCAGGGTGGAAAGATGTGTGGAGGGGTTTGCAAGAGTGGTGGGAAAAGACTACGCTTTGGGAGAGAAGGCTTAGAGCGTCCGTAGACACTGGACATGACCCCATCGTTGGCTAGCATATGGGGTTCTTTTCAACTTACAGCCCATCATCCTCAAAGGAACAAAATGTGCTCTAGTTTGTACCTTTCATCCTTCATTAGCTCACGGAATCCTTACAAACAGTATCCAAGTTTTACTTACTGAATAAAGACATTGAAGCTGGACTTGGTGGCACACTCTGTTATCTTATCTCGGATCCAAAAGGCAGAAGCAGGAGGACAGCTGTATGCTTAAAGCCAGCCTGGTTTATAGAGTGAATTCTAGGCTAGCCTAGGCTACAAAGTAAAATCCTAACCTGTGTGTGGTGGTGCATAGCTTTGACCTCAGCACTCCAGAGGAGGAGGCAAGTGGATCTCAGTGAGTTGGAGACCAGCCTGGTCTACATATTGAGTCCAGGCCAAGTAGGGCTACATCATGAGAACCTGCCAAGATCCCCCACTAGATTCTGGAAGTGTCAGTCAGAGGGATGAAGGAAGGAGCCCACCTTTGCACAGCTTTAAGTGAGAGAGTCACTTGCCCAGAGTGCCTCTAAGAATGGCCTCTGTCCCAAGGCTGCTGCAATTGGCCAAAAGGATGAGGCCTTTATCCCATGAAAAATTCGGGGTTCATTTGACACTTAGAAACAGGTCTATTACCTTAATGGAGACCTGTTGTTAGTGGCTAAATGACTCCTATCTCCTTTCCTGTCCTAAGCACTTGCAGGTGTTGCTATTCTGGCCACTTCAGCCCATCCATCCATCCATCCATCCATCCATCCATCCATCCATCCATCCATCCATCCATCTTCCCACTGATTCATCTGTTCAGTTAGTCTCTCAGACTATACAGAGCCCTGCCCTATAGAAACCTGTTGTATAAAGCATGCAAATACAGGGGGAAGAAAAGAACCAGATAATTCAGACCTGGTTCTCGGAGAGGTCAGAGCTGTAACAGGAATGATATATTACTAAGGGGACCAAGCAATAATCAAGGGAAACAAAGATAGAAAATAAACAAAGCCAGGGGTCAGATTACTACACCATGTGCACAGCACTGCCTCTTAACCTCACAGTTGCCCAGGACAGCTGGACAGTCAGTTAGGAGCTAGACCCTGGCACCTACAGCCAACACCAATCCTCCCTGTAGCCAACACTGCGCAGTGGCTATCCCCGATCCCATGTAATGGATGCAGTGTATGTCCTGGGGGAACACATGCTGAGAATCTAGAGTCTTTCAGTGGCCACAGCTGATGGGGAGACACATTATTGGTCTCTGGTGAGAACAGTAGAGTTCAAGGATGGTGCCCAGCATCCTACAACTGCAGGAGAGCTTTCTATACAGTTGTCCAGCCAACATCCTGGTAGTGCTGAGGTCCAGAAACCTGCTGTAACAGAGGAGCAGGGCTGGGATAAACCAGCCTTGACTTTCCCACATCTACCCACCTTGACTTTGAGCTTTTTTGTTTGTTTGATTGTTTGTTTGTTTGTTTTTCAAGATAGCTTTGGAACTTTGTAACTTTGGAGCCTGTCCTGGAACTTCTACTTTGAATTTTTCTTAATCTCTTAATCTAGGAAAGTCTGCTGAAAGATTTCTAAGGAAACTTTTTTTTCCCCGAGACAGGGTTTCTCTGTAACTTTGGAACCTGTCCTGGAACTCGCTCTGAAGACTGTGGACCAGGATGGCCTCAAACTCACAGAGATCTACCTGCTTCTGCCTCGCAAGTGCTGGGATTAAAGGTGTGTGCCACCATGCCCAGCCTTTTGTTTTTTGAAACTTGATTTTTTTAAATTGAAAAATATTAGTGAAAAAAAAAAACCCAGCATAGTGGAGGGTGGGGAGAACCCCAAGTGTACTGAGGGAAACTCTTCCTGTCTCCCCCAGTCTCAGGCATAGAAAGATCAGCATGATACCCGATGCTGGGAGAGCCACTTTGGGTCTATATTGGGACAGATACAAGATACAAAAGTCAACACAGGGAGATTGACAGAAAGGACAAGAAGTGCCCAGAGCTGGTTGACACCGAGGGTCACCATTCTGGATCTCTTTGTTCAAACCTTTCTGATGGATTTATCCAACAAATGCTTCTCTGTGCCAGTCATCATGTGAGACTTTACAACACAAAGCCAAACAAACCGCCGATGTCCCTGACCTCGTCAAGTTTATGGTCTAGTCAGGGGACGGATGCTCCAGTCCACATCAACTATCTGATCAGAGAGAGACTGTCTCTTACCGGTGTGAGGGAAAATCAAATGTGCTGTGGATGGACTGGATTCGCAAGTCCAAGTCCATCTGCTGTCGCCCCACCAAAGAGACTGTCCTGCTAAGGCTCACAACAGGAAACAACCTGGGTCTAAGCACTCATGTGTCCTGCGCTGCTCTGCAAGGCCCAGCTCTTCACTGCCTCTGCCGAGCTAACCTAAATATAACGGTCGTCCCCTGGAGACAGTTATATTTTGTTCCTCTAAGTAGTTTTTTTTTTCTTTTACCAGAATGAGAACTCTTCTCAGAGTCTCCCAGCAGGTTTCCCTAGTTCACTTTATAGATGAGCACTCTAAAATTCAGGCGAGCTAACCGCACAGCTTGAAGAAAAAGGAAGATCTGGGATGCTAACTTGGATTTATTATTTTTTATCATAAAATGGGGTTTTAGGCTACCCCCACCCCCACATACATGCTACTGCAAATGATTCACCATCCTGGGACAACGGTGTTTTTTTTTTAATTGTTTGTTTTGTTGTTGTGGGGTGGGTGATGTATACTGTGACTCTGGGCATTGGAGCCCCCTTTCCCTAAGAAATCACATCTGTGGCCTGGCCAAGAGGATTGACAACAGCTGATTATATCATATCTCAAATAAGATTTATTTTTAAAAATCTCGAATCTTAGTTTTTTGTTTTTTTCTCAGAGACAGCAATATTATTTATTTCACATAACTGCTGCAATCATTAAATGAGACAATAAAGAATATCGATCGATACATATTATATATATATACAGACATATGCATACACTCAGTCAACAATTCATCCACTCATACATCCATCATCCATCATTCATCCATTCAATCATCCATCTATCCAACCATTCACTTATCCATACATCCATAAACTTAACTATCTAACCATACAACCAAGTATCTGACTATATAGCCATTCAACTACCCACTTGTCTAGTCATCAAACCATACATTCAGCCATTCAACCATCCATCTGTCTACCCATCCACCCAACCATCTGTCCATCAATCATCCATTTATCCAGGCATCCATATATTTAACTACCTAACCACTGAACTGTCCATATAGCCATTCACCCAACTATGAATCTATCCAACTCTCCATTCAACCATCCATTTACTTATCCATCAATTCAACTATCCATCCGTCCTTCCATCCAACTGTCCATATAGCCATTCACACATCAATTCAACCACACTTCCATTCATTCAACCATCCATCCATCCATCCATCCAACATCCATTTATTCATATATCCATTTATTTACCTATCTAACCATCCACATATAGCTATTCATGCAACCATCCATCATCCATTCATCCATCCATCATTTCTCCATCCATCCTTTTATCTATACATACATTTAGCTATCCATTTATCCAAACATCCATCTATACATCCATCCACCCATCTATCTATGCTGGCAACTCTATATTGGATACCAGCACATGGTGAACACTGCAAAGAATCTAAAGAGAAAGGACATATAAACATTTTCTGAAGTATGGACCTGGGAGACACAGAGATGCTGTTGAGTGATGCTCTTACTACATTATCCTTTAGGAGGACTCTGTGGGGCCTCTCCTTCACCTTTAGCCAATGCTAATGGACAAGATATAGTTTGTAAAGCCGAGTGTTGCCCTGATGTATGCTGTGAATACAATTGGTTAATAAAGAAACTGCTTTGAACCTATAGCAGAGCAGGGCAGAAAGAGCTAGGTGGGAAAACTAAACTGAATGCTGGGAGAAAGGAGGTGGAGTCAGAGAGAAGCCATGGAGCCACTGCCTGAGACAGACACACCGAAACTTTGCTGGTAGGCCACAACCTCATGGTGATGCACAGATTAATGAAGATGGGTTAAATTAAGATGTAAGAGTTAGCCAATAAGAAGCTAGAGCTAATGAGCCAATCAGTGATTTAAATAATATGGTTTCTGTGTGATTATTTTGGGGCTGAGCAGCCGGGAACCAACAGTGTCCTCCTACAACACTGCTCCCTTTCAGAATCAATTCCTCTGGCTATAGGTTCAACCAAATCTTACAACTATGAATTAAAGTAACTCTAGCTCTTCAACTATGCCCCTGTAATCTCCAGTCTAGTGAAATTAGCTCCATTTACAAAAGAGGAAGCTGGTTCAGAGAGGGAAGTGACTTCTCCAAGGTCATACTGATTGTATGTGGGATGGGTCCCAGGCCATTGATTCTTAAGCTTCTGCTACTTCCATGGTGACATATTCTGCTTAGTAGTGAGTTAAAGCAAAGAATCCGAGACAAGCCAGAAGTGACAGTCCCTGACAAGTCACTGGTCTTCTAGCTTGTGCTAAGCATGACATCGAGAGCCTGATGGCACAGTTCAGTGGGTAAAGTACTTGCTGGCAAGGCTGATGACCTGAGTTTGATCCCTAGGACCCACATGATGGAAGGAGAAGACCAACTCCTAACGGATGTATGCTGACCTCCATTGGCACAGTATGATGCAAGCATGTATACACACAAATAATAAGCAGGCAAATAAATAAATGCATATAGTTTTTAAAAGAATGATATTAAATAATATTTACTGAGTCTGTGCGATGTCATGAGCTTTACATCTTGCCTCCATGTGACCCTATGGATCCATGGCTCTAGCTTTTTCTCCATGTCAAAGAAAACAGTGGGGGCACAGAAACATTCAATGACTCAAACAATCATCCAACGACTAGTAACAGAGCCAAGATGCACAGCATTCCAGTGGCCAAGCTCTCTCTATATGTGCACATGTAATTTAGCTCCGTAAAATACACCAACTTATTATTATTATTTAATCTAGAATGTGCCTCAAGAGGAAAACATTCTCTTGGATCCCTCTCTCCTCAGAAACAAAACTGTCACCACTCCCTTTGTGTCCTCCCACGGAATTTTCTATGCAAATACAAACCCATGTGTACATATATAGGACCACATCCGTTTTGCTATCAGAAATATCCGCAGGTTTTTGCCGCAACCGAGACTTTCTGTCTGCACACACATCTGCATTCCTTTTCTTCAATAATGGGTCCGCATTCCATTATAAATTCACACCATCCCCATTTGCTGGTCACCCAAAGCCTCTGAGGTCGGTGGGTACTACATTTCCCTAGCTTCCCGTGCCCAATGCAAAATCACACTCAGTTTTCTTGGTCTCTGCAGAATTATGATTTCGACCTTATCCCCAGGGAGGGCAGAGAAACCAACAATTGTCCCCTGGGGTTCATCTGCCAAGTGATAGCTGGTTCCCCGATAAAGAATTTCAGGTCCCACCCCAGCTGGCTGCATGGTCAGGCTCAGTACCACTTTCAAGGGATTTCAACCACCACTGAAGTATCTGTCTGGGGACCCCTGCTTTCTACAGAATTACGGAAAGTTTCCCTGGGTGTTGGCTCTCAGAAAAGCCTTTTGCAAAAAGCACCAAACCCTGGCCGCAGGCTCCTGCAGCCCCTCCCAGGTCAGCCCACATGGCCACGGTCTTGTCAAGAGACCTTAGTGAGCAAGGCCCAGCTTCTTCTGAGATTCTAGTTATTCTAAAAGAACCCCTGAAGGGTCTAGGGTCTTGGAGCCCATCAGAAATGTGGGGTTGTCCCGTAGCCTCCATAGCCTGACCATGATCCTACCCTGTCCATTCATCCCCCAACCCCAGAGGTTGGCTTTACTTACCATAAGGACTCGCCACTGGAGCCCCGAGGGGCGCGTTCACACTGACCATGACCAAGAGTATCCAGCTGGACACTGCGGGGCATGGAGGAGCTGGAGCCCACACACCGCAGCAGAGGGGCTACCAGGAGCCGGTCCACCAGGAAGGCAGTGAGCACAGCCAGCTGCCACCGCCCGGTTATCTTATTGATTCTTCTAATCACCCAAGGTGGGTGGATACGTTAAAGAGTAACCAGTCACTTAGGGAACCTGTGGCTGGGGATTGTCGCTTTTGCCATGGCAACGGCAACCTGGCTAGACCTGAGGTCCACTCAGGCCCCAGTCCTGGACTCTGGGGTTAGAAGAACCTGAAGCCAGATGTTGGAAGCATCAGCCTTGCAACTTGGGAGAAGGGGTTGAGCGGGGCCTGGGGAGTTGAGTCTGTGATGGGTGGAGTTTTATGGCTCTGGACTATGGGTGGTGACGAGTGCATGAAAACGAGGGGAAGTGGAGGGAGGGGTAGATGGGGGAGGAGGGTGGAGAATTACATTTATTGCACACCAGACTGGATGCTGGGAGTTGAACATAGGCATTGCTAGGATTAATTAAACCTTGAGATAAAGGAGTTTGAGGGGGCTAGAGAGATAACTCAGTGGTTCAGATCACCGGCTGCTCTTCCTGAGGGTCTCGGAATGTATTCCCAGCACCCTCATGGCAGCTCACAGTTATCTGTAACTACAGTTCAGGAAACCCAATGCCCTTTTCTGGTCTCTACAGGCACCGGCACGCATGTGGTATACAGACATACATGCAGGCAAAACACCCATACACATAAATTAAACCTAAAAGTAAATAAATAAAGGACAGTGAGGCTTGCCTCAAGAAGTTGCTTGCCTGGAGTCTCACACTGGGTGCAGAGAAGATCTGGGGTCACAGCTCTGGTCCGCCACTCACCTCACAGGTCAACTGAGTACCTACATGAGCGGTGTTCTGTGTTAAACAGTGATGTAAAAATGGGTCAAGCAGACATCACCTTCTCAATATGGAATTTGTGGAGTAAAGGAAGAGATGAACCTTAATCACATCATAGTCAAAGGTAGGTGCTGTCTGGGATGGACCAGCTGGTGTACAGCCTTCTGCTGGCCTCCGGCCCCATTCCACAGGCAACCCGCTGTGGAAGTCTGCAGTCTGGTCTGAGACCTCTCGCACATGACAACCCACCACCTGGTTTTTTTTTTTTTTTTTTTTTGCTGACACCCCATATCATTTGGCTCAGTGTTGGAGCTCCCAGCCTGCCTTGGGATTCTCTGGTCTAGATCATCTCATGTTAAAACACTTATCAAATGACAAATTTGAAACTCAGAGGAATGAGCGATCCCAGCTCCACCATTTTCTTGGTGATTCTTTGTGCTAAGTTCTGTTTCCTTACGGTAATTTCTCCATGGTGGGTTGCCACACCTCCCAAACCAGCTAGCTGATTAATCCTTCCTCAGCCTCTTCTTCTAGGGCACTTCTCCAGCCATTTCCAAGAAACCACTACCTACTTGTCACTGCCGGGCACTGCTCATCTCTGTTCTCAGCCTCCGGAGTTCTCCCCCCTAGACCGGCACCTTCCTGCCTTCATTTCAGTTCTCATCCGGGTTAAATCTCTAAGATTACTGTTACTTTAGCCGCTCTGCTTCCTTCCCAGTCCCTTCCCCGAGGAAGCTTGAAGCCAGGAAGGACTTGAGTATCTTGCTTTCTTCCTGTCTACACTGAGCCAACCACTCATGCTGGAACAAAACAAAAACCCCCGAGAAAGTCGCAGACCTAGAATTTGCTGTGAGGACCAGGCTGGCCTTGAACTTACCGAGCTCGGCCTGTTTCTGTCTCCAGGGATGGAATTTAATATTTAATATTCCTCTTTAGTACTCCCTGATGGAGCCCTAAAACTGCTTTTCATGGTTTGTCCCCTGCCTACTTCCCTAACATGGGCCATCACACAGACATGCGCGTGCACACACGCTCACGCGTGTGAGGTGTTCTTTCAAGCCTTGTCAGTGCCAGGCACCCTCTCCTCTAGCTCACAGCCCTCGTGTTTCTGGGGCACAACCATCCCTTCATAAAAGGAGAGAGAGGCCAGAGAGATGGATCCGTGGTTAAGGGCACCCATGCCACAGAGGACCCAGGTTTGGCTCCAGCACATGGCAGCTCACAGCTGTCTGATAACTCTAGTTCCTGGGGACCTGACACTCTCTTGTAGGCACCAGGCTCACAGTTATGCATATATCTATATACATGTGTGCAGTCAAAACACTCATATACATCAGATAAAAATAAATTAATTAAAATGAAAACTCCCGTTGTCATGGATAATGGGGGAATGTATTCACATCTGTGAATGGGATATATAGGAAATCTTGAAACTTCTCTGTAGCCCAGGGTGACCCTGAGCTAATTCTCCCACCTACTTCTCCTGTGTGCTAGGATTACAGGATGGGGATTTATCTGATACGAGGGATGGATCCTTGGGCTTCCTGCTTTCCAGGGAAGCACTCCCCTAGCTGAGCTATCTCCCCAGCACAAGGCTTTTATCTGGAATAATAAACTTGCAGCTGTATCCTTGGCCTTCTTTTACTCACTTCCAGCATTTGGAAACCGTCACACTTTCTCTTCTGCCAAGCAGAGTAATAAAACCCACACCTGTGCTGCTGCGGAGTGCCCACCCCCTCCCTGCTTCTGGCAGAGCCCCGCTACCCTCAACCACTCTCTCCCAACCCCATTTTCTTCACTAGTTTTCTCACCCCTGGAAGTGAAAGGGGATTCACTAAGAGCCACTGCCCGAGACCATAGGGCTGTATTGGTCCTGGAAAGGGATAAGAATGACACGTGCCAGTCAAGGCCTGGTGGAGACGATCAGGGAGAAGACTCAGTTGTTACAGGATTCCACAGAGGCTCTGAGTGAAGGGGTGGATTTTCTGTTCAGTCTGAGCTCTTTCTTTGAATGGAGCCCTCTCTAGTTCACAGGGAGTGGGCCCCACAGCAAGAGGGCAAGGTCTGAAGGAGGAAATTTTACTATCTCTACAGACAAAAGGACTTTTGTGTTTTATGATCTCTGGGTGAGATGGGGTGGGGAGAGGGGAAATGGTTTATTGGAATGAAAATGACATTGCAAGGGAGAGAACCGGTCTGTAGAGCCTAAGAAGGAACAGTACACCGTGCAGTGATGGGCAGAGGGAGACAGAGCAGGGCAGAGGGAGACAGAGCAGGGCAGAGGGAGACAGAGCAGGGCAGAGGGAGACAGAGCAGGGCAGAGGGAGACAGAGCAGGGCAGAGGGAGACAGAGCAGGGCAGAGGGAGACAGAGCAGGGCAGAGGGAGACAGCGGGGCAGACAGAGTGCTACAGAGAAAATTTCAGAGGCAGAAATTGTTCCTTGGCCAACTTGGGGTTGTGTCGTTTCGTTGGAGAGGTTCCAGGAAGGTCAAAAAAGTATGAATTCAAACTCAATTATGTATGAGACAAGGCTGGACCCTATGGTCATTCTAGAAAGTGTACCAAGGGGGGGGGGATATGATATGCGCAAACAAACAAACAAAAATGGTTAGGACCTGAAATTTGCCCAACCTAGGAGGAAATCATCAGTCCCGGAAGGCTGGCAGAAAGGCTGGATTTAGATGGCTGGAGGCAAGACTTAGGTTAAAGCTGTTTCATTGTTGTCATTTTCGGTTGTTATCCTTAACTTGCTGTGTAGCTGAGGGTGGCCTTCAGCATCTAATCCTCTTGACTCCAGTTCCTGAATGCTGGGATCATAGGTGCACACCACCATGCCAGGGTTGTGCAGTGCCAGGACCCGTGCTTGCTGGGCAAGCAAGTATCATTGAGCTACAGCCCCAGGTTGAGAATGTTTGACAAAAGCCTTTCGCTAGGTGGACAGTCTTGGGTTAGAAGCTTCAGAGTCACAGACGAAGCTTCCTATTTTGTTCCCAGTAGCCCTTGCTCCAGAGAATCAGGCAAATAAAAAAGGCAGGTCTTGCTGGGCATAGTGGTATAAATCTAATCCCAGCACTCTTAGAGGCAAAAGCAGACAGATCTCTGAGTTCAAGGCCAGCCTGGTCTATAGAGTGAGTTTCAGAACAGCCAGGTCTACACAGAGAAACCCTGTCTTGAAAAACAAAAACAAAACAAAACCAAAAAGAAAAAAGAAAGCATTTTTCCCTAGATATTATAGAAAAGAAAGACTTTACTAAGGAAGGGAGAGGAGATACCTTTGGCATGTACTGGACATTTAAGAAAAGGAGTTTATAAAGAACTGTAGGGTTGCCCAACCCCTGTCTCCCTCTCAACTTTGGGGGGTGGACAGGCCCAACTAGGGACACCAAAACATTGGGTTAGTTTAGATCCATGGGAGCCTGTTGGATTTGAGTCCAGAGAAGCACATGTTGCTTTTGCAGTTGCCTTGGTAACTGGCGGGACAGGCAGAACATGGCTTCCCAGTCTTGTAGGGCGCCTCCCCAATCCAGTTGCCCCTACAAAAGAACAGGCCCAGGGGAAACAACATTAGGGAACGTTTAGGTGAAATAGCCTTCACAGATTTCCACATTTCCACCCTGGGGTCCACTGCGCATGGGACCTCGAACATGGCACTTCTGTAAGCCCTGGTTTCTTTCTCTGCAAACCCAGCAGATCTCTCCTCCATAGGGATGCAGAGATCAGCACAAATACAACCTGTGCATATGAGCACAGCATCACTATCCTTGGAAAATACTGACATCCTATAAGGGTTGGCTTTCTCGCCTTCTCCCAGTCTCCCTGGAGGGGGCAGATTTGGGCTCTGGTCCTGAGTTCTCATCCTGGTGACAGACTGAGCCACTTCGTTTCTTGGAAACTGATATTATTCTCTGAATAAGATAAATGAAACAGTGTCCATGAAAATGATGTGAAATGGTCCATGGAAAAAAAAACCCTTTGCTATATGTATATTGTGCAAATGGGAGCTTGAGTAATTAGCTGATGAGGATAACGAGGCATGAGTGGCCCCTCGCGGAGCCTCATTAAGGCCATGACCCTCCGTGTCTTCAAGGCTTCACCCTTAATCTAGGTACTCAGCTGTAGAATTACCCTCTCAAAAGACCTCTACCTTTTACCGAAGAGAATAGGGAACTATTGCCTACTGGTTATAGAGATTTCTCTGGGCTGACGGAAAAGGGAAAGTTTAGAAGGGATGGATAAATAGTTGATAGAGAGCTTGCCTAGCATGTACAAAACCCCAGGTTCAGTTTCCAGTACCACAGGTAACAGGTCCATAATTCCAGCACTTGGAGGTGAGGGGATTAGAACAAGATCAACACTTGCTAATTAATGAGGTAAAAGCCAACTGGGGCTACATGTGTCTCAAAAGAAACAACAGAGCCAGCAAGGTGCCTCAGCAGGTCAAGGCAGTTGCCGCCAAGCCCAGTGACCTGAGTTCAATCCCCAGGACCCACATGGTAGAAGGAGAGAATCAACTCGAAGAGGTTTTCCTCTGGCCTCCACATGTGCACTGTGGTGTGTGGATACCACCCCTACAAACATAAATGACTGTAATAGAGATAAATAAAATGGCAATGGTTGCACAATGTTATAGTAATAATTGTCACTGAATTCTTCACTTAAAAAAGACTCAATGGTATCTTTTATGTTATATTTTACTAAAACTTTAAGTATGATTTATTGTGTCTCTGTGACATGAAAACAGCTGTAGAGAAGAGATAAAGGAATTGTAACCCCATGTTTCAATAAAACTTTATTTAAAATGGGCCACAAGCTAGGTTTGGCCATGGGCCATAGCTCTCAGAGTCCTGCCTTACAGAATCTCATCACTAGCTGTGCCCTAGCTAGGAGGCAGGTGGTACGCATCTGTAATCCTAGTACTTGGGAGGCTGAGGCTGGGGATTTATGAGTTTAAGGCCAGTTTGGGCTACGTGGCAAATTTCAGGCCAGCCTGGACCATATAAAGAGACCCTGTCTCAAACAAACAAACAAACAAAAAACAAAACAAAATGACAACAACAAGCAGCAATGAAATAAAACAAATCTTAACAATTCCAGAGTGCCCTTAGCGGCAGGCTTGGTTAGTATACACCTCACTTTCCCCTCACCTGGCTGAGACCCTTCACGGCATTCTCTCTTCCTCCTTGCTCTTGCCGCAGGCTCCCCCCCCCCCCCCATCTTATCTCTGGCCCTGCTGTCTGCTATCAGTTATCTAGAACTCCTAAGGCTTTTATGTGTTGCTTGTTTTGTTTTGTAGCCCAGGCTGGACCTCACTATGCAGCCTAGGTGACCATTTACTACTGACCCTCCTGCCTCCTACTTCATTGTGTTGAGATCACACCAAGCGCCACCAGGCGTGGCAAGTGCTTAGGAAAGGATGTGCTTCTGATTTCATAAGAGGCTTCATCCATGGAGCTCTTCAGAATGTCCGTGGATATTAGGATTAGTGCCAGATATAATAAATTGTATTTTTTTTAAAGATCCTCTTGGGAGCCAGGCATGTGGGGGGAAATATACCTATAATCCCAATAATCAGAAGGTCAAGGCTGAGGACCCAGAAGCTCAATCATCGTCACTGGGAATCTGAAGACAGCCTGTGCTACAAAAGAGCTTGTCTTTTTTTTTTTTAAATAGACCCTCTAGAATGAGGACAGCTGGGGTGGGGAGGTCTGGATGATAGACTCAAAGAAGTTCTTTGTTTTTTTGTTTGTTTAACCACTTGAGGGTAAATTCTGCTTTTTTTAAAAAAAGATAATGGCTAAACTGGGTTGTTCTGTCCTAATCCCAGCTCTGGGGAAACTGAGGCAGAGTCTAATCCCCTGCAGGCTTGAGGCTACTCTCTGCTAAGAAGTGAGTTCCAGGCCAGTCTAGGTAACAGAGTGAAACCTATCTCAAAAAACAAACAAACAAACAACAACAAAAACCAGTTTTCTATTCTCATTTTGAGCTGAAAGTCTGTAATGCTCATTTTTGATACCAGATGGGAACTTATCTTGCCATTTCCCTGTGTTTCCATTAGATTTGTATAAAAATGGCTCCTGGTCTCCTGCCTACCTATGTGCTGCGAGGTGAGTCTGGGAGAGCTGCGCATTCTCTGTTCGTCTTTGCTCTTCTATCCAATCCGCCCTCCCAAGAGCAGGTGCTCTTAGGTGTCTGATTCTTGGGGTGAGCTCAGAGGGCTAGCACTACACCCATTTGCTCAGCGATGCCTGGCATTGGTGTGAAAGGCTGGATTTATGGTGAAGTATTAGCCACTTGGTGGGCAGCTGGGCCAATTCAGGCCACAATCCCCACCCCCTCACCCACCTTTCAGCCCTTTCTCTGTCTGTCCCCTATGCCCACGCCTTGGGCACAGATGAAGGATTATTGGCTTAGGCTGTGGCTAAAAGGTAGCCTACTTGCCTAGCTTGTATAAGACCCAGTTCTGGTGCCACAAAACAAACACACAGACAAAAGGCTTTGTCAATTGAGTCTCTTAAATTGCCCAAACCAGTAGAGCACTGAGCAGGAGGAACCCTGGTGCGGTACTCACTTAATGGCGTAGTTGCAGACCAGGTACACAGCCTGCTGCCAGGTGCTGCCCCATACATGGATGCTGCTGCAGGTGTGAAGGGCGCAGCCCAGCCGGCTGGAAGATGCCCACACCATCTGCGGAAGCACAGAGACAGGTAAGCCGAGGCTTAGAGGAGCCCGAGAACCCTGGGAAACGTGCTCACTAGACCCCACTCCTGTGGAGTACGGACTGGGTGAAGTCTTGGGGCCCAGAGCTGGAGGACGGGAGAAGAGACCATGTCTGCCTATCGTAAGGGGTTGGAGGATGGCTTAAAACATTTATTATGAGCCGGGCGGTGGTGGCGCACGCCTTTAATCCCAGCACTCGGGAGGCAGAGACAGGCAGATCTCTGTGAGTTTGAGGCCAACCTGGTCTACAAGAGCTAGTTCCAGGACAGGCTCCAAAGCTACAGAGAAACCCTGTCTCAAAAAACCAACCCAACCAACCAACCAACCAACCAACCAACCAACCAACCAAACAAACAAAAAAAGCCAAAAACAACAACAACAAAACATTTATTCTGTAATAGAATGTTTTTCAAAAATAACGTTTAACTGAAATCAGCAGTAAGGAATGTGTTTCATATTGCTACATGGAGAAATAGGTGCAGGAGGTACAGAAGTCGGCTGAAAGAAGCAGGGGTTCAGCGCAGTAGTAGAGCTCATGCCTCGTGGTTCTAAGCCCTTGGGTATACCCAGCATGCCAAAGAATGGTATAAAGCAGTATTTATCCATATCGTGCGTGATACGTTATTGTTTTCTATACCCTTTCATTTATTTTTTTCTTTTTAAGATTTTCCTTTTCGTGACAACCTTTGAAAGCCATTGTAGTGTTAGAGGTTAAACTTTGGAATCACACACGCTTGGATCAGCATCTCAACATCACCTGCTGTGTGTGTTTCCCTGAGTCTCTGACCCTCTCTGTGCCTCTGTGCTCTGCTGGGAAGGTGGAGGTAATGATGTCCCATGAGTTTGTTGTTGTTGCTGCTGCTGTTTTGAGACACTCACTATGTTTTGAACCTCACTATGTACCTCTGCGTGACCTAGAAGAACTCGCTCTGTAGACCAGGCTGACCTTAAAGTCACAGTGCCTTCCAAGTGCTGAGCCTAGAGGCACACACCACCACATATGGCTTTTTTTTTTTTTAAAGATAGTTGGAAAGGGCTGGGGTATAGCTCAGTGGTAGAACAAAGCAGACAGTAGGAGTTTGGAGAAACAGAAAATACTCAGAACATTCAAAACAAAACATTGGCAGGGTATGATGCCTGTAATCTCAAAAGGTGAAGCAGGAGGATTGTCAGGAGCCATTTCCCCCCTAACAATCATTACAGAAACCATCACTCTAGGGAGTCTGCAGAGAACCTCACACCCATAGTTATGTTCTATTGACAAAACCTGCCCCTCACCCAATTAACTGCTAATCTTAGCGGAACCCGCCTCACATTCCAGCTATCCAGGGAACCAGGTGTGGCCACTTGTGACTTCTGGCCTGTCTGTCTGAATGTAACCGAGCTACGTGACCGGAACCACGCGGCCTGCGAGATCCCGTACCCTGCCCCTCATCCCTTACCATATATAAACTGTAACCCGTCCCTAATAAACTGAGGCCTTGACAAAGTTGCTTGGCCTCGTTCTTCTGTCTTAGCTCACTCCCTTCCAGGTAGCGCCCCTCCGAGACCCTGGAATAACTTGATTGCGGGTGGGTTACTAACCCCTAGACTGAGTACCCCACCCAACGCAATCCACAGTGGCGCCCGAACCAGTGACTCGGAGTACGGTCAGCTATCGGACGACACGCGCAGTCCCGGGACAACAACAAGAAGAAAAATGAAGGTTCTGCGGCTGTAGTACTCGGACAGATGGCAGAACGGGAGGTAGGCGCAGGTTCACGTCGTCCCACAAGGGGTGAGACAATCACTTTCAAAGGAAGAGAAATTCATGCAGGAATTTAAGCATTCACTCAGGGACAGAGGAGTAAGAGTCAAAAACAGAGATTTATGTGTTTGCTTTATGTATATGTCTTTAACTCCCTGCCACATGGAGCGAAAGCTGACAGGCAGGTTTGCTATAAAGGAGTCTAGACTCAAAAAGCTGCAGCTGCATTTAGGACAGTAAATATGCTTCTTTTCCATTTCAAAAATCTTGCTTCTTGGTCAAAAATCTTTAGTTTGTAGGTGTAAAAGTTTATATCTAAGGTAGATTAAGTTCAGTACTGTGTTTCTGTAGAAAAAGTTTTAAGGTCAAAGATTGTGATGCATTCAGAGGATTTTTAGAATTGTTTAGGCTATCTGAGTTTTTATTTCTTTATTATAAGGTTGGGGATTGTTCTTTTGAGTTCTGTATTGTTCTTTTGAGTTCTGTGAAAAGTTTTGCTATAATTTTAATGAACATTACATAAAGTCTGTATGTGAGTTCTGTGAGAAATGTTGCTATAATTTTTAATGGACATTTACACTGAATCCGTAGACTGCTTTCAGTGAAATTGTCATTTTTGCTGTGTTTCTTCTGCTTTCGCAAGAAAGTAGGGGATCTTTCAAGATTTAAAATTCTTATCCGACAATTTTCGTTTGTACGGCCCGCTCTTGGGTGGGAATCGTAATGTTTCAGCTTGAGGTTCTTTCCTGCTGCCAGGTGTTGCTTCAGGCCTCTCACTAAATTTATCAAGGGCCAGAGTTATACTCTTAGCAAGTGATAATGGTTAAAAGTAAAAAACATTTCGGCCTTCACAGGCAGAGATGACAGGACCCAAAAACTTTTGTCCTGCTTGCTTAAAGTCACTCCTAGATATTTTGTGGTATTCATGGATATTTAAAAGGATGATGTCTCATTTATCCTAGGTGTAAAAGAGATACCTTTGGGTTATTTTTAGATTCTGGCTATGATAAAGTTCTGCTCTGGGCATGGCAGAGCACGTGTCCTTGTGGTATGGTTAAACAACCTTATATTTAGGCCCAAAAGGGCTACTGCTAAGTTTTGAGGTAGATATCTGCCTAATTTTACATAATGGAGGTCCCTCACTGCTGGGGAGACTCTCACTCAGGTCTTGGGAGGGCGCGCCCCCCCCCCATGGCTTGCCAAAGACCGTCCTTGCTGAGGTCGCTTACACGTGGCCTTGGTTGGTGGGGGAGGAGTTCGACCCCCAGTGACCGGAAAAAAGAATTTTTAAGAAGACCACAGCCCGGTGGTCCAGAAAGGTCATAAAAATTTCAAAAACCTACGGAGGCTCCCTGCCTCTTGGGACCACTCCCAGTGTCATAATCAGCTAGTTCCTAAAACAGTACTGTGATCATTGCAGCGGGAAAACTAGTTTTTCAGGATTGCAGTTTCTCGGGATTACTATCAGGATTGCAGTTTCCCGGGGATTGCTATCAGGATTGCAGTCTGGTTTTGTATTGAGTTAGTTCCTGGTGCAGGGTTGCTGAACAGGCTAACCCTGGATTTTTGATTCTCCTCTTCCTGCTGGGGGGGCTGGAGAGATGGCTCAGTGGTTAAGAGCATTGCCTGCTCTTCCAAAGGTCCTGAGTTCAATTCCTGGCGGCCACGTGGTGGCTCACAACCATCTGGAGTGAGGTCTGGTGCCCTCACAAGGCTAGTCCTGGATTTTTGATTTTTCTCTTCCTGCTGGGAGAGTTTGGATTTGTCCAGGTTTTTCAATGCTGTGTGTGATTCAGGGATGGCTGTGCCAGTATGTACTTCCAACACTGCTCCCAGCGCCGCAGCTGCCGCCACGGGCTGCAGCTCACTTCCAGCGAGTTTTTTCCCTACCCACGTTTTCTTAAGCATAGATTGTTAACAATAATTTTTAATCTTGGTCATTTTTACAAGGATAAGGTAAATCTCAGAGTTTTGATTTGCCTTTCTCTGACGGCTAAAGGATGTTATATTCAAACATTTTTTAGGTGTCTCTCAGTCATTTTTAAGTACGTTTGTTAAGAGTTTTTCAGTTTAGGTCTATAACAAATATTTTTATTGGATTAAATTTTTAATAACTAATTTCCTGAGTTCTTCACATATTTTTGGAATGGATTTATGATAAATAAAGATCTTTTCCCACTCCATAGCCTTGTTATACAAAAGGTTCTCAATTCAGGAGATCTAATTTATGGTTTCTCACAATGTTTGTGCCACTGAGGCTGTGTTTACGATGTGGCAAGGTGTGCTTCAAAAAATTTTTCTCTATAAGTTTCAACAAAATTTTTATATGCTGAAGCCTTTGGCTCATTTGGGCTTAAATTTTGTTCATGAAGATGGATATAGATCTATTTTCATTCTTCTACATGTTGGTGTCTAATGAGACCAGCATTACTAGTTAAAAAATGCTTCATTTTTCCATTTTCCTATCTGCAAGGCAGACTTGGAACTTAAGAGGAGGATAGCTTACAAACTTTTGGATGTCCAATGGTTAAAGCCCTACTTATAATGTTCTTATGAGAGATATTGAGCTGCTAGGTAAAATTCTTACAAAAAACAGTTTCCAATAGAGAGCTTAAAACAAGCTGCCTAGCAGGTACTCAAACAGGTAAAGTATACAATAATCAACAAATACAGTATATTAATTATAATTCAGCTATGGCAAATATGTATATTAAATGTAAAACTTATTCTACAACAGTTTTATAAAAAATGCTGTTTATGGCTAAACCTTCTCAATTTTGCCAATTAAGATATTAAACTCTTAATTTAGAACAGTAGCCTGTCTGATACAAAAGGACAGGATAACGTCTAGAAAAAAATGGTTAGATAGAATATTGACTATAATCAATGTTTCCTAAACAATAGATTCATTGATAATTTTAAGATGGATTCCTGGACAATTGCCTTTGCTCAATTCAAGGCCAAAAACGATGATCTTTTCCCAGATCATTGCTACAATTCACACACCTGTATTTTACTAATGTTATGGCAAAAAAATCTCTTAAAGGATTTTATGCTAGAATTTTACAAATGGCTCTTCCAATGGAGGAACTGCATATATGGTTGATGGTAATAATAAAAAAAAAAAAATTGTGGAGCATAACAAGGCTCCTTGAAAGCAACTCATAGAAGTTGCAAGCAGATCCAGATGCAAATGGATCTGGCCTGATAACACCAAGCTGACCTTTGCTAAGGCAAGGTGGAAAAGCCCTTGCAATGCATTATGAAAAAACCCGACCTATATATATTTGGGGTCGAGGATGTGTTTATGTTTTTTCACAGAAAGAAAAAATCTGGACCTGAGTCGTGGCTGCAGACATCCCACAGAGGAGTTCCAGAGATGATTGCAGAGAGGTCCTTGGTCCGGCCTTCCCTGCCCCCAAGGAGAAGAGTTCCTGATAACAGAACCTGCTACGCCACTCTGCGGGGTGTCATCCTGTCTCCAGAGTCCAGCCTGAGATAAGTGCCAGGATGTGCTTCAGATAGCTGAATCCAGCTCACCTCACCCAGGAATTCCACCTGCCCTGAAGCACAAATGCTGAACTGCCTCTACAGTTTGAACTCTGGTTTGCTTTGAAGCTGAGATGCAGACTAAACAACTGTTTTAATTCTTGGGACACAAAACTCATTTTAAATTAAAATATTAACGCCTCTTCACTTAAGAAGGGGGAAGATTGGGGTTCCTGTCACTGTTGCTCAGAGACTGGAACTGGTGGTATTAAGTAACAACAATGTATGTCATTGTACTCTTACTGCAATTGATCTAATGATATTTGTAACTGCTTATGTTGAAAAAGGTTTGACACATGCTGTAAAGTGTTTGGGTTTAGTGCATATGTTAAAAATTTTAGATTTAGATCCCTTTACACTGCACTAATTTTTGGCAAACAGCACTCATAATTTTAATGTGGAGTAGGCATTTAGGAAGGAGGATACCTTAGGCCAGACTAAAAGGTGAATACTGGGTTTGGAAGGTGCCCTTCCTTCTTGTCTAAAAATGGAGCTATTGGTGCCCAAAATTATATCATTATATCTTTTGTTTGAGGAGCTCCTCACAGTTTTTCATTAATGATAGACTCAGGCACCCAATGACGGGAGTTAGTGTGGATCCTCACCTGAATAGCACACCATACAGAGGCTGTAAAGGCCGGCTCAACATGGCATGGTGCCAGGTACGAGGAAAGCTCTCCACACAGCCTAAGACAGGATGCCCTGTGGTCTGCTTACTTTAATCCTGCTAGATACCTTTTATTTGAGAAGCTCCAAGGAACTAATGCTAATCATAAGGCACCCCTCTGTTCCCATGAGAGGTAAAATTGCTTCACCATTCGAGAGGAGGGTTTCTACTTGTCCCAGTCCCTTCTCTTTTAAATCTGACACCAGGGTTGACTCTGACTTGGTGCCCTCCACTTAATAACTGTTTGCCTTTATATAAGAGAGGGGGAATATGTCAGGAGCCATTTCCCCCCTAACAATCATTACAGAAACCATCACTCTAGGGAGTCTGCAGAGAACCTCACACCCATAGTTATGTTCTATTGACAAAACCTGCCCCTCACCCAATTAACTGCTAATCTTAGCGGAACCCGCCTCACATTCCAGCTATCCAGGGAACCAGGTGTGGCCACTTGTGACTTCTGGCCTGTCTGTCTGAATGTAACCGAGCTACGTGACCGGAACCACGCGGCCTGCGAGATCCCGTACCCTGCCCCTCATCCCTTACCATATATAAACTGTAACCCGTCCCTAATAAACAGAGGCCTTGACAAAGTTGCTTGGTCTCATTCTTCTGTCTTAGCTCACTCCCTTCCAGGTAGCGCCCCTCCGAGACCCTGGAGTAACTGGATTGCGGGTGGGTTACTAACCCCTAGACTGAGTAGCCCACCCAACGCAATCCACAGAGGATGTCTCTGAGTTCAAGCCTGTGAGAGCCTGTATTTCAGTATAATTAATCTCAGTGCGTGGTCTACACAGCTTTCCAGGAATGTCTACATAAAGGAAAGCACACACTGGGAGTGGTGGGCTGGCCTATAGTCCCAACACTCAGGAAGCTGAGACAGGAAAATGCAGAGTGAGAGACCAGCTTGGGATATTCAATGGCCTTGTCTACAGAAAGAAGCAAAAGGAAGCCCATGGGCCTGTGTTTTCATTCTCATTCTGCCGCCCCCCATTACTCTCTGAGGTGCCAGGGTCTGTTGAGTAGCACTCTTGGATGGCAGAGGGTTACCTGGGTATAGTGGGAGCAAACAGGACCCCTGCAGAGCCGAGGGCAGTGTGGGGCACAGTCCTTCGGAGCTGGGAATGAGTAATGCCGCTTTTCCTCAGACCAAGACTTCACGAGATCTACCACAGAACGGTACCTGGGGAGGCCGAGAACATGGAAGGCAGTGAAGGGAGGATGGAAAATCACCACCTTGTTGGTGAGTGCCCTCATCCTCTGGCACATTCCCCATCTGTAAGACGGTAGGATGTAGACAGGTCGTACTTACCTCAGGGGTTATGGTCTGAGGAGCGGTTGAGGAGGGCGACAAAGCGCTCACCTGTGTTTGGCACATAGCGCTCAGTAGAGCTGTGTGAAGAGCCAGGTTCTGGTGGCACTTCAGACACAGTGTTTTTAGGGAAAGAGAGGCATGCTGGACCATCAGGCTATCCCAGGAAGCTCTCTGCAGACTGAAGTACCTGATGGGGTCTGAGGACTTTCTCCATACCTGCCTGAGGAGATCAGGCCTCCCAAGCAATTCTCTCTGGGACAGAGTTTAGAAGCAGTCTTGTGCTGGAACTTGAGGCTGTGCTGAATTAAATCACATGAAACTTCCTGCTGGTCCCCTCAAATTTACAAAAGTCTGATGTTCCTTCAGTTCTTGGACTTGCTCTGGGCTTTTTCCCGGATGACTTCCCTGAGGAGGCTCTCTTCTGCCCTTCACCATCCCTCTCACGGAGGCTCCCTTTCTTGAGACAGTGCCTGTCTCTGTAGCTCAGGCTGGCCTTGAACTCACAGAGACTGGCCTGCCTTTGCCTCCAGAGTGCTGGGATTAAAAGTGTTGCCACTACAGCTGGCTCTCCCTATCTCTCTTAGTCTCAGTTTTAACAAAAAAGATTAAATGTTGGAGCTGGAGAGGTGGCACAGAGGTCAAGAGCACTGGTTGCTCTCCCAGAGATCCAAGTTCAGGGCACCAGAGTGCGTGTGACAAACACATATACACATAAATATAAAATGCTTTTTTAAAAAAGATTTATTTTAAATTTTGTGTGTGTGTCTGTGTATGTGTATATTATCGTCAGCTTTCCTTCCTGGACTGCCCATTGGTATTTTATCTTACTCTTCATCTTTATGTTGAACAGGCAGGCGTGAGCCAAAGAGCAGACAGGGGTGGCCTGGGAGTAGTCACACTGGCGAAGTGCGACTGTGCCTCTGCTCTTCACACCCTTTCTCGGTGAGTTTCAGAACGGCTGGCCATCAGGCCGCGGAGAGTGCAGCAGTGTGAAGAAGTTCATCGTAGGAGAGAGCACGTGTGAGCTTGAGGAATGACCCGGTCACTGAGATGAGATCTGCAGGGCTCTGAGACACCAGTCACAATCCCCAAGCTCGGCACTGGCTCCAACCAGTTGGTGATATGCAAAGGTGCAGAGGGGCCCAGAGGGGCCAGAAACTCAGTCGTCAGGACCAACCCTGATCCGTCTGAGGGCATGGCAAACCGGTAGGATGGGGAGCGCCGTGTTTTCCTAATGTCCTCAATTGTTTGAATAAAACTGACATATGACCGTCTCTTAAATGTTTATGTGTGTGTCTGTGTGCACATGTGCACACACATGTGTTTGTGTGGGGCATGCGTCTACATGTGGAGGCCAGAAGTCAACCCCAGGTATCATGTCTTAGATGCCCTCTACCTTGTTTTTTGAGGTAGGGTCTCTCACTGGCCCCCCCAAAAAATCTGCCTGGTCAGTGATCCCCAGGGATCTTCCTGCCTCTATTTCCCCAGGGCTAAGATTTCAGGCATGCGCTGTTGTGCTCGGCTTTTTGTGGGTTCTGGGGGTTGCACACAGGCCCTTGTGCTTGCCAGACAAACACTTCACTACTGGAACATCTCGTCAGCCCTTGTTACTGTCTTATGAAACTCACAAGTCTAGAAATAGCTAATCTAGGTCAAAGGAGACCCCAAGTTTTGGAACATAGGCCAAACTTCCTCGGAACTCAGGCGCCCACTTTCTGACTCAGAAGCTGGCATGGTGAGGTGACAAAAGCCAGGCTGGCAGTTCAGTTCCATTGCTGTTCCTGGGCCCCATGTCCTCACCTCCTACCCCCTGTCCTTGTTCTTCTCCCCGCAGCCCTCACTACTTTACTAAGCACGTGAGTCTTCCAATCCATTCTTGCTCTCTGAAGTATCATGAGCTCCAGTTTGTCTGCCCCGTATTGCAACTACGGATGAGTTAGTTTCTATATGTGCAGAGCTCATCTGCCTGGCTCATCCCAGTGACCACCACTGCACATGGCACCGGGGCCAGAGTAAGTACTCGGCGTCCATGTGTCCAACGACCGAATGAAGAAAGGGCAGAGATTCACTCACCGGCCGGAATGGATCGAGAGGTTCTGGCCCACGTATTTCATCAGCTGTGAGGGTCCATGGGCCCAGATGCACTGAGTGGCCCAGGCTTCAGCAGACCTGGCCAGCTGCTCATCCCAAACCTGATGAAAGAACGACCAGGAACTTGCCCCAGGGTAAAGAACCACCATGACCGAAGCGGGGTGCAAACAGGCCCACTTACCTGGCACCATGCTTCCTCTGTCTCCCGAGATCAACACACCCACATAGAGATCAGAAAACAGAGGCTCAAAGACTTTGACTCCGCGGTCAAGCACAAATCCATAGCTGAGCCCTATGCTCAGGTCTCTGGCCCAGAGCCCCGTGCTTTCTTCCTCTCTAGACCTCAAAGATAAAGTCCTCAGCTCTGCTTGGAATCCTGGGGCATTTGTTTAATAGTTATCAGCACTTCCTATGTGTGACTGACTGAGCCCAGAATGAAGAAGAATCATTGATTCTAAGTTTGCAGTATTTTCATTTAAAAATTGAATTCAAGACCTCTTTTAAAAGCTTAAAAACATGTAAAAAATCTAAGATAAAAAATAATGAAAGCAGGGCATGGAAGTGCACACCTTTAATCCTGGCATTCAGCAGACAGAAACAGGTGGATATCTATAAATTTGAGGTCAGTCTGGTCTACATAGTGAGTACCAGGTCAGTCAAGGCTATATCACAGACAGATACTGTTATATATAATATATAATGTATATATATATATGACATCAACAGAAGGCAAAGTGGGACATTCTACATCTCTCATCACGCCTGTACCTTTCCCCAACAGTCTACAACCATAAATACTCCCTGTAACCCAGACATATAGATCACAAATGACTGTGTATGCTCGGTTCTATAGCTAATTCTTCATTTGACAAGACTGGGGATTCTTCCACAGCAGTGCCTATTAAACCTCCTCCTTAACCTTCTTCGTAGTTATATAAGTATCCAGTGTGGAAATTCTTCACAGTTTATAGCTGGGGGGCACGGTTATCTCTTTAAGAAAAAATACTAGTTCCTAGGGTTGGAGAGATGATTCAGAGAACAAGAGCACTTACTGGTGACCTGGGTTTGGTTCCCAGCACCCACATGGCAGGTCACAATTGCCTGTAACTCCAGTTCTAGAGAATGACACCCTCTTCTGTTTAAGAGAAGCCTGGACTACATGAGACAGGGAAAATTATGGGGACGTGAGAAGAGAGAAGAGCCCTACCCCATGATCCGGAGCCTGGTTAAAGTCTCCCACCAGCTGAGCTTTGAGGACTCAAGCACAGCTAATAACATTTTCCACTGATGACAAGACCTTGTCTCAAAGCTAAACTAAGGGCCGGAGAGAGATGGCTCAGTCGTTAAGAGCTCTTCCAGAGGACCAGGGTTCAGTTCCCTGTATCCACATGAAGGTTCAGAATCATTTGTAACTTCAGTTCCAGGGGATCCAAAGCCTCCTCTGACCTCTTGGGTACCAGGCACACACATGGTACACGGGCTTACATGCAGGCCAAACACCCATACACATAAAATAAATAAATAAAATTGTAACAAGCAACACCCCCAAACCCAGTTTCCTCCCAACTGTGACTCCCTGGAATTCTCTGTGTTAGTATTTGTTCACTCAGCAAATATTGAACAATAGTCTTTGGCACCAAGGCCTCAGTCTAGCAAGGAAATGACCTGTCAAACAAGCATGACTCACGGCAACCCCAGGGCATGTGGGAAAGTGGGACAGACGTGACCCAGACCTTCTTGGGGCTTGGAAGAAAGGTTTCGGGAGTGAGGGTCGTTTGGTCTCACTCTGATCTGCAGGCAAAACCGCCAAGCAAAAGAGAAATGGGGACGCAAGAAGCTCCCACCCCAACCCACCCTACCCCACCTCATTGCTGCCTCCTGCTTTTTAGGGAAAGCAGAGAGGGAGAGAAGGAACAAAGGAGAAGCCGTGCGACCCTCCCCAGCATCCCTGGAGGGAGTAGCTGGCTTGCCTCTCCCAGCATCCCTGGAGGGAGTGGCTGGCTTGCCTCTCCCAGCATCCCTGGAGGGAGTGGCTGGCTTGCCTCTCCCAGCATCCCTGGAGGGAGTAGCTGGCTTGCTTCTCCCAGCATCCCTGGAGGGAGTGGCTGGCTTGCTTCCTGTGCTCTATACCATAGGCAGTAAGTAAACACCTGCTGAGGCTAGTGCCACCCATACCGCTGGTGCTCAATTAATGTGTCATTTATTTGGGAACTAGAGGCCTTCTGCGTGGCAGTTTCGGCGTTAATAAATGAATGAGTGAAAGAGTCAGCAGATAATTGACAGTCCGCCCACCCCACCCCCAGCTGCCTGCCATCCAGTTCTGGACCCTTCCCAATTTCCTCCTGACTTGTGATATTGGCCTCTATATCTTGTTGGTGACTTTTAGTTTTTCTTGCCACCCCTCGCCTTCCCCCCCCCCCCATCCCAACCAAGTCTTCTTGAGGGAGTAAGCCTGGTCCTCCATGGTATCCAGAAAAGGCTTAGCGCTGTGCCTGGCTTCACAAAGGAGGTCTCAGAGAACGCTGAAAGGGGGCCACCTTTCCACTTGTTAGGCAGGAGGAGGCCTATCTGCTGTCTCTCTTCCTAAAGACGCCTGTATGGGCTGACGGCTATCTCTCCAGGCTTTGGGGACAATGGTCCTGGGGAGGGGTTGTGATAGGAGGATTTTTCTCCTCCACCCTGGGGGCTGACTAAGCTAAGAGACACTATGACTGACAGGAGAAGACACCCCAACCTGCACTGAGATTTGGCTCCTGGCCTTCCTCAACCCAAGATACCCTGGTGCCTGCCTGTCCTCCACTGGGGCTGGGAATGAATGGTCCCTGCGGGTTAAGCAACTGGCTCTGCTGAGAGACAATGGTCTGGAAAGCGCCCTGGTCTCCCACCCCCTGCAGGTTCCCAGTGTGGAGGTAAAAGTCTTGGGCTTCATATTGTGTTAATTGAATCTCCCAGCTTAGCATCAGGCAGACCAGGCTTGCAATCCAGGCTGGGGGAACTTAGGCAAACTTATCCTCTGACTCTCAGTCCCTTCATTTTGGAAAACAGATAAAATACTGTCTTGAAAGAAAGAGGGTTTATGTGAAGGCCCTGGCAGGGCGCAAAGATGTCCTACAGATAGCATTCTTCTCTCCCCACCCCCACACACGCCCATTCGCTGAGGATTTATGCCATGACCTTACTTTCTGCATCTGTCAAATGGATTGCTCATTGTCTCCGTTTGCTTGGGCTAGGCGGGCAGATGGTCCAGTACTTCCAAGTCAGCCAGCCACTGCAAGCCACAGTGAGCAGACTGGTGTTGGCTGAGAGGTGCACCGGGAAGGCTTTGGACTCACCATATACTCCATGTTGGCAGCAGGCGGGTGTACGCTGGCCCGGATGTGGTTGTGATAATCCAGCAAGGCGCTCATGTCCCCGGCAGAGATATGGCGTTTCCGGCGGTACCGGGGCACCCCCAAGCCAGACAGGGGCCACACAGCTATGTTCTTGGGTCGGCCCAGGACCACTGTGGTGTTGGGCATCCTTAAGGCCCCCACTGTGTGGCCTGTCCAGAGGAGAAGGCCTGCCAGGCCCACGATGCTGGCCAGAAGAGGCATAGCTGTCTGGGATCGTGTACCTGTCTGATGCCGAGCAGAGCTGCTGCCTAGGAGAGGTGGGTGTGAGAATGCCAAACCCTGAGAGGTCTCCTCGGACACTGCCAGTCCAGAGAATATTCTCCGGGAACTTGGCAGAGATCCTCTGGCCCAGCTCTGGTCCAGATACTCAATACTTCCTCCTTCCTCCCCTGTGGACTCAGTTGGTTAGGTGATGAGAAGAAATGCCCAGACAGTGGCTAATCCAGACTGGACCCTGGAGTGGCAAAGTGTTACCACTTCAAAGTCAGGGCTCTGTCACATTTGCCTGGGAGACAGACATCTCCTCTGGCCAAACACCCTTTACCAATCCCATAATGTTGGGCTCATTTGATGCCCACAGAAGCAGAACGGGCCCTTTTCTCGGTGCGGCAGCCTCAGGATGGAGGGGGTGACATGGGACGGACAGATGGCAGAGGATGGCAGAGGCAGAAGGTCTCTGGAGGTCAGAGAAAAAGACAAGAGAGACCAGAGAAGGGAAATAGAATGGGAGAGAAGAGAGGAGTGAAGACAAGAGAGGGCAGGAGAGGAGAGGAGAAGGGAGGCCAGAAGAGGTCAGCGTAGTCCGGGCTTCAAGTTCACTAGGGCACATACCCAGAACAGGCAGCCCCAGGAGGTGGCTGAGAAGGCAGGGACTTCTGCAGATATCCTGGTAGCGCAGCACTTTTAACAGTCCATGAGGAGCGACGGCATCTGACGTCCCATCTAGCAGCCCCCTCCTTATCCAGCCAGCACATTCAGAGAGAGGCTCCGCCTGCCTCTTCTGTGGGCTTTCCCCTCCAGCCCTTTGCCGTCTGGAGTGTGCAGGGGCTGTGGTTAGCTGCCAGCTGAGCGGGGGTGTAGCAAAGGGGTAGGAGTCCTGGGAGGACATGCACCCAGGGAGATCCCAGACCCAGTGGAGGCCTCTACTTGCCAGACCCCTGTAGAATAAGGCAGCAGGAGAGAGTTCCGACTTCTCCCTAGGAAGCCCTCCAGTCTCTGAATGGGCAGACATGATGGGATCCAGGTATGAACATCTTCCATGTGTCACACCTTGGGATGAGAGCAAACACAGCCAACATTCAGAGGCTGGTGCCACGACCGCTACCTGTCCTGTTTCGTAGAGGAAGACTTTCCCACAGAGGTGAATGAAAAAGAAGGCCACAGTCAAGAGAGCCTGGGTTCAAATCCAAGTCTGCTTGGTGCCCAGGGCCCTGTTAGTTAGAGAAATTAATTGATGTTCTGCTCTGTACCCCAACAAAATGCAGATGTGTGGGGTGAACCCTGGAGAAGGCTTGAGCCACTAAACAACGTGGTGTGTGTGTTCAGCAAAGGGGTTCAAACCCCTTTAATCCATTCACTGCAAAACATCCATGAGCAGTTGATGGGTGAACCGTTTGACCCTCACTGGTACAAGTGAGAGCAGTGAAGGTACCTGTCTCAACAAACACTCGTGAGAGCACATGAGTCAATGTTTGTGAAGTTACGACAGCAGCTGCCACACAATGTGTTTTCTGTGGGTGTGTGCACTCATGTTCACACACACCCATGTGCTCTCATTTGGCTGTTTACACTTAGATGCTATGTGCGCGCCAGTGCAGTTATATGTACATAGGCGTGCGGGTTTCTGTGTCCTGTCGTGTACATCCAGGTGCGTGCATGAGCACACAGGAGTCTACATATACATGCATGGGTGTGATTGGAACCCAGCTGGTCTCTGAGATGCTGAAACTGAGGGTTTGGCATTCATGTCTCTCCTCTTTGGTTGCTTGTGTTTTGCACAAATAACAAACATTCCTTTAATTCTAGGGGAGTCACACTTACAGGAAATGTGTAAAAGAAACAAGGTTGAAAACCCCCAGGCTGGGGCTATAGAGTTGGCTCAGTGATTAAGAGCACTTGATGCAAAGGACCTGGGTTTAATTCCCAGCATCCACATGGAGGCTCGCCACCTCCTAGGGCATGAGGCACACATGTGGTACACAGACATACATGCAGGCAAAACACGCATACACGGCAAGACTGAGTCCCTGCTCAGCTAGCGGTGCAGGGCTGAAGACAGGCTGGGTCACTCGGGCCAGGTCTTCCTCCCCAGACACTTGAAACCCTAGCTCCAGGCTGCCACCCAGACTGCTCCTCCACAGCCCAGACAACACGGCCGCCAAAACACACTCCTGCTACAGCAATGTCCCTGGCCACAGCATCCTTCGCTTGGCCAAACAACGACTGGAAACTAAAGGAGGCTGTGGGAGGCTGAGATCCCTGACCTCAGCAGGGCCTTCCCACCATAGGGTAAGAAAAGCAGACACAAATAACACTGGTTCTTGGGGACTGGGGACTGTCAAGTCCAAACCCCTCTGGCTGCCTGACCTGGACCACTCCCATGTGAGGTGCCCAAACCTTGTTTCAGAGTTTAGCATTAATGGTCCCAGTTCACAGGGCATCTTTGAGGCAGAGACACACCTATTGTACAGATGGAGACAAACTCTGCTCCCCTGTGGACAAGACTGACCCCTTTCCATGAAGCAGATTTTCAGCAGATAAAATAGCCAGGGTAGGGCAGGTAATAATTAGGAGTGGCCCAAATTAGGAACTCTGGGTTAGTGTCTACTCCTGCTCAGTTCAGTTACTGCCTGTTTCTTGCCTTCTCTGAGCATGGGCAAGGAAAGGGCATTCTCCCAAAGAGTGGGATTGAGGCTGTGTAGATTGGTGTGTTGCGGGACAGGCTAGATCCAGACAGCCTGGGTTGCTGGACCAGATCCAAGGATCATTGGCTGAGTGGCCACCAGCAAGCTAGTCAACCGTTTTATGCTTTGGTACCTTTGTCTATAAAGTGGAGCCACCGGGCTGGAGAGAGGGCTTAATGGTGAAGGGTGTGCTCTACTCTTCTTGAGGACCTGAGTTTGGGTCTCAGCATGAATGTTAGGTGACTTACAACTCTTGAAACACGTATGCGCACACACATGCGCATGCACACACGCATGTACACACACACACATACACACACACACTAGGGGAGGGAGTTAAAAATAATAAAAATATGGGGCCAAGGCCAGGCATGATGGCACACACCTTTAATTCCAAAACCCAGGAGGCAGACACAGACTGTGAATTCAAGGCAAACCTGGTTTACCTAGTGAATTTCAGACCAGTTGGGGCCTACGGTGACATTCTATTGAAAACAAAACAAAACCCTCATTTATCACGGCACAATCTGTAGTCCTCTCTCTTTCTACCATGTGGGTCCCAAGGTCAAACTCAGTTCGTCAGGCTTGGCCACAAGCACCTTTACCCACTGAGCCATCTTGCCCCATTGGTTTCTCTTAAGGCAATAAATGAAATGCCTGTCATAGCACAAGCTGCGGGTGTTTATAATAGCTAATAATAACATCAGCAGGCAACATTTGTGGAGCATGTGGAAGATGATACATTCTAAATGCTTCATACATGTAGTCTTGTTAAGCCTTATTCCATGATCATGATGCCAGCACCCCTGATCTCCAGCTGACAAGGTGGAAGCTCAGATAGGCTAAGCAGTTTGCCCAAGTTCAGATAGTCAGCCCCAGGGGAATCAGGATGCTAGGATAGGTCTCTCTCATTCCTGCGCACAGGCGGTAGCTGAACCAAGAGTGTGGACCAGGAGACTGCGGCTGGACAGAGGGGAGTGGGAAGCAGACAGGCCCTTAGAGATCATTGGGGCCATTTGTCAGTTGAGAAAAGAGGTTCAGAGAGGTCAAACAACTTGTCCAAGGACAATACACAGCAGCTGGCAGGCTCAGGACTGCAGCCCAGATCTGTTACTCCAAATCCAAGCAGGAGGAGGGCAGTCATTAAGAACAGAAAAGCTACAGGATTTTTGTTTTGTCTTGTTTTTTCTTTGTTTTGAAATAAGGTTCTGCTCTATAGCCCAAACTGGCCTCGAAATTGCAATCCTCCTACTTAAGCCTTTCCACAGTCTTTAAAAAAAATTTTTAATTTTATTTTTTTAAAAAATATTTAAAATGTTTATGTGTATGAGTAGTTTGCCTGCATGTGTGCAAGCACACCATGTGTGTGCCTGGTTTAATTAGGGTCATAATGCTATAGGGTTTTTACATGGATAAGATGATATGCTACGTCCCAGGCATGGTGGTGCATACCTGTAATCTTTAGTATTCTGGAGGCGAAGGCAGAGGGATCAAGAATTCAAGGTTAGTATCAATCACATAGTAAACTCTGGGGCCAGCCTTGACTTCATGAGACGCTGTTTTAAGAAACAACAACAAAAAAGAGACACTGCTGACTAGAGATATACCTAAAGCAACAAAATTACAAAGAAAAACACACCAAAAATACTGTCAATAGTAGAAAGGAGTCTAAAATTACTGGGGTGGGACATTTGAAGGGGTTTCTAGTGCTTGACTGGATTCGTGCTTATAGACTGGCTCACCCCACAATACACCTTAGGCTACAGGCTCCACAATTGGTTTAATTTTTTTTTTTTTCGAGACAGGGTTTCTCTGTGGTTTTGGAGCCTGTCCTGGAACTAGCTCTTGTAGACCAGGCTGGTCTCGAACTCACAGAGATCCGCCTGCCTCTGCCTCCCAAGTGCTGGGATTAAAGGCGTGCGCCACCACCGCCCGGCTTGGTTTAATTTTTTAATATTTATTTATTGCGTGTGTGTGTCCAGTCAGGAGACAACTTGTGAGGTTCTTCTTTTCACCATGTGGGTCCAAGGAGTTGAACTCAGGCTATGAGGGGTAATGAATCGTAGGTGCTTGGTACACAGACACAACCTGCTAGCCCCACAGTTGACTTTTATGTTTTATTTTGAGACAGTCTCAGGTAGCTTAGGCTTCCTATGAACTCAATATGTAGTCAAGGATGACCTTGAACTTTTTTTTAAAATGTGTATTATGTTTTGCCTGCATGTATCTCTGTGTGAGGGTGTCAGAAGCTCTGAACTTGAGTTACAGATATGCGAGCTGCCATGCGGGTATTGAACTCAGGACTTCTGGAAGAGCAGCCAGCGCACTTCACCAATGAGCCAGCCCCAACTTTAAACTTTTGATCCTTCTGCTTCTAGTCATGGGCCATCATTCCCAGCATCTAGTCAGTGCTGAGGGTGGGACCCGGACATTTGTGCATGCTATGTAAACAAACACTCTACCAACGAGCCAGTGAGCTGAATGCCCAGGTCATAGTTCACGTTTTGGGTTTGTGTTGTTTTATAATTCCGAAAGCTGAACATTGACAATCACAGTTCCCAGCCCCAGTTCCCACCTTAGTTATGTACAGGAATTTTAATCTTCTTTTAACAGTTGAGAACATAGCTTCAAAGAGGGAGGCCACTGCCTGAAGCACATAGCAGCGAGTACATCAGGACACCAAGATTTGACCTGTAGCCAGGCCTGTGTCCCCAGAAGAGCAGAATGGAGAGGCTGCGGGTGACTGTCCCTGACCTAGGGAGGGGGCCTGGAGAGTCTCACAATGGCTCAGAGTATCTGGTAGCTTTGCAAATAAGTATACATAAAATACCTCTGGGCCCCAAGGCCTTGTACTTTGTTCTCTCTGCGCCCCATTCTGCACTGGCTCTTTTGTGGATCACTCAGAGGGAAGCAGGATGATGTAGCGGGTGAGGGCCAGCATTTCGGAGTCTAGAACTCCATATGACCCACACCAAGGCCTAGGCCGTCTCTGGAACTCTTTCTTGTCTCTAAAATGGGAATAAGAAATAGGTGCTTCCGAGCTGGGGCATGGTGGCGAAAGTCTTATCACCCTAGATACTCCGGATAGCAAGGCTGGAAGGTGGTATGTTCAAAGTTAACCTTGAACTTAGACGGAGCCTATCTCACAAAAGTGAAAAGAGGGGTCTGTAATATGGCTAAGTGGGTACAGGGGCTTGCCGCCAGCCTAATAACCTGAGTTTGAGCCCAATGGAGATCTACACGAAAGTAGGAGGGAACTAAGTTGTCTTTTGCCCTACCTCCTCCCATAACACACTAAATAGGTAAATGTAATACATATATACTATATATTTAATGATATATGCTAGTATATATAAATATATTCGATGAATATAGGGTGGAGATGTAGCTCGGCGGTAGAGCACTTGTCTAGTATGTGAAAGGCCCTACGTTCAGTGCTGGGAAAGAAAAAGGTTCTTTGATCCAGGGTGACTGATCAGCTGATTGGAGTGCTGGTGCAGAGAAGCAGGAGGGGGAACCACAAACCTATTTTAATTGACCAGATGCCTAAATCTGGATGATGTGATCTTTTATTTTGGAAAAATGTGGTGTGATGATTTGATATAATTATGTAAAATACAGTGATCAAATCATGGTAATTAGCATCTCCATATCCTTGATTATTAATTCTTGCCTTGAGAGCTGTCCTGCTGTATGCGTATGTGTGTATGTGGGGGGGGGGGGTACAAGTGTATGCGTGGAGGCCAGAGGTTGACAGGGAGTGGGCTTCTTTCTTGATTACTCTCACCCTTTTGTGTGTTTGTTTTTGAGACTGTGTTGTGTCTTTTATTTTATCCAAATGCCATTGGTTAATTGAATGGAGCTCCCACAACACTGTATAGCTTTGCTTGGCCTGAAACTCACCATTGTAGACAAGGCTGGCCTTGAACTCACAGAGATCACCAGCCTCTGTTTCCCCAATGCTGAAGTTAAGGACATAAGCTACTCTGCCTGGCTCCACTTTTCTTTGAGGTAGGTGTCTCTCATTGAACCTGGAGCTAATCATTCAGCTAGATTGTCTAGCCAGGAAGCCCCAAATTCTCCTGTCTCTGCCTCCTCAGTGATAGGATCATAGGCAAGAATAGCCATGACCAGCTTCCTCCATGGGTACTTGGAGTCCCAGCTCAGGTTCTCATGCTTGCTGGAGATTGGACACAGAACTTCATGATACATACTAGGCGAACGCTCTGTCTACTACTGACCCATATCCTCAATCCTTCTCTAGCTCTTCATACAATGACTGTATGTAGTTTATGTCAGGATCCGGGTAACATTTGTGCTGGTGACTGTATGTAAAAATATACCTACTTGTATACAAGATTGGGTTAAAATTGTTACACCTCAGTACAATTTTAAGGATTCTGCAAGGTTTTTAAAAATCTGTTTAGAAGAATTTTCTCTTGCATTGACAAGATGGCTCAGTTGGTAAAGGCACTTGCCGACAAGCCTGTCCATCTGAGTTCTCTCCTCAAAACCCATGAAAGAGAAGTAACTCCTGAAGGTTGCCCTCTGTGTTAGGAATATTTCTTAAGAACGAGCCTCTCCGCCCACGCAAATAATTTCAATCAGACCAAATTAGACCGAATAAAAGATGCCCATGTTTACTGCAGCGCTCCAGGGTGGCCCAGGAAAACATGGCGAGGGAAAGAGAGAGAGAGAAAAGGGGAGACTACGCAAAACCCAGAGACCCACGTGTTCCTTTTCTGGGGAGCAGCCTAAATAGCCTGTGGGAGTGATCCTGACCCTCCTGGGGAGGGGGTCACTGTTTGGCCAACTTTCCTGGAGGCTGAGTCCGGACCAAGGCAACTTCCAGGGAGGGGGCTTGTAATGGAGCTTCCTGCTCCATCCCTGCTCCATTGGCGCTCCAAGGGTGGGCGCCAGGGGCTGAGGCGATGCTTTGAACCAAACATCCCAGACTCCTTGAATATAGGGGCTGAGGTCTCAGTTTCCATCACACATTCTGACCTCCACATGCATGCCATGATATGTGCCCTTTCCTTCAGCAAATAAATTAATGTTAAAAAACTAATAAAGTACTCTGTCAATAAGAATGCAATTTAAAATCCTAAGGAGAAACATACGCTAGAGCTGGGAAGATAATGGTTCAGTAGTTAGGAGTGTTTACTGCTCTTGCAGACAGACGACGGGAATTTGGTTGCAAGCACACATGTCGGCAGCTCCCAGTCACCTGTAACTCCACCTCCAGGAGATCACACACACACACACACACACACACACACACACACACACACACACACAATCTTTTTAAAAGAGAGATGGTGGTGCAGACCTTTAATCCCAGCATCTAGGAATCCAAAGCAAGAGGATCCCTGTGAGTTCTATGCCAGCCTAGACTACATAGTTGCTGGCTACCTGTTAGCCAGGTGCAGAGAGTAACTGGGAAACCCTGACGATGCGGGGATGGGGAGACATCTTATCCTCCTAACATACAATTCATAACCACACACGAATACCTTCCCCGACGCGCTGCCAAGGGATTTTCAAAACCCTCCATTAATCTTGAGGAGCTGGGTCGGCTGGAAAGAGTGAGGACTCAGGCAGGGAGAACAGCCTCTTGGCCAGGTGCCGAGAGTACGGAAGCCCAAAAGGCCCGCCTAGGGGAGCATTTGAGGGTACGGAGACTAACCGGGAATGGGAGAGCAGGGAGGCACCAGGAGGTCAGCAGAACTGTTCAGCAGGGGACCTTGGCGCTTTGCCAGTCTACAGGAAGCACAAGGCTGAGGATGGGAGATAGCACCGGAGGAAGGAGTATGTGTAAGAGCAGCTCTGAGCCCTTCACCCTACACCACAGCCAAGGCCTGATCTCCCACAGTCCCCTGGAACCCTCCGGAGAAGTGCCCGGAGATGTCCCCTTATCAAGGACAGCTCTGCTGAGAGGCCAACAGCGGACATCAGCCTGGTGTTTGCAGAAGCCAAGCCAGAGAGCCGCTCGCCCTCCCGAGGTGGCGCAGAGAGGAGCAGGAGAGCAGAGATGGCGTGCTTGAGCTGCTAGTCACGGATGCCCGAGGGTGACTGGTGTCGTCGCGTAGAGCGAGCTGGCCGTCAAGCCCCGAGGGTGCTCTGTGGTCCCGCTGCTGCGCCAAGGCCCTGTAGTCCCGGGTCAAAGCCATGCCCGTGGGGCTGGCGGCCGCAGGACTAGGAAAATCCTCCTCCTGGTCCAGGACAGCTGCACCCGCCAGGTGTGGCTGCGGAATTTGCTGTGTCGCCTGCCCGCGCAGCTGGAGCGGAAAAGCCCGGGCGTCAGAACCCCCTGTCTGAGCACCCAGCCGCGCATTCCTGCAAGGCCCACAGCCACCGCCCAGCTGGACCCTAAGAATTCGACAGGGCGGGGTGGAAAGGGACCGTGGGACCCTCTGGGCCACTGTCCATCTGTTAAATGGGGGTGGTTACACTGCCTTCTCTGTCTCGCCAATGGCTCTAAATGTCTCCCAAAGACCATCTTTATTTCAGAAGTGTCGTTTATTGTACCCTTAACTAGATTCTTGACCCCGAACAAAATAAGACTTCACATACTTACGCAGGCAACGCAGTTGACAAGGTTTCTGGCTTTTCCAGCAAGGAAACAGATGAACAAGGAACTTGTCAGAGGTAGGGCGGGTAATGAACACACAGCTAGACTTGAATTCACATCTGTGTTTTTAACAAAAGCAATAGATGATGTTTATACCCTGTTAGCTTGTCACTTGGTAAGCTTGGCAAAGTGCTGTGGGTGCTGGATTATCCCAAAGCAGGGTGTGTTAGAGCCGCATTCTCTAGGCCCAGGAGTCGAGTAAGGATCAGGAATGAAGCACTTTGTCCAGTGGGGCGTACGTAACTCTTACTTCGAGTTCCAGCTCTGCCGGCTGTGTGACTTTGACTATGTGTCTTAGCCTGTCTGTGCCTCAGTGTTTGCTTTTGTAGAAAGGAATATAACAGTACCTACCTGGGGGAGGGGCATCCTTGTGGGAAAGAGAGCAGTCGAGAGGATTTTAATTCAGAGCCCAGTGCCTGGCATACTCTACCTATTTCTTATTTTGCTGTGGTTTCATTGCTTGCTTATGTATTTGCTTTAATGGAGCGTTGTGAAATATAATATATATTTGAGAGTCATGAGAAGTCAGTGTAGATTTAACGAGTATTTTTTTAAAACCCAGGTGAAGAAACAGAGAATGTCTAACTGTTCGACCCCTATTACCCCCCCCCCCCCTTTTACTCTGCAGACAGCCATCATCCTGGCATGAGGTTGTCCTTGCCTCTCTTTCTGGTTTCTCTTTCATCAATGACAGTTACCTCTTCCAAAGCCTGGACCCTCCACTGCCCGAGATAAGAAAGGCTGAGGTCTGTAAGAGGCATATCCAGAGGAGGAAGCTGGGAGTTGGGGAGGAGTGGATCACAAAGTTGCTTGGGGTTAGCGAGGGTCCCAAGCAAGAGCCTTGCTCTTCTTTCCGCAGCTGCTGGTGGGTAAAGGCGGGTGCTCCCAGTAGCACGACCCCTGCTGTCCCTTCACCTAAGTCTGTGTGTGTTGGAGGCACAGATAGCGGGTACGACCCTTTCCTGCTAGAAAGGCCCGAGATCTGGCCTTTGGTAGACACCAGCCTTACTCAGCTGCTCCAGGAGAGGCTGGTTACTCCCTGGGGTCAGATAGAGCAGCAGCCAGAGGTGACGAATGAGCAAAACTTTGCAGAAAGAGTTCAGGAGGAAGGATTTGGTGCTGGGGTGAGCATCCAACTTGTTGGCCAGGAACTGAAGATGAGAGAGCCTCCTACTGGGAGAGTCTCTCTCCCAATCTGAATGAATTATTTCACAGGGACCAACCAACAAAAGGGCACAGCTGGTCACTCTTCTGGGAATAGCTTCTTCTCACCATTCCTTTGGCTGACCACTGGCCAAGCCATCAGACCTCGGTGTGGGGAGAATTCAGCTGTTCCAGGAGCTGTCCCTGACTCTTCTTCCCTCTCCTCCAGGGCCTAAACTGACTTCTGCCAAACTCATCGTTTCATCTCAGCATTGTCCAGACTCTAGGGACCACAAGGCAGCTTTCACAGCCATTTGTAATGGTGGGAACTCCTCAAGATCAAAGACATAATCATTTCATATCTGTTATTTGTCATTATATATTTTCTATTCACAAAGAGTCTATTTAAAGAACATAAATAATTTCCTTTTGCTCACTGCTTTAGTAATGATTCTTTAAGAAATTTAACCTATGAATGTACGTATATGAGCATTTTGTCTGCATGTATGCCTGTATACCATGTGCATGCCTGGTGCCCATAGAGGCCATAAGAGGATGTTGGATCCCCTAGCACTGGAGTTACAGGGGATAATGAGCTGCTGTGCAGGTGTGGGGAATACATCCTGTGTTCCCTGAAAGAGCAGCCAGTGCTCTAAACTGCTAAGCAAGTGTTTCTAGCCCTAGAAATGAGTCTTTACTCTGGATACAGCTTGGGGGAGCATGTTTACTTAACATGAACAAAACCTCACACCAACAGTAATAATTCACTGATTAATCCATCAACACAATTGTTTGGCTGCTTTGTAAAGGCCACATTCCGCTATAGACATTGTCCATCAGAGAAGGAAAAAGCACACATCCCATGCTCTCTGGAACTGGCATCTCAGTTGGGGGAAGACAGAAAATAAACACATGAATAAATAAATTATAGCTTGGGAGACAAATATGGCAGGACCAACCTATAATGCCAGTACTCAGGAGGCAGAGGCAGGGGGATCTGGATTTCAAAGTCATTCTTCTGTTGTAAAAGGCTGCTTGTTGGTTTCCCGGCTGCCCACACTCCTGAAATAATCACACAGAAACTATATTTTTTAAATCACTGCTTGGCCAATTACTTAAGCATATTGCTAGCCAGCTCTTACATCTAGAATTAACCCATCTTCGTTATTTTATATTTTACTATGAGGTTTGTGGCCTACCGGCAAGGTTTCAGCATGTCTGTCTCTGGTAGTGGCTCCATGGCTTCTCTCCTGACTCCACCTTCTTTCTCCCAGCATTCAGTTTTGTTTTTCCTGCCTAGCTAAGTTCTGTCCTATCAGGCCAAGTCAGTTTCTTTATTAACCAATGGTATTCACAGCATACAGAGGGGAATCTCACATCACCTCCCTTTTCTGGTTAAACAAAAAAAAAAAGGGGGGGGGAGGTTTTAACTTTAACAAAGTAAACTTACATATAACAAAACAGGTATCAAGCAAGAATTATAGTCACAATACTTATATCTATTTTATCTTTAACTAAGAAAAAGTATAATTAAACTATCTAGTCTTCAACTCTGTCAAAGACTCCAGAAGGATATAATATTACCTAAGTAAACAGAAAGTGCATTGTAAGGAATTTCCAAAACTCTAGAACTGACAGAGACATTGCCCTGCTTGGACAGTCACCCAAAGTTCTTTGTACCATCGGAGCATCCAATCTTCAGCCCACAGGCCCATAGTATCCGGCAGACTTTTTCATGAAGCAGGAAATTTCAAAGATAGTTATGCCTATATTGGCAGTTTGTCAGTCACAATTTTCTAAGTCCTGCAGAATGTCTGGCAGACTCTTTCATGAAGCAGGAACCCTGAAGGGCCATCTCACCTTTAGACAAGTTCAGCAGTTATTTCTCTGTAGGTCCTGCATGTCTAGTTCATACAGCATGTATTCTTTATTGTAAATATGACTTGCTGTAGAATAATCCATTTGTACACTATGAAGATTTGTTACTCAGATTGATTTAATAAAAAGCTGATTGGCCAGTAGCCAGCAGGAAGTATAGGTGGGACAGCCAAACTAAGGATGCTGGGATGAAGAAGGACAGAGTCAGAGGAGTCGCCAGTAGATGCAGAGAGAAGCAAGATGGGCATGCCATACCGAGAAAAGGTACTAAGCCACATGGCAAAGCATAGATAAGAATAAGAAATATGGCCGGGCGGTGGTGGTGCACGCCTTTAATCCCAGCACTCGGGAAGCAGAGGCAGGTGGATCTCTGGGAGTTCGAGGCCGGCCTAGTCTAGAAGAGCTAGTTCCAGGACAGCAACCAAAAGCTACGGAGAAACCCTGTCTCGAAAAAAAAAAAAAAAAAAAAAAAAAAAAAAAAAGAATAAGAAATATGGGTTAATTTAAATGTAAGAGTTAGCTAATAACAAACCTGAACTATCAGCCAAGTGTTTACAGTTAATATCAAGACTCTGAGTGGTTATTTGGGAGTGGGCAGTCAGGACATGAAAACTCTGCTTGCAATTTTATTGATTTTGCCGGACATTTGTTTCCATTGTCCACCTATGATTTCAATTCAACTACATATTGGCCAATGAAGTCAAGTCCCAGTGAAGACAGTCGATGATGAAATGAAGCCCTGCTTTGGAGCATTTGCCAACTTCTTTAGTGTAACACTTGGGGCTGCTTTCAAGCTTTCTGTGTGATATCACGGAGCTGGGAAGAGAGCACAGAGGCATAGCAGGCACGCACAACAGATGCAAGTAGTTCAAGAACACAGATAAGCTGGGTGTGATGACCTATATCCATAATCCCCGCACCCAAGAAGGAGGCAGAGACAGGAAGGTGGCCACAGGTTCAAAACCAGCCCTTTCTACATAGTGAGTTCCAGGCCAGCCAGGGCCACATAATGAGATCCTGACTCTAAATAGACAAACAAGAATAGAAATAATAATAAAACATAGGAAAATAATTAGAAAGTGATGGGTTTGAGTTTTTATCTTGATTTTAAGTGTTAGATTCTATAACATGGTAGCTAAGGAAGGACTCGTGGCTGGGAATCCCTGTTGACACCCAGCTTCACAGGCTAAGAGCTTAGCTATGGCACAAAACCAAGTGAGTGAGTCACCAACACCTCATGTGAACTCCACTAACTCCCAGTCCCCAGGATTTTCAGTCAACAAAATAGTCGCTTTATTATTACATTTGTTTATTTGTGTGTGTGTGAACATTATAGGAGTTAGTTCTTGCCTTCCACAGTGTGGGCCCCAAGGACTAAACCCAGGTTGTTTGGCTTGGCAGCAAGTGCTGTTACATGCTCTCTTAGTTAGGGTTTCAATTGCTGTGAAGAGACACCATGAGCACGGTAGCTCTTATAAAGGAAAACATTTAATTGGTTGGTTTACAGTTCAGAGGTGTCCATTGTCACCATTGTGGGACATGACAGTATGCAGGCAGACATGGTGTTGGAGAGGTAGCTGAGAGCTCTACATCTTGTGCAGGCAACAGGAAGTGGTCTGAAACACTGGGCGTGGCTTGAGCATATATGAAACCTCAAATCCTGCCATCCCCACCACTCCATCAAAGCTATACCTACTCCAGCAAGATCATACCTACTCTAACAAAGCCACACCTCCTAATAGTGCCACTCTCTTTGAGCTTATGGAGTCAATTACATTCAAACTACCACACATGCTGAGCCACCTCTCCAGAATCACTATGGTGGTTTGAATGAACATGGCCTCCAAAAGGTGCATATATTTGAATGCTTGGCCCCCAGCTGATATAATTATTTGGTCAAGATTAGAAAGTGTGGCTTCGGTGGAGGAGGTATGATGTTTCAAAAGCCCACCCATTTCCAGTTACCTCTCTCTTGCTAGCTCTCTCCCTCCTTCTCCCCCAGAGGTTGTGTCTCAAGATGTGGGCTCTCAGGTACTACTCCAGTACCATGCCTGTTGCCATGTTCCTAGCCGTGATGGTCATGGACCCACCCACTGAAACTGTAAAGCCCCTGCGATATTTGTGTAGTAATGACCCCCATACGCTCATACATTTGAATGCTTAGTCACAAAAGAATGTAACCTGTGATAGAATTGGAAGGATTAGGAGGTGTGGCCTTGTGGAAGGAAGTGTGTCACTAAGAGTAGGTTTTGAGGTTTCGAAAGCCCACGCCAGGCCCAGTGACTCTCTCTCTTTTTGCCTGTGGATCAGGATGTAGCTCTCCACTACTTCTCCAGCTTAGTGCCTACCATGCCTGCTGCCAAGCCGGGCACCGTGATGACAGTGGACTAAACTTCTGAACCCGAAAGCAAGCCCACAATGAAATGTTTTCTTTTATGAGTTGCCTTGATCATGCTGTCTCTTCGCAGCAATAGAAAAATGACTACCATAGCCCCAGATAAACTCTTTCATCTATAAGCTGCCTTGGTCATGGTATTCTACCACAGCAATAGAAAAGTAACAAAGACATCCACATTTTAAATAAAAATACATTTATCAATTTAAATTTTAAGTTTAGTTCATTTGAGAGGCTGAGGCAAGAGGATTTTCGAAACGACAGAGTAAAACCCTGCCTCAAAAAAAACAAAGTAAGGCTGGGCATGGTGGCACATGCATTTAATCCCAGCACTCGGGAGTCAAAGTCTGACGGTCTCTGAGTTGGAAGCCACCCTGGTCGGCAGTGAGTTCCAGGACAGCCAAGGCTACACAGAGAATCCTTGTCTCTACAAAACAAAACAAAAGTAAATAAAATTTAGTAATTATTTTGTGGAATTACTTTCCGGTAAAATTTATCAAAATAAAATCCCCAAACCCTGTATCTGAACCGCCATAAGGAACTCCTAAGTCCACAAACTAGCTCTTAAGAAGAGTGACCCTCTTATTGTTGTTTGCAGATCAGAAAAGCAAGTATCCCACGGAGGTGTCTCTGCGAGGAACCAAATGATGCCTGACCCCTGATCTAATTCCTACTGAGCTACAATTATTCTTCCTCAGCCTCCAGGAAAACCTGCACAAACAGGAGCAGAAAGTTGCGCAAGGCAAACGAAACCTGCAGTGTTGGCAGCATGTCGCCTGGAGGCGCTCAGGTTAGAGAAGGAAGAGCGGCCAAGGTAGTTTCAGACCTGCGCTCCGCAAAGTCCACTCACGGCCACTAGAGGGAGTAAGCGCTCCCCTGGGGGGGCGGAGCTTGCGGGAAGCACGCATGCGCCCGGAGGCTGTCGGTGGCACCAGCCCGGGAGAAGGGCAAGACGGTGGCCGAGAGAGTTCCGGGAGGCGGACGGTGGCCGAGAAGGTCCGGCATGGAGCACCTGGAGCGCTGCGCGTGGTTTCTCCGCGGGACGCTGGTGAGGGCGGCGGTGCGGCGCTACCTGCCCTGGGCGCTGGTGGCCGCCATGCTGGCGGGCTCGACCCTCAAGGAGCTGTCCCCGCTGCCCGAGTGCTACCTCAGCAACAAGCGCAACGTCCTCAACGTGTGAGTGCACCAGGTTCCGGGCGCTGCCTGGGTGGGCGAGCCATCGGGAGGGATACCTGCCTTGACAGCCGCGTCCGCGCGCTGGCGGCGACGCGGGGACCCTGGGAAAGCGAGTGACACTCGCGCCTTACGTTTAAGGATTCCGATAGGAGGACCGAGTTGACGGGCGGGCCGGTGACAGGCTGGGTTGGAGATGGCAGTGTGTCTGAGGTGCTCTGAAGCTGCTGCTCACCGTCCCCTCCCTCCCAGTTAGGCTCTGGCCCCTGTCCTGTTTGGGGAGATGTCACCTCCCTTCTAACGGCTTGTCAGGCACCCCTCTCCTAACCCCTGTAACAGAAATCCCCACCGTTGTCTTAAAGACCACCTCTAGACCCACCCGCCACCCTACAAAGTTTTTCCCTCCCGGCCGTGTATTGGTAGAAGAGTGAAGCCTCCCGCGCCGGTGACCTTTCTCCTGGATCTCCTTGGACTTTTCGCAGTCGTTTAAAGTGCATGGCAGTTGCCCAGGAAAGCAACCCCGGCGGACTTCTTTGGGACATCTCTCTAACTCCTCCCACTTCTTTCCTAGTCTTTTAAAAACACCCTTATCGAACGTTTCTTGCACAAAACCCCGTTGCAGCAAGTACAGGGAGTCTGGAAGCTGAAATTGCGCCTTCTCTGTGAACTTAAGACCAGAGTTTCCAGCAAGCTGAGAGTCTGCCTAACTCTTGTTATCTGCTTAAAACTGTTTTCTTTTTTTGGCAGCTGGGTCGGGTTTCTGGCAGCCCTTAGCTTTGGCAAGGCTTTCCTTATCAATGCTGGTGACGGTTTTAGTGTCCTTCTCCTTGGTGGTATCTGAGAAACCACTGGAACCTAGGGACGAGGCATTCTGTCCTTGGCCCCCCTTCATCCTTACCCACTGAGTGGCCGGGCTAAGAATAGAGAGTGATGGTGATCGCTGCCTGAGATCGCTTCATAGGTTTTCTGCAGCTCACTCCCAGGTCGGCCACCTTTCATGAGCACCCGGCAGGCAGACCTGGCAGCTCTTGTCTTATCTGGCCTGATGAACCAGGAGCCCAGCAGGCTGGCACGCTAGTCTGTTGCTTAGGGGTAGCCATGGAGTCTAATGTTTTGTTTCAAGACGTGGTGCTGATTGATGGGAGGGAACTGACAGACTCACTGAATCTGAACCTGGGAGAGGTTTTGAGAACTGCTTGGCGCTCTCCGCTTCACCAGCTGAGGCCTGAAGATACACAAATAGAGTCAGAGTCAGGATTGGAACCCTGGTCCTGTGGCTTGAAGGAAAACACACACACTCTCTCTCTCTAAGACTTGCTAGCCTTACTTATTACCACTAGTGTGGTAGAAAAGGGCTTTGGGGCTGGGCAAAGGGTAGCTTAGTCTGTGTTTGCTGACATGTGGCGCTGGCAAAGTATTCGGTTTTATGAGCCCCCAGAATCTGTAAAATGGGACAAATGAGGGCCAGGGGTACACCTTGGTGGAGAGAGTGCTGCCCTAGCATGTACCCCAGGTTTGATCCCCAGCACCATGTAAAACTGGGTATGGTTGCATATACCTGCAATGGTGCTACTAGGGTGGTGGAAGCAGGAGGATCCATCCATGTTCAAGACCATCCTCAGCTATATAGGCAGTGTGATGCCAGCCTGGGCTATACTTAAAGACAAATGACCCCTTTCTCCTCAGCTGATTGTGAATTTTTCTGTGGAAGTGAATTGTGTAAACATATCTGACTTTTGATAGAAGCTCAGGTCTTGCTTTCCTGAGCAAGTAGCACAACTGGAAAATTGCAGGCCCTGGATTTGAACCCCAGTCCACTACTTACGAACTCCTCTCTGTTATGACACATCTGTGTGGCTCAGTTATGGATGAACTAATTTCACTACTTAGGAAATAAAGCTTGGGTGAGCATGTTGTAGGAATTCAAACACAGTAGCTATTTGGGTGGACAACTTTGATTGGTTTCATGTAACTTCCTTTGGGAGCTTAGATACCCAAAGCATGATGACACCATTTCCTGTCTGCCATGTCTCCTCTTCACCTGCTCTTTCCTCTTCTGTCAGGTATTTTGTTAAAGTGGCCTGGGCCTGGACAGTCTGTCTCCTCCTGCCTTTCATTGCCCTCACCAACTACCACCTGACGGGCAAGGCCGGCCTGGTCCTGCGGCGGTTGAGCACGCTGCTCGTGGGCACGGCCATCTGGTATGTCTGCACAGCCCTCTTCTCTAACATTGAACACTACACAGGCAGCTGCTACCAGTCCCCAGCCCTGGAGGGCATCAGACAGGAGCATCGGAGCAAGCAGCAGTGCCACCGGGAAGGGGGCTTCTGGCATGGCTTTGACATCTCAGGCCACTCCTTCCTACTGACCTTCTGTGCACTCATGATCGTGGAGGAGATGGCCGTTTTGGACGAGGTGAAGACGGATCGCAGCCACCGCCTCCACACTGCCATCACCACCCTGGTTGTCGCCCTAGGCTTTCTGACCTTCATCTGGGTATGGATGTTTTTGTGCACAGCTGTTTATTTCCACGACCTGATCCAGAAGGTGTTTGGCACCTTTTTTGGTTTGCTGGGCTGGTACGGGACATATGGGTACTGGTACCTGAAGTCCTTCTCTCCCGGGCTTCCTCCCCAGAGCTCTAGTTTGACTTTGAAGCGAGAAACTTACAAGAAGTAAAAGAGAAACAAGTGAGGACAGGAGGACAATAGCTGATAGATTTTCCACCTACTTTGTCCGGTGACTGGCTGAACTATTGGTCCCACTTCAGAGACCATGCTTACTAGGCACTTTTGTGGTAGGGTGGAGTCTGGGAAACGTTCGGGCCTCAGACTCTGCTGGTGATGCCATCCGTGCTGGCCGCACCACCATTCCTGCCCGATACTTCTCTTCTCTGGCAAGACATGACCTTGATCTGTTCCCTGAGGGAGAGCTAAGGCTCAGCAGAGGGACGGCAGACAGACAGCCTCATGATGTGGGTCAAGGGGAACCAGAGCTGCAGGACTCCCTCTGCTGTGGTCTCCCTGGCTCTGATCCTTTTAACAGTGTTTCCCCACGGCCGATCCTAAGATGAGCATTTATCTCTGGCAGGTTCTTTATTAAACACCCCGATGCCTAAAGCACACTCTCCGGCTATCGTAATCCACCTCCTCTTTGGAGTACTGACATTTGTACCTGGCTTTGACCAGTACCCAGCGGGGGCCACAGCCCTGCAGTGCCTGGATGATATTTATGTATGAACAGTGGTAAGATCTTTCTGTCTGCGCTATTGTTAGGTGTTGGTTTTTAGAGCAGAAACCGAGAACCGCATTTCCCCCTCTTCCCCCCTGCATGAGGGCTTATGGTTTAATCATCACCGTGGCATTTGTTCTTTGATGACAAAGCTTCAGTACTGCACTTTGGTGTGTGAAAATTGTTTTGAGGGTTTTTTTTATTGTTGTTTTGTTTTTTAGAACACTAATTTAACTTTTTATAAACAAAACTCTCGGCATATTGTATTAAATCCCACCTCATAGGGTTGTTCCCTCTGTTAAGAATAAAACTGGAACCAGGGGGCATGGTGCTGCACTAGGGAGGCAGAGGCAGGCGGATCTCTGTGAGTTTAAGGCCAGCCGGGTTGGTCTATATAGTGAGTTCTAGACCAGCCAGGGCTGTAGAGTTCGAGATCCTGTCTCAAAAATAAAATAAAATAAAATAAAAAACAAACAACAAGAGTCAAACTGGAAAGCAGGCATTTCATTATTTAATGGATTTTGAGCCGAGAGAGTAATTCTGTGAAGTCCTTGTTGGTACTGAGCCTTCCTGCCCACCTACTGTTGGTCGAGATGGAATAAGGTCATAGGGTCATAGGGTCATAGGACAAGTACCACAGGCAAGGAAGTTTTACCTTTGGAGAAGATTATGATAATTCAGAAGTGAAATAAAAGGTCTCCCTCTGATGCAAGAAACGAGCCACCCATATTACATACCGCCACCATGCAAAGTTATCCATGTTACATAGCGGCATGACTTTGGCCCCGCCTCCTTTTCCTTGTCCCATCAACAGAACCACCCGAAAAGGAGAACATTCAATAGGAGTGACATTTTCTCTGCAGCACTTCCTGGTTTTCAGCCATGTCATTATATGGCCTTCTCTGAAACTGCTAGGGTTAGAAGTCTCATCATGCATGTCCCACACGGCAAGCTTCCAGTCTCCGATAAGAGGATCCCTGTCCTCTCCCAGGTGATCTCTTAAGACCGTCACACTGAGTCCTGGCCTTTTGGATGATCACCCTTGTAGCTGCTTTGACGCCTCATACCCAGCAGAGCTGGGTAACGGCACTGCCTGATAAGCTTTGGCCTGCCTGTCCTGACTCGAGCTCAGGCTGTTAGGTGCTTAGTTAAGTTAAGAGTAATTTCTTTCTTACTTTTAATTTAATTTTTTAAAATTTAATTTTGTTTTGTTTTGTTTTGTTTGTTTTTTTGAGTCAGGGTCTCATTATGCAGCCCCAACTTTCCTGAAACTCACTACGTGGACCAGGCTGTTCTTCGACTCACAGAGATCTGCCTGCCTCTGCCTCCTTAGTGCTGAGATTAAAAATACACTGATATTAAAGCCACCATACCTGGCTACTAAGTAATTTTTTTTAATATAAGGATATATTTGTAATATGTATTTCATAACCTGTTGAGCTACAGATCAATTTGACCAATGATGATTTATGATGTAAGATGGTGTTACCGAAGGGGAAGGAAGGCAGGCAGTGAGGTGTCAGCGAGGGGCTGTGGTGAGTTGGTAAGGACTGAAAACGTGTTTCACCTTCTGGGAGTTTCCACCCATCCCCCAGGTGAGAATGGGCCTGGGGAAGATGGTAGAGCTGGTCCGGGCAAAGTCCCTCAGGCGTCATGTGACCACAGAAGGGAACAGCCATAGTGCACCCAGAAGTTCATTGTCACGTCAAGGCCCCAGACAGTTTTCTCACAGCGTCTGACCAGGTTTAACCTTAACCTGACTATATGTGGGAACTCTTAGGTGCACCGCGTTCTCTACATATTAATGGATTATATTACATGTACATATTCGTGGTACTCCTCTCTCTCCTCTTTCAATGCCAGGGCTGGGAACCCAGGGTTTCGTGCATGCTGGGCAAGCCCTCTACCCCTGAGCTACACCCCGAGTTCCTTGGAACCCTTGCCTTCCCTCCTGTGCAAGGAAGCTGGCATGGGTGAGTGTTTGGACTGGGGCAGCCGTGAGATGTAGGTTTGAGTCTCGGCATCACTCCCAACCCACCTGACCAACTTGCGAGCCCTGTTACCCTTGCCCGTAAAGTGGAGGCGATTCTTTCAGCACAAAAGGAGGTGACCTGTAAGATGCTGAGGATGAGGGCTAATCAGGCTGTTACCTCCAAGCCTTTTTCTTGACAGTGTTGAGAATGGTCTGGCTCCTCTAGAGAAAGCAGAGAAGCTAACATCTTTTAGGGAACACTCAGAGCTTGGGTGTCCTATTGAAAATCTCGTATCATCTTTCAAAGTGTCTGTTGTCCCAAAGTGTTGAACATGAGACTTTGGGGCATCTGACCAGAGTCATGCCATGCTGTGTTTGCTTCCCCGGGTGGAGGTTTGCTCACTTGCTTCCATTTGCATCTGTCATTGTCTGGGTACCAGATTGTGTTTAGGAATGGCTCATGCCACTGTTATGTACACACAGAGCCCATGTGTAAACAAGCAAATTAAAGTACACCAGAGATGATGGAATCCCACACTATTGAGTTTGGTGTGTTCCTTTCTGTATTTGTTTTTAATTGACTTTTTTGACTTTAACATTTTATTTATTTATTTATATTTTTTATTTTTTGGTTTTCGAGACAACTTGGCTGTCCTGGAACTTGCTCTGTAGATCAGGCTGGCCTCAAACTCTCAGAGATTCACCTGCCTCTGCCTCCCAAGTGCTGGGATTAAAGATGTACACCACCACCGCCTTAATTTAACTTTTAAATTAAATTTGTATGTGTTGTATGCATGTATGTGTGCACTCGCTATGGCAAACGTGAAGATCAGAGGACAACTTGCATGAGTTAATTCTTTCCTACCATGTATGACTTGCAGATCAAACTCAGGTAGTCAGGCTGGGCAGCAGGTGCCTTTCCCCAGGAGTCACCTTGTTGATTCTATTTTTTAGGACTTTATTTATTATTATTGTGTGTATGATGCATGCGTTTGTGCACATGAGCCATAATCTACACGTGGAGGTCAGGGGACAACTTTGTGGCGTTGGTTCTCTCCTCCCACGTGGACTTTGGGTGTCAGACCTAGTCCTTTAGATGTGGCAGCAGGGGGGCTGGAGAGATGGCTCAGTGGTTAAGAGCACTGCCTGCTCTTCCAGAGGTCCTGAGTTCAATTCCCAGCAACCACGTGGTGGCTCACAACCATCTGTAATGGGGTCTGGTGCCCTCTTCTGGCCTGCAGACATACACGCAGACAGAATATTGTATACATAATAAATAAATAAATAAATAAATAAATGTTTTTAAAAAAAAGAGAGAAGGAATAGATGTGGCAGCAGGTGCTTTTACCCATGAGCCACTTCACTGGCTCAGACTCAGGCCACCTTCTGATCCTTTCTTGAATTATGCTCACAGGAGTCATTTCACGGCTGGAGTGTCTTTATCTAAGAGACACTTAGGTCAAAAGACCTAAGACATTTGTCCTAAGTACTGATATCCTTCCGCCTGCCTTACTCTCTTCTCTGTCATTGGGTCCTGAGGTCTGGGTCAGCCAGGCCTGAGAGCTGGCCCCTTGGCAGAAGTAGAGAGATAGGCCTCCCCGACAGAGTGCTATAGAGCAGTGACAGCGTACTGGGGCAAGGTCACTTTGCAACCCTGGGACCCTCCACATACAAAATAGCATTTTGTGCCTTTCTGCCCACTCGCTGGCAGCCTGGCCTACTTGGCACCTCTGCGTGGTGTGTGCTGAAAGCCTTCGGATCCGAGATTAGAATCTTCTCACGCTGTTTGGTCCTGCAGCAGCCAACTCAGGAGTTTTGAGTCAGAGCCATCCCCCTCCTAGCTAAAGTGGTGTGCTGGGGTTACTAAGCCAAGTGTGGTACAGGGCTGCATTTCAGGACAGAGAGCCCCTGCCACCATCAAGTGTCCTGAGTGTAGGTGCAAGGTCAGGACCTGGGAATGTTGAACAGAGAACCTGCTGCCCTGGGGATTCAGAAGCACGTTCATAGAAGGTGTCATTCCTTTTGGTCTGAAAGGATAAGGAATTCAAACTCTCCTGCAGGAAAGGAAAACCAAGACAGGAACGGCCCAAGCAAGGTCATGTAGATAATTCCATGACTTCTGCCCATCCAGAGAACCTAACTTTCTTCATCTTCAGAAGTCCTGGAGACTGAAGACAGACTTGGGCAGCTGGTGGAACCTGTAGGTGTGCCTTGCTCTGGGCTCTGTTAGAGTGCCTGACTTGGGCAGGTTCCACCACTGCTTTTTCTGCTGTGATCTTGAACTAGTAACAGCATCTCTGGGCCTCGTTCCCTCATCCAGTGAGCAATAGGTAGACTGGAGTCCCTCGGCAACCCTGGGATCCGCCCCACTCTCCATTTCTGTTTTGCTTGGTAAAAAGTCCCTCCCGAACTCATTAGGACTTATTTTAGGAAACCATGTGAGAAGAAACGCCCACTTGGCTTGAGTGGCAGCTGGCTTGCCAGTGAGTGACAGGCAGCAAACTTTGGGCTGCAGCTGCTCACTGCCCACTGCCTTTGTCTCTGTTTGGACCTCCAGATGAATTCTGACAGGAGCACCTGGGCCCCAATGGGCTCTCTTCCCAGCTTCGGCACCTCTGGGGAGTGACCGGGGAGTTTTACTGTTGAGCAGCACCTCCTGTACAAACGATGACTGGGTAGTAGTCACGCTTAGTGCTCGCAGGCCTAACCGTCTCCAGGTAGGGGCTGTGCCGTGAAATGCTTGCAGGGAGACTCCCTGACAGCTGCCTACAAAAATGTCAAGGAAGGACCCAGATGCCAGTTAGTCACATAGTGATTGTAGTTCCTTACTAATAACTGAACACAGCCGTGGTGAGGAATGCATGACGCAGGTTGTGTCAGCTGTGAAGGCAGAAGATCTGGGCTGTGTGCCCTCGGTCAGGTCTGCCTCTGAGCCTGTTTCTAGGGTTCACTCAAGAGGCACAGACTAGAAGGAGAAGAGCCCCGGTGTACTGAGATCCCCCAGTCTCAGGGGACACAGCATTAAGACAGGGGCCTGGACTGCACTTCTGTTGAGTGTTACCGACTGGGCAGACAAGGGAATGAGTGACCCCAATAGTGCATGGACCATCCGGAGCAGAGTGTTCCTCAGTGTGACACAAATAACCAAGGAGAGGCCGGGCGGTGGTGGCGCACGCCTTTAATCCCAGCACTCGGGAGGCAGAGGCAGGCGGATCTCTGGGAGTTCGAGGCCAGCCTGGTCTACAAGAGCTAGTTCCGGGACAGGCACCAAAGCTACAGAGAAACCCTGTCTCGAAAAAAAATAAAAATAACCAAGGAGAACAATGTATGGGTGGGGGAGATGTGTTTTTGCTTTTTGAGACAGGCTTTGTATGCATGGCTGTCCTGGGACTTATGCAGATCTGTCTGCCTCCGTCTCTCGAGTGCTAGGGTTAAAGATGTGTGCCACCAAATCTTATCATCATGGCTCATGGTTTGAGAGGTTTCAGTTCATGGCTGGGCTGACTCTATTTCTTTAGGCTAGAGGGGAGGCAGAGCATCCTAGGCGGGAGCATGAAGGAGAGGGAACAGCTTACCTCTGGCAGCCATGGTAACCCAACAGCGGACAATGCTCGGACACGTGTTTGTAATCCCAGCACTTGATAAGTGGGGTCAGAAAGAGGAGTTCAAGGTCGTCCTTAGATACATAGCAAGTTTGAGGTCAACCTGAGCCACACAAAACCCTGTTTCAAAACAAAAACAGCAAAGGCACAGCTGGAGAGTCCTCTAGGCCTCACCTTCCACAGTTCCACCACCTCCTGATGACCTGTTTAGATTTGGAGCCCGTCCACGGATTAAACCATTGATAGGTCAAAGGGCTCACAGTCTACCTGTCTCTGTGCTTTCCTAATCTCACAGGCATCTCCTGATCACTCAGGGTGATAGTCAGGGCTGACCATCCCACTGCCCTGATGTCACCACTTAGTCAGATACACCCTGCCTAGAGCATCTACACACAATGGAGTGAGGAATTTAGCCCAGAGTACCTGAGTTCACATCTTAGCTCCACCCGGCATGCTGGCTCTGTGATGGTGAGCAAGTTCCTCGACCTCTCTGTGCCCTAGTTTTCATAGGGCTTTGGTGATGAATTAACACTGGAGAAGTCACAGCACTTGTGGGTCACTATATGAATGGCTTCTGGATGCATGTTGGGTCCTAAGGTGTGCTGTTGTTGACACCTCTCCTTTGGGATGGTCTCAGTTCTGACGGACTTCCAGGTAGGTTAGCTGTGCAGTGTAGGTAGGTTAGCTGTGCAGTGTAGGTAGATTAGCTGTGCAGTGTAGATGCGGAGAGTCATGTCCCCAGGGTCTAGCTCTAGTCTGCTTTTTGGGTAACTGAAAGCAGGGGAGCTGATTTCTGGGACAGCTAACAGAAAAGGACATTGATCTGTGGTGTCCATGTTGCCGACGGGGTGAAGTAGGGCCATGCTGTTGACAGTGCTGAGGGCTGCTAGATGCTGGCTCCAGCTCGTCTGGGGCTCGGGGTACAGCTCCTCTCCAAGTGCTGCCCCTTGCTGCCCTCTGTCAGGTGTGGTCGCCCAGCGTACATACTCATGAGTGTCTGAGTGCCCAGGAGGGAAGAGGACAGGCCATCAGGGAACTGCCTGGATTAGACCTCTATGTCCAGGGGAAATTTTCCTGTCCTGCCCCGAGAGGTTGCAGTAGCTCAAATCTCCCTTCATGCCTTTTGTGCTTCCCTGACTTTTGCCTTAACTCTCAGGGCATACCTCAACTGCTGGGCACTCCGTGCATTGTCAGGTGCCTCTGCAAACCCCTCAGATGCCCCTGTGCCCCCTCAGGAACCCCTGTGCCCCCCTCAGGTACCCCTGTGCTTGATCTGTTCGGGTTCCAGACTGGAAGGACAGCACCTGCCTGGGTGCATGCTCACTTCAAAATGGTCACTACGGTACCTACACCTGAGCCCAACCACACAGCGCACGCGAAGACCTTGCTCATGTCACACTGGTCCACCAACATGCCTGTCATTGGTGGGGCGTGGGTAAAGCCCACCTTCCGTGGGAGGGAGCTGCAGTTTCGTAGCAAAGGCTGCTTGTGCACTTCAAATTCAGTCTACTGCTTGCAATGCGGGTACTTGGGCTTTGAACCTCAGCTTCTCCATCCATGAGACAAAATTGTATGATTTTGTATAAAAGTGCTTGTGTGAAATTCTAGCATACAGATAATTCTCAGCGGATAGAGTGATAGAGTTCTCACTTGGATAGCAGCTTTGCCTGTCAGCACCCCAGATTTTCTTCATAATATTCCCAAAGACAGAAGGAGATAAGAGAGAGGACTCTTGGCCCCAACTCTCTCATAATGGGATCAGGATCCAATGAGCACTAATGTCCCAGGGCCTTGGCTTCTCATCTCTTCCTCAGACTGCAGTCAAAGCCTTCCAGCCTAGGCGTTGGCTCTCCCGTTCTCAACGGTTCTTCCCATCAGAGGCAGCTCCCTGTCTCCCCAAACCCGTTCCTGCAACCAGTGACCCAACCAGAGACAGTTTCCCAGCCTCCTTTGCAGCTGCATGAAGCCTTGTAATCAAATCCTTCCATGTTAAGGACTCACGTGTGCTCCTGTATCTGTCCTTCCATATCCTAGCACACAAAAACCTGGGCTTGTTGTTGTTCCCATCTAGGGCAGTGGTTCTTCTCAACCTGTAGGTCTCTATCCTTTCGGGGCCGAATGACCCTTTCACAGGGGTCACCTAAGACCATTTGAAAATACAGGTATTTATATTACGATCCATAACAGTAGGAAAATTACAGTTGTGAAGCTGCAATGAGAATAATTTTATAGTTGGGGGGGGTCACCACAACACGGGGAACTGTATGGAAGGGTCGCAGGGTTGGGAAGGACGGTTGGGAACCACTGGTCTAGCGGATCCTGATCAGGCTTGTTTTCTCTGCCGGTTAAGGGATCAAAGGGCAGGAAAAATCTCAAGTGGGGGTGGGTAGCAGTGGGGAAATCTTGAGCACAGTGAACAGAATCAGCAGTTGAAGAAAGGTGATTATCGGGGGTGCAGAAACACCCATGCCCCTCCCCCACCCACAGAGAGAAAACAAAAGACCTTCTTCAAAGCAGAGGGGGTATGAAGCCAAATATCCAGTTTCTTCTTCAGAGCTGTAGTTTTTTAAGTCTCTGAAGGCTCTTCATCACCTAATTTGGGGTAAAGACAGGATGCGCCGATTGGCCCACAAATGTCGTGTAACACATCCTGATCTGGCCTTGAACCTGTTGAGCCGGTCCAGCAGCAGGGGCCTTTGTTTTAAGACACCAGGCTTTTGTTTGAGGTTAGGAGGGTAAGGAAGAAGCCACCTTGGAAGTTCGCCACCTTTTTTTACCTAACCATGGCCCTCTGGCTATCGATCTGACTGCCAGGGAGTCCAACTCTAGTTTGTCATAGTGATTGGGTGTGAGGAGGTTGTGGGGTGACACTCAGGGCCATGCCACGCTAGGCCTCCAGCCCCTGTGATTGAGTTTGACCATACAGGTGAAGGCCAGCAGCACGGACAGAGCAAGGGGGCGGCAGAGGGGCTTCACAATAGATTCCGCTCCTCTTGCTAGTGGAGGTCTTTTTCTCACCTGAGTCCCTGGCATCGTGAAAACACCTGAGAATTCACCTTCCTAACGCAGTATTCTCCATGTCCCTTACCCCACTTCTCCTAGCACCCGCATGGTGGCTCACAACAGTCTGTGACACCAGTTCCCAAGGATGCGATGCCCTCTTCTGGTCCTGCAGGCACCAGGCGTGCATGGTGCACAGACATCCATACATATAAAACACCATACACAAAAGAAAGGAAAAAAAAAGCCAGGTGGTGGTGGCACACACCTTTAATCCCAGCGCTCGGGAGGCAGAGGCAGTCAGATCTCTGTGAGTTTGAGGCCAGCCTGGTCTACAAGAGCTAATTCCAGGACAGGCTCCAAAGCTACAGAGAAACTCTGCCTTGAAAAATCAAAAAAAAAAAAAAAAAAAAAAAAAAGTCCCCCAACAGACTTGCGACAGCCCACAGCCTTGCCACTGCCTGACGTTCCTTCACTGAGACTCTTCCCCCATGATTCTAGGTTGTGCTAAGTTGATAATTAAAATTAACACCACACTCCTCCTACTCCTCCAGTGAGTCAGCACTTCTATGCAAAGCCTTCAAGGGCCTATCATGGGCCACAGCTGCTTCCCCTACCGCCCCAGAGTCCTGTGTGTGGTACTCCTCTGCAGTTTCCATGCTGGAGGCTCCCCTGGGCTGAGGACTAGGTCTTATTTATAGAGCGCGGCCTAGAGCGTGCTCTGGTCATGTTTGTGGCGGTTCTTCTCCCCACGCTCCTTCCAGAGACCCTGAGCCCACAGCCACGCTGCTCTTCTGCCCTGCTCCTCTTCCGGCAGATAGAGGAGACTCACACAGGGTATTCTCCACGGGCTCCCCAAATGGTCATCTTTGCCTTCTCTCTGGAAGTGAAATGGTTGGACTAGTCTTTCTAGAGCCCTTCCCCCCCCCTCCTGCTAAGAAAAGGAAAGAGCTGTGCCTAGGTCGGCATCCAGAAGACAGCACACAGCCACTCACGTGCACTGCCAGTGCTTACCGAGTGGCCTTTGCACTGGCAGATTTGAATGGGTCCCAAGGCAGAGTCAGGCTGCAGTTTAAGATGCTCTGCCAGCTGAGCTTCACCTCACGACTCTGCAGAGCCAATGGTGTTTAAGTTGTCTGAGAGGTAGGCATGCACTATGTATAAGGTAAGAGGGCCAGACAAAGAAATCCACCCTGGTCCTGAAACCAGAGCCAATGAAGAAACCACACCCTGGCTCTGAGACCCAGAGGGCCAGACAAAGAAATCCACCCTGGTCCTGAAACCAGAGCCAATGAAAAAACCACACCCTGGCTCTGAGACCCAGAGGGCCAGACAAAGAAATCCACCCTGGTCCTGAAACCAGAGCCAATGAAGAAAACACACCCTGGCTCTGAGACCCAGAGGGCCAGACAAAGAAATCCACCCTGGTCCTGAAACCAGAGCCAATGAAAAAAAACACACCCTGGCTCTGAGACCCAGGTGAAAGGAAGAAATGCTTTAACCTTGAACCCAGAACCAAAGAAACATGCCCTGACTCTGAAACCAGTGCCAAAGAAACACACTTTGGTCATAGGATCAGAGACAGTGAAAGAAATATACTCTGGATCTGAAATTAGAGCCAAAAGGCTAAAAAGGGCCAGTGAAAGAAACATAGTTTGGCCCTGAAACCAGAGCCAAATCTGCCCCCCATCAACTAAGCAGAAAATCAACCAATCCCTGTGCAGGGAAACAAACCAATCCCCAAGCAGAAAACTAACCAATCCCTGAACATGGGATTTAGCCCATCTGAGCTCAAGGAACTGAAATCTGACCAATTCCCACCCTGAAAATCTCCCTGGAAAAATTCTGCCCCTAGGAAGCCCTGTAAAAGCTCTTGCCTGTGCAGTTTGCTGCCCTTTTCCCACGCTGCCAGAGGCAGCCACTCTCCTGGATTCTTCCCTCCCAATAAATCTCTTGAATGAGGTTTGGAATGGACTGGAGAAGAGAAGTAACAACTTTTCACCAGAGTGGAGCAGCGGGGCCGAGCACGGCTGTGACACTTTTGCTGGGGAAACCTTCCCCTAGCAGAGCCGAGTTGTTAAACTCCTGGGAACCGGAGGAGCCTAACTGTAACAGCTTCCCTGGGGAAGCTCTTTCCTGCTGGAGCAGAGCTGTTACGCTGGGGGAGCCTTTCCCTAGAACAGGGCTGGAAGCTGCTATGCTTACTGTGACCTGTGGTAGTCCTTGGCTCCTGACTACCAGGATCCCTTTCATTCCGAACTGCAATGCTTACGCTATGACACCCACAGAAGTCCTGAGGAGGAAAATGCCCGTGTCCCACCATCACCTGGCACAAGGTAGTGTCCTCCTCTGCAGATGAGAATGATCCTTTTGAGAAGCAGCTTCGGGTAGGCCACTGCACACCTGTCCACGAGACACCAAGTAACTGTGCAACCCAAGCTCTTGTTCATGAGCCGGTGTCAGCTGCTCTCAGTCTATCCTTCCAGGCCTGCTCACCCAGCAACACTGCATCCGGAGACAGTGAGATAGCATCAGGAATGCCACCTTGCCTCTGCTTCGTCCTACCTCTGAGTTCTCACAGTGGATTCTTTCCTTGTGACCAGTTGACAGAGGAAGAAGGAACTCTGGCCTGATACCAGGTGGAAGTGGATAGCTGTAGCTCCGAAGGAATTCCCTGGCAGGCACTGCAGGAGGCAGATGCTTCTAGAAGAGGGAATTCTAAGTAGTACCTCCTGAAGATGGTCCATTTTACCAAGATGGAGACAGAGGTCCAGAAATATGACCTCATGCCCATGCACAGGATTGGTGGTTTGCCTGGATGCTCGGGAAAATGGTAAGAGCAAGACTGGGAGATTGGAAGCAAGTATACTCATGGGGGACGACATGTGGATGGCGCTTTAACAATGAGCACAGGATAGGGGGATAATCTGGTTCAGCAGAGGAGAACCCTGCCTGTGACTCTTGGACATGATGCTCTGTTTTGGAGATGTCAGGCATTTTCTTTCCCTAGACTGACCTACAGGTGGCAAATGGATTTAACATGGCCTTTCTCTCATCAAAACTGATTTAAAGTTTCTGCTAGGACCCCATTCACCACAGAAACTCGCCATCCAGATGGCATACCAATTAAATCGAGTGTCTCCATCATGGAGGGAACAGCGCTTTCCCTCCAATAAGAACAGGTACTTATTCTTCAGGTGCATTTGTCTTCCCTGACCCTTGCAGGCATGGGCTCATGAATGCCCTCTTTCCAGGCTGGCTTTTCACTAAAGATCTGAGGATACAGCAGAAGAAATGTGGCTGTGGTTAGACCCACACCATCATGTGCTCTCTCAGTCGGAAGCTGGAGTTACAGGACACTGAAGTGGACTGCTGAAGGCTGTGTTACAGGGTAGCTGGTGGACCCCACATCTGGAGTTCTGAGCTACAGGATGCAGCCCCTGCAGTGGGAGAGCGGGAAACCCCGAGTCCAGCAGTGCTGAGGCAGGGGTGGGAGTCTTTACTCCCGTGATGGCTTGTATCCAGGTCACAAAACTGTTGCTTCCTGTGATCGGTCCTCTTCATTATCTGTTTGACTGGATTTAGAATCACCTAGGAGATACACCTCTGGGCCTGTCTGTGATGGCGTTTCTAGAAGGAAGAACTGAGGAGAGAAGACCCACCCTGAGTGCGTGTGAGTGGAGCCATTCGTGGCTGAGGACCTGGACTGACTTAAAAAGAGAAGAAAGGAAGCCAGCGGAGCACCAGCATCTTCTCTCTCTCTCTCTCTCTCTCTCTCTCTCTCTCTCTCTCTCTCTCTCTCTGTCTCTCTCTGTCTGTCTGTCTGTCTCTCATTCTCTCTCTGTCTGTCTCTCTCTCTCTCTCTCTCTCTCTGTCTCTC
>NW_026067952.1:4326183-4336695 GCF_014885135.2 Alexandromys fortis
CTCTCTCTCTCTCTCTCTCTCTCTCTCTCTCTCTCTCTCTCTCTCTCTCTCTCTCTCTCTCCCTCTCTCTCTCTCTCTCCCTCTCTCTCGATGCAGTCTGAGTAACTGCCTCATGTTCCTGCTGCCATGCATTTCTTCCATAACAGGTCTCGAACCATAAGCCAAAAACGAACCCTTCTTTAAGTTGATTTCTGGGTGTTTTAATATAGCAATAAGGAAAAGCAACCCACTTCCCAGCCTGAAACTTTGGACTTTGATTATTTGAAAAAAAAATTATTCTATTTTGTGAGCACTTTGTCTCAAGGAGCTCATACAGGGGCGTCTGACCCCTGGACTGGAAGTACAGGTGGTTGTGAGTAGACATGTAGGTACTGGGAACCCAACCCAGGTCCTCTGGAAAAGCAGCCACTTAACTGCTGAGCCGTCTCTCCAGCCCCATGGACTTCAACAGTTTAGAGATTATGGTTCCAAGTGGAAGGACATCAATGGTACCATTGAATTAAACACTCAGAGTGGCCAGTTTGGACTTATACCGTTGGCACTATAGACAAAAACATGGTCTACTTTCCTGGCTGGGCATATTGGTCCTGACTGGCTACAGGCACACTGGGTTGCTGCTCCACCATGGTGGCACAGAAGATAATGTACGGAAAAGGGACTCCTTCCATATCCAACCATAAAAGATGAACAGAAGACACAGCCACCTAAGGACTGCTTTACACTGGGGTATAAAGTCATTTCCAAATAAGCCACCCCATTGGCTGAAGCACTGTTGGAAGCAGTGAACCTGTGGACAGTGGGAGAGGGAGAAGTCATAAAGACCAATGGTGGCCTGTGGGTTGTTTCAGAAATTGACATGAGGATTTTCTCCCATGTGAGTGCGTGAGTGTGCGTGCATGTGTGCGTGTGTGCATGTGTGTTCCAGGCTGACTTGGAGGCTGCCAACAGTGACATCTCATTTATATACTGCACTGTGTGAAGGACTGTGAATGCTGGAACTGTAGGAGGCGTGAGTGACATCCAGCCTCCTGCCTCCTCCAGAGACCTGACCTGACTGACGGAAAGGCTCTGAGAGTCTCATTTCAGAGAGAGGAGGAGCATGTCCTCTTTCGTTATGCATTTAGCCCACTGGGATCCACATGGTATTGTTCATGAGTAGAACTTTTATAGACTGAGAAGGGGCTTCATGGATGTCTAGCTAGACCAGTAGGGTAGACAGCACCAGACAGTTTCTGCATCTACAAAGTCCACCCTTGCCGTGGCTTGACCAGGGCTATTTGTATGTATATGAATGTTTTGCATACTCAGTGCCCACAGTGGTCAGAAGAAGGTTCCAGTCCCTGCAGGTGGAATATGGATTAGTTGTGAGCTGCAATGTGGGTGCTGGGAATCGAACCTGGGTCCTCTATAAAGACAAGTATTCTACGCTTTAGGTCATCGCTCCAGATTTTTTGAGACAAGGCCTCAGAAAGCCCTGGTTGGCCTCAGATTCAGTACCTGAGTGACAGTGACCTTGAACTTGATCCTCCTGTCTGCACATCCCAAGTGCTACTACACTATAGGTGTGCATTACCAGGCCCAGTTTATGCAGTGCTGAGAAATCAAAGCCAGGGCAGCTTCATGTGTGCTACGTAAGCACTCTGCCAATGGAGCCACATCCCAGCCCTATATGTTTCTTGTAACCTTTCTGAAAACATGCAAATTCTTATACTTAGTATTATTTTTTTTTCAAAATCGATCAAACTATGCTCTCTCTGAAACAAATTATACTCTCAGACTGAGCATTTTAATGTTTCTCCAACTTGGAAATTAAGGTGGGAACATGTGCCCTGGCCAACCTCTAAGAGGACTGTAAACAGATGGATGTGAAAAGACTCTATAAACTGTGAAGTTCTGTGCCCGAATGGAGTAGACTTAAGACCATGTCAGCAGCCTTTGACCATATGTGAGGCTGCGCTCTGTTCTTCCTCAGTATCACAGCTGCTGGGACAACAGGCAATTGCCACCTTCCCAAGCTAACTTGCTCTCCCCAAGAGCTGGATCCAAAATGTCGCACCTTCACCCCCATTCTGACTTTGGAAACTAGAGTTGGGTAGATCACACGCTTTAGAAACGAAAAGCAACTGCTCCTCCTGGATGCTTTATTGGGGGCTCTAAGCATGAGTGGCAGTGACACCCAGACCCTTTCCCAACATGCAAAAGGCACAGGAAAGTGAGACCCGGGGAGGGGCAGTGTGGAGGAGAGACCCCACTGCATGCAGTATGGGGAGTCTCCGGAAAAAATGGAAAGGCGGAGGTGGTGAGGGATGCACCCCTGTTCGTGAGCTGAGACCGAACTTCGGAGGTGAAGTATGCATCCCTGCTCGTGAGCTGAGACCAGCCTTCGGAGGGAAGGCCAACATGGCTTTTGCTCCCCTTGAAGGGGGAGAACTCAGCTCAAGGGAGGAGTGGCTGGCTGATGGCTGCTGCTTTCGGGAATTTCTACTTAAGTGCCAAACCACACCAGGTGACCAATGAGGGAGTGGGTGAAGGGTGTGCCCATGGAGTTAGTTGATCCCAGCCATAGATGGATTTTGGGGTGCCACTGCTTGGCTTGAGCCAGTGCTGTCTCACTGAGTCCTTGTCCAGGAGAAGAACGAGACCCCTTTCGATCTTCAGAGGCCTCCCACAGGGACTCTGGCTCTCCAGTCCCAGACAGAGGTACTGGTTAGATGAGTTGAATCTCGGTGTTGGCTTTGTCCTATAGAAGAGGTCCCTGCCAAGAGGGAAGGGGAGGCTGGGGTCAGGCTCTCTGAGTCCCCAGCACCTCCCAGAACCTGGGCCCTGCTGGGTAGAACATCCTGGGACTCACCTCAGATCCTAACCAGTCCCCACAGAAATGTCTTGAGACCTTGAATCAGAAGCAAAGGCATTTGGGTTTCTTTTCTCTCGCTTTCTCTCTCTCTCCTCTGGTAGAGCCGCAGCCTCAAATCACGGCGTTGGCAATGTCTACTTCTAAACTATGAAATGTTGTCACACTGACAATACAATGACTAGAAAGAAGGGGCAGGACGTTCTGTCCAGTGCTCATGGGACAGTGAATTACTGAGAGGGAGTTGGGAAGCACACAGCACAGAGACACCGCCAGTCACACACCAGGCCCCAGCCCAGCTCTAGATGTATTTTTTCTTGAGGTACCAGTAGGCAAAGTAGCCCATCCCACCCAAGGAGCCCATCAGGAAGGATGCCCCAAAGAAGGATGGCGGCTTCCGCTTAACCAGTCGGAATGCATTGGGGATAACAGCCGAGAGCAGTGTGGTGTGGATGTCGCCCAGGACTTTCCGGAAGGCGAAGCGTCTCTGGACCCTCTCAAAGAAAGACTGAAGGTTGGGCCGGCTGCCGTCTTCCCAGTATTTCTTGGACAGTCCCAGGAACTTGAGGCGGTGCAGGGTAGCTCCCAGGAGGACGTCCGCCAGGGTGAAGGCACAGCCACAGAGCCACAGCTCGCATTTCTGCCCTGGAAAGGGAGAGGACACCTGGCACTCAGGCCCTGGCTCTGATCTACCTGTCGGTGTCTTGAGGTCATTCCTTCCCAAACCTCTTCAGCAGTAGCTGCCATAGCCTTACCTTGCTGCCCTCGCTCTTTAAGTCAACTGACTTGTGAATTGCAAAGATCTACCTCACCTTCCTTTCTTTCTTTCTTTCTTTCTTTCTTTCTTTCTTTCTTTCTTTCTTTCTTTCTTTCTTTCTTTCTTTCCTTCTTTCTTAGAATAGGTTTCATGTAGCCCAGGCTGGCCTCTAATTCACTATGTAGTGAAGATAACCTTGAACTTATCCACCTGTCCTCACCCAAGTGTTAGGATTGTAGACTTATACCACCACACCAAGTTTGTGCAGTGCTGAGGGGTGAGGATGGGGTAAGGGTGGGAGCAAAACCTAGAATTTTGTGCAAGCTAGGCAAGCTTTCCACAAACTAAATGCCATTCCTCCAGCCCTTCCTTTTTCTCTTCCTTTTTCTTTTATTTTTAATTTTGGAGACAGGATCTAAAGCCTCAACCTCCAGAGTGCTGGGATTAAAGGCCACAGTACCCCAAACTGTAGATTCACATACCTAGCTGTTGGCTGATAGCTCCACCTAGTGTCCCTCCACATTCCAAATTAAACATGTCCAACAGGGATTCTGGACTGGTGCTCCCAAGCCCACCACACACGCCCCAGTGCCAGAGTGGCTCTCCATCCTTCTATTCAGTACCAGAGCCTTGGCGCCGCCACAAACACTCTCTCCCATTGCCCCCACAGTCAGTGCGCCAGTATGTCTTATTAGCTTGATTTTTAGAATACATCCAGACTCCAGTATCTGCTTCCACCATCCCAGCCCAAACAACCACTCTCTCCTACCCACATCTTCATAGTGTTTTAAATAGTTCCCCTTGCCTGGAGTCTACCCTCATCACAGCAGCCAGAGGGATGCTGTTAAATCTAAGTGGGAAGCCGGGCGGTGGTGGCGTACGCCTTTAATCCCAGCACTTAGGAGGCAGAGGCAGGCGGAGCTCTGTGAGTTCGAGACCAGCCTGGTCTACAAGAGCTAGTTCCAGGACAGCCTCCAAAACCACAGAGAAACCCTATCTCAAAAAAAAAAAAATCTAAGTGGGATCCTGTCAAAACGGATGCCTCGTGGTCAGAACAGAGCCCTGTAGTACTACCTGTGATGTCTGCCCCACCCCCTTCATTCTAGGTCTCAGGTTCTGCTTCCACCTTGACTCTTTACCCACCAAACTGGTCTCCTTGCAGATGCTCATGAAAAACCTGCTCTCATCTCAGGGCCTATGCCTTGGCTGTATCCTCTGCCTGGAACAAAAGTGATTGGCTCAACTATCTTCTCCATAGGCCTCTGCTGTCTTTTCAGAGGGCTTCATAGACTGTCGATTTAAAACTGAAGGGCTGGGGGCTGGATAGATGGCCCAGTGGTTAAAAGCACTGGATGCTCTTGCAGAGGACCCAGGTTCAATTCTCAGCATCCACATGGCAGTTTACACCTGTCTGTAACTCCGGTTCTAGGGGATCTGGTACCAGAACACAGACATTCATGCAGACAAAACTCCAATGTACATTAAAAAAAAAAAAAAACCCTAAAGGGCTGGCTCGATTAATAGCATGCACTAGGCCCTGTGTTTGAGGCCCTGCCCTGAATAAAATGGACGTGGTAGAACAGGCCTGTAATCCCAGCATCTGAGTGATGGGAACAGGAGCATCAGAAGTTCAAAGTCATTCTCTGCTGCAAAGTGAGTTCAGAATGAACCTGGGATACTGGTTAGTGGGGCAGAGTGATGTGTGTGTGTGTGGGGGGGAACACCAGGCTAGGTGGGGGCAAAGCTGGGATGTCAGGATCAGAGACCTGCTCTGTAAAGGGGGGAGCCCTAAGACATCCCCTGCAGGGCCAGGTGAGACCGTGGGTGCTGACAGCAACTATACCATCCTTTCCACACACAGGAGCAACCCATGCCACATGCTGCCCACCCTGGGTACCCTGGGAACTCTGAATGTCTCTCACGTCACAGGGTCCTAATGATTCTGTCATTCTCTCCACTCTATATATGGGAGACAGAGGTCCCAGTGCGCGGGGGGGGGGGGGGGGGGGCNGGGGGGGGGGGGGGGGGGGAGGGGACTTGTCAAGGTCACTGCCCCAGCCCTGCAACCTAGGTCGGCCTGACTCCCCAGATCCTGACCCTAACCACCTGGAAGGGCTCTGGGATCTTCCGGAGAAAGAGGCAGGAGGATGGCAGAGTGGGCAGGGGAAGCAGGCAGGAGGAGCCCTTTACCCTCATTCTCGAGTTTCCTCTTCTCCAGCTCCGCCTCAATCTGGTCAAGCACCATAGCCAGCTCCCCAAGGATCTTCTTCAGATAGCTCACATCATCGTGTTCCAGGATCTTGGCCTAGAGGCAGAGCAGGCATCTGCTCAAGCGTGAGCTGGTCTCATGGGAGTCATGACACCTAGAGGTGGAGGAGGATTGTCTACCCTGCCTTCAAATACCCACTCTAGTGTAAGTAGGAGGGAGGGGACATAGGCAGGGCGCTCACCATAGCTGTCCCTGTCTGAGGGAGGGAGGGACATAGGCAGGGCTCTTACCATAAGCTTCTTCTGCTTGGAAAGGTAGGGCTCAGAGAGCTGTGGTTCCTCCTCATGGTCCAGTTTCATGAGGTCTGTGGTGGCATTGGCTAAATGTCCTGGAACAGAACAGAAAAAAAGGTCTTGTCTCCCTTCCCACATGACCAGGAAAGGGCCACCTCCCCGAGGTACAAGGGGCCAGTAAAACTTGCTATAGAGGACACTGTAGCTTCAAGGAGGAAGGGGAGGAGGAAGGGGAGGAGGAAGATGAGGAGGAGAAAGAGGAGCACGAGCAGGAGGAGGAAGAAGAGGAAGAGGAGGAGGTGATGCTGGAGATGTGTAAAACCTGAAACCCAGAGTTGCTCATCTTCCCAGAATTCCCTCCCCGAAATGAAGCCAACCCTGCCTGAAGGTGTCCTCAGAGCCCCTCTCCTCAAATAAGGTCCTGTAGGCTTTTCCTACAGCACCCTCACATTTACACGCCTCGTTCAGATCTCCATCTCTCAGCAGACACCTGTAGTCTCTTGCTTGGGTGAGTTTCACAGGGTTTCCTATGTAGCCCTGGCTGACCTAGAATTTGCTGTAGAGACCAGGCTAGCCTCAAGCCTGTGGTGATCCTCCTGCCTCTGTCTTCTAAGCGCTGGACTAGAGGTTTGCATCACCCCAACCTTCTTGCTGTCATCCCACCTCTTCCCAAGGGCTTCTGTGCATACATCCTGCCCCTGCCCCTGCCTACAGCTCATCCTGGGCCCCTCTGGGTAATGTCTCAGCTCTCAGCTGCTCTGTCTCTCACTGGGCTGCCTCCATAACCCTGTCCCCGCAGGGTACATCTCAGTCACTCAGATCACTTCCTATGCATCAGGCCACTCCAAACCTCTTAGCCCACATCCCATTTTCTGGAACAACCACATCCTCTATTCTCTTTCTTTCCCTATGATTTATTTATTTTGATATATATATGAGTGTTTCACCTGAATGTGTCTGTGCACATGTGTAATAATGTAGTCCTGAAGAGGGTGTTAGAGCCCCTGGAACTGGAGTTACCATTTCAGTTGCCATGTGGGTCCCTTGCAAAAGCAACCCATGCTCTTACCTGCTGAGCCATCTCTCCAAACCCCATGCCCTCTAATTTTGAAAGTCTCTTTCCTGATCTAGCTGACCTATGAACCTATGACCTTCTATGAAGCGCCCCCTTGTCATTCAGGTCTGACCTCAGAGCCTTTGTTCCAGCCTACCCTCTGGCAGACTTCCACCAGGAGATGCAAACCTACCAACTGGGGTTGCCACAGCACAGCCTGCTCATCTGAGGCTTCCGCGAAAAGCATCCCTCGCACAGCGCAGTGCACAAGTCGAATTGTTTGCCAGGTGTGGTAATTTGATGTTGGTGTGCTTATCTACCTCAGGGCCTCTGAGCTCAGGCTGTAGCTAGATAAGACTCACCTCTATTCTCTGAAAGCCTAGCACAGGCCTGGCCCCGAGCAGGACTCACTGAGTGTTGAAGAAAGGAAGCGGTGGTCAAGAGTGTGAGAAGCTGCAGCCTTCGGCTATCTGTCCCCTGAGGTCGCCTACCTCCTATCATGGCCTGATGCAGTCCCAGTAAACACTGCGAGCTCTTCCAGCTCTAGGCTATATTAACACTCCCCAATGCTTTCTGAATGTGAAGGTCAAGGCAGTCTCTCTCTCTCTCTCTCTCTCTCTCTCTCTCTCTCTCTCTCTCTCTCTCTCTCTCTCTCTCCATCTTTGCCTTTGTGCCTCTCTTTAGACTACTGGGAAGACCTTGGAACACATCTGCAGTCACTGCAGGCTGACTTTGCTCCTCTGCACTCTTTGAGGTTTCCCTTTTCCCCATCCCTGTGGGATTCCAGTGCTTCCTCAAAGGGGTGAACACTGGGCCCACTCCGTACCCTGCTGCCTTCCAGGTCCCATGAGATGGCTCAGGACAAGATGGGGGCAGTGCCCACAGTTCACCAGGCCACTCACTTGAATGCTTGCCAGGGCCTCACACCTCCTCTCTCAGGACTCCATCTCTGGGAAGTGCAGAGTTGCTCATGCCCAGGCCCATAGCTGTTTCTCTGTGAAATGAGCCCCTCCTCCAAGCCTGCTCCTCAGAGTCACATGAGACCCTGCCCTGCCCCATGCGCCAGCCTGCCCTACCACCCTACCTTTGCCTCTCCACGCGCTGCCCCTGTCCTACCCCACACCCTGACATGATCTTCCCTCTCCTTTTCCCACTCGTTCTTGGATGTTGCCACAATTCCAGGTCCTAGGACTAACATCTTCTGTGACCCTGGGACCTCTGTGTTGTCTTGATCCTAATATTGGAACCACATTTAAAGTTTTTTTTTTAACTAATTGATTTGTGGACAGGTTATACAGACAAGTTATAAACTCAAGCAAGGGTAAAAGATGTGCAATCAATGTAAACCTCTATTCAGGTGTGGCGATGAACACGTCTGTAAATCCAAGCTCTTGGAGGCAGGAGGATCAGAAGTTCAAGGTCATCCTCAGCTAGTTATGAGTTTGAGGTCATATTGGGCTACATGAGACTGTCTCAAAAACCCCCAAACAAAACCAACCCATTATTACTTCTCTATCTTCAGACTCTCGGCTCTGCTCGCTGGAGACTAGCACTACTGTAGAAACATCCCTTGCACCAAGAACCCAGGGGCATCCTTTAGTACTTGCTAGAGCAGATGGCACGCTACGCGTTTGGTCCTCTCCTCTTTTTGCCACTCATTAGCATATTTTTAGAACATTCTATGTGCCTATTATTTTTCAGTATAACAGCATCATGCTGAATGTACTCCACCTCCAATTCATAGACACCAAGGTTGTTTCCAATAATGGTTCTCACTACGCTGTGGTGAGTAATTTGTATACACTTCATGGTGTTCAAGTGTTGCCTTGGGGTAATCTTCAAGGCATGAACCTTTTTGGCATTTGGTACTGAGTGCCCTCACCCCACCCCAACACTGGCTGTCCAAGTCTCCTTAGCTTGTACTGTCATTACCTGACCTTGTCTTTGCTCCCAGAAACTGTAACCCTGAGGTGGCAGAAGCTGTGTTTATCCTTATCTGTTGGCATCCTCACCCAGGATCCCATTGAAATTGCTGACTGAATGGGGGGGGGGGGCAAGAGCATAGAGATAATTCCCGAGTCTTCTTCAAGGGCTGAGTTCACAACCCGACCCTTCCCCACCTTTGCACAACGGTGGGACAGAGGAAGATGGGAAGGGAAAGGAAGTGACCACTTACTGAGCATCTAGGATCTATTAGAAACGGTCATGGCTCCTCTGCCTTCAGGGCCACCAAACGCTCTAGCAAAGTCTAGATGCTAATCCCCATGAATAAACTATCGATGGGTCATCTGACTGGATCTAATTCCATTCGTTGATTATGGGTAGGCTGGCAGTTAGGAGAGTACATGGGTGACCTTGGATCAGAAAACAGAGACCTACTGGGTGTCTTGCCATGCCTGGTCAGCCTTCTGTGGGAACCTTAACCCTAATGTCATTCAGGGTTCTTGGCTATCCATGTGGGGCCCTTCCCCTTGACCTCAGGTGTCCGCAGCTGGGACTTCCCAGGAGGTCTCCCAGGCCTGAGAGAAGAGCCATCTGTGCAGTTTTCTGAATGGGGTGGCAGGTGGGGGTGGGGGTGCACAGGGAGGAGAGACAAGAGGGAGAGAGGGAGGGGAAGAATGACTAGCGAGACCCAGGGATGGAAGCATGAGGTGAGGAGGGGGACCTTCCTTAAGGAAAGAAGCAGAGGAACGTGAATGGAGGGCCCTGTTGGGCAGCACTCACTGCGGATCTCGGCCGTGGCATACTTGGGGATCATGGAGTCCGTGGTGAGTTCCGGGTGCAGGATGCAGCCGTGGGTGTAGGCATCCATGGGCAGTGCATCCAGCAGCTCCCGGTACTGCAGCACTCGGGCGTGTTGTGGGCTTCCCGCCTCGGGCATCAAAGCCACCACATGCTCTGTGGATACCACCAAGGGCTGGAGCAAGGTCCATGCCAACCATAGGAACCCGGAGCCCCAAATGTCATGCTCGGAAACCCCTGACCTATCCTTCCCCGTGAGGAATCCTGATGACCCAGTTGCTACTCTGGGCTTCACTAGGCTGTCCCTCATGGGTCCAGCACTTCCCGGTGCCAGATAGTAGCCGAGTAGAGGAATGTGCCCAAATGTTGCCCGCTTTTCATGGCTTGAAAAGCTCGATGCTTAGAATTCAAACCTCCTCAACTTGGCAAATATTATTCACATTTAGGCTTCTTTTTTGAGATGGACTCTCAGTGTATATCCCAGACATTTCTCTAACTGGAGATTCTCATGCCTCTGTCTCCCACAGGGCATACACATGTGCCACCATGCGCAGAAATTTTTCATTCTGTTTTTTTTTTTTTTTTTTTTTTTTTTTTTTTTTTTTT
>NW_026067952.1:4336738-4348903 GCF_014885135.2 Alexandromys fortis
GAATTTTTTCTTTTTTTTTTTTTTTTTTTTTTTTTTTTTTTTGGTTTTTCAAGACAGGGTTTCTCTGTGGCTTTAGAGCCTGGAGCCTGTCCTGGAACTAGCTCTTGTAGACCAGGCTGGTCTCGAACTCACAAAGATCCACCTGCCTCTGCCTCCCGAGTGCTGGGATTAAAGGCGTGCGCCACCATCACCCGGCTCATTCTGTTTTTTAAAAAAGTTGTTTTGAAATTGGATTTCATGGTACACACCTTTAATCCCAGCACCTGGGAGGCAGAGGCAGGGAGATCTCAGTGAGTTTCAGGCCAGCCTGGTCTGCATAGTGAGTTCTAGGCCAGATAGAGCCACATAGTGAGACCCTATCTCAAAAAATAAAATGTTGTTTTGAGTTGAGATGGGTCTCATGTAGTCAGGTGTTGCCTCCAACTCAGCTATGTACCTGAGCCTGGCCTTGAACTTCTGGTCCTCCAGCCTTCACCTACACCTCCCAAGTGCTTGAATTACAGGCATGTGCTACCATGTCCTACATGCAAATTCTTGTTATTAAAAATAGTACAAGCCTGGGCTCCTGGCTCACTGTCCCAGCTGCCTGAACCTCTGCCACAAGCAGCTGGAACCTGAGCCTTAGAGGCTAAAGGGAGGGAGAGATAACGGAAGTTCTGGGGTGTCTTGTGTGTATCTTCAGGGTTCCAAGTTGCCTGAGAGCATGCCAGTGGGGTTTCTGGGAGTCTGGACCTGGCTTTGCTTAAAAGGTTGCAGGGTATGGGATCCTGAGAAATTTGATCCTGTCTATGGGAGCCTGAGGGAATCCTGAGGGCCAGGGTTGAACCTGAACCTGAAAGAGGTCTTGGGGAAGGGGGGCAATATCCTAACTGTCCTGGGTTGTCTGGGCCACGCCCTTCCCGGGGATGCCTGGAAGAGGCGTGTGGTTCTGAGGGCATCTGAGTCCGGAGAGTAGCCTGTGATTTCTTGGGGGGAACGCTGAGTCCCGCCCACGACTCAGTGGCTTGCTTAGGTTCAAAGATGGTGTCCGAGACCAAGGGACTGCTGTGGCACACCCCGTCCACACCCGTGGGACACAGCATACCTCCTGTGAAGGTGCGCTCCACGTAATCAATGATTTGGTCGTAGTCACTGATAATGTTGTCCCGGTGGATAATGACGGGCACCTCCTCACCCAGGTTGAGCCGCATGAACCAGGGCTCCTTATGCTCACTCTGACTCTGCGGCAGGCTGACGTCCCTCTCTTCGCAGGCCAGGCCTTTCTCGGCGATCACCAGCCGCACCTGCAGGCGCCAGGGTCAGAGCGGGGGGAAGGCGGGTGGACACAGGGGACACTCTGCCCGGGTGGGGGAGGCGTGCAGGAAAGGAGGTCAGAGGTCACACACAAGAGGGGACACTTGCTTGCAGCCCATTCTTGGGCACTTGGGTAGGGGGCTGTGGCTCAGGGTCACGTACTTGGGGGCTGGAGAGAAATGAAGCCCTAGGCTGATACACAGGGCCGTGCTGCCTCGCGGCCATGGGGCTATCATGTCTGGCTGGAGTTCCAGCTGTGCAGATGTGGGCAGACTGCCTAAGCCCCTAGGACCAAATGAAAGTATTAATAGTCCCAAGTTTGTGTCTAGCACACAGATGGTGCTCAATTCATGTTTATTGTTGCCATGATGCAGACACTCAGGGGTAGATCTGGCCAGGAAATTCACAGAAATTCCAAGTGCCATTATAACCAAGAGCTAAATGTCTCAGTTGATCTGGGGAACAAAGAGAGGTAGAAGAAAATGTGCCCACATCCACACCGTCAGACACCGTCCTGTCTCCATTGCCTGGTGGCATATTGGCAACAATAACCAGAAAGGGCAGAACAAGGGGGCAGCTGAAGCCACGGGAGGGTCAGCATCGCGACCCATGTCACACGGTCACTTAATAGCCGGCTTATAAATTGGATGTAATGGCTCTGGACCAGGGCCCTCTTTCTGAAGATTTCCTCTGGGGAGTTGATGGGGCTAACCTATCTTGAATCTTCCCTTATGTCTCTAGGAGGCCAGTGTAGCTGGGTACACTCCTGGCCCAGGCTGTGCCTGGGAACTGGAAGATACCCGAAGCTCTTGTAGCCCAGGTGCCCTCACATATGGGGTGAGACTCAGAAGGAAGATGGTCTTGTCCAACATCATTGGAAAGGGGATGGTGGCAATCCATTCCTGCCCTCCCGTCTTTTGGTTCCAGTCCAGGGCCAGGAGGCCACCCCCAAGAGAGACAGAGGCCATTCATCTCCACCCAACCAGAGACAATAAGTCCTGGACCTAGTACCCCCACCGCTCTGAGCCTCCAGGTATTAGAAGAGTGGCCTAGGGGCAGAATCACGGACTTGCTGTGTCTGTTTATACCCAGAAGGAGGCTTTAAATGCCCCCTTACTCCTGGGAGTCTCCTGCTGTAGGGAGTCCTACTGTGTTCCCTCAGAGGGCTGTGGGAGGATGCTCTAGTACACTGTAGAGGATGTGTCTTAGATACTGGGATTAGACCAGGTATTCTGGCTAGTGTTTGTCTATTGGACAGAAACTCGAGTCATTTGGGAAGGGGAACTCTCAATTGAGAATCCGAGAAAATGCCTCCGTAAGAACCGGCTGTAGGCAAGTCTGTAGCGCATTTTCTTGATTATGATTGGGGGAGGGGGACCACATCCCTGTGATACCCTGGCCAGGTGATCTGGATGGTATAAGAAAGCAGGTCGAGCAAGTCATGGGGAGCAAGCCAGTAAGCAGCTCCCCTCTACGGCCTCTGCTCCAGGCCTTGCTTGCGTTCCTGCCCTGACTTCCGTCAGTGAGGGACTGGTTGTTACCTGAGAGTTGTAAAGCTGAAATAAACCCTGTCCTCCCAGTTGCTTTTGGTCAATTCTGTTTTCATAATAACAGCAACAGAAAACGAGGATGCCAGGTTTGGGAGACAGACAGACTTGGGACTGAAGCCTCGCCCTGCTGGATGACAAGTCACTTGACCACTCTGATCTCTGTGTAGCCCTGGAAGTCCTGGAACTTCCTCTATAGATTGGGTTGGCCTTGAACTCTTAGAGATCCGAATGCCTCTGCCTCCTTGGGATTAAAAGCATGCACCACCACCCAGATGACCACTCTGATGTCTGGTAGGGTATAGCTTATTTCTGTAAGGTATGGACAGAATCCTAACACAGTTAATTCATGGTCCTAATACGGACACACACATACCCCCCCCACACACACACACACTGCACTCCCACTTGGTACTCTGGAGCCCTTCATGGCCCACACTCACAGCTAATGTGGATACCCTTCCTTCTGTCTGGTGGCTGTGCGAAGAGAGAGGCGATTCGCCCTTGAATTTCCACCACTCACTTACCACCCCTTCATTTGCTCCATTGGCCCAAAGCTACTTCTATAAGGGGTGGGGCCTTCTAGAACTGGGTTAGACATAGGGACCCAGTTCATCTTCCTGGCTCTACTGGGTGGCCTCAGCTGTCACTGGCCCTTTCTGGAGCCCCTTCCCCCTTCTTCTTTCCCTCCCTCCCACCACCTCCCTCTGGGGTAATGGGAGGGGTTTCAGGTTCTGCAGGAGGAACCATTGCAGAGCGAACAGCCTGGAGCAGCATCTGTTTGTTCAAGGCACATGGGTGTGCAAGTATGAGTGGGCAGCTGTGTGTGCATGTGTATAGTGTGCTTGTGTAAGTGGTGAGGAAGTGTGTGTACTTGGTCTGGTAGTGTGTATGTGTGTTCATGGGCAGGGTGCTGTACTGTGTAGAAGCTCCTAACCATTGAGGTGGAGCTGGGCAAGAGCAAATACCTGGTCCCTTCTTCCTATGTATCCCAGTGACCTTTAGCTCTGCCAAGCTGGGGAGGGAGTCTCTGGTTAACCTGGGACTTTCCAGTGACTGGAAAGAAGCCCAAACCAGGCCTTTATCCTTGTCCTTGGCCTTCTGCCCTGTCAGGACACCTTTCCCCAGAAGCTACACTCTGGGCTGTGCCCTGAGGCTCCCTTGAGGGAGTCAGGTACGGGCTTCTGCCTCGGACTATCTTTAGTGACAAGGTAGCCCGGCTCTGAGCTGCCTCGGGTCACTCTGGCAGACTGCCGAGGAGACTTTCACCTTTAGCGGAGCTGAAGGCCAGAGTCGTGTGCCATCCTGCAAGGAAGGGAACCCAGGCCCAAGGGAAGGGCACAAAGCCACCATAGCCTTTTGTCACTCAGTCTCCTGGAAACTTGGCTAGAGACCCAGGGGGTGACCACTCTATATGACCATCTCTGGGTAAGCTATCTCCTTTGTGGGTACCTGGAAAGTTTCCTGGTGCTATTGGGGTGGCTCAGAGTGGGCGGTCATTGCAGTGGCTCAGAGTGGGCGGTTGTGATGATCTGGGTTAGCTTTTCTACCTAGTAATACAGTTGCTGTGTTGACTTTGTGAAAGCCACTTAGAGTCTCTGAGCCTTATTTATATTTCCAATGTCCCCTCCCTTTAATACTATTTATGAACAGCTGCCAGCTTACCGAAGTAAATACTTATTTTGAGACAAGGTCTCTAAGCCCAGGCCGGCATCTACGACCTTAGATAGCCAAGGATGACCTTGAATTTCCACCCTCAGAGCTGGGATTATGGGTGTGTACCACTGTACTACTCAGACACCAGTGGTTTACAAACTCATCACTTTCCAATACTGTTCACTGAACACCCATGAGACAGGCCTTGCGCTGACAGCCGGAGTCCCTGCAGTGAACGTAACAGACCCCTGTTCTACTATGCAGGACAGATAAAGGGAAGATGCTAAGACACCAGGGCAGTGCCACAGGTACAGCTTCCAACAGGACGGTGTGTCTGGCAGGCCTATGAGGATGGAGCATCTCAACGAAACTCCAGCAGGGTAATGGGATGATCTACACGAGGTCCTGGGAAAGGGAGCTCTGCAGGAAGAGCAGCCATCATAGAGGACGAAGCTGGGCCGTAGGGACATGTCTGAATCAACGGGAAGCCAGTGTGGGTGGTGAGGGCCAGGAATCCAGTATAAGAGGGATTAGGTACTGGGGGCTTAACAAAGACTCCCAGACTCAGGCGGGGGGCATGTAGAAATAAATACGGGGAGTCCATGAAGTCAGAATGACATGTCTCTTTTCAGTGATGGAAACTACCTGGCTGCTGTCCTCTCTTCAAGGATGTGAGCATAAAGTCTGGTGTGGGCGTGGCTTCACAGTTGTGGTTACTCAAACTATGTATATAGTCACTGGGACTTGAACACGACCTGCCACCAGATCGTGTTAGATCGTGGGCTAGTGCAGAAAGACACGTCATTCCATAGAACAGTGGTATTAAAATATTTCCAGAGCTGACCTTGAAAATGCCTGGTTCACTGTCTGCTCTAATAACCTCAGTGGGGCACATTATTCAACTGAAAACCCTATGCTGAGAAGGGTCCATGGGCTTTCTGTAACTTCCTCCTCCTGACTCTCCACCAGTTTAGGACCCTTGGGGCCATTGTGAGGATGCTGGGTCTCTCCTGGAGGGACTAGGGTGCTATTGTGGGTACTGGAGCAGGAGTGTGCTGAGCATGCAGCAGGAGGGTTGGTAGGGAGTACCCAGGAGTTTGAAGGGCAAGGGGGTTAGTTGCCCCTTATAGTTCTTGCCTGGTGTCAGGACTGGTTCCTGCCAGACCTAAGACTTCTAACCTTGGGAGCTGAAGGCTGGGATACAGGCTTTTTTTTGAGACAAGTTTTCACTGTGTATCCCTGGCTGTCCTGGAACTCATGCTGTAGACCAGGCTGGCCTCGAGCTCAGAGATCTGCCTACTTCTGTCTGGGATTAAAGGCGTGTGCAACCACCACCTGGCAATACAGGTTTGTTATGGGTGCAGCCAGGACAGTGGCAGGACCCATGAGGATGGAGAGGAGGAATCTTGAATCGGGTATGTTGTAGGGGGCCAGGATGGCTTGAGATGCACTTTCATAGAAACAGTAAAATCATCACCAGGCCACTCTCTTACTCCCTTCTGCTGTGCCAGGTGCGGTGCTGAGAGCCTTTTGTGAACTAAACCACATGCTTCCTACAGATTCTCAGGGATGTGGTACTAGTACCCATGAATAACCCAGCACTGTCAATATACAAACTTTACAAAAGGAAACAAGTCTAGAGACTATGAGTGACCTGGCAAAGCTTCTCAGTAGCAAGTAGCTTAGTTCTTAAAAAAGAAAATGGCAGGTATAAGGACAGTGTGATTTGTGTACACACGTGTGTGTGTGTGTGTGTGTGTGTGTGTAGAAGGCAGAGGCTACTGAGGAGAGAAAAGCTGTTTTTCCTACACGGGAAAGGAGGGATCCTGGCAGGTTGTAGCTTCTATTTTTTTTTCCTATTGAAGAAACTGAGGACCAGAGAGGACCAAGGGCATTTCCAGTTAGTGAAACTGTGGTCCTCTGACTCCCTGGTTTTTGCCCCTCTCAGCCTCCCTCCTGTTTTGCCAGGCAGAGGAAGCTGGAGGAGGAGCATCCTTAGGAGACATGCTCACATTCCCCATATGCAGTCATAGCTTCTCCCAAGCCCCTTGGCCTCCAACCATCACTCATGACAGTGCCTGAATATTCCCTGTCAGCGTGCAGCTGTGTAAGGCAGGCGCTCCATTCCCTGTCAGCGCGCAGCTGTGTAAGGCAGGCGCTCCATGTGCGACCATGCATAACATCGTTCAGTCCTCACACCCTCATACAGAGGTGCTATTGTTGCCCACAGAAGACCAAACAAATTGAAACCCAGAGAGGGTTATGATACCCACAGGGCCATGTGGCTGAGGGGTACAAGGACCTCGAATCTGGCATGGCAGTCAAGGATGACAAAATCCTTGGCACATGCTATCTAGGTGATGCCCAGAAGTCCATGCACTGCCCCCTTTCAATGACTTTTACCCCCAGTTTACCAAATGCATAACTGAGATAGCAGAGGCAAAGTAATGCCTACTAATTATCCTGCTAGTCATGGGCAGTCCAGCTGCCTGGCCCAGAGTCTATGCTTCGGGCTCCTACATGGTCTTGCTGCCCTTGGCATTTGCTACAGTCCCCAGTGCCCACAGGGGTTGCCATCACTCTCTGAAGTAGGCCATTTCTGCGAGTAACAGCTTGGTACCCCCAAGGACAGCTTTCCCAGAGGCACCTGTGGGGGGAGTAGTCTGTAGCAGGCATGGCCTCAGAGCCAAAGGACCAATGGGATGCTCCTGCTGAGTTCCTACTGCACAGCGGACCCTTAACACACACTTGTGTCCTGGAAATCCTCCAGGAAATCTCCGGGAGCTAGAGAGAGGGTCCTGTTTGCAGGTGAGGGTGTTGGCTCACAGTCGGGGGAAGTGACTTGCCCAGAGTCACTCAGTGGGTGAGTGGCTGAGAGATGAACCAGCATATGACTGTCAAGCCCATCCTCTTCCTGTGTGCTGCTTTCATGCTGCGATGCCTCTACCCTGGCAAAGGAGGGGGATGCCTAGGCTAGCTTGAAAGACACTTAGCCTAAAGGAATGCCGATGTGAGCAGTCCCTTCCCTAATTGCAGCCCACCTATGCCCCGTGCTCAGTCCCGAATAGTGAGGGAAGAGCAGGAGACCCTCTCAAGGAGCAGAAGGGGGATGCTTCTCCCTGCCTCACGTTGTGTCCCAGTCATCAAGGCCCTGCTTCCTAAAGGTCTGGCTTGGGGAGGTTCTGGGATCTGGAGGTCAGTCTGACCTGTCTCCCAATCCCCAGTGCCGTCTACAACCCAGGACATGCTCAGCAAGCAAGTAGGCGCTCGGTAAGCACATGCAAAAATGCATGGACAGGTCTCAGAATGACCTTGGCTAACTTTGACTTTTCTTTATCTAGTATTATTTTCTTTTTCTTCAATGTCCAGAGCCTCATGCCTGCTAAGCACAAGCCCTGCCACTGAGCTGACCCCCATCTCATTTCCTCACACTTTCATGAATCCTCTCAGCCTTATTAGCAGACCCTCCATCTCCCCAGACAGCAGCGTCAACACTGTGCGCAGTCTTACTTCATCTTCACAGTAGCCCTCTGCAGAAGCGGCCACGAGCATCCCATTTTACAGATCAGAACACTGAGTATTTGGAGAGGCAAACAGGGGCATCCAAAGTCCATGGTGGGCCAGCGAAGAAGATCGCTTTCTCACTAGACTCTGCCTGGCCTCAGGCTCTAAACTGAGTGACCAAGCAGTGATGAGTGGCCCAACCTTCTCAGCATCACCTCTGTGGGCCTCTAGACCAACCAAGCCATCGGGGCGAGAATCAAGCAGGCTGTGTCTCACCAGGATCACGAAGTGACTTAAAGGCTCAGTGGGGTGTGAGTAGAGCCAGCCCGTAATAGTGTTGTGTCACCCCTTAAACAGCCCTACCAGCAACTCTACCGAGGGGCTAAAGTTCCTGGTGGCCATCATTACCGCTATCACTATCCCATTTTCCAGGTTATAAAACTGAGTCTGGGCCAAAACACAAATCCAAGTCTTGTTTCCAAAGCACTTATCTTCAGCAACCCCCTCAACCCCATGTGTAAAATAAACGTATGGAATGAGAGGAGAGGGAAGAGCTGGGTAGTCAGATTATAGCTCTACTTTGGCCCTAGCGGGACCCTGCTGTGGGCTCTGGCCATGGTGCTGAACCCACAGGCTACAGGCTGGACTGCTTCAGGGTGAAGACCTGAGTCCCTGTCTGGTCTCACTCCCACAAAGCGGGAAACCAATGATAGCACTAGGGTGTACTTTCGACTGCTCCGACCTCAGCAAGTCGGGAAAGGGTCGAAGGGACTGGAGTCAGTCTGTGCCTTTAAGAGCAAAACACAGGTCTGATGGGCAAGCCAGCTGCTCTGAGGAGATGGATTAACTCCTTCCTTCTCAGCTCAAGAGAAAAGGGTGACGGTCTAGGGACAGACTTTCCTAGCCTCAGACTGAAGAAGACCCCCGCCAGAACCGAGGGCCTGGGAGCTATGCGCTGGGGGCTCACGGCGTCTGGAACAGCGGGTGGGAGGGAAGGCTGGCCCAAAGTGAGGAGGCTTCCTCGGTTCAGCCCCAGCAGGCCGTCTGCCGGCAGGGCCGGTCTGGCCCCGGCCTTTGTCTCTGTTTAGGTGTCCCCAGGAGGGAACGAGGCCTAAGGAGATGCTCCTGGAATTGGGGCTGGGCTCTGCGGCCGGGCAGGACAGTCCCCCGTGCCACCTGCCCCTCGCGGCGGTCCCCTCCCAGCCTCCAGTCCGCACCCTGCGCCCCCTCTACCTTCTGCGAACTGAAGGACTGGGTCCAGTGGTACAGAACCAGGCTCTCCTTGGGCCAATGGGCGGGGCTGGACGCCTCGGGCGCGTCGGGGGCCTCCACCGGCTTGGCTGCATCGCTTTCCAGCGCCGAGATGGGCCACCAGCTGCAGTTGGTGGGGGTCAGGTTGTTGGGGGTCGCCATGACAGCCCGCGATCGGAGGAGGAAGAAGGCGGCTCGGCGGCGGCTCGCTGGCGCCCAGCATCACATGGCCTCACCGAGCCTGCCCCTCTCCCTCCTCCCCCTCCCCGCGATGTCATTACTCACTGGGTGCAGGGGGAGGGGCAAGGGGATCCCGGGGCTCTTTCCTCCTCCTCTCAGCTGTAGGTCCTCCCCAAGGGCCCCAGGGAGGGAAGGATGCGGGAAATAGGGGCGAGTGGGCCGTACTCCCAGAGTACTCAGCTGGCCAGTCATCTGCCAAAGACCCTACCATCATAACACATCTCAATCTTGCGAAAGCGCCTCTTAGTTTAGATAAATGACAATACAGAGGTCCCTGTAACCCTTTTCACAAGTAGTGTTTGAAGATAGCTCTATTTGATACTGCCGTTTTCTGACTTACCCCTCCCAAAGGGCTTCCAACAGCAGAAGGGATGAACTGCAATCTATTAACCACATGGTTGCTTACTCTCTATCCAGACACCGCACTAAGGGTTTTACAGTTGTCCAACCTTTTGGCCTGTTTTACAGGGGAAGAAAGGAAGGCTCTGAGAAGTGACCTTGCTCAAGGTGACTGAGCTGCTAACTGGTGGAGCGGAGATTCAAACTCGGGCTGGCTGTGTGCAGGACAGGACCAGCTGGTGATTTAGCAGCCCTGCAAGCAGCAATCCAATCCTGTTAGAGAATCATGTTTCTCAGCTGTGTGGACGTGATGAGAAGGGAGAGGTGCCATTAGTGTCGTCCTAGGTCACACCTTTACCCCAGGAGATGTAGCCAGGTAGGAGTCTACTTTGTGTTTCTTTTGTGGGCATCTTGAATGTTATTTGGAACTTTCTGTAAAATTCCTTTAGTGCACCCATGCTTCTCTTGGAGAATCTTTTTTTTTATTTATTTTTAAATTAAAATATTTATTTATTATGTATACAATATTCTGTCTGTATGTCTGCAGGCCAGAAGAGGGCACCAGACCCCATTACAGATGGTTGTGAGCCACCATGTGGTTGCTGGGAATTGAACTCAGGACCTTTGGAAGAGCAGGCAATGCTCTTAACCTCTGAGCCATCTCTCCAGCCCCCTCTTGGAGAATCTTTTATCTTTTTTTGTGTAAGATTTATTTATTTTTATGTGCATGGGTGTTTTGTCTGTATATATGTCTGTACTATATGCATGCCTGGTACCATATGTACTATATGCCACCAGAAGAGGGTATCAGATCCCCTGGAACTGAAGTTACAGATGTGAGCTGCCATGTGGGTTTGAACACCAGTCCTCTGGAAGAATAGCCAGTGCTCTTAAGTGCTGAGCCATCTCTTCAGTCCCAGAATGTTATGTCTTAGCTTACCTTTGAGAAGTGGACCCTAAGACAATAGGTGAAAATGCAGTTGCTGGCCCCTCAAGGAGGAGAAATTCCCAGAAATATATCCTTGGGCAATGCCTGCAAATATCACAGAGTGAACTTACATAAACCAGTTTTACTGAGAACCACTGTCACTTGAGTCCCATCATCAGACCCTGCTCTTATGAGTTGATATAACTAGAAGAGTAGGCCTCTTGGTTTGCTACTCTGAACTCCTGGGTACATCACCTCACAGTGTGGCTTCCATTTTTCCCTTTATGCTGTGGCTGCCAGGAAGCTAGGAGCTGCTTTTTCTAAGTCTCATTGTTACACTAGCCTCCCTGTTCTGGAAATTCTTTGTCACATTCTATGGGTTTTTTCTTCTTCTTCTTCTTTCTCTTTGGAGTGTTTTGTTCACAGTTTGGTTTTGCAAAGAAAGATTACTAGTCAGAGTTCTCTAGAGGGACAGAACTGACAGAATGAATATATGTCTCAAAGGGGTTTTTGTTAGATTACTGTACGTGAACAGGCTGAGTAGTCTGGTATGCTGGAGAGCCCAGGAACCCAGATGCTGCTTAGTCTGTGAGGCTGGATGTTTTAGCAGTTCTGACTTGGTGATGAAGGCCTGAAGGACTCCTGGAGAACCTCTGGTCTTTATATTAGAAGGCCAAAGAAGCTGGGTTTGAAGACCAGTGAAGGGCGGGACGGTGGCGGCGGTAGCAGCAGCAGCAGCACCTGCAGTAGCAGCACCTGCAGCAGCAGCAGCAGCAGCAGTAGCAGAGTAGATGCACTCTCTAGTAGGGCACAAAGACTGACAGAGAAAAAGCAGCATTTCCTTTCCTTTAGATCCCTTTATTCTGGGCCATGGACAGAAGGTACGTACCTATGGTAAGGGAGGGGTAGTCTCTCTCCTTCAGTTAGTCAGAAAAGCAAAACAGCCAGCCACTGGCCCTTACCTCTACCTCAGTCTAAAATGGCAATGCAGGTGGACGGGTAGGGTGTTTTGCCTGCATGTATGTCTGTATGTCTGTATGCCATTTATGTGACTAATGGCCAGAAGAGGGTGTTCGATCTCCTGGGAGCTAGAGTTACAGATGATTGTGAACTGCCACGTTGGAAACTGAACCTGGGTCTTTGGCAAGAGCAGCAAGTATTCTTAACCACTGAGGCAGCTCTCCAGCTCCCTATTTGTTTCTGAAACAGGGTCTTATTCTCTGTAGCCCAGTCTGGCCGGGAACTCTCAGTCGTCTTCCTGCCTCGGCTTCCTAAATGCTGGGATGACAGGTGTGAGCCAGCACAGCCAGCTTAGACTGCATGTCTGGTATAGGCTGTTGTATGTGTGCTCGTTTTACACGTGAATGCCCTCCCTCCCTCCCTCCCTCCCTCCCTCCCTCCCTCCCT
>NW_026067952.1:4357854-4634869 GCF_014885135.2 Alexandromys fortis
TTTGGATTTTTGAGAGAGGGTTTCTCTGTAGCTTTTGGTTCCTGTCCTGGAACTAGCTCTTGTAGACCAGGCTGGCCTCGAACTCACAGAGATCCCGCCTGCCTCTGCCTCCCGTGCTGGGATTAAAGGCATGCGCCACCACTGCCCGGCTTTGCCACCACCTGGTTTATTTCACTATTAATGAGGCCAGGTTTAACAATCCTAGCGTAGTGTGATAAGTGCTGTTTCAAGGACAAAGAAGGGATTGAGCAACATCAGGGAAAAGCAAACCAAGGAAGTCCCCTATGCTTATCTATGGGAAGAATATTTAATTTATAAAATTTATAAATTTCTCAATAAATCCTTGTTTGTTTTGGAGATAGGGTTTCACTGCGTGTCCCTAACTGGCCTGGAACTCACTATATAGACCAGGCTGACCTTGAACTGATAGATTCTGCACAGCTGTGCCCAGAGGCTTGTCTCCTGAGAGATTCCAGATCCCATCAGGTTGACACTATTAACCCACACAGCCTCTGTTTATCCCATGCTCTGTGAAGACTGATGTCTGATTGTGAGGTACCGCCATGGCCTGCCTGGGAATGGCATGTCATATGTTTCCTTCCTACAATTCCATGAAATCTGAATCCCAAAACTCAACCCAGAAAAGATACAGAGAATGAGCTGAGTCCTCTAGGAAACGAATTTGGCAGGATGTAAGGAAAGTCTGTTGAAGGTGTCTGACATCTGAAGGGTTCATTCTGGAAATCATTGGTTAATTCCCAACTCAGCCTTATCTTAGACCAGATGGAACCAAACCGCAGGCCAGCCAGACTCCCAGGAGGACAGCCATACGACAGAGAGAGAGAGAGAGAGAGAGAGAGAGAGAGAGAGAGAGAGAGAGAGAGAGAGAGAGAGAGAGAGAGAGAGAGAGAGAGAGAGAGAGAGAGAGAGAGAGAGAGAGAGAGAGAGAGAGAGAGAGACAGAGAGAGAGACAGAGAGACACAGAGAGAGAGAGACACAGAGAGACAGAGAGACAGAGAGGCTCTGTTCTAAGGCAAAGGCACACATGCTCTTACTGGAAGGATGGTGTTAGGTCTTCCAACTAGAGCTGTCCCCACCCCTCCCACAAACCTGTGGAAGCTGCAGAGCGGTTCCCAGTGTCACCAGCACAATTTGTCCTCAGAGGTCTGGGCCTCGTGGCCCCCATGCTGTGGACCATCTGTTCTTGGGTACTCTGATAGGAGGTCTGAGCATGTGCTGGGCTTGAGGAAGCAACAGGGAGCCTGCAGGCTCTTCTGTCAGGGAAGGACTTTCCCAGACTGGAGGACACCACAAGAGAGGGCTTCTTGCCCAAAGATCTCTAGGCTTGGTAGGTGGTTCTTATCCTGGATTGTAGGAAGTAAATGACAGACTTGTGACTTGCTTTGTAAGGTTCTGGACCAGTCAGAAGGGGGGAAAAACACACAAAACAAAACAAAACAAACCCTCTGGGATGGAAGTTAGAGCTGAATGAGGAAAAAGTTTCAAGCTAACTGGAAGGGGTGGAGCCAGGTGATAGAGAGCTTCCTGAATGATCTTCACTGAGGCATATCAGGTGAGACATCTGTGAACTTGAAGGAGTCCTTCACTGAGCCTGAAACGTGGAGCCATCTCAAGGCTGCATGGCTGGGTCACATGGCGAAAAGAAAGCCATTCCTGTGTTCCTCCCGTGGCTGCGTGGACAAAGCTTTTATGAACCAAGATGTGCCTGCCTGGGCTGCTCTCTCCTTGTTCCGAAGTCCTAGGTCAGTGCCTGCTGTTGAGTCCCCAGCATCTGACATTAAACAGTAGCTATCCAATAGATAACTGTTGACTTAAATATAATTGGTTGAACATGAATGTTAATCCCTTAATAGTTTCTGATTTGTTATTCTTGCAAATAGCAAGATACCTTGGCATCTTTCTGTGCCTTTTTAAAATGATTTATTTATTCTTATTTTATGTACATTGGTGTTTTTAGATTTCATTTTTTTTAAAATATCTTTTATGGTTTATTTAACTTTATTTTATACGCATTGGTGTGAAGGTGTCAGATCCCCTGCAATTGGATCTTCAGACAGTTGTGAGCTGCCATGTGGGTGCTGGGAATTAAACCCGGATCCTCTGGAAGAGCAGTCAGTACTCTTAACCACTGAGCCATCTCTCCAGCCCCTAGATTTCATTTTTATGTCTGTGTGAAGGTGTCAGAACCCCTGGAACTGGAGTTATAGACAATTGTGAGCTGCCACGTGAGTGCTGAGAATTGAACCCAGGTCCTTTGGAAGAACAGCCAATGCTCTTAACCTCTGAGCCATCTCTCCAGCTCCCTTAAAAAGCATTTTGGCAGCCAGGCGGTGGTGGCACATGCCTTTAATCCCAGCACTTGGGAGGCAGAGGCAGGCGGATCTCTGTGAGTTCGAGACCAGCCTGGGATACAAGAGCTAGTTCCAGGACAGGCTCCAAAACCATAGAGAAACCGTCTCGAAAAACCAAAAAAAAAAAAAAAAAAAAAAAAGCATTTTGGCCAGGCGGTGGTGGTACACACCTTTAATCCCAGGATTTAGGAGGAAGAGGCAGGTGGATCTCAGTGAGTTTGACACCAGCCTGGTCTACAGAGTGAGTTCAAGACAGTCAGAACTATTACACAGAGAAACCCTGTCTCAATAAAGCATTTTTGTTAAGTGTTCATATTTTCAGTGTTTTTTTCCTCATATTCTTCATCTGGCTTCTCTCTGAACTACAAAAGCAACTACAAAGGGGGCTCAAATAACAGAGCGCCTGCCTAGCATGCAGGAAGCCCTGGGCTCCATCCTCAACACCTAATCGGAGTGTGATAGCACACACTTGTATTTCCAGCGCTCTGCAAGTGGAGACAGGAGGATCAGAAGTGCAACGTTATCCTCAGCTCCGCAGTGAGTGTGAGGCCAGCTTGGTATACGATGATACCCTGTTTTAAAAAGAGAGATAAGAAGAAGAAACAAATTCACACATTATGCAGTTAGTCAATTCCTGCTGTAAGGAAATTCCTGGGAAAAGAACTTAGGGGGATTTGTGTCTGCTCACTCTTTCAGAGGTCTCAGCCCATGAGTAGTCTGCTCCGTTGCTTTTGGGCCTGTGGTGAGGCAGAAACCATGGCAGAAGGAGGAGGCAAACAATGGAGGGTATCTGAAGGTCAGAGCAAGGGAGAGTTGGCGTCTCCAGGCCCACACCAAGGAGTTCTCTGTCCACTCTGAAGACAAAGCAGTGACTTCCACTGGGGACCTCTTTTCTTTCAGATCATGGCCTTCCCTCTACACCAAATATAGACATCTGTGCTACCAATTTCACTTCAAAATAAATTTAAAAGCATTTAAACTTAGTTGAGAAGCATTGCACCACTGGTAATGTTTCTGTGTTTAATGGCATTGAAAGGTAGTTGACTAAATATACCTATAAAACGCCCAGCATTACAATTAGGTAGCTTGCATAGAGACAGGTTGGCAAGTTAGAATGACAGAGGGAATATGTGAGGTGCAAAAATTTATAACATTTAAAGAACAAAACCCTACAAACAGGTGCATGTCCGTGTATGTATTGGCATTGAACAGACACAGAAATGTGTTTGGGCTTGGAGGTTTTTGTTTATTAATTTGTTTGAGACAAAGTTTCACTGGCACCCATGCTGGCCTTGAACTTGGGATCTTTTCACCTCATTCTTCCAGCTGCCAAGATTACAGGTATACGCTTTTTATAAATCCCAGAAGGATGTGTGCTAAGCCATAGCGGTGCTCTCTGCACAGTAGGAGGAGGGGCAGGGGAGCACAGGCAAGCTTTTCCTTTCTGTAGGCACCCCAGAACCACCCTGCCACCTCCCAAGAGCACTATAAAATCCCCAGTAGGAAAAGAAGGAGGAATAGAACAGAAAGCTCACTGAAGTCCAGCCTGCTGCCCCCATCCCAGCAGATCCATCCTGAGGGTTTCCTGGAGTGACAGACTTTAAAGTTCCCAAGGCAGCAAGCACCATTCGAATCCCTGTACCCAAAGCAATTCTCCCTAGTCAGCAGACAGGGTGTGGATTTCAGCTTACAAAGGTCTGAGCAGAGACTAACAGAGTACAGTGGCTTGCTCGAGGTCTCATAGGAAGTGATAACTGTGAAGAGATTGGAAGGAACCCAGTTCTTCCCGGTCCCCACTGCATCCTGCAGGGGGCTTTTGGAAGCAGAGACCCCCACCCCCCACCACACACACACACCCAGTTGGAGGGCTGGACAACATCTTCCTCCCACATCCCTCTGATGCAGTGTGCACCTTCAGGACTCTTTCCTTTCTGAAGCAGGTATGCTTTAGAAAGAGCTGGAATTGCCCGAGGACAAGGCACTCCCAGCTCCACGGGCAGCCTCACTTTGCAGGGCCTCATCTGAGCCCGAGATAAACATGTCTGACCCCTTGACGCTGTGGGTGTGTGCATGTGTGTGAAGGGGCAGTATGACACAAACAGCACTTTACAGCTGGAGGAGGTGTTAGGCCTACAGATTGAACCGCCACTTCTCTTTCTGGGAAGTTAGACTAACACCATGAACATATCTGCAAAGCAGGCGATGCCGACAGAGATCTGCAGCTGCACAGGACATACGGTGGGTCCCTGAATGGGAAAGGCTTCACGGAGTTCAGAAATGGGCCAGCCCAGCTGCTAGTTACCTTGGTTTAATTTTGGGAAGTCCTGTGTCTGGGAACTTTGCCGTTTCTTCTAGATTTTCCCGTTTTTATAATATAAATTTTTGAAGTAGAACCCCAAGGGTCCCCTTTGTTTTCATTGAAATCTTGTATGTCCCTCCCTTGTCACCTCTAATTTTAAAGATTTATTCATTTGTACATATGTGTGCATGTATTTGGTGCTCACAGAGGCCAGAAGAGGGTGTGTGATCCTCTAGAGCTGGAGTTATGGACCAATAGGACTTGCCCTACATGGGTGCTGGGACCTGAACTCAAGTCTTCTGGAAGAACAGGAAGTGCTCTTGACTCTTGAGGTATTTCCCCAGTCCCTAGTCTCTAATTTTTATTTGGGTCTTTCTTTTCATTAGTTTGGCTAAAGGTTTGTTGATCTTATTTATCTTTTCAAAGGCCCAACCCTATACTTCATTTATTATTCATATTACTACGCTAGTCTCTATAAAAAATAATCAGGAGGAAGCCATGTCCAGTGCCTGGACTTCAACTGTGTCTACTGGATTCAGCAACACAAGGTTATCCAGGAAGCAGGCAAGACATGCAGGAAGAAATGTAAGTAGGTAGGTAGAAAGGTAGATATATAGATAGTAGGCAATATATGCAGGAAGAGATGGGCAGGCAGACAGACAGACAGCGAGTGAGTGTAAGCAGAGATGCTGACTAAGGCTCTGAAGGGAAAAAGGACAGGAGCCTCAGAGTGAACCTGGATAGATGGGGGCTTTGTGAGTTTTTTTCCCATTTTGTTTTGGAGTTTAAGAGGTGAGAGAAACACACTGTCTATAAATATGAAGTGGGAGGGGGGATGCTTTGAACCTTTTTCGGTCTGGACTGCCACCCGATTTTAGAACTGCAGATACAGCCAATTAAGACTAAAACAACAGTGGCAATTTCAACCCAAAAGCCAGGAAAAGACATGGTGTAGAAAGCCGTGTTTGCAGAGGTGTGGACTGTGGGAGCCCGGGGGCTCCTAGAGCAGGGCTGGTGTCAGATAGGAGTGCAGACAGACATAGGAAATGGACACAAACAAGGTCTCCACCCTCCCCTACTCTGAGGAGTCAGACAAACCTCTCACATGAAACATTTTCCCTCACCACGCCGAATTAGATGTGTAGAGAGCTAGACTTTCAGTTTTGATTTTACCAAGATAATAGGGCCGTTCATTTCAGAGTTCAACCAGCAATGCATGAATGGGCCTGCTACCCAATGCCCACCCACTCCTCCATCTCCATCTGATAGGATGGATTCTGTTTATCTAATGGATTGAAAATGGTCTTCAACATGCTGTTAAAAACATTTATCTCACCGGGTGGTGGTGGCACATGCCTTTAATCCCAGCACTTCAGAGGAAGAGGCAGACAGATCCCTGAGTTTGAGGCCAGTCTAGTCTACAGTTAGCTCCAGAACAGGCAGAGTACATAAAGAAACCCTGTCTTGGAAAACCAATAAATAAATGAAATAATAATAAAATCCCATTATCTCTAAAAGACTGAAGCTTGGAAAACCTACAACCACCACTTTACTAAACCAGCACACTCCCTAACTACACTCTGGATATTGTCCTTATACCCTCAGATAAGTGTAGCCCTCTCTTCTCCTCAAGAAAACTTGTCTTTGCAACAGAGAGAGACCAATACTCAAAGCCACAACCGATCAAAATGCAGAGCTGTGGAACCCAGTCCCAATGAATACAGCTACAGACCAACTCCCGCATCTAAGGCTCGGGGAACATTGTGGGAGAGGGGGCAGAAAGATTCTCAGAACTGGAGGATCAGGGAGTTTGCAGTGAGATGGTTCCTCCTAGAAATGTCAGAAGCAGCACCATAGTCTCACCAACATGACCCAAACATTAGTTGAACAAAGACAACAACTGACATGCTAAAGTGGATGGGGAAAGCTCATGAGGTCTCAACACCATACAAGGAATTAGAGGCTGCCAGGCATTGGTGGTCCAATGCCTTTAACCCCAAAATTCATGAGGCAGAGGCAGGAAGATCTCTGTGAGTGTGAGGACAGCCTGGTCTACAGAGCACGTTCCAGGACAGCTAGGACCACACAGAGAGAAACAAACAACTACAGGCAACTAGGGAATGCTGAAAGCGGAAGATCGTCTTCCCTGGAGAAGGGCACACTAAGTGGTTATCCAGTTCCAAACGGTCAGCTCTGAAAACACATACACATAAGTACCAGAATACAGACGGAGCAGGTAGTGCTAGTGTGCGTGCAGATGTGTACATACACATATGCATGTAGCAACAACTAATGCATGAAGAGACTATGAATTTGAAAGAAAGCAAGGAGGGATATATGGGAAGGTTAGGAGGAGAAGAGGGAAGGGAGAATTGATGTGATACTATTATAGTCTTAAAAAAAAGAGGAAAAAAGATTAAATCTTTTCCTCTGAGGTGAGCATCTTTTTATGTGCTTCAGAGCATATAACCTTTTGTTACAGATGCTTCTGCCTCTTATTTGTGTTCTCTGTTGCTGCAGCTCTCAACTGGGCTCTGTGGTTTGCTCAGAGGTCTCATGACCCAGTCAAAGTTAAAAACTATAGTAATAAAAGACATCTCACCCCAACACAAGACCTTTGTAACCACATTGCACCCATGGGTTTATTTTTATTACGTGTGTGTGTGTGTGTGTGTATGTGTGTGTAAATGTATGCCATGGTGCACACTGGAGGTCACAGGACAACTTCCAGGAGTCCATTTTCTCCTTCCTCCATGTTGGTTCCAGGATCAAAGTTAGGTTGTCAGGTTGATGGTAAGTACATTTACCCACTGAGCCTTCTTGCTGGCCTGAAGGTTTATTGATGTTGTTACTTGTTTTGTACTTTTAGATTCTGAAACTATATTACATTTAAATAATGCATCAGAAACTTCAAATATATATTTTCATATACTTTTACAGGTTGAACACATTCCTATAACTAGTATCAGATCAAGAAATGATGTTCGAGGAACGTCAGAAGTCCCTCTCAATAGTCCCCGGCCACAGCATCAACTCTTCCCAGAAACGTTACTAATTGATCCTATTTTTTCACTTTAACCTGCCTGATGTCATCACACAATTTAAACTGCAAAATCCAAAAGACAGAGGCAAGCTGGTGTCACTAGGGTCTTAAACTTCAAAAGCCCTAAAGAGAAGCTGTCACCCCACGCCCTCTGCTGGCCAGAAGTAACTACAAGAAAAACGGTCTTTCTCCTAGTGTGGTAATCCAGCTCGAACTGTGGCCAATTTACCAGGAACCAAGAGGGGTGAACTGAGTCATGTCATTCATAAGCATGACTATAGTGGTCCTCTCACTTCCTATTCTGTCCCCCAACATCCGAGGAAAGTAGCTACTTAAATAACAGGGTACAGCTGCTTTGGAGCCCACAAAGAGGGCAGAGAGAACAGCCAATCCCTACCTACCCAGCCCTTGCCTATTCCCCCAAACAAGGGCAGGTGGTGAAAAGTCCCATTGCTCAGATCAAAGGCTAAGGGGATCAGCAGTCATTAGTTGTGGTTCTAAAATGCCAGTAAGCAGCTGGAAGTCTTTGCTGAGATGACCGACTCTGTAAGATTGCTCGTTCATTCAATACGGTGGTAGGCCCGTGCAGGACATGGGGACACAGGATATGAGTCCTGCTCTGATGAAGGGACAACAAAGTGCCACTGGAGCACCAATACAAGGGCATCTAAACGACACATGTCGAAGTAGATGGCTGGGCTGAGGGGAGAAAACGTAGCAGGTGTTTCTTGACGTCCAGAAACTCGGATTGCCTACAGGCAAGCCTGGGGGACATTGTCTTGATTGATGATTGACTGGGGAGGGCCCAGGCCACTGTCAGTGCCATTCCTGGGCAAGTGGTCCTGAGGGGATATAAGCAAACTGTGCAAGTCAGAAGGAAGAAGCTTGTAAGCATCCTCCAGGGTCTGTTTCTGTCTCCTGGTTTGGGTTCCTCCTTCCCTCTGAACAGGGACTAGCATGTGCAAGTCAGATAAACCCCTTCTTCCCCAAGTCAGTTTTGATCATGGTGCTTTTATTACAGGATAGATTTCTAACCAAGACCCTGGGTAAAAGGCTAGATGGTCCCTGAAAGAGGTGGGCCCCTGAGCACGAGTGGAGTGTCACAGTTCTGGAGCTGGGGAGGGGCCTAGAGTTGGCAGGCGACAGGCAGAGGCTTGAAGACTGTACGAAAGTCACACTCATTTAGGACAAGTCCTGAAGGTCAGTCCAAAAGTCTTTGTCATGATCTCCTGATCAAATCAGAAGGACTGACTCCACGTATCTTTGTAACCGGAGGCTGCACTTTCATTTCCCAGCCACCCAGCCTTGAGAAATCACACAGAAACTTATATTTATTGCAAGTTGTTTGGCCTATTAGCTTAGGCTTATTATTAACTAGCATTTACAACTTAAATTAACCCATTTCTATTATTCTGTATTTTACCATGAGTTTGTGGCTTGTTACCTCACATCTTGTTTCTCCAGTGGCGGCTGGCATCTTCCTGACTCTGCCTTCTTTTTCCTTTTATCTTTGCTTAGGTTTCCCGCCTGGCTCTATTCTGCCTGGGTATCGGCCAAATAAGCTTCTTTATTAACCAATGGTAATAAAACATACTCACAGCATACAGAAGGGCATCGCACATCATATCCCAACTGGTGTTTATACACCAGACACCCACTGATTAACACACAGAACGTATCCTCTCATTAGCTGATTTTTGCCTTCACTTGGCGTTCCAATTCTTTTTTAAAAAAAATATTTATTTATTTTATTATGTATACAATATTCTGTCTGCATGTATGCCTGTAGTCCAGAAGAGGGCACCAGGCTTCATTACAGATGGTTGTGAGCCACCATGTGGTTGCTGGGAATTGAACTCAGGACCTTTGGAAGAACAAGCAATGCTCTTAACCTCTGAGCCATCTCTCCAGCCCTGGAGTTCCAATTCTTTACGGCCCAAGCCAATATCGCATTTCTCAAGGCTGGTCGATCCTCCTGAATTCCCTCGGTGAACTGGGTCACCTTGTGTCCAGCAACCTGAAACACTAGTCTCTCCAAAACTTGTTCCATCCTGTAGCCCTTATTTCTCTTAGACCCACCTGCTTTCTCAGGTGAGATAAATTACTAACTGGCACGCTGCCATCACGAAAATAGTTCATGACATTCTGGACAAAGTCCAGGCCTCAGCCACAACTGGTCTCAATCCTCCCCTTCCTTACCTTTGCCCGGGCAGGCCTGTCTTTTGAGCCTCAAGAATACCTCTCCAAAGCACTGCCATAGCAGGCTGGGTCCCTTTCTACTCTCCACAAATCACACTATGCTCTGCATCTGTGGCTCTCTGAGGATCCATGTACTTCTCAAGGGCTTTTGGCGGTGGGCAAGTGGCCGTTGTTCAGCGAGGTCTGTGTAAGGAATAGCTGCGAAGAGGCACCCTGCCTGGCTGTGCTCTCTGTCCTTCCAGTCTTGCTAAACTGTGCACCCATCCCCCCACCACCTACTCAGGCAACGTTTTCAGATAGCTGTGAAGAATAAAGACATTTAAATTGCTACAGTGAACATTTAGCAGGTTTGGTTGGTAATTACCAAGTGCGAGGTTTGTCCGACACAAGACTTTAGCTCCTGGGGACATCATCTTTTCAACTCTAATTTCTTTCCTGTTTCATTTTTGGCACCCACTGAACTCTGGGTGCCATGCATGCTGGACAGAGGCTTCACCCCTGAGCAATCTTCCTAGCCCAAGATAACATTTTAAAGACTCACCATTTATTGGTGGTGCAATTAGGAAGGAAAAAAATTGTGGGGAAATATACATCTAAGACTTAATTAACAAGTAATGATAAAGACCAAGACCAAGTCTTTGTCCTCAGGTCGCTTCTATGAGAGCAATAGTAAATTTCTATAGTGAAAGGACACTGAAATGTCATAGTGGTTAAGGAAAAAATGAATGGGGGGGAAAGAATTTGGGATTGAAGAAGACTGACTGTTGGAGTAGTCGGGGAAGCCCCTCTGGGGAAAGGGTTTGAGCAGAGACCTGAATAACAAAATGAACTGCAGGTAAAGTGTTCTAGGAGAGGAAACAGTAAATCTGGGAGGATTTGGGAGAGAAAAGCCTGGTGGGTTCAAGCCACACAAGGCGAGGACAGCTGGAACAGGGTCCCAGATCTGGGCAGTCAATTTCCTCAAGCCCACAGCGCTGCTGTCAGGAGTCAGGAGGGACGGTGTAGCCAGATTGTTCCTTACTTTCTATGTATCCCCAGGCAGGGCAAGAGGACACATTCCCAGAAAGTGTCCCACTTTATGAAGCTGTGCTCACACAAACAGATGTTTTTACTTTTTAATACTTACTATCATAGTAAATAAAAATAAGGTAAATGGAGGTCATCAGAATTGTGCTGAGTATCTCTTAACTTGCAAGGACTGTGTTCTGCTCTGTAAGAATTTGACCGAGAGATCACCTTTCCTGGGGAGCAGCAGAGATTTTACCAAACAATGCTCTGAAATGGTAAGCTTAAAAACACCTGTTTGGTCTTGATGCAAATCAGTTGGCAACGCCTGAGGGAGCAATTCAGTTTTCCTTTATTATTATTTCCAGATGTTGAAAGAAGCTGTGCATGAACAGATTTGTAAGACATACTGTAACACAATAAAAAAGGAATCTTGTTTATTCTTATGTGTTACTGATGTGCATATGTGTGGACACACATGTGAAGGAAGGCTGCACCTTGATGGAGTTGGCTCTCGCCTTTGCATGGATGATTCCCGGGACCAGGCTCAGGTCATCAGGCTCTGTGGCAAGCCCTTACCCACGGAGCTATTCTCCTAACCTAACTTATTAGCACTGTTTAACACGGGAAAAGATAAGCTAATAAGGTAGGCTATCTTAGCTCCTTGAATCGCAGACTTCCCTAGCTGTAGGATGTGTAAAATCTGGAATATTAAACTTGAGAAAATTCAGTAAAGAGTAGCTACATTATTAACACTACTGAGTTACAAGGGGGGTTTTGTTTGTTTTTCATTGTGGACCAGTTACTGCACAGCGAGAGTTTAATAAGAGTTTTATTCGGGCACCATCACATGCTTAACAACCCTACACAGATGTTCCCTAACTTATGAGGGGGACACATGCTACTTAGCAGGTCACAAGAGGAACACATAAGCCCCAAACACACTTAATACTGAGCACCAGAGCACAGCAACACAGCATTACATACACCAATTCGCCCTGGGAGTTCCCGAGGCTGAATGGGAGCTGAGTCCCCTCTGCTGGCCAGCATGCAGAGTTATTATAGGGTATACTTTTAGCTTGGAAAAACACCAAAATTCAAAATCCGATGTAGTTCCCATTGAAAAAGGCTTTCACCATCATTATAAAGTTAAAATAACAAAAATTCCTAAATTGGGCATGCATTATACCCGATTTCAGCATTAGGGAGACTGAGGCATAAGGATCTCAAGTTCCAGGACAGTCTGAGCAATAAAGCATGTTTAAAAAAAAAAAAAAAACAAGCCGGGTGGTGGTGGCGCATGCCTTTAATCCCAGCACTCGGGAGGCAGAGGCAGGCGGATCTCTGTGAGTTCCGAGGCCAGCCTGGTCTACAAGAGCTAGTTCCAGGGCCGACTCCAAAGCCACAGAGAAACACTGTCTCGAAAAACAAAAACAAAAAACCAACCAACCAAACAACCAAACAAAAAAACCAAAAAACCTAAAACATTTTAATTCGGGGCTAGCATCCACCGCCTGGGCCTCGTCCAATTAGTACCTTCTTGGCCCAAAGAGATTAACCGCGGCGAGGGTATCTAGGAGACTCGGCCAAGCGTCCCGGAATGCCTCGCTGGCACACACACTCCAGCACCCCGCCGAAGTCCTTGCCTTGCTGTGACTTCAACTGGATTAGAGGGAACCAGGGGACGCCGTGCAAGCATAGCTAGCTCGCTAGCGGCTGCACAGCCAACAGCCTCCCCTTCACGTGACGGAGGAGAGGAAGCAGGCACGCCCGAAAGCCTGCCGGGAGCGAACCCCAGCCAGGGGGCGGAGGGAGCGAAAAGAATAACAGGAAATTACTTCAGACGCACGTGCTCCGGAGAGGGGTTGGAGCGGAGCCTCAGAGAGGCGGGACCGCCGCCGTACGCCTGCGCAGTTGCCGCGGACCGCGCTGCCGAGTCACTGGGGTGGGAGGGGCGTGAGCGGCGGGCGGGGCGCAAGCCGACGTGGCGCAGGCGTAGTGCGACCCTGAAGGCGCGGGCCGCCCTATCTGCGGGGTTTGGATCCGGGTCAGTCAGGCGCGGCGGTCGCGGAGAGACGCGAAGAGACTACGGGGCCGGATCCCCGGGAGCACCCCAGCTGCGAGGAGGTGAGCGGCCTGACGTGCCCGGAAGGGCCGGGGAGTCGCGTCCGCCAGGCCTCACATCCTCGGGAGGCGGAGGCCCGCCCGCCCGTCCGGTCGCGGCGTCTCCCTGCGCCGACTGCCTGGCCTGGCCTGGCCGTCGTCCGCCGCGGCCTTCGCTTCCCGCCTTCCTGCGTTCCCGCGGTCCTCGGGCCGCGGCGGCCGCAGCTTCCCCTTTCGCCCTTCTTGGCGCCCTTTGCCCCTTCCCGCCTTTTCCCGCCCTGCGAGCCGCATTCCTCTCCGCTTGCCTCCCGTCACTCGGCTCGCGTCCTCCGCGCCGCGGCTCCACTCCAGCCTCCTCCCCGGGTCCGTGGTTGGCCGGGCGAGCAGGGTCAAAGCCGTGACAGCTCCCGGCTTGGGGGCGTCCCCAGGTTCGGACCTTTCCCCGCCGATCCTGTTTAACCGCGACAGATTCAAGTTTGGTAAAAAGGAACGAACTTGTTGCTTTGTCTGTAGTTCTGCGACTTGTGGCCTTGAGTGGGTGTGTGCCCAGGGAGGTGTGGATGTGTTTTTGTCCTGGGGACAGATCGAGTCTGTCGGGGCCGTTCTCCTGGAGGGTTGCTGGACAGGAGCTCTATGCTGCCTAGAGGTCTGGGAAATTTTCTTCGCTTTAACTCTGTGGAGCTCTCATACTGGTTCTTTTCAGGCTCCTGAAAACGAGGAATTCGACTTGAAACTTAAGGAGGGCTTAGTCAAAGCTTCAAAGAGTAAGCAAGTTTGTGCATACGCGGTCTGCAGAAAGAGAAACTCTCAGGTGATCTGACTTAAGACACTGCAGAGTAACTGCTAACAGGTCCTTTGCCAGTCTGAGCGGGATTCTTGGAGAAGTCAGTGCGGTGAAGGGGTAATAAATGTCTCTCACAGATGTGATGTGGATGAAGATGCAGGCCAGTCACACTGTTGTGTAGCTGGGGAGCTGAGGCGCTGTGAGTGGAAAGCTAGGAACACAGCGGAGCATCGTAAGCTTTCTGTAATCACAAGCCTGCCCTGCTCTCGCTCCCGAGGTTAAGGCTGGCACTATTCATTCTCCTTTGCTCTGGGCTAAAGGAACCGAGGAAAAGATGAGCAGTCACAACGCTGGAAATCTCTAAACAGTTTCGGCAATATTTTATCCTCTGAGTTTTTGGTCTGGAGCCAGATTTTTATTTTGGGCTGTTTTGGTTTTTAATGATATATCTGTTGGTGTCTCAACAAGAAAACTAAGTTTGTATTAACATCTAGGGTGGTCATCTGCCATGCTATTATGTCAGCACTGTGTAATTAGAAGTTTCGAGGCTTAGCTGGAAAGCTGCTTTAGCCAAGTGTAAGATCCTGGAGGGCAGGAGTAAGACACCATCCCTACAGAAATGGGGTTCCCAGAACCCCTGTATTCAGTTCAGCCTCTCTTGTGGCATCCCACGTAGTGCTAGGCATTCTGGAAGTACTTGTGGAAGTAATGGATTTCTGCCTGTGGTGTTGTCATCAGTACATGTAATTTGATGTGTGCTTAAAGTATTGACTGATTGCCACAGAGGTACGTTTGAGAGAACCATAAACCATACTTTATTATTTTTTTATGTGCATAATGTGTATGAGTATTGCATATGAAGGGCAGAGGGCAATTTGGGGAGTTGAATACTTCTGTTATTCAACTTCTGGGAAGTAAATTCAGGTGGGCAGGCTTAGCAGCATGGTCTATCTAAGCGGTCCCTATAAACCATCTTCCCACCTTTGACCCATCTCATTAGTCTTTATAAATCCAGCTTTGATGGAGTTGTGGCAGCAAAAAAACAAAACAAAAAAACTTGGGCATGGTGGCACATGCCTTTAGATCCAGCACTTGGGAGGCAGAGGTAGGTAGGTGGGTCTCTGAGTTTGAGGGCTGCCGGTCTACAGTGAGTTCCAGGAAAGCCAGGGCTGTTACACAGAAAAACCCTGTCTCAAGAAAGTAAAACACAAAACAGAACCAAAAACTACTTTTAACTGGGCAGTGGTGGTGCACGCCTTTAATCCCCCCCCCCCCCCCCCCACACAGGAGGAAGAGGCAGAGGGATCTCTGTGAATTCAAGGTCAGCCCTGCCTACAGAGAGAGTTCCAGGGCAGCCAAAGCTACACAGAGAAACCAGTCTTGGGGGGGGGGGGGGAACCAGAAACCTTGTTTATAGCCTGTGATAGACATTTTTAGATGTGTACAACTCCAGACATAACAGAACTCAGCTTTCTGCCTAGTATATAGACTATTGTGTGTTTAGGGGAGCCCAGCTACAGTGAAGAATAAGAGACCAGTGAAGCTTCCAGTCATGTGAATGTGTTTCCTCATGTTTATGACCTGGTTAAGGAAACAAAAATATGTGTGAAGAGAGTTTATGTTGACTTCTAATGTTGAAGTGAAAACTAAGTTCTTTGGAGGTTGAACATACACAGAAATGTCAAACATTGTGACATCTTGACCTTTGGAATATTAGAGATCTCACAATAACATATAACTCACTTCTGAGAAGTAGGCTGATCTAGACTCAGAATACCCAAGGATCCGTAGAGAGGCACTGCTCTCTCTGAGAGTGCCTGGGGTGGGGGTGGGGTGGGGGGGGGATAGGGGTACCAGATTAGAAATAAGGTAAAATATTTCCTTGGCTTAAAAAATTTTCTTGTTTTTCAGTCTTTTTCTTCCCTCCCTCTCCTGTTTTGGATACTTGTGTGTTCATTTGTTCAAGATTTAGTACTTTGGTAATTTGAAGATTAGATTTGAGAATTTATCAAAAGACTTGTTTCTTGTTGCTTAAGTTGATCGTTTATCTCCTTTTGTTTAAATGGAAAATCAGAGGAGCAGAAATTGAGAATTTCAAGTAGTCAAACTAGTTGGTTAAGAAGCAAGCACAGGTCATACCTGCAGAACAGTGTTCTTTGTAGTTTTTTCTCCTACTTCTAACTAAAGAGAAGCTCTGCTTTCTTCTTTACCTGTTTTTGAGTACAGATTTCATTTCTTGTTTAATGACTGTGACACTCAAAGGCAACAGACTAAATAAAGTTGTCAGAGGAGTAGAGTCTAAAATAGGCAGGTCTCTCCTGCTCCAACAACAGCAGTGTCTTGTTTTCATGTATGTTGATATGTTGTTAAAATTGCTTTGTACAAATGCTATGGTGTCATAAAGTCAGAATACTCAGTAGCATTTTAATTAATCAGTATCACAGTTTGATCTTTCTCCTGTCTCTGATGGTCCTGCTGTTGATAGGTTTCTAGACAAGTACAATCTGGGAGCTTTTTCTCCCCTCATTTAGCAGCCTGAAACATAGTTTTTAGATTTTGTTTCTAAAACTTTAGGAATATGTTGGCATCAACTATTTGGGTGGTTTGAATTCTGTGGTAGTTCATATGTATTTTTATGTTATTTTCTTAAGAAATAAATCCTATAGTCTGGTTATATAAACTGCAACTTAGAAATAAAAGATGTTTTCCTCCTAATAGTAATCGTATAAGGACATAATACTCTTGATTCTACCAATTTCCACTTTTCCTATTTCTTTTTAAGTATTAACAGGAACATCCATAGGAGTGCAGAAACTTTCACAATGAAATCTGAAGCCAAGGATGGAGAGGAGGAGAGTCTACAAACTGCCTTCAAGAAATTAAGAGTGGACGCATCAGGGTAATTGACTATGTAATGTGTGACTTGGGATTGTTTATTTGCTGGATTTAAATAGTCCTTTTGGTTAAAATATTCCTCTTCTGACTTCTCTGTTCACCCTAGGGTAAGTAAATGGTAAGACTTTGACTTTGACATATTCTTTGTATGTACATGATTGAATTTGAAAAGCAGTATTTGGGTTTTACTCCGAGGTGTGTTTTGGTTGAGGCAGTCCCTCTTCCCTAGTTTACTCAAACCTTAAATCAAGTAGTACTCCACCAGGGACTTCTCATATATCTCAAGGGAATCACAGTAATTTTTGTTTGTTTTTTACTAAAAGTGAACTGTCCCAATAAAGGTCTATGAAGACTTGATTTCAGTCTCTAATTGCTGTGTCTCTCAGTGGACACCTGTTTTCAGTAGGGATCTGTCATCAAGATCAATAGTCTTAGAGCCTTTGACCAAACTAATGGGAACACCCGCAGACCAGATGCTGTTTAAGTCTTAGAATTTCACCCTTTACAACGCCTGTGTGCAGATCACATCGCTTCTTATGCTAGTTCTTCTTGGCCCCAAGCCCGATGAAATCTCAAATGCTAATGATTATGATCCTTTTATGAGTAGAAACTGAACACTGGAAGCTCAGAGTTGAGCCCGGTAGTAGTAATAATAGTCCTGGTCGCCAGCATTTCACTCTTGCCCTCAGCACTGAGTGAGTGAGAACTTGGAGCACATTTAACTGCTGTTGTCTTAGTTTAGAGAGACTGCTCACAAAATTGGGTCCCTTTCTACTGGTGGAAGTTACAGGTGGAGTTTGAACCCAGAGTGTCTGACTCCAGAACCTGCTCCTAGCCTTTTTTCATGTGGTCCATTGTAGATCACATGAAAATACTTGACAAAATAAAAACTAAGTAGATGCTAATAGCTGCCTACCTGTTTCTAGCACTGTTTCTGGTCCACCCTAGAGTGTTTATGCTAATAGAGTTTCACAGTGGATGTTAAGATGTTCACATTTGCTTCCATGGTACTTCGGGAAACTTACTTTCCCAATGCTTTTTTCTTCAGCATGTTTTTTTGGCATATCAATATCTATATATACTTTTTTTGTTTTTGGTTTTTGAGACAAGGTCTTACTATGTATCCCAGATTGGCCTCCAAATAATGATCCTCCATTCTCAGTCTCTTGAGTGCTGGAATTATGCTCATGTGCTTCATACTCATTTTCTTGTTGTTTCCATTATCTTTTGGGTTCTCTATCCTGAGAATAGTACTCGGGGCCATGCTCATGATACGTGTGCTGTGTCACTGAGCTACATCCCCTCACCCTTGGCAAGTCTTTTTGAGAGAAGGAAATAAGGTGGGAAAGCATGATTCTAGATTGTGGTTTTAGTATATTCTTTGTGATTTTGGGTGTGATTTTTTAAGTAACTTTTTATATGCAGACTTTTCCCTATTGTTTTAAGAAATTGAAATGTAGCTGGGCAGTGGTGGCGCACGCCTTTAATCCCAGCACTTGGGAGGCAGAGGCAGGTGTATCTCTGTGAGTTCGAGACCAGCCTGGTCTACAAGAGCTAGTTCCAGGACAGGCTCCAAAACCACAGAGAAACCCTGTCTCGAAAAACCAAAAAAAAAAAAAAAAAAGAAAAGAAAAGAAAAAGAAAATGNGAAAAAGAAATTGAAATGTAAACTTGGTGTTGTGGCATATAACCTTAAACCCAGCATTCAGGAGGCAGATCAGTAAGTACACAGATCTGTGGGTACTTGGTCTACAAAGGTAGTTCCAGGACAGCTAGAACTACATAAAAGGCACCCTATTTCAGGAATAAAAAAAGAAGCTGGAATGTAAAATTAAGTTAAAAATAAAATTAAACTTTTGATGGCACTGAAAATTACTTAGACTATTATAAAATGTTTTGCAAAATATCTATGAAGTTTATGGTCGTAAATTATGTATTTGGGGACTGGAGACAGGGCTCAGTGGTGAAAAGCATATACTGCTCTTGCAGAGGGCCACAGCTCAACTCTCAGCACCCATGCCATAGCTGTAACTGTAGCTCCAAGGAGATCCTGTGCCTCTGGCCTCTGCACACAGCTATACTCAAAAGCACATACCTTGTTCCCAGGTACGTGCCCATTCACAGAGACAAATAATAGATAATAAAGTACAACTTTCTGAGAAATTATGTGTTTGAGGGAAAGAAGGAAGGGGAGTGGACAAAAATGTATACCGCGATAAAAACAATAAAAATTGTTTATTTGTAGCATATGATATGCTTTTATTAAGATTATGGAAGGAAGGAACAAAATATTTGAGAAAACCAGGAGTGGAAGGGGTGAGTCATTAGCGTGACTAAGCAAAATGAGACGTGTAGAGTTTGCCGCGTGTGTTTCTGATTGTTTTGTACTGTTGTCATACACCCTGCTGAAGCGACTGCTGAGAACTGACTCATTAGGCTTTGCCAGGAATTTAGTATGATCCTGTTCAACAGGTTTTGATTTGCAGTGTTATCAGGACCAATGTCTTTGTATTTGTTATAAAACAATAAATCTTTTAATACGACTGTAAAATAATTATAGAAAAATTAATAAAAGGATAAGAAATGTCACAATTTACTTAAATCTCTAGATCATTTATATATAATGTTGTATATTGTGTTTTGTTTGTTTGCTGTTGTCTTTTTGAGACACGGACAAAGTCTGGCTGTTCAGCCCAGGGTGATTTCAAGCTTGTCATCTTCCTTGGCCTCCTGATGCTGGAATTGCAGGCATAGTGTTTTAGACCACAACATACATGGGTGTTCACCATAGTGTCTCTTATGATAATCCAAATGTGCTTTTATGCCATTAAAAGTATTTTTAGGGATGAGGTTGGGACAGGGTCTTGTTAGATAGCCTAGGCTGACCTTCACCTTTCTGTGTGTAACCTAGGCTGGACTAGAACTTCCTGCAGTCCTCCTGCCTCTGCCTCTAGAATTATAGTAAGTACTGGCCTGGAGATGGCTCAGCAGTTAAGAAGAGCACTGCCTGCTTCCCCAAATGTCCTGAGTTCAATTCCCAACAATCACATGTAATGAGATCTGGTGCTCTCTTGAGGAAGAGACCTGGTCAATTGTCCTTATCAACTTAGACCATGAAACCCAATATGGACAAGTTCAACAGAACCACCATATACGAGCTGCCCATGTAGGCTTCAGCATTGCCAGGGCATAAATTTCACTTTCATTCACTACCATGCTTGACTGTGTGTGTGTGTGTGCGCGCGCGCGCACGTGCACACAACACACACATAGAGACAACAATGTGGAATGTTAGTCCATCTATTTTTGTTTTTAAAGATTTATTACGTATATAACATTCCTTCCGTGTGTGCCTGTAGGCCAGAAAAGGGCACCAGATCTCATAGATGGCTGTGAGCCACCATGTGGTTGCTGGGAATTGAACTCAGGACCTCTGGAAGAGCAGCCAGTGCTCTTAACCACTGAGCCATCTCTCCAGCCATGTTTTTGTTGTTTTCAGACAAAATAGCTCATTAGCCTGGAGCTTGCCAAGTAGCCTCGGCTGATCTTGTCTCCTCTTACCCAGCCCTATGATTACAAGCACACACCACTACACCTGGCTTTTTTATGTTGAATCTCAGGATCAAACTGAGGTTCTAGTTCTTCACTGGGAACCCATAGCACTTATACTTTTAAAACAAAGAAGATTTAACTCTGAGTTATATTTCAGATTTACTAGTTAGAAAGTTTTTCTAAAAGTTGTAAAATACTTCAGAGTGGGATCATATGCTACTTGAATTGACTCTTAGAAATAGGTTCCTGATCTTAGTTCCTATGGCTGTGGCCTCTTAAGTAAAAGAGGTGGTCAGTGTCGCTAACATCCTCCCTGATCATATAAGACGTGATCTGCCCCAGATAAACAGCCTAAAGTCTATTTATAGCCCACTGCTGGCTACACTTAGAGTTCATTCTCTTGCTTATGATTTTGCAGCCATGGACTTTTAGGGATCTTTTCAGTTTGGTTTTGGAGGAAATTTTACATTAAAAGCTGAACACTTTTTTGAGAAGTATAAACTAGAAAGAAAAATCACTGAAAGTCGTATTAGAGTTAGTGAGGGTAGAATGTTATCCTCATGGTAAACTTTGTTATTGTCCTCAGGTCCGTCCTGTCTCTGTCTGTCGGAGAAGGCACAAGTGTCAGAGCATCAGTCAGAACAGCAACAGATGACACCAAACCTAAAACCACATGTGCGTCTAAAGACAGTTGGCACGGGTAAGAGTGCTCTCCCCCACATTACAGTTACTTATTTGGGGTGTGGTACCTGCCAGGAAGTGCATATAGAAATCAAAGGACAACTTGTAAGAGTTGGTTTTCTACCATGTGTATTTCAGGGATCAAACTCATGCTGTCAGGCTTGGTTTAAAAGCACTTTTATTCTAAGCCCTTTGGCCTGGGTAATAGCTTTCCATGGAGAATATTTTTTTTGGGGGGGGGGTTAATTTTTTTTTTTTAAATTAAGTTTATGTTGTGTATGTTTGTTTGGGCTTGTTTGTATGTACATCTGCCCGTGCAGGCCAGAGACAGTGTTGGAATCACTGGAGCTGCAGTTACAAGGCAGGTAGGAGCCGCTTGATGTGGTTCTTTGCTAGAGCAGCAAATGCTCATAACCATGGAGCCACCTCAGCCCCCACCCCTAGAGACTTTTACCCTAGTTACTTTTCTGTTGCTGTGAAGAGATGCTATGACCACGGTAGCTCACAGCGAAGAGTTTATTTGGGACTCATAGTTTCAGAGGACTGGAGTGCAGGCCTGTCGCTGCAGGGAGCATGGCAGGCAGGCAGGCAGGCAGGCAGGTAGGCATGCTGCTGGAGCAATAGCTGAGAGCTCACATCTGGAGGAATCAGTCTTGAGGAAGAGACTGGGAATGGTGTGGGCTTTTGAAACCTCTGACAAGGCCAAACCTAATTCTTCCTTAGTATTCAAATATGTGAGTTTATGGGACCATTATCATTCAAACTGCCACGCTGAGTAACTTATAATATGATTGGGTTTTCTTTCCCAAATGTCTCCAAAGAGAGTATACTGTGATCCAACCCAAGACCCAGTGATTCTTCTCAGACACTCCAACTGTTTGATTCAGTTTGGCCATTAACTCCTTATGTAGCTCAGAATGACCTCAGATAGCTTCCCAGCTGCTGGGATTACAGGCCTGAGCCACCATGCCTGACTTCACAGTTTTTAATAATGAGTTTATGGAGATTTTTCTGTGTGTTCTGGTTTTCTGTGTCAGTTGGTACGTGCCAGGCAAACACGCTTAGCACCTGAGCTATATCCCCAGCCTTATTAATATATAATATTATAGTGATTTTTGTCCTAAGGTCTACTTTGTCTGGAATTTTAGTGTTGCTAGTCCTGTTTTCTTCCAGTGTGTAATTCGTGTTTGTTTTTTTTTTTGGTTTCCCTATGTAACAATCATAGCTGTCCTGGAACTAGCTCCTATAGACCAGGCTGGTCTTGAACTCACAGAGAACCACCTGCCTCTGCCTCTGCCTCCCAAGTGCTGGGATTAAAGGCATGCACCACCACTGCCTAGCCAATAATTGGTGTATTTGCACATCTGCCATTTTAATTTATTTGACAATTTTTTAAAAATATTTTATTTTTGAGACATGAGCTCAAACTCTATAGCCCAGGCTAGTCTAAAATTCACTGTGTAGCCCAAGCTGACTTTGAATTCTTGGGCAGTTCTCCTTCCTTCGCCTGTTAGGGACCATGCCCAGTGTTGTTAGGCTTTTCCTGTTTTCTCTCTTTTACCTACTTCCCCTTCTTCCCTATCTTTTAAAAAACGATTTGAAAAAATTTTGTTTTTTTACTTCTACTAATTTCGAAGGTACTCTTCTTTGCTTTTTAAGTAGTTGACTTTGAAATTTTACAATTAAGCTTTTGATAAAAAGGCTAGAGATATTACCAATCATTTTGGTACTGCATTGTTTGTCTTCCATGATGTGGTTATTCAGTATGTCAACCCTGCTCTACTTCTAATCTCATAGGTTAGGTTTTGTTCCCTCTAGTGTTAATTTGTCTGTATTTGCATTTTTACAGTTTCTTTGCTCATGGTTCCTGTCCTCTAGACCCTGACACATACAACCTCATTTTCTTAGTAAAAGGCTGTTGGTAAACAAGGCTCTTGCTGCTCTCTAGGTAGAGTCCATTTGAGTGATTCCTTTTGGGCTGTCTGATAGCTCAATGTTGGGGTTGTTTGCCTGGACTATGAGAAGCTCTGACCATTCCCCAACACTGCAAATAAATAGTTATGAATGATTACCTTTGGAATTATGGACATTGTGTCCTGTTGGTGAATACTTTACCCTTCTTCCAGATGTGGCCACATTGAATAAATCTCTTTTTCTGCTTTTTACTGTTAATTTGTCTGTTTTAATTGGCTTCTTAAGGACAGAATCTGGCCTCTTGGGCACAGATTGTGATCCCAAGTTTGGTAACAAATTTACTGAGCTTTATCTGAGAATGCCTTTATTTTATCCTTGTTTTGAAAGATAGATTGGTTGTTCCTGAAATTGTTTCTTCGTTGGCAGTTGTTTAGCGCTTGCAGGGTTTGTTGTCTTCTGACTCCATTGCCTTCTGTGCTGCTGCTGAAAGGCTGCATCTGCCTTCAGTGTTAAGTGTTTTTGCTTTAAGATCTTAGCCATGATCTTTTAAATCACCTCCTCTTCCTTTGTTTGTTCTCTCTTTGGCACTGAGAGTTGAACCTAGGGTACTGACAGCTAGGTGGGCACTGTTTCCCAGCGCACTGCTCTCTGCATTCTTAAAACAGACTCCAGATTTATTCCTCTTCTGTTTAGACAGACAGCCTTTGCATGTCTCTAGTACCTTTTCTCTAGTGCCTTTAGGCCACGGGTTAGCAGACCTTGTGTAGAGTGACGTGGTAAATAAGCACAACTGTAATCCCAGCCTTGATCCACAGTGAGACACTGCCTTTAAAAAACCAGGGGTGGAGGGCCAGGGAGGGAGGGACAGACAGACAGATCCAATAGCTAATTTAGAATTTGGAGGCTGAGAGGCTAAAGCTGAGGCTATTGTGTAGGAGCTTACAGGAGGAGAAAGCTGCTCTCCTTGCTGCTGTCTCAGTTTCCAGACGAGGTGGTCAGCCTGGTGGGTGGTAAAGAGCAGCTCCAGCGCCCACTTATCTGTTTGAAACATAACATCTCCTAGTGTGCTCTTCTGTCCTTCAGACTTCGTATTGCTGTTGGATTTTTTTTTTAAATTGTGTGTGTATATACATGCAAATGTGCAGATGTGGGCATGTACCACAGCACACATATGAAAGTCATAAGACAATTCTGGGGAGTTGGTTCTCTATGTCCATATGGATTTTAGGGATTGAAATCAGGCTGTTATGGGCTTGTGAAACAATCACTTCTACACAGAGTCATCTCCCCTGTCCTGGTTGGATTCTTAAACTACCTTTGAATGCCCAGCAGGTCCCAGATGGAGATGGTAGCTTGGTGGGCCCCAGAAGGTGGGAGAAAGGGATGAAGGGTCACCCTGGCCTCATCTCCATGGCTCACAGTTGTAGCCCACTGGAGAGCAGTGTCCACATGCTCTATAAAAACAAGTAGGGCAAAGTACATGCTGAGCATGCGTGAGGCTCTTGGCTTGAACCAAGTCCTACCCCTAACAGGAAGCAAGTAGAGGGACGAATTTAAATTGTCCTACAGATTGCAGTTTCCTGACCCTTCTTATAAATAGATTTCTTTTCCTGTTCAGCAATTCTCATAGTGGTGTTTCATTTATTCCAGATGCAGTTTTATTTTCCTTTCCCTTCCTATTTTTTTGATATAGAGTCTCAGTGTAGCTCAGGCTGGCCTTGAGCTCACAGTCCTTCCATCCACTTCCTAGGGCTGGGGTTACAGGTGTGTGCTTCCTGCCCAGTTGATCTCCCCCCCCCTCCATCTCTGTCAGTTTTCTCTTCCTCTCCCCACCCACCACCAAATTCCCCTTGAGACGACAGGGTCTCTTTATGTAGTCCTGGTTGTTTTCTAATTCACTATTTAGAACAATTGGCTTCCAACTCAGGTCTGTCTGCCTGCCTTCCAGAGTGCTGGGTTAAATGTGTGCACCACCACGCCCAGTTTGATTTTTATTTCTCAAAGTTCTGTATCAGGGCTATGATGATGACTTAGTGGGTTAAGGTGCTTCAGCACTGCTAAGCCTGAAGTTCTGAGTTTGATTTCTGAGATCCACATGGTGGAAGGAGAGAACCAACTCCCAAAAGAGGTCCTTCATGTGTGTACCCTGGCATAAACATGCCACCTCCTCTCCCAAATAAATACAAGTTGTTTGTTGTTTCTTTTAAACCTGGTTTTTAAGTCCTGCTGGTTTTTTTTTTTTCTTCTAATTTTGGTTGGCAGTTTTAACTCTCCTTTTACGCCAGCTTTTTATTTAAATGTTTTAAGTAGCTATATAGCGCATCTAATTCTTAGTTTCTGGAAATCTCAAGGACACCAAATCCTGAGTGGGAGAGAGAGTGTGTGCGTGCGTTTCTGTATGTGCGTGTGCATGTTTCTGTGCTTGTAGGCACACTCAGTACATGTGAAGGACAGGTTAATATTGTTTGTCTTTTTCAGTTGCTCTCCCCTGTTTTTATTTATTTATTTATTTTTTTTTTTGAGGTAAGATTTCTGAGTCTAGAGCTCCCCTACTTGGCTGGACGGGCTGGACAGGTCCCAGGGATCTTCCTGTCTTCCCAGCTGTAAAATCACAGGTGCATGCCACTGCACCCAGCTTATTTACATGGGTGCTAGTGTGGCAAGTACTTTACTGCCTGAACCCGCTCTCCAGTTCTCTGTTAGTTTTGTTTTTGTTGGCTGTTGCCATGAGAGAAGTGATTTGTGATGCGATGCCCTGTTTGATAGCACTGGCAGAGTGGAGCAGCTTAGTACTGGAGCCTTGTTCAAGCTGAGGGGCCTGCATCCACAAACAAGAATGGAATTCAAGTGTCTGGTCTGGGTGGTAGTGTTATCTCACTTAATTCTATAGATTGCTAGTAAAGGATGCTGAGCTTTTTGAGACACAGAGATGTAAGGCAGTTTGAAAATGGAGGTCTGTTTCCAGCTGTCATATGGCCTCTCTCAGGAGGGCTCTGTTTCTCCACATCTTGTTTGTCTTTCTCTTTTAGGTCTACAAGGAAGTCTTCACGAGGAGCAGTGAGAACCCAGCGTCGTCGACGCTCTAAGTCTCCTGTCCTTCATCCTCCCAAGTTCATACATTGCAGCAAGACAACATCTCCTCCCAGCAGCCAGCTCAAGCACAGAAGCCAGACTGAGCCACCTGACAGCAGTAGTGGGCTGGGAATTTCAAGCCCCAAAGAGTTCAACACAGGAGAGACCTCTACTTCTCTTGATGTTAATCACACGGGGGCAGGCATTGAGCCTCTGAGAAGTTCAGTTCCAAGGCTCACACCAGAGAGTAAAACAGAAGAGCCCTCTGATGCTACTACCCAAGTCTCCCCAGAAAGTCTTAAGGCCAGCAATCTCTCTGACTTTCGATCTGTTTCCAAGCTAAGCCAGGGCAAGCCGTGTGTGTGTGTAGGCAAGGAGTGCCAGTGCAAGAGATGGCATGATATGGAAGTGTATTCCTTTTCAGGTCTGCAGAGTGTCCCTCCTTTGGCCCCAGAACGAAGATCACTTGAGGACTACTCCCCATCACTGCACACCAGAACTCTGTCTGGCTCCCCTCGATCCTGTTCCGAGCAAGCTCGTGTCTATGTGGATGATGTGACCATTGAGGACCTATCAGGCTACATGGAATATTACTTGTATATCCCTAAGAAAATGTCCCACATGGCAGAGATGATGTACACCTGATAACGAGAAGCTGATTCGTATGCTTTAAACCAATGAAGGGTTGTCAGAGGCTTAGTTAACAGCAGACCTACCTGGTGGCCACTCTGTGAGAAGACATCTCTTTCTGCTCACTGTGCTTGCAATAAAAACTTCTCTTGGCATCTCAGTTAATCTTCATTCTGTCAGTTTACTGAGTTCTTATGTACCCATTAAGGCAAGCAGGTCAAAGAAAATGTCTCCTAAAAATGTTCTGAGGGCTGAAGAAACCATAATGACTGGAGATTGAAAGCAGTGGGGAGTGTGTAATTCTTGTAAGACAGCATATTTCAGACCTGCTTAAGATATGGCAGTCAAGAAACTCCAGTGTGCTATTGTAACTGAACACTCATGTTGTAAATGCCAGCCCACCAGTAGGAGAGCTTTTAAGACGCATTGAAACTGTCTTTGGTTTAACACGGGTTTATGTCATTAAAGGTTTCTTATGTTATTGTTGAGTCAGAGATCTAAGGTTTAGATTCAGTTTGAATGAACCAGGTGGCCTGCCCCATATTGTTTGAGGGAGTCAATAACCTTACTATCACTAAATAAACCCCCGCTGGTGCTGTTATCCAGAGGTGTGGTGTCTTGTTTCTCAAGCATTTGAGGGATCCGTGACAGTGTTGTCTCCCTCTCTGGTGTCGATTATAATACATCTTGGGCCTGTCATATGTTCTACCCTGAAACCCCTGACGAGGATTTCATACCTCTCCTGTAACGCTCTGGTGGGTGAGTCATTGGAAAATTCCCTCCAAAGTTTAGTGAAGGGGCTTGAGCTCACTTTAACTGGGAGGGTGAATCATTACCTTCAGGTGATTTGGTTTCTTTTGTTTTTCCTTCCCCAAGACAGGGTTTTTCAGTGTAGTTCTCTGTCCTGGTACTTTCTCTTTAGACCAGACTGGCCTTGAAGTCAGAGATCTACCTGCCTCTGTCTCCTGAGTGTTGGCCTGGTTTCACATTGTATATGTGCCTTGTAGCTTATGCTTTAACTCACATGCATATCTACCAATTGTGAAAATGTCTAGTCATGGGAAGATAACAGGAAATTTGTTTCATTTGGATTGCAGGGTAAGCCTTCGCTGTTCACTGAAGTACCTCACTGACCCTCAAGTTGACTCAGAATAGTGGATCTGTACTTCACAGATGAGTCATTTGCACTTGGGAGAAGTAGGAAACGAACTAGAAAAGTCTAGAATCTAAGCTTTGGAAGACTGCTGTCAGCTTAGTAAGCATCTAGTAAGGAGAGGCTATCAGTAGAGCAAGATACAAAATGCCACGGTGGCACTGGTGGCAGAAAGTGTATATCTTTTTAAGGCAGCTCTTTCAGGACAGGATAGTTTGTTTTGCACATCTCTGTAATACTGGAATTCAAGGAGTGCTGTGTGCATTCTTTCAGGAGGACCACAAATGAGGTGCACAAGTTAGCTCTAAGAGTGAAGGTCTCAGTGCCATGAAAATTATGGCCTTTCAGATTCCTCAAAAGGTCCAGGCTCCAGGGGCTCCTAGACTACAGGGAACCACGTTCAGAGGGTATTTATTGATTGTAAAGATTCCATTCCAATAACTAGTGTTTTATTGTGGGGAAAGTATTTGTAGTTAGCAAGCTACTTAAAATTATTTCAGATGGATTCCTAAGCCTTTTAAATCATTTTGTTTTATAAAGGGCAGAGTCCCACTTAGAAATTTCAGATTTGTGGGAATAAGCCATAAGTCACTTGTATTCCACTCAAAATCCTCCTCAGAACAGTTGCTGGGGTGTAGTCTCACACTTTTAATTACAACTTGGGAGACAGAAGCAGGAAGAGTCAGTTCAGGGCCAGCCTGGGCTACAAGCCAAGACCGTTTCTCAAACACAGACATGAATGCTGAGATGAAAAATTATCCTGCTCACATCCAGTTGGGCAGGTTTCAGTCTAGTGTCCTTCCTGAGAGCCTTTGACCCTTGTGGATAATGACTCACCCCATCCCTCTTGGTCTTTGCTGAGGGTCATGTAGGTGTGGTTAATCCTGAGAATGGATTCTGCCATGACTGAGGCGAGTTCCAGGTGCTTTTGGTACTCTGAGCACTCCGTGGGTATTTCTTGTTTGTAGAACGAGCAGTGCACGTTGTACCTGGGCTGGGAATACAGCAGGAGGCAGAACAGTGTCCTTGACAGTGGGGAAAGGTGACTACAGTGCTTATGGGTTGGGGCAGGGTTAGGAGATAGGAAGGGTTGGGGTAGGGAGTGGGGTTTCTATTGCATTTCAGACCCAGAAGTGTTTGGGATAAAGTAGCCTTGGGCCTGAAGGGATCAAGGTGAGCCATATGGGCAGCTGAGGAAGAGTGCAGACAGAACCACTAGAGAAGTGAGGTCAGAACTGGGGGGTCAATTTGTGGAACAGTCAGTGGGTAGTTTGAAAAGCTTTGGCTCCTGGTGAATGAGGTAGCCATTTGGTGGGTTTGTAAAGGAAAGAGACAAGTTTGAAGACAGGGTCTCACACCCACGGGCCTGGTGGCCTAGGCTTACTCTCGCTTTCAGCCTTCAAGTTTTGGGGTTACAGACTTGCAGCATGGGTACCCAAACACTGGGAGGGAAGTTTTTAGCTTCTGGCGGCTGGACAGCTGAGTGCAGGAGAATGTTCTGGATTATTTTATATGTACAGTAGAGAGACCTAATTCAAGGGTGTGAGGAGAGGAATTAGGAATATTCTGGCAGCTTTTAAGAAGTTCAAGAGCTGGGGGCTGGAGAGATTGAGAGCACTGACTGCTCTTCCAGAGGTCCTGAGTGCTGGCTCACAACCATCTGTAATGAGATCTGGTGCCCTCTTCTGGGCTGCAACCATACATGCAAGCAGAACTCTGTATATGTAATAAATAAATCTTTTTTTTTTTTAAAAAGTTAAGAGCTGGCACAGATTCTGAGGGGGTACTGGGAATTTGGTTTTGTTCTTAGATATGTAGAGCAGTTGAGCGGGTGCTTGCATAATTACAGAAAGCAGGAGGAGGGGCACAGCTGGAGAGCCAAATTTAGTAGCTACCAGGATACGGATTCTTTTAAATGATGCTAAAATAAAATTTTAGAAGAAATTAGGGGTAGTTTGTGTGGATGCTGTACTTTCTGCTCTTTGGGGGGGGGGCTGAAACTGCTAGAAAGACCTAATTGAAATAAACAATTTACTTTAAAAAGAAAAAAAGATTTGCTGGGCAGTGGTGGCACACACCCTTAATCCTAGCCGTGGGGAGGCAGAATCTCTAAGGTGAATCTCTAAATTTGAGGCGAGCCTGGTTGTTCTAGGATAACCAGAGTTAAACAAAGAAACCCTGTCTTGAAAAACAAAACAAACAAACAGAAAAGGTTTTTAAGGGCTGGAGAGATGGCTCAGAGGTTAAGAGCATTGCCTACTCTTCCAAAGGTCCTGAGTTCAAATCCCGGCAACCACATGGTGGCTCACAAATCATCTGTAATGAGGTCTGGTGCCCTCTTCTGGTCTGCAGGCATACACACAGACAGAATATTGTAATATTTTTTTAAAAAAAAGGTTTTTAAAGTCATGAGAACAGAACATCTAGGCAGTGAGTATATCAGAGGAGCAGGCAGGTTGCCTCGGGGTAAAGTCCCTTGCCACCGAGGCTAAAGACCTGAGTTAAGTCCTTGGGAGCCATAGGGTAGGAGAGAATCAACTCCTGAAAGTTGACCTCCATGTGCACTGTGCCATATACAGGTGCACACACACAAACACACACAGAAACAGATGTAACTTAAAAATTGACAAAAGTGGGCTCAGGGATTTAGCCAAGTGGTAAAGCACACGTGTGAGTGTACAGACATGCATACAGTCAAGTAAGGGCAAGACACAGTAGTCTGTTACTTAGGAGGCTGAGGCAGGAGGATAGTTTGTATTATTCCTTTAAAAACGGCGGGGTGGGGTATGTAGACGAACACAGGATAGACGAGACATGCGCAAAAGGAAGAGACAAGACACGCGGCTCCCACGTGGGTGCACTTTAATGGGGGAGGGAGACACACAAGGGTGGGGGCAAGAGAGCGAGGCCTCGTGGAAGCTCGCTTTTTAACGGGAAGCGCAAGGTTATCTGGGAGAAATGACCCGCACCTGGGCACGCCAGCGTGCGCAGGTATCGGTAATCCAGGAGGAGTCTGGGAGCTGTAGTTTCCAAAGGAACAACAGTTTGAGCCCAGGATTTCGAGGGTCAGCCCTGGCAACATTGTGAAACCTTGTCTCAAAAAAGAAAAGTTCCGGGACTTCCAAGGAACAATGGTCAGGAACGGGCCGGAGCCAGTTGAGGCAGTGGGCTAACCAAAGAGAGGAGTGAGTACAGGCCAACTGAGAAAGCAGTCGTGACAAGTGGGGTCTGCACACAGAGGAGCACCTCTGCAGGCATGGGCGGCCAGTGTGGGACTCGAACATAGCAAGTATTTATATAGTAGAACAAAGATAGGCCTTGCTTTGCACAGGGGTCTGGGAGGAGCCAAACTGTGGGGAGGGGTGCTGACCCGGCCGCTATGCAAAAAGGCTCCAGGGAAGAAGGTGGGCCTTCCCAGGCTTCCGAAGTTCAGAGGTCCCACCTCTTCTCAGGTTCCCTTGCCAGGGGCGCCCTTGGAGGCAGCCCAACGCAGAGAAAGAAGAGGAAGGGTGTGACTGAGTTCCTCTGACAACACAGAGCCAAGCAGTGGTGAAAATCTTGGGAAGACAGATCCCCCCCCCCCAAAGATGTATTCTATGTGTGAATATTTTGCCTACATGTATATCTATATACTTTTTGTTTTTGTTTTTCGAGACAGGGTTTCTCTGTAGCTTTGGAGCCTGTCCTGGAACTAGCTCTGTAGACCAGGCTGGTCTCGAACTCACAGAGATCCGCCTGCCTCTGCCTCCCAAGTGCTGGGATTAAAGGCGTGCGCCACCATCGCCCGGCCTGTATGTCTATATACTACATACATGCAGTGCCTAAAAGGTCTGCCTCTGGAACTGGAGTTATAGGGATGGCTGTGAGCTAGGTGGGGGCTAGGACTTGAAACCATGTCCTTTGTAAGAGCAATGATTGCTTTGAATTCCTGAGCCATCTCTCCAACCCCATCCTGCTTTAAAACCAGTTGGGTTTAAAGAACTTTGTTTACCTAAGGAAAGTCCAATACTAATATAATACTGTAATACACACATAGCCACAAGAGGGCGTGATTTCCTCAAAATTCACAGGATTAAAGTTTTTTTTTTTTTAATTGTTGCTGTTGTTGGGGGGGGGGGGCACAGCTTGTGAAAGCTCAACCATGGCTGAGTGCCAAATAAGGCCACTGCCAAATTCTGCAATCTGAATTTTGTTTTTACAAAATCAAAGTGTTCCTTTACTAGTGATAGTGGCCTATCTGTAGCAAAGCCACAAGGTGATACTGAAGGAATGGAGAGAGTGCTTCAAAGTCAAGATATTTAATATTTAGGCTGTAGGCGTTCTTCTGGAAGAGATCCACCCCCAGGGAGCCACTGGGATGAGCAGGGCTAAATGTGTATGGATGAAACCCCTCCTGGAATACACCTAACCTTAGATCATCACTACAGTGACTGACGGACACTTAGGGGCACCCACACTTCTTTCCGTTTGGATGCTCATTCCTCTTTCAGTGACTGCCGAGCTTGAAAGGGTTTGGGAAAGAAATGGGAAAAGTGTTCTGAGTGGGGGATTGCCTGGGCAGGCTGAAGGGCCACCTGGACAGGGTGCCAGGCACCTGGCTGAGATGACAGTTTGTGGGGACACTAAAGGGACTCTGTAAGGTCGGTGGCCATGCACATAATCATGGGAACCAGCAGTTAGCAGGAACCAAGTCATAAGAGCTGGTTATCAGTGGAGAGGAAGGCAGAGAACACGGTCTGCCCAGAGAACACTGCAGGGAATGTCTGCAGTGACGTTCAGTGGCCAAAACCATCATGGGACTTGGAAATACGTCAGATAGACGTGGTTGAAGTCAGGCAACAGTCTGATGCTCTCTTGGGCCTCGGGTGTTTTTTATGTCTGACTTTCCTCCGTTCCAGCCACACTACAAACACACACACACTCACACACACGCACGCATGCATGCACGCTCGTGCACGTGCACACACACTCCCAACTTCAAATTCTTTCTTGATGGTGTTTACCCTTCCCAGACTCATTTTCTGCTCACCTGGACCCAGCTAGGGCTTGCTGTGTTTCCTTGTCTTGTACATTTACTTCTTACCGGTGGTTGGCAGGAACCTGGCTGATGGAAACCCATCCAAGCCCTTTGCTCCTGCCTCAAGAGCCTTATGAAGCCTAGCCCTTTAGGATGCTGGAGCAAAAGCATATTTGGGAAGGGGGATATTACAAAAATAATGACCTCGGGTATTTCTAAGTGAATCTCATTCCACCACAGCCCACATCCTCCCTGCTCGTGGAAGTGTGTGTGTTTTTCAGAGAGATGGAAAAGGGCTGGACTGATACACACACACCCTCGTGTGTGTGTGTGTGTGTGTGTGTGTGTGTGTGTGTGTGTGTAGGCTAAAGGTCAATTTTGGGTGTTATTCCTTAGAGCAACCCCCAATTTTTTTAAAAGTGTCTCTCATTAGCCTCCTGGAGCTAACCAATTAAGCCATATTGTCCAGCTAGTGAGCCCCAGGGACCTGCCAGTCTCCACCTCCCCAGTTCTGGAATTACAAGCTTGCGCTCTCCTCTCCTCCCCTCCCCTCCCCTCCCTTCCCCTCTTGTCTCCTCTCCTCTTGTCTCCTCTCCTGTCCTTTCTTTTTTTCTCTCTTTTAAAAAAGTGGGTTCTGGGTTTCTGACTCAAGCCCTCATGCTTGCCCACAGGCACTTTACCAACTGGGCCATCTCCTGAGCCTGGGGCCCCTTCTACCAGGGTTCTCCCCAGGTACCTGGGCTGGGTGTTGGGTCCGGTAGAGGGTTTCAGACTGTGGCTAGACCCTCTCCTCTCTGAGTTCTATTCTGTCTTCAAAGGCATATGTGCAGCCGTTCCCCCATTCCTTTCTCTTTAGGTCACTGGATTCTTTAATGGGGTTGCCAGTGGCCATGACGCCCCAGGTCCTGTCACAGCATGCTAAAAGTTGTAGGGCCCCATGCCTGTCACCCCCTGTTATCTGGCGGACATGAAGTAGTTCGGGATAGGATAGTCTGCTGGTCTCACGCTCTTCTTCCTGCTTGCGAATCCTGGGAACTCCCAGATGGGACGCAGCTCAGACCCACAAGAAGGCAAACCACCAAGTGGCGCGGCTGTCCCTTAGTTCTCAGATTTCCTGCTCAGCCCTCGGGCCATTGCCTGGGTCTACAGGCCCAGCGGATTGGAAGCCCCCCTCCCTCCGGCTCTGAAGGAGGCTGGGCCAGCCCGGGGGTTATTTTGGGAGCAGCTTCTGAGATCCAATGGCCTTGTTAGGGCAACACTGACCTTTCTATCCTGGGAGGAAGGCAGGGCTGGAGAAGGGGCGGGGCAGCCGGGAGATCTGAGCCGCACGCCCACTCGGGTGGATGAGAAGGGGGCCAGCGGCTGCTTCAGGGTGGGCAGCGGGAATTCAGCCTTGGCTAGGCTGCTAACGCGGGAATTGCCCCGCGTTGAAAAGACAGGACCCCGCTACTCCTTTCTCTGCTCTTCTTAAAGGAGGGCACACGGATTCCATGGAAGCTGGACCTGGGACGCTCTGTGGGAACTTGAAGTCTCTTCTGTCCACTTCCTTTGCGAGTTGCAACCTTGCTGGGATGACTGAGGGGGCCTCCCAACCATGGCATTGACCAGCGCCCCCACTGCTGACTTGGCCTTTGGTCTCTTTCAGCCTCTGTGGGCATCTTGCCTTTTCCCTCCTCCTGGAGCCCGGTGGTGAGTCTCGGGGCTCAGCCTGCGGGTGCCTGGAGAACATCAGGTACCCCAACGGCCCAAGCTGGAGGACCGGGCCGGTGTCAGGAGTGAGGATGAGATGAGCGGGGGCCGCTTTGACTTTGACGATGGTGGAGCGTACTGTGGGGGCTGGGAGGGGGGAAAGGCACATGGGCACGGACTGTGCACTGGCCCCAAGGGCCAGGGTGAATACTCGGGTTCCTGGAATTTTGGCTTTGAAGTGGCGGGCGTCTACACCTGGCCCAGTGGGAATACCTTTGAGGGATACTGGAGCCAGGGCAAACGACATGGGCTTGGCATAGAGACCAAGGGGCGCTGGCTCTACAAGGGGGAGTGGACGCATGGCTTCAAGGGGCGCTACGGAATCCGGCAGAGCTCAAGCAGCGGTGCCAAGTACGAGGGCACTTGGAACAATGGCCTACAGGACGGCTATGGCACCGAGACCTACGCAGATGGAGGTGAGCCTAGTTGAGCTGGTGAAGCTTGAGTGGGGTCCGGAAGAGACGATGCGAAAGGATGGGGTAGTTGGCAAAGAAATCGATGGCCTAGGTGATATTTGCTGTGTGGCTTTGGGTAAGCTACTCTACCTCTCTGTATTTTTGTTGCTGTTTTTGTTTTTTCAAGACAGTGTTTCTCAACATAGCTCTGGCTGCCCTGGAACTCACTTTGTAGATCAGGTTGGCCTCGAAGTCACAGAGAGCTGCCTGCCTCTGCCTCCTGAGTGCTAGGATTAAAACCCTGTGCCACTACAATTGGCTGTATCTATATTCATATTGGTAAATATGGGACACTAAAAGGGGTTATTGAGAAGATTGGCAGAAATGATTAGTCCAAGGCTGTCAAATACACACTCATCAGACACTTGACACTTTCTAGGTATGTAAACAGATTTTAGCTTGTGTTTTAGTGGCTCTGGGGACTGGCCTCAACTTTGCTATGAAAATTATCTTCATAGGGTATGTCATAAGAGTGTATATTCATTCATTTCTCTGTCAGCCCATCCATCCATCATTCCATCCACCAACCCACATATCCAACCACACACCATTAATTCACCCATCCATCCACCCATCTATCATCTCCCATTTATCCACCATCCATCCACCCAACTATCCGCCAACTCATCCATCCACCAACACACACATCTAACCACCCACACTATCCATTCACCCATTCACCCATCAATTCAACCAGCAGCTATTCACCTGTCTATCTACCCATCCATCCATCTGTCCATCCCACTCACCAATTTACCCATCAACTCATCCATCCATCCATTCAACGAGCAGCTATTTACCTGCCCATCCATCCATCCATCCATCCATCCATCCATCCATCCATCCATCCACCCACCCACCCATCCATCCATCCACCCATCCATCCATCCATCCATCCATCCACCCACCCACCCACCTGTCCGTCCATCCATCCAACCATCCACCTGCCCACTCCATCCACCCATCCATCCATCCATCCATCCATCCATCCATCCATTCAGCCACACACCCACCCACCTGTCTGTCCGTCCATCTGTCCGTCCATCCATCCATCCAACCATCCACCCACTCCATCCATCCATCCATCCATCCATCCATCCATCCATCCACTCACCCCATCCATCCATCCATCCACTCACCCCATCCATCCACCCATCCACCCACCTATCCATCTGTCCATCCATCCATCTATCCACTCACTATATTCTTTCATCCAACACATATTTCTAGACAAACGCTCTACACCCCCAGCCTCATTCAATGCATGTTTCAGTGGGACTTCCTATTTGTCAGTTGTTACACAAATGATTAGATACAAAGAAGACCAGGACACGAACTCTTCCTTCAAAGATAGGCAGGCAGACACAAACATGTCAAAGAGTGGTGGTAGAAAATAGTGGCAAGGGGAAGACTTTTCGGGACACCATTCCTGAGCTAGATTTTGGTGGCAGATCTGTGATCTTGAAAGTAGGAGTTGGGGATTGTGCTGTAGAGAGGGAACTTACAGAGGCTCAGGGGGCATAATGGTTAAAAGAAATATAGAGGAGTTTTCCAAGGCAAAAGAGCACTGGGAAATGGCAGTGCAGATACGTTACTTCACCTGCAGGGTGTGACTTGGACATGTCGCTCACCTGAGCCTTAGTTACGATGGTGCACTCACGACATTGGTATTCAGGATGTGGGCAGTGAACAGCACCAGCTTCTACCCTCAGGCGAAGATGTAAGTTCAGGGCTCGGCAGACCCTCTGTAAGCAACTAAGCAACAGAGACTTTTTTTTTTTTTTACACACTCCCCAGGAAAACCTGAAGCATGTTAGGGGTTTCTGTGCTTTACTGGTACCATGTTGTAGTCTGGCTACTTGGAAGACTGAGGCAGGAGGGTCATTGTCTAACAGCCTGGCAACATAGTGAGACCCTGACAAGAAAGGAAGGGGGGGAGAGAGAGAGGGAGACAGCAAGGAAGAGAAGGAATCAGGGATGAGCGAATTATAGAGATCACGCGGCCTGTTTTGCATATAATGTGAAATGAGACTGTTTTACATCAATAATCATGTGAAGAATATCTAAAGAAAAATATTTCATAACACACGAATAGTAGATGAAAGCCTCCATAAGGCACTTTCATCTTTGCCTACTATTGGCCCATAAAACAGTTACCTGTTAACTCTCAGAAAACAATTATTGACTCCTGAAATCTTTTTTGTTGAGACAGAATTTTGCTTTGTAGCTCAGTCTGGCTTTGAACTTGTAATCCTCCTGCCTTAGCCCCCAGAGTGCTGGGATTATAGATATGCACCCCCATGCCCTGCGGCTCCTCTGGTTGGGGTACTCCCATGACACTTTCCTGCTGTGTGGTATGACTCGAAGCTGTGGCGCTTTAGAAAACAATTATACTTGGCATGAGAAACCACTTGAGAGTATTGTAGTTACAATTTATTCCTCTTCTTTGAGACAGATATGGGAAAAGGGCCTTCTGAGTGTGGAGCAAGGAAGGAGGGCCAAGCAGTAGTGGAGCCCCGGGTGAGTTTGCGCAAGCTGAGACACGTTGAGAACACCTTGAGGGGCAGGGTAGGCCCATGCCTGGGTGAGGAGCAGCCTTCAACTCTGTCCCTCCAGCTTTAAAGAACAGTTCTGTAGAGCTGGATGGAATTGAATTAAACTGAGGACAAATTCTGATGACTTTGAGTCATTCACCAAGCTTCCAACTCAGTGCAGTTCAACTCAGCAGACATTGCTGTTGGGCATGGTACTAGGCGTCAGATGAATGGCAGAGCAAGTGTCAGTTTACCCAGCCATGAAATGGACACAGTCCTTGTGTGCGTGTGTCTAGAGTGTTTGTCATCTGTGCACAAAGGTGCATGGCAGGTATGTGCCCAAATACCCCTTCCTATGGCTCTTCTCTCTTTCCAGCGGCTTGGAGATCTGGATGTGGTTCACAGGGACACACATTGCTGGGGTGAGGTGAGCACAGGATATGGTGGGCTGACCTGCCAACATGTCTACAGGAGGAAGCCTATTCATTCCTGCAGTCCACGGCACCAGCCACCTGCCATGTATCACACCTAGTGCTAGGGATGGGGACAGGGAGCAGACAAGATCCTCCAGAAGGCCCTGCTTAGTGGAGACAGGAGCGAACCAGGAAAACGCCACACACACACACACACACACACACACACACACACACACACCACACACACACACACACACACACACACTTACTTTCTCAGGTTTACCAATAGAGGAGGAAGAGGGCTGTTGATGAAGTTGCCTCAGCTGCAGGTGGGGAGGACTAGCAAGGAGAGCTTTTCAAGCAGAGTGGAGATGCTAAGGCTGAAATGGGACCAGACTCAGCATGGCTGAAGAACAGGGAGGCTGAGGCAGTCAAGCAAGTTGGAATGGCGGACATAGGCTAGGTGACCCGGGTTTGTGGGTCCTGGGTTTGAACCGAGGTGTGTCCTGGAGTTCTTGAGGCTGGATGGTCCGAAGGCCAGCCGCTCTGCTTTGTCCAGCCATCTCCTTCCCAGGGAGATGGCCCCACATCCAGGCACCCGGGAAACCTTTTGGGTTCTCTCTCCCAAGCCACATGCAAGGCGTAACCCTCCAAATTTAGATGTGGCTGCTGCTTCGGAAAATGTCTTTAATCAACCTGTCATCAGTCCCCTGAGGGTTTGCTAAGGACTTGCCCCTTGCCCTCTCTTGGGTGGCACCAAGAGGAATGTGGACAAATAAGATGAGGAGCAGGTGGGGGCAAGACAAATGCCAGGTGTGACCCTGCCCCAGTGGATTATTTCCGGGCCTTAGTTTTCTCGTCCAGAAATGAGCCACTCCTAATCTCTCATATGATTTAAAACTATTATCATTACATTTACTTGGGGGGGGGGTAGTTAGGCATATGTGACCACCACAGCGTGTGTGGAGGTCAGAGGACAACTTGTGTGCGTTGGTTTTCTCTCTCCGTGGTGAAGGACCTGGAGACTGAATTCACATTCAGAGGCCTTTACCCGCTGAGCCAGCGAGGCTGCCCCCTCCTCTGTGTCCCGTGCGAAAAATGACAGAATCCGGTACATGTTAGCTGCTGTCGTTACTCCTAAGATTGTCAATTCATCCAATAAGCATATATTGTATTTTGCAAAGCAAGCACTACACATTACTGGGAAGTGTAGAAAGGACAGAGTGGTCGAGCCAGGAATGTGACAGGAGCCGCTCGTCACAGGAGTCAGTGCTAGGCAGGGCCAGGCGAGGGACTAGAGCCCGAGGCTGAGACTTGAGCACTCAGAAGGACTTTCCGGAGCAAGTGGTGAGCTAAGCCCCGTCGCAGGTTCCTGAGCGGCCTGGACCACTCTTGGTTGAAAGGACAGAGGCCACAAATACCAGGAGGCCCGAAGTCGCTCTTCAGTCTCCACAAAGAATTGAAGCTTACATCTTGTCCGGGATATGGAGAAGCTGCCTTGCTGTGCAGTTAGTGGTGACTAAACCAATGCAGACATGAGCTTTCCAGACTGAGGGTGGCAGTGTGTTGGTTTGTTGGTAGACAGATTGATTTAGTGGGTCAGGACCTCTACTTTTCGTGTTGAAAAAATGGTAGGTATAGAACAGAAACGATCGGAATCTTTCCTGGAGAACAAGAAGAAGCATCATTTCCTGGGAAAAAAAAAGTTTAGTTAAGGCTATATATGTATACACGCATGTGCATAAGTATAATGTATAGACACATAAATGTATCCCGTGTGCCTTTAAAACATCTGTGTTTGTGTCATGTGCTGAGAGTGTTTGTTACTGAGGGCCATGGTTTCAAAGGTAGAACGTCACTGGTCTAAAGCAAGTTGCCCAGCACCTTCTTTGAAGGCCCTGACATTCCCACCTCCACCCAGCCGCCCTCTCTCCCCAGCCTTGCTTTGATGGAAGGTTAAGTTCTTCAGCTCTGGCATGGGAAGGGCTGGGGGTGGGGAAGGTCCCCGGACTGGAGCCTCTTGGTGCCCTCCCCCTGCTATAGCCCTCATTCCTTCCCTGGCCATATAAAGCAAAGCTAAAAATAGCTGCTGATTTAAAGCCCATGCACATACCCTGGTCCTGGAGAAGTAACTCACTGCCTGACTGCCAGGCTGCTCCCACCAGGAGACCCACAGACTCTATGAAGGATCCTTTGGGACCCTGGATCTCCCTTTTCTTTTCCTCCTCTTACTCCTTCTTCGCTTCCTCTTCTTTCTCTTCCTCCTCTTCCTTCTCTTCCTCCTCCTCCCCCTTCTCTTTTTCCTCCTTCTCCTCTTCTTCCTCCTCCTCCTCTTCCTTCTTCTCTTCCTCCTCTTCTCCTCCCCCTTCTCTTTCTCCTACCTCTCCTCCTCTTCTTCCTCCTCTTCCCCCTTCTCTCCTTTCTCCATCCCTTCCCTGTCTCTGCTTTGGAGACAGAGTCTCACTTTGAAGTCCTCAGCCTCCCAAGTGCTGATTGCCGACGAAAGCCACCCACTGGGCTGGGAGCCTTGCTTTCTGAAACTCTTGACCCCCGGGGCCACTGCCTGGCCTCAGTGGTCCATAAACACCCTGCACAGGGAGTGTGTGCACACTCAAGTGGACAACCTGTTCTTTCCCTGAGAGAGGTTTTCTCAGATAACCATCAGATTCGGAAAGTAATCTCATGCACAAATAAACTCAGGGATCAAAGTGTGTAGCAGAGCCAGGAACATGTCTATAACGCCAGACTCAGGAGGAAGAGGCAGGAGGATCAGGATTTCAAGGTTATCCTTGGCTATATAGCTAATTATAGGCCAGCCTGGGCTACAGGAGGCCCTATCTCAAATAAGCAAACAAAGTATACAGTGGAAAGACGTGGCCCAAGGTTCATTGTTTTCCATAAAACCGACAGTAATATTAGTGGGCAATTTTTCAGTGCTTGCCATGTGCCAGATACTGTCCTGGGCACTAGACATGGCTGTGTTACTTTATGGGAAGTATTGTTATTATTGCATTTTGCAGACAAGACCTCTGGTTAATGAGAAGTAGAGATGGGGCTTGATCATAGCAAGTAAGAATGAGACATTCTGGCCAGTGTGATGAAGTGGGTAAAGGTGCTTTCTTCCAAATCTACTGGCCTGGCTTTGGTCCTCTGAGCTCACATGGTGGGAGGAGAGAACTGACTCCTGCAAGCTGTTCTCTGTCCTCCGTGTGCATGCTGTGGTGTGCACATAAAATAAATAAATAAAACACAATTTATTTTAAAGAATGAAGTGTCATTAAAAACATTTTGTTTGTTTGTTCATTTGTTTGTTTGTTTGAGTAAGGGTTTCTCTGTGTTGCATTGGCTGTCCTGGAACTTGTTCCATAGACCAGGCTGGCCTCAAACTCACAGAGATCCTCCTGACTCTGCCTTCCGAGTGCTGGGATTAAAGGCATGCGCCGCCACTGCTTGACATTAAAAAGCATTTTAATAGACGATAGACAACGACACAAAAATAGGCAGGACCAGTGACACTGACTCATGGGCCCCGAGCAAACTCCGTATCTCGGTGACTACAGTAGCTAATAGAAGAAGCTTAAGGGAGAAACCCTTTACTCTGGTACACAGTTTCAGAGGAGTTCAGTCCATTATGGCAGGGGAGGCGTGACCAAGTTCACACTGGTGGGAACATGTGGCTGAAAGCCTGATCTCCACACCACAGACCAGAAGCAGAGGGAAAGAGCTTCAGCACTCTCTGGCTTTCTCCTTTCTTCTTTTTTCCCCCAAAGCTCCCAGCCTACCGGAAGCTGCCATCTATATTCAGGGTGGACATCCCCATTCAGTTATCCCTCTGGAAATGCTCTGACAGACACACACCCAGAGATGAGCCTCAGTCTCGTGGGGGATTCTAAACCTAGTCAAAACGTCAGTGAGGCTTACCCATCCTCAGCTCCTTCAAAATCTTTGGTCTATGCATGTGTGTACATGGATAGTGTGTGTAGTGTTTGTGTGTGCATGTGTATGTGCACTTATGGAGGCTATAGACGATAGTGAATGTCTTCCTCTGTCACTGTCCATCTTGCTTTTTTTGAGACAGTCTGTATCTGAACTCAGAGCTCCCGCTTCTGCAAGACCAGCTAGGGTTGCAGGCGTGTGCTTCCATGCCTGGCTTTTTGGGGCCGGAGATCCCGATTCAGAATCTTGTGCTTACACAGCAAGTATCTTAGCAATTTAAGCACCTTCCTACCCTCTTCAGAATCATGTACAGATTTCCCAATGCTTGCAGCAGAACTTTAAGTTAGGTTCCCTATGTACTTGCAAGGTCAAATGCTTGTGACGTTCACCGTGACCATAGAATGACTGCAGGCTCCCCATATCACTGTGTAGCAAGCTCTATGCTAAGAGCCTTACCTGCATCAGTTAGGGATTTAGGCATCTTGTTAGCCGGTGCCTTTGGAACTGCTAGGATTACAGCGTCACAGTCAGATTCGTGTTTGCACTGCAGTTCTCTACCTGTGCACATCGACAAAAATGGAGAAGGGAAACCCACACTCTCTATCATTCCCCTTTCTCTGCGGCATGTGGCGGCTTTCTTATTTTACCTTGTTGGGGCATTTGGCGATGCTCTGGCTTATGTAAAGTTCTCAGATGGTTTGTCATGTGCTCTTATTGTTATTATTATTACCACACTCTGAAAAGATAAGGCTGCCACATATGTCTTTGCCAACTGAATCCTGAGCCCAAGCTGCTGCACTCAGGACCCAGTTTGCTCTTGTTTATTTAACTTCTTTTCTTGCTCGAAGTTAGTGACTTGAACTCATTTAGTTCAATGGATTCTGAACATGCAGGCTCAATAGATCTGCTGGAGCAGAGGACTGAGCAGGACAAGATGTCACACTTTCTGAGCCTGAAGCATGCGCTCTCACGAGTTAAGCTTCCTTGTTTATCCATTTCTGCCCCAAAGGAATATTTCTGCCTTGTCATTTGTCTTTATTCCTGACAATGCTAACCTGCTTTTGCTATGGTAGCTTTTTAACAAGGCTTTTTAAAAACTCTTTCTTTTAAGGTAGAGTCTCACCATGTCGCCCCAGCTGTCTGGGAAGTCTACATGTAGCCCGAGCTATTAGCGTCCCAAATGCCGGGGTCACAGGTGTGTGCCGCTGTACATAGCTTATGGTGAGCCTCTAAATTACAGGAAATCTTCCAACCTTCCTAGCCAATATTCTGCTGTTGCAGGTCATTCATTCATTCATTAAAAAATCAGCCTTTCTTTCTTTTTTTTTTTTTTTAAATTTATTTATTATACATATACTTACCAGAAGAGGGTGCCAGATCTCCTTACAGATGGTTGTGAGCCACCATGTGGTTGCTGGGAATTGAGCTCAGGACCTACCTCTAGAAGAGAAGACAGTGCTCTTAACCTCTGAGCCATCTCTCCAGTCCCAGACTTTGTTTCTTAAAACCAAAGGCAGCTGGGTTTCGATTGGCAATGTATTAGATTTACTGGTCAGCTGGAGTCAACAGACGTTCTGGTAACATTGAGTTTCTAATCCACGGACATGGTATATATCCCCATATTTCAGTTTCACCCAGAAGTACTTTGAACCCTTCAGCGCCCACAGTTTGGGAAAATGTTATGCCTATACATTCATCTTTTAAAGGCGTCATTGAGTTTTTTTTTAATTTACTGAGGGGGGGGGGCACACACACATGCCACCATGTACGTGTGAGGTACAACTCAGAGTCAGTTCCCTCCTCCACCATGTGGGTCTCAAGGACTGAATGTAGCTTGTCAGTCTTGAATGGAAGTTCCCTAAGCTGCTGAGTTCTCTTGCTGGCCCTGTATTTCTTCTCTTTCGTTTTTTTTTTTTGGGGGGGGGGATCACTGTAAATGGCACCTTAAATTTTAGTTTTTCCAATCATTCAGTGCTAGTTTATGGAAATATAATTATTTTCTTTTTTCTTTTTAAAAAGATTTTATTTTGTTAATTATGTATAGGCACACACCTATACCACAATGCCAGTATGTGGGCATGGGCAAGAGCACAGGATCCTGAAGATGCCAGAGGCACTGGAGGCTTTAAAACTGGAGTTACAGACGGTTGTGAGCTGCCAGACATGGGTGTTGGGGACTGAACTCTGGGCCTCTGGAAAAACAACCTGTGCTCTTAGCTGCTGAGCTAGTTCTCCAGCCCCGAGGTAATTACGTCATGTTGACCTCGAGTCCTCTTACCTTGTTCAACAAATCTCTCTTTTTGCTTTTCAGATTTACAAGCAGGGCCTTTAATTTGGAGATCTCTCGATTGCTATTGAAAACAAAGTGCAGCGCTCTAAGAGACTCTGGCGGAGACACGTGGTGCTTAGGCTGTCGGGAGCAGGGTGCTTAGTGAATCTAGATGACTGTTTGGACTCCAGCTAGGCCACTTGCTAACAGTGTGGAAATGAAGCAACCTCTCCCAGCTCCTGCTCCTCTTTTCCCACCGCGAGTGTTAGCCTTTCTCTGAACACACGGCTGAGCCAATGAAATGAGATGATAAATGTTGGACCCCTTAGCGTAACGCCCGGCTCACCGGAAATTGCCGGAACTTAGCCTTTCCTTCTTGCGGCTCCCACCATAACCCCCCCCCCCCCCCAGAGTTAATTACTTCGCTTAGCTTCAATCGTAGCTCTTCTTGCCATTGGGACAATGTTTTTGAACACAAGAACCAGCCTCTGACGTTGGAAGACTTAAGAAGCTCCGATGGTGACTGGCTCAGGGTGACTGCCCTGTGACCTGCCAGTGTAGACGGGGCCCTGACCAGGTGTGACTCCACTTCAAACATAGAATCAGCATAATTTAACCTCGTCTCAAGAGTCTCATGTCACAGCTCACAGCCAGGGATCAGTGTGACAGTGGCCTAAGTCGCTGTCTGAGCAGCTTAGTATGAACTGGGTGTGATCTGGGTCCTCCGGGCAGGGAGAGCCCCCTCTAAGAGATGAGAAAGCGGACACAATCTTTCCTCTCTCAGTGCCTTGCTTCCGTGACTCATGTATCCGACTGGCCCGGCCTCAGCAGATGTGCCCTGTCCAAGGCAGGCCTCGGGGATTCGCTCGGCTTGCTGACTTCCAGGGGTTGCTAATTCTGTGCCCCCAGCAGCTGTTCCCCAGACCAGCTCTGCTCTGCCGCACCCTTGTAAGGAATGTCCAGTCTCATTTTCTGAGGACTCCTGCTGAGTGTGGGGTGAGGGGGGGGGGCAGGGTGCTTCCTACCATCGGCCAGAGGGCTGTGTTTGTTCCTTCCTTACCCCTCCCCCCCCCCAGCCAGGGTCATAGGGTAGGAAGGCAGTGAGGACTGTTCTCCCTCCCGTCTGTGTAACTTCTACTTCCTACATAAGGGACATTTGCTGAGGGCTGAGAGCCCAGGTGTGGGTGGGGGAGCAATTCGCAAAGCCATCCAGGGCATTAGCGCCTCCTAGGCTCTCCCTGTCAGCAGTGATGAGCGTCTAGGGCCTGAGGGAGCCTGACCCCATGCTAACTGACCACTGCGGGAGACACATGAGTGGAAGGAGGGACAGGTCTGAGGGGCATGCCGCCACAGGACATGCTGTTTGGAAGGTGCAGCATTCCTGCTGTTGGTTTGCAGTTAAGGTGGAATCCTTCCCGACCCTTCTTCACCTACCAGCTACGTGTAACTTCCCTCAGCGGCCGGGCGGATGAACAGTGCAGCTCCTTGACGGGACATTTATAGAAGGACATGGTGTCCCTGTAATGTTCCTGTCAGGAAAGCAATGACGAAGGGGCATTTTGTGCAGGGTCATGTAGGCCATTGTAAGAATTCGGCTTTTGCTCTTAGAAAAATGCAGACAATGAAATCGATGGGCTGGTGAGATCAGTGGCTGGGTTCCACTGTCAGCATCTTAAGAATAAGAAAACAGACTTTTTTTCCTTATTCTGTTTTCCATATTTATTTTGTGGGTGTGCATGCACCGTGGTGCATGTGTGGAGGTCTGAGGACAGATCGTCGGGGTCACTTCTCTCCTGCCGTGTGGGGCCCAGCGACTGGACTCAGGACATCAGTCTTGGCAGAAAGCAGCTTTACCCCGAGCTGTCTGCGGCCTTCCAAAGCTGAAGAGTGACAGGATTTGATTTGGTTTCGTGGGATGTCTTTAGGTGAAGGCCACCTGGGGTCAGCGGTCGGAATTAATGGTACAGGTGAGAAGGACAGAGGCTTGGACCACACGGCCGAGGTGGTAACATGTGGCACTGTTGGGGGGGTGGGACAGGCAGGGTTTTTGAGGATACAGCGTCTAGGAGGAACAAGAGAGGCAGAGATGATGTTCCAGGGTTTGTGTGAACCACAGAGAAACAGCCATGAGTGGGGTGAGGGTCAGGGGCCGAGGGTCTGGCACATGGGCGAGAGATGCCTGTCAGACATTCTCAGAGGTTGTCTCTGAACCCAGAGCCTCTCCTGTGGGCCCCCTCCTCCATGCAACCCAGCCTTCTCTAGTCTACAGTCCTCAGTGTTGCCGGCAACCCTCACTGTGTCGAGCTGACCCAGGCCTGGCCCAGGGGCTTCCACCCAGACCACGGGCCCTGAGCTGTCAGCACCCAGCCGGTGTTGCCCAGTTAATCCTCGGCTTCTTGTGTGAGCTGTGGGGTGTCATCTGGGGCAGCAGCACTGCTTGTGGGGGTGGCAGAGCTCTGAAGGCTAAGGAGACTTGGCATCTGTGACTGCAACCTGACGCTGCTGCTGGGAGCTGTCACAAAAGCTGCCAGCTCTTCTACTCCGGGCTGTCTGTTGGTGATCCCAGGAAACCAGAGACTGTGGGGCTTTGATGGATGTGGCATTTGGAAACCAAGGAAGGGACTGTGGTGCCAGCCTTGCAGGTGAGGCAGAGAGCAAGGCCTCAGGATTGTTCTGGGGAAAACACCCACACTGACCAGATGTTCAGCTCAGCAAGGGACTATCGAATGAAATGCAAGAGCCGTGGACACAGAATACAGAGGTCAACATCCACCATGTACACTCACATGGGAAGGAAACAAAGGCATGATGCTAAAAGTGCCAAAGCCATTGACGAGCATTCACTGCGCGCCTACCCTGCTCTGTCCATTCTTAGGGACACGAGCTGTGCCTGAGTGGTGAACTGTGAACCCTTTGCTCCTCCTCTCGTGGGCAAGCAAATGGTCAGGAAAGACCTGTGTTGCTAACAGCCATCTCTCTTGGGGAGCAGCAGATTCTGTCCATATTGCTCATTTGTTTGGGTATTTTGCAATGAGTGTATGGGCTCCCTCTGTAACACACAGAAGGTGTGTCTGTGTAGACATGGTAAGATATAGGAGGGAGGCCGCTTATTGGTTCCCAGGCACCCGCCTAGCTTAGACCCAAAATAGTCACACAGAAACTGTATTAATTAAATCACTGCTTGGCCCATTAGCTCTAGCTTCTTACTGGCTAACTTTTATATTAATTTGACCAATTTCTATTAATCTGTGTATCGCTACGTGGCTGCGGCTTACCAGGTAAAGTTCCCAATGTCTATCTCCGGCAGCTCCATGGCTTCTCCCTGACTCCACCCTTCTTTCTCCCAGCATTCCGTCCAGTCCACCACCCCCCCCCCCGCCCCAGCTCTGTTCCCCTATAGGCCGAAAGCTGTTTCTTTATTCATTAATGGCAATCACAGCATACAGAGGAAAATCCCATATCAGAAAGGCATCTCCAAGGTGCAAAAAGATGTCGGGGAATTTATTAGTTACTTTTCTCTCACTGTGGCAAAACACCTGATAGAAGCAACTTAAGGTTTTGGGTGGGTGGGGGGACCTCACAGTTTGAGAGGGAATAGTCCATCGTGGTGGAGATGGCACGGCGGCTGGAGTGACTTGGCTGCTGGCAGTGGGAATTTGCCAGGTGCAAGTGGCTTGTTCACATCTTGGCAAATCAAGTAGTAGGGGATAGGAAGGAAGCAGGGGTTGCAGAAGCCATGCCTATCTCAAGCAACCGACATCCACTGGCTGAGTCCCCACACCTAAGACAGCGCTGCCAGCTGGGGGCTGGAAGGCTTGGGACAGGGGCATGTGGTCAAGAGGGACACTGAGACAAACTGATAGGGGGAAAGGAAGGAGCTTATTAGAAAAGATATTAATGCTACAGACAGACAGGCAACAGCCTGGCAGGGACCTCTGGGCATCAGAGACAGAGAGCTCGGAAGGGAGGAAGTCCAGGCACACATGGCAGAAATGGGAGTCTCTCATCCCTTTGTGAGGATGGGGGGGGGCGGTATCACAACAAGCCCAACACCCAGACTCTCTGACTTCCAGGCAGGAGGCAGGGAAGGGGATGAGGAACGGCTTGTGTGGCCACCAACACCCTCTTTGATGTGAGTAGCTCACTTCTCTGGTGAGAGCCACTGATATCAGTAAGTCTGTTCCCTAGGGACCAACAGACACTGTCTCGGCAAGGTGCACGTCTGTATCCTCAAGAGGCAAGGGAAGGGTTACTTCAGGCGCTGTGGCTGAACCACACCCGGATTCTAACACTGCATCGGTACAGGGACCAGGTGTTCAAACCTGTGGATCTGCAGATGCCTCTGAGACTTAAACCTAACACATTTCCCAGAATCTAGACTCAGGGTCCCAAACGTCCCCTCCTTGTTTCCTCCTGCCCTGTGTCACCCAGCTTTCTAAAGCCAACAGGACGGGAGAGAGCTAAGCAGGAGATGTTTTTCTAGTCTCAGCTGAGCTACTGCCTGACTGGTGTGGCCTTGGGCACGTTGCTCATTGTTAGATCTTTTCTGAGATTACCCCTCTGCAAAGAGAACTTACATGCTTGTTTGTTTTTGAGACAGGGTTTCTCTGTGTAGCCCTGGCTGTCCTGGAACTCATTCTGTAGACCATGCTGGCCTCTAACGTGGAGATCTCCTGCCTCTGCCTCCCGAGTGCTGGGATTAAAGGTGTGCACCACCATGGCCAGTGGCCACACTTATCCTTAAAGGCAGATTGATTCCATACAACACTAATTTACCGGTGACATACGGATGTGGCAAAGGACACAGTGAGGCTCTGTTATATTAGCATAATGACTGATGAACAATGCCAGCGGTGGACATGGGATGGGGCAGAGGTGGCCAGGTAGATTGCGTCCTTAGTCAAGATGACTGGCTCTCCAAGTTTTGCTCCAGTCAGGAATTTTTTTTTTTTGTTTTTTTGAGACAGGATTTCTCTGTGGTTTTGGAGCCTGTCCTGGAACTAGCTCTTGTAGACCGGGCTGATCTCGAACTCACAGAGATCCGCCTGCCTCTGCCTCCCAAGTGCTGGGATTAAAGGCGTGCGCCACCACCGCCCGGCTAGTCAGGACTTTTAGAGACGCTTATGTCCACCAGGTTGTCTGTAGCTATGTGGGTGGCAATGTTTGTAGAAACCATGCACCCAAGATCACATATTAAATATGGGCACTGAGCCAGCTTTTACTGGCTTGGGAGAGCCCCTGGGCATGGTTTTATGAAATTTTCAAAGTAACTGTTCAACCCTGGGTAGCTTGAGCACCCATGGAGGGAGTATTTACACCTTAGCAACTGACAAACGGTGCAAATCAAAGTGTGTTTGTTTTTCCTAAAGAGTTGGCTCACAAGCATATCAAACTCAGTGCCCTTGTCACCCAGAGTTAGGGTCACCAACCCTCTTGGCTTGCTTGGAACTGTCTTGGTGTTAGCAGGGCGTGTCACCTCTGAGGGATCCTTCTGTCTCAGTCATTTTCTCTCTCAGTTACTGTCCTCGTGGCTATGAGAAAACACCCGGGAGATAACCTGAGGATGGAAGGTTTGCTTTGGCTCATGGTCTCAGAGGGTTCCACGATCATAGTGGACAAGGCATGGTGGAGTTCAGAGTGACAGAGACTCCTAACTTCTCAGTGGGTCGTGAAGCAGAGAGTAGGAACTAGGGAGCCTGGTATAAGCTCCAAGCCCTGAACCTAGTGACGTACAGCTGCCAGCTGGGCTTTACCCACATCCTAATGGCTCCCTGCTCCCCAACAGCACCACACTGGGGACCAAATGCCCCAAACACAAGCCTTCAGGGGGACACTATAGATTCAAATTGTGTATTTTCTGTGGAGTAAGGGCAGTTCACATTTGTTGAGAGGTGGAATCAGACTCTCAGGAGCTCTGAGAAGGTCTATTACCATTTTAATAAGAGACTCAGAATTTCGTCTAAGGCCACTTGCCCTTCAATCCGCTTGGCAATGTCTGCTGTGTGTTTTCTGTATGTAGTCACTGTGCTGTGTGCTGGGCATGTATGTGGACATGCAGATGTGGCCTTGCCTGTAAGAACATGGGTTCTAAGAAGATCTGAGTTCAACGGTGGCTGTGTTCAAGAGTGAAAAGCAACCTAAAGGGAAAGTAGAAGGACATGGGGGTCTAGTGACTGGAGAAAGGTCCCCAGAAAATGTAACGTGTGTAGGCATCAGAAGGAAGAAGAGGAGCTAACCAGACTAGGGACCCGTGCTGTGTCTGGCAGAGAGGACAGCGAGAACTGAGACCCAGTGGTGGGAATGGGGCACAAGCTTTCCTATGTGAAACCGCGGGGAGGCAGAAAACCCGAGCTGGCCTCCATCTCTTCCTGGGTTCTCTCTGTCCTTCCTGGCTCTGGCTCATCTTTACAGTTAATCCTTTCTGGGCCAGCATTTCTGAGCAAAGACTCTGACCTGCCAAAAAGTTGGCCTTTGCGGGATAGGGGTAGCTCAGTGCTAGAGCATGTGACTAGCAACACACGACCTGGGTTCTATCCCCAGCACAGGGGGCGGAAAGAGCTAGCGTTCAAGGGACACATCCTGCCCACCAGCCCCTACAGAGTTCTCCCTGGGTGCCATCCCTGCCAGGGGCCTCCTACATGCCTCCTCTAACCTTCAGTCAACTACCTTCCCCACTCTACAGCTCTCTAGACTTTGAGTCTCACCTCTCCCCTGGACCACTGCTGTGTCTGCCATATAGTGTGTGTGTGTGTGTGTGTGTGTGTGTGTGTGTGTGTGTGTGTGACCAATTGAATCCCAGGCCGGGATGGTCCATCCCTGATACTGGAGTCCACACTCTCATGGACAGAGACAATGTCTATTTGGGTCACTGCTGGATCTCTGGCACCTGGAATAATGAATACATGGCCCTGTACAAGTACTCAGGGGAGTCAGTGAAGCAAGTCTCATCACTTCTATTCACAGAGGGACAGAAATGGGCTCTGCAGGCTTAAGTAACTAAGTTGGGTTTCAGAACCACTCAGGTCATGGCTAAGGCTGGAATCCATACTATTCCTAACTAAACGAGAAGAGCAACTGCAGGAGAGGGACATGAGCAGGCTCAGTCTGCCTGGGAGACGTGCACCACGGTTATGGCTGTGACCATATTTCCCAGGTCGCCCATCATTCCCAGGATTCGTACTGCTGAATCTAGAGTGAACATAGCTGCTTACAGTGCCTCTTTCTTCCTGGTTTGAGAAAAAAGTGGGATGTGGGTCCTGTTCCTAAGACAACCTAACAGCATGGTCAGGAAAACAGAGTTGTATATCAGCTGCTTGCCAGTGGGCTCTTTGGACCTGGGAACTGTGCAAGATGCTGGGTCCATAGTGGGAATGAGCTCGACGCTGCTCCTTTCTGCCTAGAAGCTGGAGCCCTACAGGGGAGGAAAGGCTTACAGGGAACCAATCACCACGTTTATTTCCCAGCACTCGGGGAGAGAGCCTTGAGAAGGCGATGAGGGTGTCTTGGGTGACATTTGAGGAAGGGGTTCCAGAATTCTCCCTGGATGATTTCACATGAAAAGTCAAGTTTGAAATGGCAAAGATGGATATGGGAGAGGGAGGAGAAGAGCAGGCCAAGAAAAAACAAATGACCTGGGGACAGAGCAGCTCATGGCTGTAACTTCAGCAATTTGGAGGCTGAGGCAGGAGAATTGCCAGGAGTTTGAAGCTAGTCTGGGCTATATAGTGAGCTCTAAGATAGCTTATGGAATAGTGCAAGAGCCTGTCTGAAAAGACAAAAGAAAGCACTGGTTGCTTTTCCAGAGGACCAGTGTTTGATTCTTAGTCCCTATGCGGTGGCTCACAGTCCTCTGTAACTCCAGTCCCAGGGGGTCGGGGTGTGGTTGATGCCCTCTTCTGGCCTCTGTGGGCACAGCATGCACATGGCGCACAGCATACATGCAGGCAATAAAACTCATATGCACAAAATATAAATACCCACCCCCAACATTGCTGGGCATGGTGGCACATGCCTTTAACCTCAGCATTTGGGAGGTGCCACCCTGGTCTGTATAGTAAGACCTTATAGCAAACACTGACAGCAACAACAAAACCAAAAGAAAAATAAAAACAAGTCCACGCTAAGGTGTGAGGTAGGGAGAAAAGTGGCTAGAGAAAAGGCAAACTGAGGTGGCTGTGCCGGGCTGCGTGGCTGCTGGGGACCTCGGTGGGCCCGCTAGAACAATGGGATGCCCTGCAAGGATCGGCCAGGCAGCCGAGGAAGCACTGGGGGGGGGGCGGCACTCTCAGCCACATAGCTGTCGGGAAGCTTCTGTCTGCAGGTGTGGGCCTCCTGTCCCCAGGGAGGACCGCCCTGTCTTAGACACACAGGGAGATGGCCCTTCCATAGCGTTATCCTCCTTCCCAGGGCCCTGTCACTATCAATCTCCCCTGGGTGTTGGTGGCTCTTACTACATGTCTGTAAGTTTCCTAATATAGCCATACTGTTTCATTCCCTACTGGTGGCCAAGAGTGGCTCTCTGCCGCAGTCTCAGGTTTTCTTGGGCTTAAAGGGACCCTGTCAGCCCGTCTCAGGCCAAATTTTAGTTGCAGGTAGGTTGCCGGATTCAATTTCACAAATCTCTCCAACCTGGAGATTAGATACCCTCTCTGCCCCTGTTTCCCAGCGTCTCTGCCCGGTTCACACCCATTTCCCTGCTGCCCGCTGAGCTCCCTCCTCTTCGGAGAAGCAGAAGGAATGTAGCTAGGTATGGAGCTTCGACTCCGGTGACATAGGAGCTACGTCATCTTCTGTGTCTTTCATCCTTGCTGAGCCTTCGCTTTTCTCCGGGCTTTTTTTCACAGTTAGAGCGAAAAGAGGATAAAAGTTGTAGAAGAGACACATTCCATCCCGTTGTGTAAAATATTTGTATTAAGTGTCTGGTTCTAGTCCTCATTCTTCCAGGCACTGAGGAATCTGCAATAAACAAAATAGATGGGACTCCTCGCCCTTATAGAGCTTCCTGCTAGGGAGGGCAACGCACCAAAGAGAAAGAAGACGGTCTGTTGTCTATATATGTTACGAGGAAGACAGAAGCAAACACAGGGACTGAAACCTCCTGTGGGAAGGCAGGACATCAGTCCATCACTCCATCGGGCAGGAGTGAGGGCTTGTAGACAGGAGCGAACCATGTGGGTACCCGAGGGAAGAACGTTCTGGTCAGAGGAAGGGCACACAGAGATGGTTCTGAGAAGGACCACCGCTGGTATGGATGAGGAACACCCCAGAAGCCCCTAAGCCTAGAGTGGAGGGTGGCGGTGAGAACAGAGATATGGAGGGGATGAACTTAGGGAGGGTCGAGTGGGTCCCTGGAGTGAAAAGGGCCAGAATGGGGCGCTGTGTTTGCATGTTTGGACAGAACCCCTCTGATGCGCTTGCCTGTTGCTGGCAGAGGATGGCAAGCAGCGGCTCTAAGTGAGGACGCCGAGAGGGGCCGGACTCTAAATCCACTCGCATATTTCCTGGTGGGGTTTTTCAAAAACAGTCCTGGGTGGTGTTGTACGTTTGCCTTCTGAATTTTCCTTGTTTTATTTATTTAAATGAAAACCATCAACGTTGGTAATGGTGTCTTTAGGAGGCGGGGCCTAGCAGGAGGTTTTTAGGTCACAGTGGCGTGTCCTGCCTTTCTTTCACATCTTGAAGGTTGCAGCAGGTTTGAAAGGTTCTGGTTGGGGGATGTTCTAGTCCCCAGTCTGGTGGCCCTTTTGCTTTTTAGGTCTATATTGTGATGTGCTCCTCTTGGGGGGGGGGGTGAGAAAGGAAGGACACGCCTCCATGACCTCTGACTAGGCCCCACTCCTTAAAGGCTCCTCCTCTGAATACAACCACGCTGGAGACCAAGCCTTCACCACACAGATATGTGAAGGACTCTTAGGATGCAGCAAAGGCTCTGAATCGCCACTTCAAGGTGGTGACATTGATGTCACAGTACCGCTGTGTGTGGCAGCTCAAGGGGTAGAGGCAGAAAACTGGTTTTCAGTGCTGCCATGGGAAAAACTAAGAAGGTGGTGTGTGTGTGGTGTGCGTGTGATGTGTGTGCGTGTGACATCTAGCAGACATCTGTCTCCAGGCTGACATCGGGAACCGGGGCCAGGAATATTATTGGAGGTCAGCAGGACACACACGGGGATGATAAGGCACTAGATGATGTCATCACCGTGGAACCAGTGTGGGGTGGAGCCTCTAAGAAATCTTCAGACTGAAAGAGAGGAGTTCCTGTCTCATCCCGCCTTACACTCCTCTCTAGTGCTGGGATTGAAGGCGTGCACCACCGCCACCCGGCCTCTATGGCTAACTAGTGTGGCTGCTGGGATTAAATGTGTGTGCACCATTGTCTGGCCTATATGGCTGACTAATGTGGCTGTTTTACTCTTTGATCTTCAGGCAAGCTTTATTTATTAAAATACTACACTCAGGTGGCCCTGCACACTCAGAACTCCATGTACATTCATAATGTCACTTCCATGGGACTATTGGCACTTGGCTTCCTGTCTGCACACTGTCACACCTGTGATCTCATGTAGTCAAAAGATGCATGCCTGCACACAAGACTCTTACACACACACACACACACACACACACACACACTTCTCAACGTTCACTCTGCTCTGTAAACTTGCTGTCTTATCTGTGCATGGCCATCAGAGGGACAGAGGGACATCACTAGTCACACCACCTTGGACAGAAGGACAGCTGTGCATTCTTTTTTTTGTATACCAGAGGGGTCTTGCCTCTTCACACCCCTTCCCCTCCTCCACCCCTGATTACCTGATCCCACTTTTCCTTGCAGTTCCGACCCGGACAGCACCCACAGACTTGAGTTAGCTCCACTGTGCTTTTCCCACAAGCCCTCAGACAGGCTGTGTGACACTGCCTTGCACCAACCCTCCACATCAACCACAGTGCTACATAGAGCTACCGTCCGTCCGTGTAGTTCAAAATCTGGGCACGCATCCAAGTAGAATTCTCAGCTTGACCTGCTCGGATCACACTCATTCACACACCTCCCGCTCGGTTGCATACCTGTGACCTTAGCATGTTCCCACAGGGGGAGTGTTCATACCATTCCACAAATTCCTTCTGGCAGGTTCGCTCCTGGACTGGCATCCTCCTTTTACGTCATCCAGTACCGTGACCTCGACTAATCAATCACACAGGCTCACATTTACTCTCTGACTCACATCTCCTACCAGTGTTCGTGTTCACACCTCCCCCTCTGGCTTCCCACTGGACCGTGCTCTGACATACTTGTAGACTCAGGTACACACGGGGCAAGCTCTCTGTCCCTCTGATGGCGCAGCCCTGTCATGGTGCCCTCCAGCCTTGCCCACATCTGGTCCTGCCTGTGGCCTCCTGAGGCCACTTTCCAGGCACACACAACAACATGCTTATCCTCCTATAGCCAAACTGTCCTCTGGACCCCACCCTGCTTTGACCAGGACCCAGGTCACATGCTAGGGTTCCTACCTGTATCTTACCGAGACTACCTTCCAGGTAGGCACAGCAGTGTGCATTCCTTGTCCCTTCAATGGTTTCTTATCTCTCTGGACCCTGCTCTGTCTTGTCCATGGGTCCATAAGGGAAGGGGGGGGGGTCACCCAGCCTCTTCTGCCCACTGACACGGCTCTCTTCGCCCTGCAGGGACCTACCAAGGCCAGTTCACCAACGGCATGCGGCATGGCTACGGCGTGCGCCAAAGTGTACCCTATGGGATGGCGGTGGTGGTGCGCTCCCCGCTCCGCACATCGCTGTCTTCTCTGCGCAGCGAGCACAGCAATGGCACGGTGGCTCCGGACTCGCCGGCCGCGGATGGGCCACTGCTGCCCTCGCCCCCGGTACCGCGCGGTGGCTTTGCGCTCAGCCTGCTAGCCACCGCTGAGGCTGCGCGTCCCCCGGGGCTGTTCACACGTGGCGCGCTACTGGGTCGGCTGAGACGCTCAGAGTCGCGCACGTCCCTGGGCAGCCAGCGCAGTCGCTTGAGCTTCCTTAAGAGCGAGCTGAGCTCAGGCGCCAGCGATGCCGCGTCCACCGGCAGCCTGGCTGAGGGCGCCGAGGGCCCCGACGACGCGGCCGCGCCCTTTGACGCAGACATCGACGCCACCACCACCGAGACCTACATGGGCGAATGGAAGAACGACAAGCGCTCAGGCTTTGGCGTGAGCGAGCGCTCCAGCGGCTTGCGCTACGAGGGCGAGTGGCTGGACAACCTGCGCCACGGCTATGGCCGCACCACGCTGCCCGACGGCCACCGCGAGGAGGGCAAGTACCGCCACAACGTGCTGGTCAAGGGCACCAAGCGCCGCGTGCTGCCGCTCAAGAGCAACAAGGTGCGCCAGAAGGTAGAGCATGGCGTTGAGGGCGCACAGCGTGCAGCTGCCATCGCTCGCCAGAAGGCCGAGATCGCGGCTTCTAGGTAAGAACCTGGTGGGACCCGCAGCCTAGGGGACCTGAGCCAAGTCTAGTCCTAAATTTCTCTACTGTGCGAGTCACCCGTGCATCTAGTTATCTTCAAATCGTGCCTCAGCCATCCACTCCAGCAGCTGCCACCCACCAATCCCGTAACTTATTCTCACACAACCCGTCTAATAGCCATGTTTCTCTTGTCAGCAGTCATCCACTCACCCATGCCACATGCAATCACCCACCTACACCACCATACACCCATCCATCCATCCATCCATCCATCCATCCATCCATCCATCCATCCACCAAACCCAGCAGTCACCCACCCAGACATCCCTCCAATCCCTTCACAGTTTCTCTAACACTCAGAGCCTTCATTCCATCCAACCAATTCCGGTCACGCAATCTCTTTAATATCTACCCGAGCAAGCATCCCTCTACACGCCCACGCTCACCTTCCCCCACACAGTGAATTCTCCATCCCTTTTCACTCCTCTGGCTGCCTAATCATCTACACAACCACTGATCCAACTACTCACACATCTGTTTGACTGCTTATCTATCCCCCATCCACCAATCATCTTTATTTACTTAACTACTTCGCCCATTGTAAAAAGCAGTAACGGGTCCACCGCCATCCAGTCATCCAGCCAGCTCCACATCTAACCATACTTCCATTCAACCATTGGCCACACATCCAGTCACTCAGCCCTGCCCACCTATCCAAGCCTGCCTGCTATGCTTGCCTTTTCCCCTGCTCACCCCCTCATCATCTACTTTCCATCCCCCCATGTCTTCTCGTTCTAAAACAGATGGAATTCTAACATGGTCTTTCAGTATGTATTAAATAACATTGACCCCCTCCCGTGCCTTTAGCCACCTTCCAGAGTTTCTTGTGCTATTTCAGATGAGCTAAATGAGGCTCAGAGCAGTAAGAAGCTTTGTCTAGCCACTCGCCCAGAAGGTTTGTGTTTCACCACGGGGTGTCACCGTTTCTTAGTTGTCCATCTTTGGTCAGTTGTGTTTTCTTCTCAAGGCTGAGGAGCTTCCTCTGTACAAACAGAGCTACTCTGAGGGTTGACGAAGCCAGTGCAGGCGAAGTGCTCCTGGTGAGTCCCCTGGAAGCAGACTCTCAGATGGAGATCCAAATGCAGGAAGATGTTTGTGGGAAGCACTCTTAGGATGAAAGAGAAGGGAAGAAGCCAGATGGGGCTGGAGGAGAGGTTGCATAGCAATGAGGTCTCCACAAAGAGTTCCATCGACCACATGGTTTGCTCTGCAGAGGGATGTCATCCCTACTGGGATGAGGGAGTTGGACCAACCCCTCTAGGTAGAATGTAGACTCTTCTCCAGAAAGAAGTGTGGCCTAGGGGCTGGGCAACTCCCTTCAGCTCCGGCTCAATCCCTGGAGAGGGCTGGTAGTCTGTGGTTCTCCAAGTGACAAGGGTGTGAGAAGGAAGGCCTTGAATCCTGAGGCGGAATCTGGAAGGTTCATTACAGTACCCATGGCAGTGCAAACACCCAGTTCAGGCACAGTGATGCCAGTAGTCCCTGACATTCAACAGATTTGTCTGACAGATGTGAAACTGAGCTCAAAGACTACAAAGTGCAATTCCTCACTTTCTGCGTCACGGTGACGCCACTGTTTGACAGAAACAGAGAAGATATGGTTTTGTTTCACCCGCCTTTGAGGGTTTCGGTCTGTTGTGGAAGGGCAGGCAGAGTAACTCAATTCATGGTGGCCAGAGTGTGGGGTAGAGGCATCAGCTGTTCCTCCATGGACCCTGAAGCAGAGAGTGAGACAGGAAGTGGGCTAAGAATGCCCTGCACCTAGTGACCTTTTTTACCACCTAGGCCTCACCTCCAATACTTTCCAAAATAGTACCACCAGCTGGAGAACAGCATTTAAAGAGTGTGGTGGTTGGAGAGGTGGCTCACAGTAGAGAGTGTTCACTGCTTGGCAGAGGACCTGGCTTTGGCTCTCAGCACTCACAACTGCCTTCAACTCTAGTTCCAGGGGATGTGATACCTTCTGACTCTGCAGGCTCATGTATGAATGTGGTGTCCATACATATTCAGGTGCCTGTACATGCACACAAAATAACAAACAAATATCTTTAGAACATGAGCCTGTGGGGACATTTCTGTTTCAAACCATAACAGTGCCCAATACCACAAAGAAAGGAAGCAGAAGTCTTAAGCCGGAGCCTTCTGATTCCAAAGCTTTAACTTGCACAGACTTAGACTTCAAATGGTTGTGAGTGTAGCAGTTAGTACTGCAAAACAGGAAAGAAACTAAGGGTGGTTTTCTTGAGACTTCTTGCTTAAAGCCTCTAAAGTTAGAATGTTTCTTCCATCTGAACTCGTGGGGAAGTGTAATTGCTGTACTGTTGCAAATCTCTAATCGGTCTTAATAATAAAAACTCGGAGTGAGATATTAGGGGGTGAAAGCTGAAAGATCCTCCCTCCCTCCCTCCCTCCCTCCCTCCCTCCCTCCCTCCCTCCCTTTCTTCCTTCCTTTCCTTCTTCTCTCTTCCTTTCTCCATTCATTCGTTTGTTCCTTCCTTCCTTTTTTAAAAAAATTATTTTTAACATAGTTTCTTTATTGCTTCTTTGGGAATTTCCCATCATGCACCCCAAATCCCAATCATTTCTCAGTCCCTCTAATGGTTGTGCCAGGTGGGAGACAGGGCTATCTGGATCCCCTGTGGACAGAATACAAACAGGTTCAGAAGACCTTGAGATGATGCCCTGTCCCTTGTACCAGCTGTGTGACCTTCCCCACTCTGACTGTGGGATCCTCATGCCTCATAGGGCAGAGAGGAGTTAGGAGGAAAGGAGCTACTGATTGGCACGGAGCAGCGAACAGTGGAAGGCATCGTCAGTTTTAAAGACAAAGCAGAGGATGCTGGGTAACGAGTGCCTTCCCTAAACTATCCCTGTGGAGCAGAGATACTCCTGTCTGCTCTCTTACTTCCCCTGCCCTTGTCCTTGCAAGCACCCTTGCATCTTAATGTGTGGCACTGTCACCGAGGAGGTCCCCAGGCCCTGCAGCTGGCCTGTGCTTCTGGAATGAGGAACTGGTACCTAGCCTCTCCTCTGTACAGCTACGCTGGCTGTGTACAGGAAGCTTTGGGGAGAGCTGGAAGCATAGAGAATAGGCAGCTGAGACCCTGAATGGGAGGGGCCCGGGCTACAATTCAAGCCCAGCAGAATTTCCAATTAAGGGAGTCTTTGGGTTAGGAGCAAACACAGGATTGCAGTATCTTCCTTGAAGGCTTCCCACTCCCTGGGGCTTTGGTGATACAGAGGGACAGGAAGCAGCCCCAGCAACCCATAGCCTCCTGGGGCTCAGGAGGGCTGGGCTTCAGTCCTCTGTAGCATCTAGCTCTGGACTCTGGACTTGGATATACCCATCAGCTCAGCATCCCTAACCAGGGCATCTCTCCCAGGCAAAGGAAGGAAACCTACATGTCTCGCCCCTATAGGAAAGGCAATGGACAGAAAAAGATTCTAGACCCTCCTTGCTCAGTGTGCTATACTCTTGTCATGGGCTGTGGGGCCCATGAGATGCCTTTAGTCTCAACTGACAAGTGGAAAATGTACACCAGATTTTAGAGACTTACTCAAAAAGAAGGCAAAGTAAGTTGTTAAAGTTTTAAAAAATATAAATTATTAAAGACTAGGAATATGGTCCAGTTGATAAAGTACTTGCTGTGCAAACACGAAGAGCTGAGTTTGATCTCCAGCACACACATATGCGTGCGCACACACACAGACATACATATACACACAGACACATGCACAAACACACACATACATATACATATACATATACAGACACACATACATATACATACACAGATACATACACAGACAGATACACAAACACACACACACTGACATATACCTACAGACACACACATACAGAGACACATAGACACACAATATACCACCCCACAGATATACGTAAAGCACACACACACACACACACACACACATATATATACACACACAGACACACATAAAACACACACAGACACACACACACATACTTCATATTAGCATGAATTTGTAATCCCAGCTCTGGGGAGGTGGAGAAAGACCGATCCCTGAGGCTCTTTGGCCAGCCACCCAGCTAATCAGTGAGCCCAAGGTCCCAGTAACAGGTCCTGTGTCAGAAGACATGGCGGGCAGCTCCCGAGGGACTAACCTGAGATAGACTCCTGGCATCCACATGCATGTGCACATGTGTAGATGGTGCGCACACTTGTGCATACATAATACTATGATTACATGTTGAAATGGTTGTATTTTAGATATCTTGTGTTAAGGGGAAATAGACTTTTGATATTAATTTTACCTGTTTCCTTTTACCTTTTAAAAGGTGGATCCTAGAAAAAAAACATAATTATGGATGTATGTATGTGGCTTTTTTACATCACATTTTTTAATTTATCATTTAAAATTTTATATACCAACCACAGTTTTACCCTCCCTCCTCTCCTCCTATTCTCCCCCACCTCCATCCTACTGCCTCCCTATCCACTCCTCCTCCATCTCTGTTCAGATGGGGTAAGACCTCCCATAGGAATCAACAAAGCATGACATCAAATTGAGGCAGGACCAAGCTCCTCCGCCCTGCATCAAGGCTGAGCAAGGCACCCCACCATAGGGAGTGGGCTCCAAAGAGCCAACTCATGTATCAGGGACCGGTCCTGGTCCCACTGCTAGGGACCCAACAAGAGTCTTTAGAACCCTTCAGCCCCTCAGAGATAATCTAGCCAGTTCTCTGACCACCTGGGGAAACTGAGGCACAGAAAGTATGACATCATGCCCACAGCCACCAAGGGATCCAGGCCTTTTGCATTTTGTGGCCAAGAGCTCTTTCTGTACCTCCTTTTAAGGTCATGGATCTGGGCGGTGGAGGGAGGCTAGGAGGTGTCTTAGCTTCTCTGGTTGATACACCCTCCTACATCCCAACTCATGGCTCCCTGTGGGAGGAACACAGGAGTGGCTGATGGAGGACTCTGGCTGGCTGCTGCTGGTTCCTTTCCAGCACCCACTTCCCTCCTTTCTCACAGAAGGCTGATCTCTCTCCAACACAGCTTTTACAAGGCTTACAGCAGAGTCTGTAGTGATATTTAATTTCAATCTTAATAAATAAAGCTTGCCTCAAGACAGACAAAACAGCCACACTAGTCAGTCATACAGGCCAGGCAGTGGTGGCACACACCTTTAATCCCAGCAGCCACAATAGTCAGCCAACAGGCCAGGCAGTGGTGGCACACACCTTTAATCCCAGCACTAGAGAGGACGATAAGGCAGGATGAGACAGGAACTCACTCTCTGTCAGTCAGAAGATTTCATAGATGTAAGAGCTCTCTAGTGGCTTGGCTGCTTTGCTTTTCTGATCTTCAGGTTGAACCCCAATATTGGTCTCTGGGTTTTTATTAATCATGCTACAGGAGTCTGTTTGCTGAGCGCTGCCCAGGGCTCCATCCACACCCCTGCACGATGAACTTCCCAACAGCTCAGGAGTTTTACTAGAGTGATATCCCTGAACTGGTTCTGTCCCTTGTCCCACTCCCTGCCTCCAGCACCTCCTCAAATTGCTTCTAAAGTTTCCTGGTGTCACCAGTGTGTGCCACACGCTCAACTCTTTCCATTTTGTCTTTATTTTTCTCTAATTTCTAAAATTAGTGTACGGAGTTCTCACTTTAGTGATAGCGCCCTTTGAAGCACTCAAGTTTTTAAACTTTTATGACGTCAGCTTATCTACTTTTTTTTCCTTTTGCTACCTGAGAAAACATTGTCTAATCCAAAACTCTGTTTTTTTTTTTTTTTTGAGACAGGGTCTCACTATGTAGCTCTAGCTGTCCTGAAACTCACCATGTAGACCAAACTCACAGAGATCCACCTGCCTCTGCCTCCCGAGTGCTGGGATTAAAGGCGTGCGCCACCACCGTCCAGCTCAACTGGATTTTTGATGCCACTGTTTAACTTGTTTCCTGTATATTCTTTCTCCTGATTTCTACCTTTCTGGTAACTTTTATCTAAAATAGATTCAGGAGCAACTTCTCTGGTTTGAACTCTTACTAAGAGGGTCTATACACTTTATGTTGTTTCCCATGAAGTCACATAATGAAATCTTAAGTTCTTTGCATGATAGATCAGAGAACTTAGTCCCAGAACAGGGGAGGGGCAGAGAGGAGAGGAATCATCCTGAAGGACGTGGTGAGAGAAGAGAGACTGAAGCAGAAGGGAGAAACAAAACACATCTTCAACCAAACGCCACGGTGCTCGGAGCCACGGTGCTCAGAGCCACGGTGCTCAAAGCCACGGTGCTCACAGCCACGGTGCTCAGAGCCACGGTGCTCAGAGCCACGGTGCTCAGAGCCACGGTGCTCAGAGCCACGGTGCTCACACCCACAGTGCTCACAGCTACAGTTCTCACATCCACAGTGCTCACAGCCACGGTTCTCACACCCACGCTGCTCACAGCCACGGTGCTCACACCCACAGTGCTCACAGCCACAGTGCTCACACCCACAGTGCTCACAGCCACGGTTCTCACACCCACGCTGCTCACAGCCACGGTGCTCACATCCACAGTGCTCACATCCACAGTGCTCACACCCACAGTGCTCACAGCCACGGTTCTCACACCCACGCTGCTCACAGCCACGGTGCTCACATCCACAGTGCTCACATCCACAGTGCTCACACCCACAGTGCTCACAGCCACGGTTCTCACACCCACGCTGCTCACAGCCACGGTGCTCACATCCACAGTGCTCACACCCACAGTGCTCATATTCACATGGGAGAACTTCTGGGAATCTGTGGGTCTCCCTCATTTATTCAAGTGCTGGGTTTCACCACTCCTGGCTTACATGCGGGTGCCGTAAATGCCCCTCCGGTTCTTATGTATACATGGCAGGCCCTTCACTGACGAGGCTGTCTCTCCACCCCTCTTTTCCCATCTTAAACATTGTTCTACAGCACACTCATTAACATTTAAGGAAGGGCAGAATAATAAAAAAAAAATTAAAAATCCTTCCTACCCCAGCTGCCTTCAAAGGGACCACTGTCAAGAGTTCACTGGGAAAATTCTTCCGTTTCTCTCTCTGCTCTTGTTTGGTTCTGTTTTTCATAACTACAGTTGCCTTCATAATGTTCTGAGAGTTTTCCAGGAGCTATATGACATCCACCCCCATTAATTTGCTGGTACCATGATTTGTTTCTTCACAGTTCCTGAAAACATTTAATGACTGCATGGCCACAAATGAGGCTGTGGTGAGCACTGCAAGACCCATCTCCTTGCTCGCAGTGGCTGGTTAAGGGAATGGTCCAGCCAGGAAACTTCCCAGAGACAGTCAAGCATCCTTAGGGCTCATCGAAACTGTATACGTCCCACTTACCCATGGGGGATGCTCTAAGGTGTAGCAACAAACATGCACAGTACTGGACCCTTATACACTAATACTTCCCCAATGTAAGAACCTACAATAAAGGTTAATTTCTAAGCTAGGTGCAGCAGGAGATTTTCAGCAACTCTCAGAGGTACAACAGAGCAGTTGTAATTCGAAACTCTAACAGGAATTAGTTAAAACCTGAGCTCATGAATCTCTCATTTCAGGAATATCCATTTAGTTAGCATCTTTGGACCTGAGCTGTTGTGTGGCTCAGTTGGTACAGGGCTTGTCTGGCATGCATGAAGCCCCTGATTTAGTTCCCAGCACTATGTGAGCCAGGCATGGTGGCACAGGCCTGCAATCACAGCACTTGGGAGGTCTGAGCAGAAAGTTCAAGGTCATCCTCAGCTGCAGAGTACGTTGGAGGCCAGCCTTGGCTGCAGAAGACTCTGTCTTCAACAACAACACAAAATCCATGGTGGACCTTGGGTATAATGCTGCCTCACCCTAGTCTCCACAAGGGGTTACCTTCTGATAGTCACCTCAGTGGGCTCTCCTGGTGCGGTCCATGGCACCATGGAGCAGGTGTCACACACAAACACACTCCTGGACCATCCCTCTCCAGTGGCCATATCACTCTCGTACATCTCACAAGTATTTGTTTTTTTTTAAACTGGTTTTATTGAGTTATACATTTTTGTCTGCTCCCCTCCCTTCCTCCTTTCTTCCCCTCTACCCTCCTCCCATGACCCCCACACTCCCAATTTACTCAGGAGATATTGTCTTAGGATCCTCTTTGTTGTCTAGGTTCTCTGGGGTTGTGAACTGTAGGTTGGCTATTCTTTACTTTATGTCTAAAAGCCACTTATGAGTGAATACATATTATATTTGTCTCTCTGAGTCTGGGTTAGCTCACTCAATATGTTTTTTCTTAGATCCATCCATTTGCCTGCAAATTTCAAGATGTCATTTTTTTTATCACTGTGTAGTACTCCATTGTATAAATGTACCACATTTTCTTTTTACATTCTTCGGTCGAGGGGCATCTAGGTTGTTTCAAGGTTCTGGCTATTACAAATAATACTGCTATGAACATAGTTGGACACATGTCCTTGTGGAACGAGTGAGCATCTTTTGGACATATATCCAAAAGTGGTATTGCTGGGTCTTGAGGAAGGTTGTTTTCTAATTTTCTGAGAAATCTCCATACTGACATCCAAAGGGGCTGTGCCAGTTTTCACTCCCACCAGCAATGGAGGAGTGTCTCCTTTACCCCACATCCTCTCCAGTATAAGCTATCATCGGTGTTTTTGATCTTGGCCATTCTGACAGGTGTAAGATGGAATCTCAGCATTGTTTAGATTTGCATTTCTCTGAGGCCTGAGGATGTTGAGCATTTTGTGTCTTTCAGTCATTTGACATCTCACAAATTCTTTAAGAACAATTATTTGCAGGGATGGGTTGTGTGCCAAAGGAAGAGTTTCTGGGGCCAAGCACTGTGTGTTTGCCCTCAGAATCCCCTGCCCCCCTGGCCTGATCATCTCCAAGGAGCTCTCACCAGATGGACCCCTCCCCTGTCCTCAGTACAAACACCATGCATTTCTCCTTTAGCTTCTTTGTCAGTTATTTGAGGACATGACCGCGTGGCATGCTCTCAGGACCACTTTCAGCACCCCACAGACAGCTGCGTGGCGTCTTCCCCGGGACTTGTCTCTGACATTCCTGGTACTTCGAAGGTTCCATCAGTCTAGTGTCAGCCTCCCCAGAAATGGGCTGGAGTGGCGGACAGGTTCCAGCTCAGAGCCCTTCCATTCCCTGAGTCCTTCCGTTGTGACTCACCAGATGGACAAACTCCCTCTGCCGCCCAGAGAGTCTGAAGACGGTAGTGGGTGGAATGTCCCGAGTTGTCAGGGTGGGACTCCCGCGGGATACATGAGGCAGCTGTGGCTTTGAGGCTGAGAGAATTAGGAGACCTTCCAAGCTTGGTGAGCAGAGAACCCAGGCAAGCATCCAGTTTGAATCTGCCCTCAAAGCAATGAAGCCCAGTGTTCTGGGTTCACAATGGGGAAGCTGAGGCCTGAGAAGGGGTGCAAACTCACCGGGGTATATGGTGTGCTAGGCTGGGAAGGGGTACGGGCCTGACCTGGGTGTGTGGTGTGCTAGACTGGAAGGGGTAGGGGCCCAGCCAGGGTGTGTGGTGTGCTGTGTCTAAGCAGATAGGGCCGAAGTGGTGAGCAGATGGGGGATGCCTTCGTGAAGCTTCAGTTGGTTCTGGACACATAAATGGTTCTAACAGACCAAGGACTGGGGCCTGTGTGGTGGAAAGGGAGACTTTGCCTCCCTACCCCCGTCCCTATGAACTGGGCTTCTAGACAGCCAAAGGGCCTTTCTACCTTGTTTTTTAGCCTGACTAGAAAAGTCAGAGAATGGAAAGGAAGGCGGTCTATACCTTTAGGAGAAAAGGGCCCTTCCCTGTACATGTTCAGGTGTTCTCATTTCCGGGGTAGGCCATGTTTGGCCTGGCCCTGGCACCCCAGCTGAGCTCCAGGGACTTAGGGGTCAGCACTGGAAGGAGCCAGATGCCAGAACACTGGAATTAGGAGTGTAGATGAAGGTGCCGTGGCTGTCACCAGAGGAAAACCCAAGAACTGAAGGTCATGGTCAGGGTCTGGAGGCTTGGCCTGCAGTTCTACATACTGATTACAGGGCCTCTCTGTAACCTTCCTTCCCTGCGTGTCCTCTATAAGCTGGAGGTCAGGAGAGAAGTGGCTTTGTGGGCTGGAGAGAGGACCTGGAAGGTGGTCGGTCACGTGACAAGTCCAGGACACCACCTATCTCAGTATAAAGTGGGGGGGGGGGCCCACAGTCAGGCTCCACGCCGAGAGCCCTCATCTCCGCCATTCTCACAGAGAGATCTTCGCCACCGTCTCTCACAGCTGACAAAAGCAGTGGACACCCACCAGACAGCAGCCCCATCGAGGCCTCCAGTCCACTCACCCTGCAGAGGAGACAGCCTCTCAGCTTTTAGGCGTCAGGGTTGCTCTGTGATTGTGGGCCAGTGTTGACTGCCTGGCCATGCTCAGTCTGGCGGAACCGGCGGCAGCGTAAGCCAGGAACACTGAGGAACTAGGTTCCTATCCTGCCCCTCACCCCCCCCGTCATCTGTAGAATGGGGCACCCCCCGTCCTGCCTCCTGGGGCGACAGCAGGATGACAAGAAGCAGGGGTGCCGTGGGCGTCTCTGCGTGGCCATGGAGTCCTGTGGGTACTCAGGGAGTGGAGGCCAAGGCAGTTTTCATCACCCTCCTGCCTCCCTGACACCCAGGCGGTGGAGTTGATGAAACCAGCTGGCTCCGACTTCAGGCTTCCTTCTGCTCCACGTGTCGTTTTGTCTTTTGCCATGCTGGGTTTCCAAAGCTGGGCTTCCACTTCCCTTCCTTAGTTCAGAGAAGTCATGCCCTGCCCCAGGAAAGAAGTTAAAAATAAAGCCGGGCCTCAAATCCTCCGAGCAAACACCCAGCTCTCTAAAAATAGCCTCTGCAGCAGGTCTCAGGGCCAGGCTGGGATGGAGGCTGGCATGGGACAAGACTGGCTCTCCCAGCCAGGCCTCAGCAGCACCATGGCCTGCCAAGCCCACTCTAGCCCATTCTTTCTGTTACCGCCACTGCCAGCGCCCTCTCCCTATCCCCTTAAAGGTCCCCCTTGGCTCTTCACTCCTCTTGCTGTTGGGTGCAGCCAGAGTGAGTCCCTACCAATACCAGCCTGTCCACTCTGGTGAGCCTGACATTCACGGGGCCTTAACCTGTATACTATAGAAGGCAGGGCCTGAGACAAGGGTTTGGTTCATGCAGTTTATCTGGGAGATAATTTAAGGAAGGGGACGAGAGGTAGTGGGAGAAGCAAGACAGGGAAGAGGGACCAGCCAGTACGAGCTCGTGTGGCTGAGTTACTGTGGCAAACTGCGGGTGCTGGATGTGGTTGAAACACGGGGACCACCAGGATCTTTTTCCTGACAGGTGGGCCCTGACCTCCCATCTCTCATTTACTAAGTCTTCCATGGATTGGAAATCACCTCACTGGCCATTGGTGGTGGTGCACGCCTTTAATCCCAGCATCTGGGAGGCAGAGATAGGCAGATCTCTGTGAGTTCAAGGCCAACTTGGTCTATAGAGCAAGTTCCAGTGTTGTACAGAGAAACCCTGTCTCAACAAACCAAAAGAAGAAGAAGGAGAAGAAGGGAAGGAAGGAAAAAAAAGAAAAAATCTCCCACTTCTGGTTTGGATTTGGACTTGGGTAGGAGGAGGGTTCAGGACCACCTACAGCATCTACTGCATTCAAGCAAGCTCTGGGTGGACAGTGGACAGCTGAGCTCTGGGGACTGTGACCTCCTTTAGACCTGTCCTCCACTACCATGGGTGTAACTGGGACTAGGTAGAGGAGACACTCTATAGAGATCAGAGATCTCACTGTAGGAGAAAGCACAGACTCCTAGAATCTCCACAGCCTTCCTTTGTGGCCCTGGGTCACCCCAACAGTGCCATCTCACACTCATGTTCCATCACTCATGTCCAACCATAGTCCCTCCAAGGATGACTTCCTCTCCTGAGCTCCTGTCCAGTCTGAACTCGCTGCTTTACGCTCATCAGCACCTGGCTTAGTACCCGGCGCATGTGCAAGCCTCAGAGAGCAGGCGTGTGTAGGTGTACAGGTATTGATATGCAGGCAGAAGCCAGCGGTCAGCCTTGGATACAGCTCCTCAGTCACTAGCCACCTTTTCTGAGGCAGGGTCATCCATTGGTCTGAAGCTTCCTGTGTAGGCCAGGCTGGCAGATCCATGAGCCCCAGGACACACCTGGCTCTGCTCGCCCATTGCTGCAATCACGGGCTTTTGCCACTACACCTGGCTTGTTAACGTAGCTTGTTGAGGGTTAAAATCAGGGTCTCGTGCTTGCCAGGCAAGTGCTTTGCCAATTAAGCCATCCCCTTCATCCTCACAAGTAGCTATTTAATTAAATCGATTAAAAGCCCCACTCCCGAGCTGTAGTAGCCACATTTCAAGGGCTTGCTAGCTGCCGCTTTGGACAGCACAGGTATTAAACATTCTAACTGCTTCCAATTTTGTTGGGCAGTGCTTTTCTGTGGCCGTGCAGGTCACTGCAGGCCATCACCGTATGCCGTACAGAACTGGGCACACACTGCAGGGCCCTTTCCTCACCTCTAAAGGTGTGTGTGACTGAAGCGTGCAAGGCCATTAAGTGCAGCCCCAGCCAAAACCAGAATGCCTTTCCCACCACCCTTGCCAAAGGGCCATTCGCTCACTGCCTCTGCCTCGGCAGGCACGGAAGCTCAGCACTTTCAGAGATGGCTGAGACCAACTTTGGGCTCCTTGGCCCTGGGATCCTCTAGGCTAGCCTTTCTGCACTCTGTGAATTCTTCCTACAGATCCTGGTTCTGCTCCCTGAGACTTGGGTCAACCAGGTGGGTCGTCAAGGCTGCTGCTGGTGTCTTGCCTGGGGCTTGTGGCACTCGGTGCCACAGCCTCACATCCTCGGTGACCCATTTCATTGTCTTGCCCTCCTGCTGTCTTTAGAGAGTAGCTTCGCGCTTAAAACCGAGACAAGCACCCTTGTCATTGAAAAGAGAAAGAAGAGCAAGGAAGAGAAGGACACAGCTTCTGTCCTTGGGTAAAGCATCCACCTCCAAACCTTGGGATTGCCCCATCCCAAGGGTCTTTTTTTTTTTTTTAAGCTGATGCAAAGACATTTTTAGGCAGATGGAACACTTCTGAGTATGACAGGCTTCTGCTAGTGGGGAGGAAAGGGAGCATGGGTGAGCCACTAACATCTGCCCCGACACCCCTGCAGAGACCTAGACGTAACCTGCGGTCTTCTGTCTCTAGCCTTCTGCACTCATATGTCTTCTGTGCCTTCACAATGTCCCTGGTTTCAAGTTCCCATTCATTCCCCGCCTTCCTGAGTAGAGGCACAGCACTTATGCTCAGGGGTGCAGGCTTTGGGGTTGGCTAACACTCACTCCCTACCAAGCTCTCTCCCTGAGCCTTGCTTTCCCCAGCTGTGGAAGGCGGGAGAGATTGACCTGGTGCCTAGAGCCTGGGGTATTGTAAGGGCACACGAGATAGCTCTGTGAGTGCTTATGAAGTGCTAGCTGCTATGCTTGGCACAGAACAACGGCCGTTTTTATTATTATAACCCTTATCGTCCTCCTGCTGGTACTGACTGCAGAGCCAGAGTCCAGAACAGGGCCAGCTCTCGGTACAAACCCCAGAATCTCACATTCCCAATAGTGACCCCAGTAGAACCTGTCTCTGACTACCTTGAGGGGAGTGTAGTGGGAGACCACAGATAGGAGGGGCTGCATGGGGCCCTGTGTCCAAAGCCACCCATGGGCAAACCACATCCCTCACGCTGTCTTTTTGCCTAACTGCTGAAGCTCCCTCCCCATCAGCCTAGGCTTCCTGCATTCCTGTCTGGGAAGTGGAATTAGCAGAAGGTCATGGCAGCCTTCGACTTAGAACCTTGCAGGGCTTGCTGGGGCCCGACTTGAGTCTGGTCAGGGCTGAGTGGGGGGGGGGTACAGGACTCTGATCCCCAGATTGAGAATGATGCCATGGAAAATAATTTCTCAGAGGTTCCCTCCACCCTAGCTGAGTTCTCTTTTGAAGAGCCAGCTGGAGCAGGTAGAGGTATGTATCTTACAGAAAGACACACCGAGTGGCCCTCAGGATCTCCCCCTTATAAAAACCAAAAAAAAAAAAAACACCAAAAACAAAAACAAAAAAACCCCCAAAAAATAGAAACAAAAACCATAGAGCCAGGTGGTGGTGGCATATGTGTTTAATCCCAGCACTTGGGAGGCAGAGACAGGTGGATTTCTCTGAGTTTGAGGTCAGTTTGAAAAGCGAGTTCCAAGACCGTTGGGGCTACAAAGAGAAACCCTGTTTCCAAAAGCCAAAGCCTAAACAACAAGAACAAAAGACAAAAACCAAACAAACAAAAACCAAACAAACCAAAAACCAAATTAAAACCAAAAAAACACAACCAAAAAACACCCAGCCCCCCAAAAAATTCCAATAGAAGTGGGGCTGTAGTTCAATGGTAGAACACTTCCCTAGTACACGTGAGGCCGTGCGTGTGTGTGACATTCATTTGGTTCTAAACTTAGTCTACCTCTTCTTGTCCTCACCGCTGCTTCTTGTCACTGGCCGCTGTTGTTAGTGGATTCCTTTCTGCAAAGATTGAAGGTGGAGTGCGGAGACAGGTCATGCTCGCCAACCAGCTCTAAGAAAATGTGTATTTACAGACCTACTTCCTTCTTCATTGTTTTTTAATATGTGTATGTGTGTGTGTGTGTCCCACATGTATGTAGGTGGCCAGAAGAGGAACTCAAGTCCACAGATGGCTCCTGAGCCCCTGGGTAGAGTTGCAGACAGATGTTTATAGGCAGTTGTGAGCCTCCTGATGTGGGGGTTGGGAACCAATTCCCGTCCTCTGGAAGATCTGAGCCATTTCTTGGACCCTATAATTTCTTCTTTCTCACACAAACGTTGCCCATTATATGTACTGTTTTCAACTTTGGGGATTTTTCTTCTTTGCTTTGCACATATTAGGAACATTTCTGTGGGTTTTATTTTATTTTATTTTTTTGTGATAAAGGCTCCCTGGTTATTTCAAACTCCCATGTAATTCATTATTTCTTATTAAATGTGTTGAGTGTGGTTTGCTGAGTTAGGTCATGCGGCACACACATCACTTCTCCTACAGACTAGCAAGCTTCTAGAACCCTCCTCTAAGCACAGTTGCTGGATGCGGGGTTCTCTGTAGGGGTAGTTCCAGTTTGTCATTCCGAGTCCCATTCGGGAGGGAGGCTTCTGCCATTGGTTGCCGACAGACTTCGGGTAACTTTGTGACTCTCGGTGGGTTTCTTTTTCTCGGCGTCTCTGTTTTGCTTGTCATATCCGTGGGGGAGAAATGACAACAAAACCCGTTCTCGATCCACTTACTTGCTTAGCTTTTGCCACATCCCAGCCTTGCACAGCCACTGTTTACCCTGACTTCCCTGGAACACGACTTCAGCCGAGACAGAATCGAGGGGCCGTACCTGTGACTAGACGCGAAGTTAACATAAGGTTCCCAGAGGCTGGCTACCTAGGTACCGTCCCAAAGAATGTTGTATCCACCTACCATCTGGGTGGGCCATCCCTTACTATCTAAACGTATTTTGAATTTCTTAAACCTAGACTACTTGTGATAAAAAGAACTTTATAGAACCGTAAGTAAAAATCCAGTAGCCAAAAGGAAAAAAATAACACAGCAAGGTATGATGCCGCAAAGCCGTCCTTCGCTGATTTACTCAAAGCTCTGGCTTCAGGGGGTTGGCTGGCATGTTTCCCATTCTTTTGAAGTTAGAGGTGTAGCTCAGAGATAGAGTGTGGACTCTGGGGGCTTTTGGAAAGAAAACATGCTGGGGAGCACCCCAGAGTTATTGGGAAGGCTGTATCCCCAATAACAAGACAAAACAGACAGATATGAGTGCAGAGAGAGAGAGAGAGAGAGAGAGAGAGAGAGAGAGAGAGAGAGACTAAGAGCACCAAATGAGACTTCTTACTGATATGATCAGAATGATTGAAATTGATTTTTTTTTCCTTTTGGATTTTGAGACACAATCTCACTTTGAAGACCAAAATGGCTTGGGACTCAATATATAGTCCAGACTGGCCTTGAACTTATAATCATCTTGTCTGGGCACCTGCAGTGTTGGGATTAGTGAGTTGCCATGACAGGCTCCACTGACTTCTAAGACAAGCCTGATGGCAGATGCTATAATCCTGGCACCTGGCAGGTGGAAGCCGGAGAACCAGGAGTTCGAGGCCACTCTGCAGTGCATAGTGAATTGAAGGCCAGCCTGGGCTACACAGAACTCTGTTTTAAAAAATAAACAATCAGAAAGAAAGAAATGGAGTTTTAACAATTCTGTTTAATGAATGGCCTTGAACTGTTGATCATTCTTGGCTCCACCAGGACTGTCCTGTGGGGCTTGGGAAATGCTCAGTGGGTAAGTGCTCTTGTTCCACAAGCAGGAGGGCCTGGTTGAAATCCCCAGAACCTGTACTTGGCTGCAGGAGCAACGTAACTGAGCACTGTGAGGAGAAGAGGAAACCATAGGCCCACTGGGGCTCCATGGTTGGCAGCCTAGCTCCAGGCTGAGTGGGGGACTCTATTTGATGGAAATAAGACGGAGAGTGACAGAGGAGGACACCGGTGTCCTCCCCCGAATTACCCAGGCATGAACACATGCACTGACTTGGACATGTACACATACCCTACCACACACACACACACACACACACACACACACACACACACACACACGAAGAAACACTGGCCAGAAAGATTTCTCCTGCCCCTCTTTTTCTCTCTAAGGACTAGAGTGAGGAGTGGGGTGGGTATCAGTTTTTGTAACGGGCATGTCCTATAAGGGCTAGATTTATAAGGGCCTGTCCTCAGGGAACTAGACTTTTGGAGGCTTTGGGCAAGAGGAGCCCAGCATACAGTAGGCACTCACAGTGACCAGTTCTTAGCGGGTCTTCGGCGTTCTTACGGAAGGACAGATATTCAGACACACGGTGTCCACCAGAATGTCATCTGAAGACAGGAGCTGTGATCTCGTTCTGTTCCTGGGCAGTTCCCCTCACGGCCAAAGCCTGCTCGGAGCACCGGAGCAAGAGTCTCTAGAGTGGATGGGAAAGATGCAGGGCCATTCTAGCCTCGTTTTTTAATCCTCTTGCTTGTGCTTGATAAGGAACAAGTTCAAACGCCAAGCGGATCACCACAAGCTTACTTCTTGCTCATGTGAAGCCCTTCTTCCACTTGACAGTTCAGGGACCAGCATCCATCTACCTTGTATTTCTGCTACCTTCAGCACGTGGCTTCTAAGGTCTCATTCTCTGTTGCTGATAAAAAGAGAAAACACACTCCAGGATACCCGCGGAAGAATTTTATTGGCTAGGCTGGGAAGCGGCTAGATTATATTCTCTCGCATTCTATTGGCCAGAGATAGTCACGTAGCCTGTAAGGGATGCTCGGAGACAGTCTAGACGCGTGCCCAGGAAGAAGTGGAGATGCATTGTTGAACTGTTCACCTTCCTCAGCCTTTGATAAACATGGTGAGCTGCCATGCTTGGCATTTTTACGTGGGTGCTGGGAGCATGTAACTCAGGTCTTTGTACCTCTGAGGCAAGCTATTTACTGAGTGAGCAAAATCTGGTAGATTTTGCCTCACTGGGTTTGGGGTGATCCAGCTTCCTGTTGTGGGGAGTAGAACCACAAATCCAGCCAAATTCGGTGATTGGGTGGAGTAGGGATTGGCACCTGGCCCCAGACCTATGCCCTTAGCCATTTTCCCCCATGGGCCTAGCATGTCCCCTCCCAGCCCACCTCTCCACTCTTGTTCTGTTTGTCCCCTTCTTCCCCTGAGTGCTCACTCCCTTCTGACTTGTTCCTATAAATATATCGCTAGCCTTACCCAAGGCCCCACGGCTTGCCCATTGCATCTCAGGCCCTCCACATCCTTCCTCATTATTTAACTAGCTATGTTTGGTCACCAGGCATCAAACCCATTGCTTCTTTGTCTTTTCCCACTAGGACACCTCTTGTTCCTTCTTTCTACCACTCCAGGCCCAGGCTCATAACCTCTTGAAGGGCTCAGCAAATGTTTCTAAATCACTATCTCAAACCCCTTAATATTATTGGTTTTAAAGGACTTCACTATGTGGGTTATTCTTCTCGGGAAATTTGAGAGTCAAACCTGTTACAACAAGCAAAACCTTTTTGGGGTGTAATGTACACAAATGCAGTTGTAGACCTACTGTGTGCTGGGCACAGCAGTCAGGGATGCAGGGGTTATAGCTGTGAGAGAGACAGGGTAATATCTGGCCTTAGTGGGCTTCCTAGTGTGGTATAGTCCCTAGGTCTGGGGCAGTCCTGGCTGGCTCCAGGTGCACACACCCATAGTTGCTTAGAATTATAAAGACTCTGGACCTTCAGATACCAAGACTTTGGGATTCCCCCATTTCACAATGGGGAAATGAAGACACAGACAGTAAGGCAAGTCAGTCAGAGTCATAGACTAGGAAAAAGTAGGGGTGTGGGCTGGGGAGATGGCTCAGTCACTATAGCTGCGGGCTGGGGAGATGTTTCAGTCACTATAGCCGTGGGCTGGGGAGATGGCTCCATCACTATAGCTGTGGGCTGGGGAGATGGCTCCTTCACTATAGCTGCAGGCTGGGGAGATGGCTCAGTCACTATAGCCGTGGGCTGGGGAGATGGCTCCGTCACTATAGCCGTGGGCTGGGGAGATGGCTCCGTCACTATAGCCGTGGGCTGGAGAGATGGTTCACTTTGGTAGAGTGCTTGCCACTCAAGAATGAGAACCTGCGTTCAACCCTTGGAACCCATAATAAAAAAAACGAAACAAGGGGCTGGAGAGGTGGCTCAGGGGTTGTGATAAGAGCACTCACTGCTCTTCCAGAAGACCTGAGTTCAACTATCAGAAAACACACAGTGGGTTCATAACCATCTGTAACTCCAGTTCCGGGGAATTGGGTGCCCATTTCTGACTCTGTGGGCACCAGGCACACCAGTGGTGCAGGTACATATGCATGCAGGTAACACATGTATAAAAACTGACTAAATCTAACAAATGCAGACTAACAACACAGGGGTGTGGTAGTGTGCTTGTAATACCAGTTTGGGAAAAGAGGTGACAGGCAGCCCTTCCTCCAAGGGGGGGGGCTCACTGACAAACCAGCCTAGCATACTCTGGGGGGGGGGTTTCCAGGCCAATGAGAGAGCCTACCTCAAAAAAAGTAGATGGCAACTGAGGAATGACACATGGGGTTGTCCTCTAGCCTCTCTGAGCACGCACAAGGATTCACTTGAATGCATGCACTCGTAACACGTGTACACACACACACACACAAAAGAAAATGAAAGCCAATCAGCTAGTAAGTAAATGAGATTAAAAGAAAAGAAGAAAGAGTTAAAAAGGTAGGAAAGGGCTGTAACCTAGGCCAGGTGTCACCAGAGTTTTCCTGCTCAAACCCTCCCTCAGCAGAAACCTCTGGGATGGGTCCCCTGATCCCCCAACACTGTACCCATAGTGGCTGTAGGCTTTACCACATCCCAGGGACACACTCATCATTATAGCTGTTGAGTGGCTCTGTGGCTGAGAGGTAGTGATGGGGGATGTCTCTTCTGGAGCCTGGCACGGCCTGCTCTGCCAGTCACTGGAACAGCCTTTGGGACCAGGAACGTGATTTCTGATTAGGGGTGGGAGGGACCCCTCAGGGTGCTTCTTCCTGCAGGGTCCCAGTGGAGGTGCTGGGGATAGGGCTGCCAGGCCCCTGGAGGAAACGGGAGCTGCTTGGAATTCCTCCCAGGGTCCTTATCAGTTTCTATTCACTCTGGGATGGGGCTAAGGGGTGTGCTGGTGCCTTTGGGGGCTGCGCTGGAGAAAGCTGGCAGGCCACAGCTGAGCTCCACCTGGGGAGGGGCCGGAGCCGGAGGCGGGGAGGGGGCGGTGCAGACTGGGGAGGGCTCAGCTGTCACATTCCTTAGGGAGAAAGCTCCTGGGCGCCTTGTCCTTATTTAGGCAGGAGATGTCTGCTGACTTGGGTCTGCAGGATGCCACGGCAGGACGGATGCCTCACCCTCACCAGGTGGGTGGGGCAGGCTGAACACAATCAGAGCTAAGTCAGCAAGCTCTGGGGTAGAGGATCCCAGCAGACCCAGACACCTCAGGGTGTGACAAGTTCAACCCTTGAGGAGGCAAAGCGCCTTATCAGCAAAAAATAGCGACCACCATTTGTGGGAGGTCTTCGGTGGCAGCCCACAAGCCCCAGGGGGTGCTCATACTCTCTGCTGGATGGCTTGCCACCCCGGACCCTCCCATCTTATTTTCATGACAGCCACAATGGAATTCCAGCCCCTTTCCTGCTGGAGTGTGTGGGCTGGCTACCCAGCCTACCCACCTGTTAGCGAGCATTGCAAGCCAGAGAGGAGGGACAGTCTTCTATAAATTTATACAAATGATGCCCCTTAGACATCATCACTTTGGGCAGATCTTGTTTGTTAGAGTAACCACTAATCTAGCACACATTCAAAGGGAGGGAATTACACAAGGGTGTGACTTTCAGGAGCCCTCCGAGAAACCTGCCCGGTACCCCCAGTTTTCATAAGAGGAATGCAGAGAGATTAAGTGACTTGTATAGGTCACACAGCTAGGAAGGGCGGGAGTCGGGGATTCAAATCCAGATCACATGGTCATAGACTCCGTGGCCTTAACCTCGGTGGCTCAGTTAAGTCTTTGTGTTCACAGCATTGTTCGCAAACCAGTGCCAGTATGAACACGCTAGGAGGGCAGATTCCAAAACAAATACGTCTATTGGTTCGTGCATGGTGGCTTTTGAACGCGGCTGCTTCGAGGGTTTCTCTTCCGGCCATTTATAAAATGTCATCTAAAGATTGGAAGTCTGGGCCTCACTGGAGAGGCAGGAGGGTCTCTGTGTGTTCAAGGTCAGCCTGGTCTACAGGACCAGGATGCCATAGAGAGACCCTGCCTCAAAAAAAAAAAAAAAAATGAGTGCACTGGTTTTTATGGTTTTTCCATTTGGTGCTTGTGCTAGAAACTGAGGCTTGGTACCTGCTTGGTAAATGTCCCACTGCTGTACCTCGGCTCATGAGTGAATTGTTTGAAAGGGAAAGGTAGCATGATTAATAAACACCCAGAGACAGAAACTGGGGTTCAACCTAAAGGTCAGAAAAGAAAAACAGCCAGCCACTGACTCTTAACATCTGCCTCGGTCCGAAATGGTGATCCTGCCTCCAGGAATCTCAGAATGAGACTGTGTCTGAGAGCTGTTTCTTCCCATCTTATCATCCTCTCTAGTGCTGGAATGACGTACCACTGCTGCCCCATTCCTATGGCAAACTAGTGTGGCTACTGAGATTAAAGGTGTGTGACATCCCTGCCTGGTCTGTTTTACCCTCTGAACTTCAGGCAAACTTTATTTATTAAAACACAAATGAAATATCACTACAGGGGAGGTTCCCCGAGAGACTCCAAAGACCTCTGCCCTTTGCACAGCAAGCTCTGGTGGGCTGGCAGACCCACAATCCCCTGCTGTGGCTTCTCTAGTTGCCAAAGTGTGGTCCACAGTCTACCAGGAACTACTTAGCCCCACAGAGAGGTGAGGGACCCTGCTGGTGACCACCCATTCTGAGGCCCTTCAGACCAGCTGCAGGGACGTAGGGTCCACAGAAAGCTCCTGAAGGGAGAGGTTGGCTTAAAGGGCATTTCCAATCGCAGGCTGCTCTGGATTGTGACTGGAGGGGAACTACTGGAACCCAAACAGCACACTTGAGGACTTCAGTGCTGGGGATTTGGGCTCAGTTCTGGCCAGCCCTGGCTCTCTCGAGCTGCAAGCTGTAGGGGAATGATCTGTGCCAGCACTACTCCTTCTGCGGCGAACCGGGGTGTCTCAAAGATGATTGCAGCCATAACAGTCATGGCTTCCTATTGCTGCTACCATCAACGACAGCCAACTTGAGACTGAAGATTCTTCCCTTCAGTTCTGGAGCTAGGCTGAAGCCGAGTGTTAGCAGAGCTGGCTACCACTGTGCGCTCAGTAGTAGGAGAGCCCACTTGTTGCCTTCCAGCTTCAAACGGTCATCACCGTGACCCTTGGCTCATGGCCCTTTCTGCATCCTCAGGGCACTTCTCTGGTCCCCACACATCAATGCCTCGTCCTTTGCCAGTTCTTCCTAGCGCGGCTAATTGTACCTGGGATTACATGTAGGACCTGCCCAACCCGACCCAGTCTCTGGCTCACATCTGCCGGGCCAGTTTGTTAGATGAGGGGACGCTCACAGGTGTCCATGATTAGGAGTCTTTGGGACTACTTTCTCAGTCCCCTGAGTAAGACAAGTGGCTGGAATACAGTTAATTTCCCAGCGAGCCAACTCTTAGTCTCAGGCTGGAAGGACGGCCTCTCCGTCACCCTCTCACACGCTGGAGCAGGTTCTGTACAGGAGGTTCCTCTTGTAAGGAGACATCGAACATGATCTGGAGGCATCCTTCCCTCCATCCTGGGGGATTCAGGATGAGTTTCACAGTGGGGAGGTCCCGCCTATCTCCTGGGAGGGGCAGGTATCACATAGACTTAGAGCCCACACCCCTATGTCAACTCTGATGCCCACTTTAAATATCCACATTTGAAGGCTGCAAACACTTACACATGAGATCTGCTCTGGGCTGTGTCTTAGTTCCTCTTCCAGGCACCATGATAAAACATCCCAGCAAACGCAGCTTGAAGGAGAAGGGGTTTATTTTGGCTCTCAGTTTGAGGGTACGGTCCATCATGGGGGGGGCGGGGAGTCAAGGAAGCAGGAGCCTGAAGTGGCTAGCTATATTATACCCCTAGTCAGGAAACAGAATATGAATGCTCAGCTCGGGTCCTCCTTTCTAATGTGGGCTGGAAGCCAAGCCCAGGGAATGGTGCCGCCTCTAGTGGGCAGGTTTTCCTGCCTCCATTAACCTGATCAGGATCATCAACCCTACAGGTGTGCTCGGAGATTTATCTCCCACACGGCTCTACAGCTCATCAAGTTGTTAACTAAGATAACCATAACAGGGCCCGCCCATTCCAACTGGTTTCTGTATATTGCTGCACAACACAGCAACTCCATGCTATGACTCTGGGCTGTCTATATCACCATTTACAGCTGAAAAAAAAAATCAGGGCACAGGAACTTTAAGCCACTCATTCTTACACTTATGCTCTTAACACCTCTAAACACTAAAATATAAGTGGCAATTTTTTCCTTATAAAACTACTTGCTTCCCAATTTTCTTCTACAGGGAATTAGTGCTATTCTATGATATAATATTTGTAAAATACATCTTTAAAATATGGAATATAGAACTAAGAAGATAAGCTTATATATGTGTTTACATATTATAAAATAGAAATAATAAATTTCCAGCTATGGCCGTGTAACCGGCCCAGGGGTCTTTCTCCTCCCAGCAGCCTCCCGCTCACTCCACTCTCAAGACTTTTCACCTTGTCTTATCTCTACCCCCAGACTCTTCATCTTCCCAGAGCAGGGGCCATGTATGGCTCAGCTTTCACTTTAATAACCGATGGATAAGTGACTGGCCTCCCTCTTCCTCAGCGGCAGGGTCTAGCTTAGGAGCGGCGTGAACCCTTAATCTCTTTGTCATTTTTTTTCTTATTAGAAACAATTCTCACATCCCTAACTATGAAAATGAAGACTGTACAATACGTAGAAGAAAATATAGAGAGAACTCTTTATGACCTTGGGTTAGGTAAAAAATCTTAGATATGACACCAGAAGTCCAAATAACAAGAGAAAAAGGTAATGGGCCTCATTACAATGAGGCTTTTGTGCTTCAAAGAGTCCTGTTAAGAAAGTGAAAAGTTGGCTAGGTGACTCAGCAAGTAAAGGTGCTTTGGGTGCAAGCCCAGGGACCTGGATTCACCCCTTGAGACCTGTGTAAAAGGTAGAAGCAGAAAAACCATTTTAGTTTATTTATTTTTTATTTTTTGAGACAGGGTCTCTCACTGAAGCTGGAACTCACCAGTTTGGCTAGAGTGACTAGCCAGCAGACCCCTGGACCCATCTGTCTCTGCCTTTCCAGTGCTGGGGTACAGACACACCACTGAGCATAATTTTTAGCTCAGGTGCTGGGGGTCCAAATGCAGGTCCTCAGGCTCACACAGCAGGCACTCTACCAATTACCTTAAGGACTTGCTTCCTGCTGGGCGGGATGGTTGGGTCCCTAGAACATGACTGCACCCCGTCCCGTGAAGCTCGTGCCTGTCCAGTAGTCCACGGCACAAACCGGGTGCAAAGTGCTTCTCAGACAGCCAAGTGAACGCTGGTGATCTCAGGAGAAGAAACGTTTGCTTCGCCATTAGGACAGAGGGCTGCAGACTTTTCTGTAACAGACCAGAAGGGAAATTCTTCGGGCTCTGCTCATCATACCGTCTCTATGGCAACCACCTAACCCCAGACAGTACACAAACGAGTGAGTGTGGCTGCACTCCACCGAAACTTTATACAGACACAGACACTTGGATCCCGGGCCTCTTTCCCGCGTTAGAAAATATTACCCCTTCATTATTTTTTTCCAACCACTTAATAAAATAACCATTTTTAGCCAGAGTGATACAAAAAACAGGCAGAGGCTATATTTAAGCAGAGACTGAATTTGGCCAAGACCTGCACTAACTTTAAGAGGGGTTCAAGGCTTTCTATTAGCGGTTGTGTTTGAGGGGGCCCAGAATAGTGCCTGGCTCATGACAGACACTCCAAAAAGTTGAAGTAAGTGAGCAGACCAACGCGTGGACGTGGGCCTTGAGCATGTGCGGAGGGGAAGGGCCTTTCAGGCTGGGGAACAGACCAACCTAAGTCCTGGAGTCAGAGCACATCCATCCTCCTTTGGCTCCAAGAAGCCACTCATATGTGCTGCGGGCAACAGGGAAAAATCCTGTCTCTGATCAAGTAGCCTGGAGCCTAGGGATGGGAAAAAGAGGTGGTGTCTGGTGTGGGGGTGTAAGTGCTCCCCAAAGGGGCCGTGCTGAGTGATGTCCCTGCACTGTTCCAGAACTACCAACCTTATTTTTAACCCGGCTGCTGAAAGATAATCCAAAAGCTACCAAGAAGAGCCTCGTCTCCCTGCCCCTCCCCTTGCCCCAGTTACTGCTCACCGCCCGCCCTCCCCACAGCGGGCACAACACCACCCTAGGGGACCCCCCACTCAGAGGCCACATCTGGATGTAGGAGGTGGCCAGAGGGAAGGAAGCACGTACCCCTGTGCCTCCCATTACAGCCTGGGCTGGGGAGGGCCACTGGCGATTAAAGACAGCCATCCAAGGCTCCTACCCCACCCCCACCAGCAGGCTGGGGACAGCTTAGGATGGAGCTGGCCTCAGCACTGTGGACACTTGCCTCTCAAACTGGAGTCAGCAGAAGAGGGACTGGACAGCTTGCAGGGCGTAGGTCCCTTCCCTTCTGAATCAGTAGGTTTCCAGTGTAGTTTGAGAATTGGCGTTCTGACGAACCCCAGGTGGTGATGACGCTGGGGGCCTGTTCAGTGGCCAAGTGGCACTGACAAAAAGCTGTGGCCTCTGGGTGGCAACAGTGCCCCCGTCCTTCACTCTAGGGTCGCCCGATGCACCCCGTGAAAGCTACCTTGAGCTGGGCGTGGTAATTCCCACTCCCAAAGGTCACCTCTAGCGGAGAGCCCTGAAAGCGGCTGTGTAGCAGAGCTGGGCCACACGTAGAGCAAGGTGGGAAGCTCATGCAAGGCGAGGCCCTCGGGTATAGGGAGGAGCAGATGCTCTGGACACGCGTGCAGGGCAAATACAGAGAAGGCAGGTGCAGGCAGGGTGGAGGCGTAAGGACAGGGAATGAGGGGTGGCTGGCTCGGGGACCCAGAGAGTCTGGACCAGTGGATGCAGGGAGAATGATAAGGGATCAGCCAGCCAGGCTATGGGGTGGACAAAAGATTTGCTTCCTGCCGCCCCCACAGCCCTCATGCCTGGAACAGCGTGGCTACCTCCATCCCCACGCCTGTGCTGGCTACCAGCTCCCCAAGTCGGCAGGAACGAGGAGTTCTTCACTTCACATGACCAAAAAAGGGCATCTTCTCAGCAGGAAGGCGGCCTACAATTTCTCTTTCCCCCACCTGAGGTTGCAGGTTCCCAGGGAAGTGGCTTTTTCTCACACACAGGTCAGATTGGCAGGGGGCTTACCTACCATGCTGCTCTGATGCCAAAATGTCTTCTGGCCCTAACCACCACCAACACCACCTGTCTCAACTGTCATCATGACGTAGGGAACATGTCCCACCTGCCGCTCATTTCAGTTCTCAGAAATTCTACAAGGGGAGGATTATCATCTCCACCCTTCCGTGGTACAAAGAGAAAGCCACGTGCCGGAGGCTCTGGAGTCCTGCTGGAGCTGAACTGGGGTAAGGGGAGGTGCAGACACCAATTTTGTCTTTATTTAAGATACTCTTTCTAGTTTGCTCATCTGGCATATTATGTTTGTACTAATTTTACTGTAAAATATTTATTAAAATATGATTTAGGGAGGCTGAGTGTTTCAGTGGTTAAAACGCTTGCTACAGAATCATGAGACCCGGAGGTCCAGCCCCCAGAATCCACATGAATGCCAAGTGGGCGGGGCAGCACCCCTGTAGTTCCTTTCGTCAGAATATGAAGGCAGAACCTAGAACAAACTGATTAGCAAGACCCTGGGTTTGGTTGAGAGACCCTGTCTCAGTGAATAAGACGGAAGAGTGATTAGGATGATTACCTACATGGACCTCAGGATTCCATATGCATGACACACATGTGAACTCACACACATGTGCCTACACACATGCAAAGCATATATACACATGTGCTCAGGGCACACATGCAAATAAGCAAAAAAAATAAGATAAAATATTATTTCTCTTGTTTTCTGAGCTTTTTGGTCATCTGAGTGTCTCAACTCACCTGAACCCACAGAGCCAAAACTGGGGGGCAAAGCTTCTGATCCTCCAAAGTCTTGCCCTTCACCATGAAGCTCCTGGAGCATGTGTGTACACAGGTACCTGTGTGTATGCACCGTGACCTGGGAAGTTCCTGATTGTGTGTGCACTCGGGTGCCTGTGTGTATGCACCGTGACCTAGAAGCTCCTGATTGTGTGTGCACACAGGTACCTGTGTGTATGTTCACAGACTGAGTCTTTCCTGAAGCAAAGAGGGAGACAGTATGGCCTGGTGGAGAAGGTGGGGTCTGGGAATCTGAGCTGTGTGATTGGAATCAGACGTGTGGAAGGTGAGCCTGTGGGTAGAGCATGGGTTCTAGTTCCCCAGTGCCGTCACTTCCTCACTGAGTTCCTTGGTTGGTTTCTTCTGTTTCGTCAAGTTTCCAGCCCCATACCTGACTGAATTCTGCTGCCCTGCCCCCCAGCAGCCAACCTCCACCGACACTCTACAAGAAGTTTTCTTGTACTATATCCTCGGGTTCTATAAGGACCCTCTGGGCACGCCTCACAGCTGCCACCCGAAACTCCTGCTGTCGCGCGGCAGGGCTGAGCTGCCTTACCCAGTCAGGATGGTCAGCTTCGGCCACAGCCAACATTCCAAAGCTGGCATCAGATGCACAGAATTCGGGGTCAGGGTCAAAAGTGCCAACTTCCACATTCCTTGGCAGCATGCTAACTAACCTGTCTGTGCCTCAGTTTCCTCCCATGTAAAATGAGGAGACCGGGAGCACCAGCTTCCTAAGGCATTCTCATGACTCGTGAGCTATCCTGTGCAACTCCTTCCGGACAGCACCCGGCCTGTTTGTGAACAGGGGCTGTCACTGAGGTGGGCATTGCTCTTCAGTTAGTCACGGTGGACTGTGCCAACAGCTGATACAAATATCTCTCCAATGCCAAGCATGCGGCAGGACAAATGTTTCGCCTTTGTTCCTGTGGCATTCCAGTGTGGGATTTCAGGAAGAGTCTTCCTTCTCCGCACTGCCTGACAGGCTCAGGTCCTCTGCTCTGTTTCTTCGAGTAAAATATTTTTATTAGTTAAAAAAAGTCTCTATGTGTATGGGTGTCTGACTTGAATGTATGTGCACCACGTGCGTACATGACCCACAGAGGCCAGAAGAGGGCATCAGATCCCCCGGGACTGAATTTATAGATGGTTGTGAGCTGCCATGAGGGTGTGGGAATTGACCCTGGATCAGTTCCCAGCACCAGTGCTCTTAACCGCTGAGCCGTCTCTCCAGTTCCTCTACTTCATTTCTTGCAGCTCACCAGAGGTTCTGTGGATGGAATTCAGGGGTCCATGTCCCAAGAAACACAGCCCGAGGTGGCTATTCCCAAACTAGTGATGCCGAGAAGATGCTCTCAGGAGAGGGGGCAGTGAAAAGCAGATAGACAGGAAAGGAAGGGGCTGCGCAAGGACTGGTCTCAGTTTCAGACGTGTTTGAGCTTAGCCCAGGGGCCTGGGGGGGGGGGGGGGGGAACTTGGTGGCCACAGAGGGAGCGGGCTGGCATCATCCAGTCTGTAGGAGACTCTCTGGGGTTGGGGAAGTGGCACTTTCACTTTGAGCACAGTAGCTTTGCTGGTTGCAGTTCCCTGGGGTGGCATCCGGGAGTCATGGGCAGTTGGCAGTCACAGCAGCTAAGGCAGGTATATTTGTTCCACGAAGGGGCTGGGTCGGGTACCCAAAGTGCCCGTGCACATGTAAACTGAAGGTTGGTTCCTTCAGTTCTGGGAATAGGCAGTAGGCCATAGGAATGTTAGCTGTACCTATGACTTTGTCTCTAATAGAAATCATTTAGCTCTGCTCATTTATACTTTTAAATTGTGGCGGTTAGTAGACCTGGTAGATATTTTTATTGTAAGTGCCATATTATGAATTTGTTCTTTTATGTATTCTTTAAGAGTTGTTTTTTTTTTATCGTGCATCTGTATATGGATGTATATGTGAATGCTGGTGCTCAATAGTCCAAAGACGCTGTTGCATCCCCTGAAGCCAGAGTTACAAGCAGTCACGAGCCACCTGATGTAGGTTCTAGAAACCATACTTGGGTTGTCAGGATAGATAGACTTTTAGCTACTGAGCCATCACTCCAGCCCCACAGATTTGTTTTTAAAATATTTTATTAAGTGTATCAATCCAGCTGCAGCTCTTCACAACCCCATACACTTTGTACATTTTAAAAACCTCATTGCTATTGTTATTATTATCGTATGTTTATGGTGTGTGTATGTTTGCATGGAGGTCACAGGACTACTCCGTGGAGTTGGTTTCTTCCTTCTACCTTCACATGGGTTCACAAGATTGAACGCTAGTCCGGGCTTGATTGGCAAGCACCTTACCTACTGTGCTATCTCTCCTGTCTCTTTTTTTCTGTAATTAAAACTTGGTTCTGGCCGAAGGGATGGTGCATGGTTTTAATTCCAGCGCTTGAGAGGCAGAGGCAGGTGAATCTCTGGGAATTCAAGACCCACCTAGTTTACACAGTGAGTTCGAGGCCACCCAGAGCTACACAGTGAGAGACCCTGTCTCCATAACAAAACAAAACATTGTCTGGAGGAGGAGTCTAGAGGCTTCATCAGTTGGCCAAAGGAGGGAGAGGGAATCGGTGACACGGAAGAGGTTAAACACCCTGTTCTGGGGGTGATAGCCTCTTCTGTATTCAACCAGTCACAGGGAAAAGGGCTTTATTGATCAGACCTGGAAATAACATAGACAGGTCTTCCCAGAATGCACTGGGAAGGGTGCAGTCATCTAACCGTTCCTAAGTGTAAGGGAGGCTGGGGGAATACAGTCTGTGTATACCTAGAGACTAGAGGACTGGCTTAGGAAAAGCCTCGTAGTCTGGGCCAGGGGACTGTAATACTCATATTCCAAATGAGAACCTTTGCCCAGGGTGACTCTCTGTCTTAGACAGGATGGCCAGAGAGCTAGATTCTAAATCTCCCACCATATTGTCTCCTCAGGACAAGCCACGCCAAAGCCAAGGCTGAGGCCTCAGAACAGGCTGCCCTGGCTGCCAACCAGGAGTCCAACATCGCCCGCACATTGGCCAAGGAGCTGGCCCCAGACTTCTACCAGCCAGGTAGGGCCAGCCAAGGGTGGAGTGGGCAGGGGAGTCCTTGGGTGGGCTCCTTTCCTCACTTGCTACAAGGTGGAGATGCCTAAGCGGAGCTCTGGAACCTGTGGGTGTGGTACGAACAAGAGATGAGAGGATACAGGGGCTAATGGGTGACACACATCTCTGTCCTGTGCAAGACTGGGACGGGATAGATGAGGCTCCTGGCTGTGGATGGGACCCACCCCAGCTTGTCCCTTGTCCCTTCGCTTGGCAAGAGAAATGATGGGAGCTGGTGACGCTGAGATGAACAGGTCTCTGGTGCATTGGGGGCGGGGGGCGGGGGGGGGTCAAAGGGCTCTCAGTACCTTTCAAAAGTTTGTGGGATGTGGTTAGAATTTTCTTTGGGCCACCAACCAGCTCCCAAATAAAGTCACAGAGACTTATTATTAACTATGAATGCTCAGCCTCAGCTTAGGTCTGGCACCCAGCTCTTTTAACTTAATTTAATCTGTTTCTATTCATCTATGTCTTGGCTCTGGGCTTTTTACCTTTCTTTCATTCTGTATTTCTTACTTTTCTGCTTTCTGCATGTCTTGCTGGTTGACCCCTGGAGCCTTCCTGTTATCTCTTTTCTTTCTTCTTTTTTTTTCGAGCCTAAATTCATCCTCTAATTTTCTCTCCATGCTCAAAAGCCCCTGCTTATACCTCTTTCCTTGCTGTTGGCCATTCAGCTTTTTATTAGACCAATAAGGTGCCTTAGGCAGGCAAGTAAACACATCTTTACATAATTAAACAAATGCAACAACCTTTACATAGTTAAACAAATGCAACACATCTTTACAAAGTTAAACAAATATTCTGCAATAGTGGGGCATTGATCAGGCACTGCTTGTGTGTCAGATAACTTGCTGGACTCTGGGGACATGCAGCTAGGACCCAGAATCAGGAAGAGTCACACAGGCAGCTTTGCCTTGGTTAACAGATTCTTATGTTTAAATCCTTGCCTGCTACTCACCAGCTTGGAGATGCTGTGCGAGGCGAATGGTAACCCTCAACCCCAGAGCTGTGACATGGGAACAAGAATAGTGCCCACTTTCTGGGCATGAGCTAAGTGCATGTAAAGATTGCTGTGAACTCTCAGTGGCTGCAGCTCCTGTCTCCCGCATCTCACATGGAGAATGAGTTCTAACCGAATGGTCAGACCAGGACTCTGGGCCCTGGCCAGGTCTGTGGGTCCGACTTGACACTGACTGGGCTCACTCTTGAGTTCCGGATTCAGTGGGTCTGGGTGGAGCTCGTGAGCGGCACACCTAATGAGATCCAGAACAGGCGATGGAGCATCTGAAATCACCTTTGAGAGCCACTGCATAGGTAGACCTACTGGATGCTCCGGCAGATGGAGCTAGAAGAGAGGGTTGCTGGTTCAACGTACGTAAATGGGATAGAGTGTCATTCAGGAAGCTAGAGGGTACAACAGGCGGTGGGGGCGAGGCTGAGTGCAGAGTCGGGGAGGGGACACAGTCTGCGCTTGGCAGAGCTGCGGCGCTGGCTGCTGAGTGAGGAGATTGGAAACATCATTCTGGCTGCAGCTCGCCATCCTAAGGTCTGTCGTTGATTGCAGGGGGTGCGTCTTCTTTCTAGTCACAGTGTTCCCCCTGCTGGTCACAAGAAGTACTGCAGTAACCTGCGTTGGGTGACCACTGTTCAGCGGCTTTTGCAAAAGAAACTTTTAAAAGAATAGGAAAGGGGTGTTTAGGCCCATTTTTCAAACAAATGGACGGAAAAAGACCAGATAAACGCATCATCTGGACCCTTTGTTATGTGATGCTGGGCAAATGACTTAACGTCTCTGGGTGTCCTTTTCTTCTGTGCAACAGAATCCACAATCTCACCTACCTCACAGGGTTACTAAAATTGACTGCTGCCACCATAGCCTGACCCTTAGTGCAATGAATGGCGGCCTAGTAAATGAATGCGGCTCACAGACGTCTGGCCCAGGACTGCCCAGCAGGCCTTGGGTTCGAAGCCTACCTCTTTCTGTTGTCCCTGGCAGGTCCAGAATATCAGAAGCGTCGGTTGCTCCAGGAGATCCTGGAGAACTCGCAGAGCTTGCTGGAGCCCCCAGAGCGGGGTGCGGGCGCCGGCCTCCCGGAGCGGCCCCGAGAGAGCCCGCAGCTGCACGAACGCGAGACCCCGCAGCCCGAGGGCGGACCTCCGTCTCCGGCCGGGACGCCCCCACAACCCAAGAGGCCCCGACCCGGGGCGTCCAAGGACGGCCTGCTGAGTCCGGGAGCCTGGAACGGCGAGCCCGGTGGAGAGGGCAGCCGGCCCGTAACGCCATCTGATGGCGCGGGCCGTCGCAGCCCTGCCCGTCCAGCCTCGGAGCACATGGCCATTGAGGCGCTGCAGCCGCCGCCCGCGCCGTCGCGGGAACCGGAGGTGGCGATGTACCGTGGCTACCACAGCTATGCCGTGCGCACCGGGCCTCCCGAGCCCCCGCCCTTGGAGGACGAGCCCGAGCCTGAGCCCGAGGTCTCCGGATCCAACTCAGCGCCCCCGTCCCCTGCCTCCGCCACCGCCCCGGAGGAGCAGCCCCCTGCACCGCGAAGTCCGGTGCCTGCCACAACCACCACTCTGGAGCCCAAGCCCATTGTCCCTAGAGCAGAGCCCAGGGCCAAGGCGCGCAAGACAGAGGCCCGAGGGCTGAGCAAGGTCAAGAAGAAGGGTCGTAAGGAGGCGGCGCTGGCGGCAGAGGCCGAGGTGGAGGTAGAAGAGGTACCGAGGCCAGCCTGATATCCCTGGGGCTCCAGGCGTGTGTGTGTGTGTGTGTGTGTGTGTGTGTGTGTGTGTGTGTGTGCACGTGCGCGGAGAGAGAAATGACTTGGGGAACTGAAAGCAGGACAGGACAAGAGCCAACTCCAGAGGTAGTGGGACACTAGGCAGAGGAGCAGCGGCCGGTGGGAGACTGAGCAATAGAGGGCATCTGCCAGGGCATTCCGCCAGGGTACCAGTCACCTCTCGGTTCAGGATGCAGCAGGGAGGGCTTCCTCGGGGTGGAGGAGGCTCCCCACGGGGCTTGAGTTCTGGGCCTCTGTTGCAGTCCAGGAACCCAGCACAGCAGCAGAGAGTAAAGCCAACCACCGGGAAGGCGAGTGGTAGGGGTTCCAGACCGCCCTCCATGGACTTGCCATATGTCCTTTTGAGGGTTAATTAGTTCCAAGAATTCTCCCAGTTGGACCAGGATGCAGGGGCCAACTGAGGACAAACCAGGATGTTTTTAGGAAGATCCTTCCAGAAGTCCTGACAGACCCAGCCTTGGGACCTGGTTGGGGATGTGGGGGTGTCTAGGGGTTCCGGGGACTCAGACAGCCTTCCTTCATGCCTTCAGGTACCCAACACTGTCCTCATCTGTATGGTGATCCTGCTGAATATTGGTCTGGCTATCCTATTTGTTCACCTCCTGACTTGACTCTCATCTACCAGGTATGGCCAGAGGGTGGAGCCTGGAATTCAGGGTGGTGGGGCTTGGTACGTGGTACTGGGCATGAGCTTGTGGTTAGGTAACACCCATCCTTAGTGTACAGGTATGATAGGCCTTGCACCCCCCACATTTGTGTGTGTGCTCACACGCACTCAGCTCTATCTCCACCCTCTCTCTCCACTTTGCCCCATGGCTGCCTTTCGTTTTCTGCCCCTCCGCACGTCCCTAGTTGGCTCTGTTTTCTCCTCAGGGTGGAGTTTAGGCTTAGGCTAAAGGACAGAAGCCCTCATAGGTGTGAGAACCTCCCTCCTGCTGGGAAAAACCAGGTCTGGAGCTTGGCCACACAGCATCTTGCCCTGCTTTGATCCTGGCTTAGTGTGGACTGGAAGTTTCCAGGCAGCCCCAGGAGAGAGGAAGTTCTTGTTTTTTTGTCACTGTGTAATGGCCAGGGGCAGTGTTAGCCTTGTGGCCAGAGCTCTGGGGTCTAATGCTGAGCTCTGGAAATTCTTTGTGTCATTGGACACCTGGGAGCCCTTTCTTCAGATACTGATGACTTTGGGATCTAAAGAACAGGAGAAATAACCCTAAAGATAGCAAGAAAGGGATGGGATCAGTGGGCCAGCAGGGGACAGGGATGGGGGCATGTCTCTGATCCTCTTGCAAACCAGAAGCCTGGTCCCTGCCCAGCTGTGGCTCAGCCTTGGGAGCCATTTCCCTCTGCTGACTGGTGTTGTCTCCTTCCGAGCCAGGAGTTCCACTGAGGATGCCAGGATCTGCCTTTCTGCAGTGCCAAGCAGGTGTCCCAGGAGGACTGGACTGTGGACCTGAAGCCTTGCTCCGCCCACTCCATGGATGGTTAAAGAGGGCCACCGTGAGCCCATCCTGGGTGCCGGGATGCCCGAGGAAGAGAATGTCTAGGTACCCTTCATGGCAAAGGATGTGCTGAGAGAAGAGCCCGGGTGGTCCCTCGCCCCTTGTCCTGCTCCCACATCTGTCCTCCGCCCTGCCTCGCCTTGCCCTGCCACCCTTCTCTGGGCTTTTGTGTGCTTTGAGAGATGTCACCTAAGCTAGATATTAATACAAATCTCTTCCTCCTACGCCACCACCAACCTAGTCCTCTGGTTGATGACTGGAGGCCACCCAGGAAGATGACGGGTGCAGAAGTCGCTTGGGTAGTGAAGGTGTGAAGGGCCTGTGGTAGAGCAGACCTCCCCAGTCCATGCTGCTCCAGGGTTTACAGAGTCCTGGAGGGCAGTGTAGGAAATGGAGAAGCCCCGCTGAATATACCAGCATGCAATGCTCTGCATCGTCCCATCAGTCCAGTTGGCATCCCCTAGGACCAGCAGCAGGGGACACCTGAACATCTGAGCCTCTGGCTGGAAGTCACCAAAGGGGTCTGCGGGTGGGGTGGGAAGAGGGTAAGGCATGTTGGTGATGGCCCCTGATGTTGAATGTGAGTCTAAGTCTGGAGTTAATTTGGGGGTCACTGATGGGCCCCGGGTCATTGTGTAGGAGTCCTAGGCCTGAGAGCTGCAGCTACTGTGATGTACTATGAATCGGCTTATCCGCTGTGGGATCAGGGGAGCATGGTGTGGAAGCCTGTGGAAGTCAAGGGCTACATCCCCAGTGCTTATTCTCTGGCAGAGAGAAGCTGGAGACAGGCTTTATCCAGGAAGACAGGAGTCAGTATGGACTCCAGCTGGGCGCAGCCTGTGCAATAACGAATTGTGCTTGGCAGAAGGTTTACTTGCATGCACCTCACTTAAAGACATTTGCACCACACTGTGTGTTTGGGCCCTTGGGCTGCCTGGGTGCAGCCTGGCAGCTCAGGACCTGCGGTTCCCTATTTCCAAAAGGATGAGGGGGAAATAGTTTCCAGGTCCCTCACGTTTAGGGAAGAGGAGGCAGTGGCATCCACGTTGAGTTGGAGGAAGCTGCTGATACTCTCTGACTTCATTTCTTCGAACCCCTTGGACGTGGGCACGGAAACCAGGCCTCCTCCTAGACCAGCCTCAAATATGGATATTGGGGTTCAGCTTCCTTTTCTTCTCAGTCCCTGGGCATCTTCTCCTTGAGTGTCACGCTGCCTATTCCCAGCACTGCTGGGGCTTGGTGACTTGGTTGGGATTGCTTTTCTACAGAGAGGAACCTGCAGATGTTCCTGTACTGGCCACTGTGGGCAGGACTTTGCCTCTGGTTGGGTTTTCCTGGACTCTAGGGAATGGGGGTAGGTGGGTGGAGGTTACTCAGGCGGTAACAGGCCCCAGGCCTTGACTCTGAGGTCATTGCTCTGCTCTGGGTCCGTTTCAGCCCTGGGGACAAGCTTGTGACTGTCGGAGGCACCAGGGTTGTTTTTAGGGTTCAGGATGCCAAGTTTGTTCCCAAAATAAATCTTCATCTTCTCACAGATCCAGCTGTGGTGTGGTGTCTGCTTGTGGGTCCAGGATGAGGGGTGGAGGCTGCTGGGTGAAGGACACGGGAGAGGCTGGGAAGTGGCAGGTCCTACTGCATCACATCCTTTTTCTAAAGATGCTTCCATAAAGCACTGAAGGGTAGCCAAGGGGGCTCCAGTTTGGAAGAGGCCCAGGACCATGCATCTCTCATAGTCTTTTTTCCAAAGGCTGCTCTGGTTAGCTTCTGGCAGCAGCAAGAGCCTGCCCTTGGAGATAAAGGCTTTCTGGCCTGCAGTCCTGGCTTGGACACTTTATTTCTGGAGCCTCCATTTATAGTGTTCCATCTACAAAGTGAGGGTAACCCTGCCTAACTTCTGGGGTTACCATGAGCATCACATTAAGGACTGACAGGGTCTGGAGGGTTGGGTCAATGGGTAAAGTGCTGTGCAGGCCTGAGAACCTGAGTTTGGATCAACAGAATCTGCACAGAAGTGGAAGACAGCAACGCATGCCTGTAGCTCCTCTCTTGGGGCTTGCTGGGCAGCCAGCTTAACTGAAATGGCACACTCCAGATTGAATGAGAGACTCTGTCTCAAAAAATGTGGTGGAGGGGCAATTGAGGTAGACATCCTGATGTCAACGCCAGGCATCCATGTATACCCACAAGTACCCCCAAGGCAAGTGCACCACATATTCATATTCTCTGTCTCTGTCTCTGTCTCTGTCTCTGTCTCTGTCTCTCTCTCTCTCTCTCTCTCATCTCTCTTTCTCTCTCTTAAAGCTGAAATCTCAGGTATCTTAGGAGGGTTTTGTAGCCAACAATGACGTGAAGCTTCTGATCCTTTAGCTTCTGCTTCCTCTGTGCGGTGCTTACAGGTGTGATCACCACACCCAGTTTCCGCAGTGCTGGGATTGGTCCGGGTTTTTTTTTAAATTTTTTTAATTTTTAATTTTTTTTGTGCATGTTAGGCAAGCATTCTACAAACTGAATGACATCCCCATGTGAGAGGCCAGGTTTTCATGACTTCTCTCGTGGCCCATTGGAAGCTTGCAGGCCCAAGGAAAGAGTCAGTGCTTTGACTGAAAGCGGTCGCTACATTCTTTTCATTAAAGACAGTTTTCTACAACTTTGGGAAGCCATAGCAGTCGACACCCAACCCTTACTGGCTGTAGATGAAGGGCAGGAAATCCAGACAGGGGAGCCTCGGGATAGAAGGCTAACCATAATAAACCTCTCATTGCTGGCTCTGGGGCGTCAGCCATCGGAAAGGTCATATGAAGTCAGTGGTGTCCCGTGGACCCATCTCCAGGCACTGGTGTTCAGGACTGGGAATGGGTCTTTCTGTCGCCTTCCTTAGCAGTTACCAATGCCCTTCCCTTCTGTCCCACTCTGCAGTCCGGCTTTCATAAAGACATTTGGGGCATCTCAGAATTTCTCTGCATACAGGCCCTGTGAGGTCTGCAGCGGAGCTGGGGAGATGTTGGGCATCAAACCATGTGGGCATCTTTCCACATCTCTCATCTGCCTCTGGCCAGCACTGACGTGGCTCCTGAAGTCACTGCAGCCTCCAGGAACGCACAGACTAGTTATGTAGTCCCTGGGAAGGAGGGCAGTTGGTGGCTTATTCTGGCGGATGAGATGGGCTGTTGAAATCAGTTGGCCAGATTGTCTGCCTGCCCGGGAAGACAGTCTGGCAGCTTCTGCTGAAGTTAAACATGCACCTACCCTATGATCCAGGATTCTCACTCCCCCGTATTTACCCAAAATAAATGGAAACATATGTACAAGAAGACGTGAACAAGAATGTTCACAGTGGCTCCGGGTACCGCTGCCAAAAGCTAGAAACTCATGTGACTCTCAACAGGCAAAGCAGAAAACAATTGGCTCTGCCCGTCACTGAGGGATCCGCTACGGAACAGTGAGGCGCCATGACAGACGACAGGATCCCACTTCAAAACGACAGTGTTCGGTGAGAGAAGCAGACATGGAAACAGCACGGGGGGGGGGGGGGGGATACGGAATTCTCCAACAGGCGAAGCCAGGCTGGAGTGGCAGAGTTAGCATAGCCAGTGCCGGAAGGGGTGGTGGTGGCCATAGAGCAGGTGGGGTTGGCTAGCAAGAGGTGTGAGTGAGTTTCTGGGGGGATGCGAAGGCATCTGGTATAGAATGGTAATGACACATGCATTGGCCCAGATCTACCAGTTTGTATCCCTAAAATTTAAACACGTTAGAGTAAATAATTTAGACCTGGCTTTTAAAAGATTTTCTTGAACAAGTTTGAAATAGAAATTAAGAATCTTCAAATTTTTGTGCCTATTTGAACTCTGTGTGTGTGTGTGTGTGTGTGTGTGTGTGTGTGAATGCTTATGTAGAATCTACATTGCAGACAAATGCTAGCATATGTGTGCCTTGTGCTACGCACATGGGTGGAGGCCAGAAGACCACCTAGGATGATGGTCCTTAGCTTCTGCTTCATTCAAGTCAGGGCTTGTTAGCTGCTGCAGAGCCAGGCTAGCCGGCTCACAGGCTGCTCAGGTTCTGTTTCTACTGCCTAGCTTGTCATAGAGCGCTGGGATAGCAGACGGTCCTACTGTGTCCACAGAGCGCTGGGATAGCAGGTGGTCCTACTGTGTCCACAGAGCGCTGGGATAGCAGACGGTCCTACTGTGTCCACAGAGCGCTGGGATAGCAGACGGTCCTACTGTGTCCACAGAGCGCTGGGGTAGCAGATGGTCCTACTGTGTCCACAGAGCGCTGGGATAGCAGACGGTCCTACTGTGTCCACAGAGTGCTAAGATTGCTGATGGCCCTACTGTGTCCATAGAGTGCTGGGGTAGCAGGTGGTCCTACTGTGTCCATAGATAGAGTGCTGGGATAGCAGACGGTCCTACCATGTCCAGTCTTTCATGGGTTCTGGAGACTTCAATACAGGTCTGCACACTTTCATGAAAGCACTTTGGGGAGCTATATTTAGCTCAGAAAATGCAGACATTAAAAACAAAGGTAAACTGGTCCAGCGCAAGCCGGTTAAGGCCAGTTCCACATCCACTAGGTCCCTTCATCAGGACTGGGTAGAGTGTCAGCTTGACGGCCTGGCTTTGCTCAGTCACCATCAGCCTAGGAATGGGTTCATGGGTTCGCTCTCGGTTTATAAGAGAAGCGGAAAGATAGCTGCAGGCCCCTGACTTTGAGGTGGAAAGAGTGGCCTCTTAAGGAGCAGACATCGAACTGGGGAGAAGAATCAGGTACCACAGTGGCTGATACTCACATAGGCGCCACTGCCTTCTAGTTCTGTGACCCTGGGCCAATCACTGACACCTCTGGGCATCAGTCCTTCGTCTGTGAAGTTCAGGCAATCCACAAGTGCACAGATTAAAGGGAAGACAATGAGGTGGTTGGTATTCGTGGTGAGCCCAGGCTACAGGACTCTGTCAGTGCAGGCCTGACGTCACGCTCTTCTTCCCCATAGGGCAGCAGGAAAGAAGGGTCTGCTCTAGGAACAAGCAGAGGCCTTCTCCTCGGCCTTCCACACAGATTATGTTTCTGTTGGCTGGAAAAGGAGCCTGGAGAAAGTTGGGCATGGGAGCACACACTCATGATCTCCTGTGGGGCTGAAGCAGGGAGATTGCATGTCCAAGGTCAGCCTAGGTTACACGGGAAGACCTGTCTAAAAAACTAGGCTCTTAGAGTTCCATTCTTCTGTGCTGAACTATTGGCTACTTGTGGATCCTAGGAGGGAAGAAATCCTGTCTTCAAATGTGACCACACTGGTAAGACACACATACCAGGCTCCATTGAACAGTTCTGAACCTGTGGTCAAACAGACAGCTCTGGCTAAACTCAGTGGGCCATAAAACAAAACAAAAAGGTGTGTATGAGAAAGAGATTCGTGGGGAGGAAGAAGCATCGACAGAGGTGAGAAGGGGGTAATTGAGAGCAGGGGTAAGAGATGCAGAACGCCGCACACACACACACACACACACACACACACACACGTGCACATCTACACAGGCACACACGCATGAACTGTCAAAGAAAAAAATTTAGCTTAAAAAAAAATCTAGGACCCACAAATGAGAGGAAATGTGATCTTTGTCTTTCTGAAATTGGGTTGATCCACTTAGCGTTGTTTCCAGCTGCCTCCATTTTCCAGCGCGTACCGTGACTCCACAGGTTGTGTCTGTAAGGTAGCGATTGTGACCAGTGCTATAGAGGACGTCAGTGTGCAAGTGGAAACAGCAGCCTAGATCTTCTGAGGAGAGTGGGAGGGGGGTAGGGCTGGGCCGGGGAGTCCTCTCCAGGGTCCCTGCAGTCTGCAGTCAGGCCTGGCTTCCAGCGCTTCGTCTCTGGGCAGGACTTCTATGTGGGTTCCTCCTCAGTCCCTTGAGAAGTGGACTGTCCAGGCAGTCACAGCAGGGGCAGGGACACAGACAAGGTTGCCAGAGGCAAATGGAGGTAACTGAAGGATGGCCACCTTCCACCCCCAGTAACCCCGAACTCCTCCTTTCTGGGAGGGAAATCTATGGTAAGTTCAGTCTCTCTTGGTCTGACTTCTGGGATGACGTTCTAAAACCTGACCACGGGGGGGGGGGGGGGAATGGGTCCACCCCACAATTATACTCTCGGTGGGAGGGGGCACACTTCTGCTTAAGAGAGGAATCTGGGTGGCACTTCATATACCCCAAAGGTACATTTTACTCCTGTGAAATCTCTGGAGTCTGCGACGATCTACTCTTATTTTTGGTTAGGGACTCCAGGCCAGGGTCACCCTTCCTTATTGCCACCCAGTGGGGGGGGGGGGGAAGCAAAAACAAGAAAACAAATCCCTAAACCAAAGACCCCAAGCCAAACCAATCCACCACCCAACCAAATAATACCAGCTGGGTACTCTTCTGTCTCACTTGCTCACCAGATGGAAGGGTATCGGTGTGGGCCCAGAAGGTGCCAGAGCCTGGATAGATTTGTCTTGGCAGACTGTCTCATAAGGGTTACTGGGCGCCAAGTGGTATTATAATGTTGTCATGGCCACTTCAGGGTGGCTGTAACTTTTGGGAGAGGACTGGGATATGGAGGCTTAGCATGAAGGGAAATGACCTATGTAACTCTGCTTAGGTCAGAATTGGATTCCAATACATTGTTTGACACAAGTGTGCAATTTAGCGTCAGGGTTATTTATGTAAGGTGCAGTTCTTACTTTTTACCACCAGGGGGCGCAACTTCTTCACACATGAGCACAAACTCGCTCTAAAAGGCATTAATTTCAAAATAAAACCTGTCATATTACTTGCTTTATTCTATATGTCCCTCACATAAGTTCTGAGATTTTTTTAAGCCAGTACTGTGTTGTGCAGATAAGAATCCAATATTTGCTCTTCCAGAGGACACAGGTTCAATTCCCATCACCTACATGGCAACTCACAACCTTCTGTAACCCCAGTTCCACACCCTCTCCCTAGCCTCCAAGGTCACCAGGCACACACATGGTGTACAGATACATAACAGGCAATGTACCCAAACACATAAACAAATAATTAAAAAGGTGCTGGCTCAGAGGTTAAGAGCACTGCTCTCCCAGAAGACCCAGGTTCAATTCCCAGCACCCACAACTGTCTGTAACTCCAGTTCCAGGGGATCTGACACCCTCGCACAGACATATACGCAGAAAAAAGTCAATGCACATAAAATTAACTAAAAATGTTATTAAAAATCCAGGATTCAAAATCAGATCTGTGTATGTGCCTTCAAACTCACCTGTAGCCACATCCTCGGGAACGGTCAGGTAGAAGGGGTGCTTACGGCTGCATGGGGGTGAAAAGCTTGGGAATTGTCTTTTTGTGGGTGGCTAGCAGATGTTTTGAAGCACACTGGACGTAAACACTTCCTTTGGCAGAGCAGTGTTTCGGCTCAGCCATGCTCTTCTCTAAGCTTTCTTACACGCGACCCTGCTTTCCTCTGTTGCCTGCCCAGTCCAGCGGCACCCGAGTTTATAATTCCACTTGTGTTCACATAGTTTATTGGCGCAGTGATACCGACATTTTGTGGGCCAGCATCATAACGTGAGGGTGGAGTTTGGAGACAAGAAGGAGAGATAACTATTGCTAACTGTCGTGCTGGAGAGCGGGGAGGTGGCGTTGTGCAGTGTTCACACCGCTATGGAAAAGATCGAGTGTCCCCATACCCACACGCTGACGTCCTGGGGCCCAAGGCCTCAAAACGCGGAGCCTTAGAGATGAGCTTTAAAGAGCGGCTAAATTAGATGAGGCTGTTGGTGTGTGTGGGCCTGGACTCAGTCCGTCTGATGTTCTCGCGAGATGAGACTTGGACACACACACACACACACACACACACACACACACACACACACACACACACAGAAACTCCAGGGGTGAAGTACGAGAACAGAGATGCAGAGGAGAGCCCGAAGGGTGGAGGTGCAGGGGGCCGGGAAGATGGAGGTGCAGGAGGCCTGGAGGATAACAGTGACCCGGCTGGCTGTGTGACCACACCGTGAGAATGAACAGTAAAGAGAGGCAGGGACGACGAAGGAGATGAGGGAAGGGAAGGCTTCTCATGCTGGTGAAGGTACATGGAGACCAGGATTCTCCTGTGCAGAGATTGTCTTTAGAAAGCTGCGGGGAGATGCGCCCCACCGCAACAGAGATGGGTCATAGGCGAAGCCAGAAAAGGGGACCCGCCAGTGGAGAAAGCACAGGACTTTGCTAATAACTAAGGGAGCTTTGGCAATACCTGTGACCCACACAAACGGAGACAGTCATGTTAAGGGAAGGGAGCCGATCTCGGGATGACGAATAGCAGGTGATTTCTCTCATCTGCGGTTGCTGCGTTTCATACAGCCACATAAAATCATGAATGATACATGACGAGAAAGCGGAAGTGAAACTCTCTGGGGGGCGGGCAGAGGAGACTGATGGGAAGAAGAGGAGAGGGAAGGGGAGGGGGGGAGGATTTTGCAGACAAAACACTCATACACATGAAAATTTTTAAAACATCTAAAAAATGTAAAACAAAAAAACCCTAAACCAACAAAGTTCCCTGTTGTATATTATTCAAATATATATATGTATATGTATATGTATATTCACTATAACAAGCCAAAAATAATGGGTAAGGCAAAGAAAACGAAGGGGCTGGAGAAAGGGCTCGGGGTGGAGAGCATAGTGATCTTACCGTTCTTGCTGTGCGTGCATTAGAACTGTGATTCCTACCTCCAGGCTGCTATGGTCACAAATCTGTACTCATACAACAAATACATAATTTAAAAAAATTTTGGCTAGGCTGGAACTTGCTTTGTAGACCAAACTGGCCTTGAACTCACAGAGCTCCTCCTGCCTCTGCCTCCGGAGTGCTAGGGCTAACGGGCGTGCGCCACCACCCCTGGCCTCTGTTCACTTTTTGAAGGGCTCTTTGTTCACCCCCAGATGGACGGAAGGGCTGCTAGCCAGTCCCGTGTGTTTGGCGATTGCATTTGGCTCTTCTGCTCATCATCACAACTCAACGCCTCAGTATGTCTCTGGGAATCCCAGCTTAATGTGAGTTTCTCTGGATTCCTTCCCCGAAGTCACTGGAATCCCACCAATACCAATGTCCACGGAACCAAAGTGAATGTGTAGAAGCCTGTGTGGGTGCACATCTAACCTGTAGCCTTAGCCCAGTCCCAAATCCTACCTCAGCTCCAACTCTAATCCCAATCCAAACCCAAACCTAACCAAATCCCATTGCCACGCAAACCTTAATCTCTGGTTCAGGCACACCTCAGATGCCACCTCCCCAAGGAAATCACCAAGATCTCAGATGGACTGAACGTCTCTGCCCTTCCCTCATTCTCCTCTTGCCACCAGGCACATGGTTGGCATTTTTAATTATCTGTATATGTGACTTAGTATATAAGGTTAAACTTTATAATTAGCTAACATGAATGTTTCTGAAGCCACTAGAGGCAAAAATCTGTGCCCCTCTCTGACTGGTGTCCCTGGGGCCCAGTGGGGAGAGACAAGGTGGCTCTCAGTTTCATTCTTTTTTTGTTTTTGTTTTTTGTTTTTCGAGACAGGGTTTCTCTATGGCTTTGTAACCTGTCCTGGAACTAGCTCTATAGACCAGGCTGGTCTCGAACTCACAGAGATCCGCCTGCCTCTGCCTCCCGAGTGCTGGGATTAAAGGTGTGCGCCACCACCGCCCGGCTTTCCATTTCATTCTTGATGCACAAGCAGATTGAGTTCAAGTGTTGTGGACATTGGAAATTCTTCTGCGTGTTGCCTACACTCTAACATGGATAACTTTCCGGGTCTCTTCCAAAGGAAGAGGTCCCTGGACCATCTCAGGGTCAAGCCATGCCTTCCTCTAGGAAAGGACAGCAGGAATAACTGTCTCCTGTTGGGGTCCCCTCCTAGCTGTGGGAAGGGCTTTAGGAAAGAAGGGGAGGCTCCTGGAGTAGCCGAGACAGGCTGCTGCAGCAGTTCAAGGTTTTCTCAGTGACAGGCTATGACTCTTAGGTCCAGACCACAGATTGGCCCTGGCCATGACGGGCACTGCAGCCATGGGAGTCCCTGGCCCATACCACAGCTATAAGATCTAGAGCCCAGGCACAGCCCACAGTGCTGGACCAGGTGCTCCGTGGGGTGTGGCTGTGGTTACTGTGGAATGAAGGGGACTCCACTTCCCACGGCTTGGGCTGGTGCTCACAGGCTGGGACTTGTGGGCACAGAAATAACTATTTATGAACAACATGGATGTGGCCCGACTGTGGCCATGGACTCAGCTGGCATCCGGAGTCTGTTTCTGTAGGAACACACGGGTCCACAGACGTAGATTCTGGTTGAGAGAGGCTCTTAGAGTGGAGAGAGGCATTAGCTCCAAGCAGCTAAGGGAGGACAAGACTCTTGCGACCCTGCTCAAGTTGCCTCCATAGTGAGGCTTCTCCATTGCCAAGGCATTAGCTGTGGGCAGCTCTGGGGGTTCTCTGTCCCCTGCACTTCCTTCTGGGACAAGGGTGTCACTATGAGTGGGAACAGTAAAGGAGACCTGGAGGATGTCAACAGCACCCACTGTATTTGGTGCTACAAGCTGCATGTCTGTCCCTCACCTCTCTGGCTTCCAGAGTCATTGGAACCTTAGCCCTCAATATCATAGGATATGGAGGTTGTGGAAGACCATTAGGTCAAGAGATGAAGCCTTCATTATTGGGATTTGTGCCCTAACAGACCCAAATCAGTTGCCTGGACCTCTGCTGTGTGAAGGCACGAGGCACGTTTCTATGATTGGGAATTCATCCCTCAGAAGCATCTCAGCATCACCAAAGATATCTTTGGTGATGAGCCCACCTGTGTACCCGGTTATGGCGGCTCAAATGGAAGAAGACAGCTGGCATCCTCCTCAACACCCAAAAAGGCCAGTCCAGCCACGCAAACTATTTGCAAATGACCCCCACCCGCCTGGCACGACAAGGAAACGCGGGCACAGCTTGTTGGACTCCCATGGCCTCAGGCTCTGCTGATTTGGGACTGTCCTTGTTGGTCTAGTGGTGTCTTATAAAAGCAAGAGATGGATATTCAGCTGTAGAAGCCATCGCCACGGCTCCAGCGAGTTCCTCACGTTCAGAAAGGACAGTGCAGCTCCACTGGAGGTTTGTGTTCCGCGTTGCCAGGCTGCGCCAATGCAACTGCGTGGTGACTGACTGTGCTCGGAGTTTTCTTCTGTTTCTCTCCCAGGAGGATTACAATATGCCCTTGAAAGGAAACCGCTCTCAGCAAGCCCGCCCCTACATCTAAGCGTCCTCTGGATGAAGGGTGTGGCTCGCTGGGAGGATGGGAGGTTCTGCGGGACCCCTCTGTGGATAGCAGGAAAGCTGCCCCTGCCTCAAAGAGTTGGGTCAAACACTGGGAAGCCAAGCCAAGAGCGGTGTCACAGCAGCCTCCCAACCCCTCCCTGCCAGGCCACTGTCCTTCCTCCCCGCAGAGTTCAACTTGTGACAATTATGACCTTCAAGTGTCACCACTAACAGCTGCTGGGGAGCCTGGGTGAAGGAGTCTCTGGTCTAGGACGCTCTCTGAAGGAAGGTTTGAAGAAAACCCTCCTGTCTCTTGGCCTCACACTGTCTCTGGCTGGTGTGTGTTTCTGAGGGGTGACACTGTGCCCAGAACCCCACTCCTCGTCGCCAGGAGCTCATGGCTCTGTCCCATTGATATTTTCCCCTCAGACGTTATGTTCACATCTACACTGCACAGTCAGATCTATTTCACACCGACATCTTTTTAGAAGATGGTTTCTCCTTATCTTCTAGAGGGGTCTGGTCTGCTAGACGAACACAGAGACACATCCCAGCCCCGCAGTGAAATCGTATAAAATCCGGCTGTGCGTATGAAAACACCAGTGTTCTCCAGGATATGCTGGCATTTGGGGACACTCTAGCCACTGGGATTTCAGCCATGCTTTTCAGTGGCCGGAGAGCTAAGTCTCACCTGGAAAGTCCAAGGCTGACCCTCTCTTGTATCTTCACACTGTTGGGTATGATCACCTTCACCCCGACAACACAGATCTACTGAGCATTTACTCTGAGCCACAGAACTGAGAGAGTTTTGTATCTCCTTCTGCCCGTACCACAGCTGAGGTCAGGGGTGGCTTTTGCCTGGACACAGGCACTCAAGCTGCTTGCGGAGTGGCAGGCAGGACTCCGCTCTTAGTTTTCCCTCAGAAGAAACTCTGACCTGGTGAAGCCACCACCATGTGCCACTTCAGGAGTCCAGGCCTGGCTCAGATGCAGGACCGATTGCAGTCAATGAATGAAAAGAACTTGGTCATGATGTATGATCTTCTTAATGCGTTCTTAATGTCTTCTTAAAAACTTATTGGTACATTATTTGTGTGTAGAGGTCAGAGGACAACTTTCAGGGATCAGTTCCTCCTGTCTACCAAGTGGGTCCCGGGGCTCAACTCAGACTGTCACATTGGCAGCAGGTGCCTCTACCAGCTGAGCCATCTTGCCAGTCCTCAATGTGTTCTTAAATCCTATTTGTAAAAGCTTTATTGCAAGTTTTTGTACCTATGTCATCAGGGACATCAGTGTAACATTATTGTATCTGTTGTTTATCTATCTGGTTTGGGGGATAGGGTAACCAGGCCTGGGTGAAAAAGTGCTGGAAGACACAGGGTTGCTTGCCACTTTTCAGAAGTTTTATTACAAAGAGGTCTGAGCAAAGCACGGGGGCACCAGGACGGACAATGCAAGGGCCGGGAGACAGCTGCGAACAACACGAACCAAAGCCTAAACCAAACCCAAACCCCAAACCACACACACTTGGGAGACACCACAATGTTGTTCTCAACTTTTCTTCATAAATAGATGGCCAAAATCGTTGCTGGCAATTTTAAATAGGTGGATATATGATCAAAAAAAAAAAAAAAGAAAGAAAGAAAAGAAAAAGAAGAAAGGAGGAGGAAGAGGAGGAAAAAGAAGAACATGAAAAGGAGGAAGAAGAGGAGGAGAACGAAGAAGAGAAAGAGGAAGAGAAGGAGGAGAACGAGGAGGAGGAGGAGGAGGAATAAAAAGAAGGCGGCGGCCCTGGATGTGGCTTAAAAGCGCCCATTCTCTCTGTGTGCAGATAAGAATCAGTTTGACAGCTGTTTGCGCACATGTCTCCCTTAAGATAAAACTTCAAAAAAAAAAAAAAAACTGTGCTAAAGGTCTTATAAAATTTTTTTTTTACTTTCTTTCTCCCCACAAAATAATCTTACAGATGTCTTCAGCACGGTTCTAAAACAGTGAACTACTTACACGGAACCCACAACGCGTGGGTTTCAGCATCTTTTGTGTACACCGAGAGCACACGTGTAGCTGGCCCAGCATCTGGGGTGGGTGTCTGTTGCAAAGCAACCTCGAGGGGGGGCAGCCCGGTGAGCTTGGGCTGGGGCCAGAAGTCCAGACGCAGGGGACTGTGTGCAGGCCAAGGAGTGGGGTCCACAGCTACCCTGGAGCAAGCAGGTCAGCGGGCAGAAGGTTCCTGCAGGTTCTTTGGGCTGGTGGTGGGCGGTGGGCTGCCTCTGCAGAGTCTGGTGGGAGGTCGAGGGAGAGACTCAGCCCTGGGGCATAGGTGTATCACTGCTGGCCGGTCACCCTGCCTGCTGCCATGGCCTCTCTCCTGCGGTCAGCCCTTCCGGCTCGGAGCAGTGCCCTCCGGAGAGCCTCAGGGAGGGAGGGGAGGCGGGATTAGGTGAGGTAGAGCGATTTATCTCTGGGGAGCAGGCTGCAGGAGAGAGTAGGGGCCGTCAGCCACTGGAGCCCACCCTGGCACCCCGGCCCTGTGTCCCTCACTCTCATCAGCTGTCTCTGAGGCTGAAGGAGGGGCTGCCCATCAAGCAGAACCAAGCACCCCTCCTGGCATCCTGCCAGGGACCACCTAATTATTTTTTTTTTTATCATTTGTTTCCTGTCTACTGTGTTTGTTTGTATTTTGAGACAGGAGCTTATGTATCCCAGGCTGGCCTTGAACTCGAGATGTAGCTGAGGGTGATCTAGAACTTTTGATTCTCATGCTTCCATCCCAACCTCTACCCTGAGTTCTGAGGTCCTACCTATACATCACCACACCAGGTTTGGCGGTGCTAGGACCAAATCCCGAGCTTTCTTCATTCTAGGCAAACGTTCTACCAATTGAGATATGCCCCAGCACACCCCGCCCCCCATCATGTCTACATTTAATCATCTGTGCACTTCAAACAGAATTACAGGAAAGTAGACACCTTCCTCTCTGCAGAATACTGCACAGGGTGAGCCAGATATGTTGACCTGTGCCCGTGGGAGGATGAGACAGGAGGCTCACGAGTTCAAAACTAGCCTGGGCTACATCGAAAGACTTCACATTTAACAAGCAAGACTAGAACAGGCTGTTGAGGATCAAACATTGTCACCCAGGGGAGAAGTTCAGATACAATGTACTTACTCCTCCTTGGCCCTGACTTTTGGGAAGGGAAACTGGGTGAAAGGGAAGGGCCGGGGGAGAGTCTGTGCCTGCGTGGGCTATGAAGGGAACCCTGCCTACCGGAGTCTGCACACCTTCAAGGGCTCTCCCTAGAAGGTCAGGAGTGGGGGCAAGGGCCAGGAACACTAGCAAAACGAGGAGCCCATGCTGGAAGGCTGGTGGCCAGGAATGGGGACACACTGCCTGGTGATGGAGATGGCCACTGTCCGCTAAATACTCAGACCTCCCCCCTCCATTTGTGAAAACATGGGACAAAAGAAGAAAAGGCATGAACCAAGGCCAGCCCCAGTTTCCCTGTTGGCCTGGGCATCCAATCAGCTGCACCCCCCTGGAGCTTTACTCTGATCTGTGTTGTTCCCTGTACTCTAAACATCCACCACGTGGGCTGAGGGTGCCTACTTCACATTCCCCCAGTGTCCCCCTGCCCTCCTGCCACCCCTGCCCCTATCAGGAACGGACTGTGAAGGGGATCTGAGGAGGACTGACCTGCAGGTGCCGAGGCCGCGCTCCCCGCTGGAGTAACTCCCATCCCAGTCCGCGCTGCTAGAAGGGTTGGATGGGCCAGGTGAGCGGGAGCCAGAACCACTGGGGAACTCAGAGATGTGTGGGAAATCCTACAGGGGAAGGAGGGGTGGGCGGTGAGCAGAGGAGAGATGAAGGGGAGCCTCTCCAGCAGTTGGCGTCATCTTTGTGTGTTTGAGGGTGTCTATGCTTCAGAGACACATCCTGGGTCCATACAGAATGACCACTCTGCCTCTTTCTCTTTCTCCCTAGTAGAAGATCTTTGGGAAAATTCAATGTGAGCTGATTGTGTGTACCTGCCTGGTGTGTGTGAGACTCTGGCTTCCACCCCCAGCATGACAGAGAAGAAAAGGAAAGAAAAGTGAAAACGAAAATCCAACTCGTCTCAGTTTGGAGAGGAGGTGGCTTTGCTTTTGGTTTTTTCCCCTTTTCTGACTTTAAAATGGGGTTACTGTGCTGCATGCCTGTGCTGGAACCATTTGTGGAACCATCACTGGAAGCTAGGGCTTTGGAGATTGCAAACGAGCTGGGACAATCTGGCAGAGGTCACAGTGGTCTAAGAGAAGGTTCTGGAGCAAAGCTTAGTTGGCAACTAGCCAACTGTCTGGAGTAGCCAGTGTCTCTCTGGGTAGGTAGGTGTTCTAGACCCATTTCAGAGAATTGAAAACTGAGGCTTAGAGAGGTACAGTGCTGTGGCTGATGTTGCACAGCTGGTAAGTGGCCCGGCCAGTATATGACCCCCCCCCCCAGCTGCCTTCCCTCTTGGTGAGAGTCACAGGCGGCGGCGGCTTGGCCCTGCTTACCTGTGGCCCTGGAGGCGAGGGGCTCATTGCCAGCTGCACCTGGAGTGCCATGGAGGCAGGCAGGACAGGAGGCTGAGGGGCAGGGGACATGCTGAGAGGCGGGCTGAGGAGAGCGCCCTGCGCGTGGGGGGGCAGTGGCAGCTGCTGGTGCAATGAGGGGCTGAGAGGAAAGGAGGGTGGTGGGGATGTGCTGAGGCCTGGCAGCAGGGCCTTGGAGCCCAGCGTCCTGGCCAGGTTGGCGGGAGAGGCTCCAGTGCGGAAGGCCTGCAGGTCCGAGGGCGTCAGGAAGGAAGCCAAGCCAGGCATGGCGTACATGGGCTGCTTGGGTGGGAGCATTTTGGCTGGTGGATTTGCCTGGGCAGTCTTGGCCTCGCCTTGGTCCGGAGGGCTCTGGAGGAAGACAGAAGCCAGGGATAAACCAGAGATAGGGCAGAACCTGGACTGTGGACTAGGTAGGCCTGCAGCCTGCAAGGCCTCTGGACGGCTCTGTGTTGTGCTATGGGGCCGGCTGTGAACTAATAAACCATAACTATGCAGGGATGTGTGGGTACACGGTTTTAATCAGGCAGTCAGCCCCACCTTTACCCTCATGTGGGCTCCCCTGGAAGTATGGTCCCGCTATCCTCACCCTGGCAGCAAGATCAATGCCAGCAATGAGCCATGCTCTGTTTATGCCCTCCCAGCCTCCCACCTTTGCCCATGCGATTCTCTCAACTCTGTAAACACCCTTTGCTTGGCCCTTTCGAGCCCAACCCAGGTGTCATTTTCTTTGTGACAGCCTCCAGGACAATGCTCTGCCTCCTTTGGGGCCTCGGACCCACCCCTTGCCCCTGTGCTCCTGGTGTGCACAGAGAGGTAGAGAGCATGGTCAGGAGTTAGGACAGTGACGCCGCGTTGGAACCTACAACAGCCACTCACACGGCCAATCCCAGGCTCATTGCGGAGCCCTCTGAGTGCTAGCCCCTCCTGCTGAAGGAAGCTAATGAAATGAGCCTCACATGAAGCCTGCCACACTGGAGGTGCTCCCAAGGTGTGACGCACGTGCGTCGCTCATCCGCTCTGAGCCCCAGCCTTTGCTCTGTCCCTCCCGTGGTACACTCTCATCAGGACGGTGCCTAGGAATTTAGTTACCTTGGAGACGAGGCTAGCTCGGTAGGCCGCCAAGGCTTTCAGGTACTCCTTCTTGGCAGCTTCGGTCTTCCTCTTATATGCCTGAAAGATCCGAGACATTGGGCAACTCTGGAGAAAACGTCACAGAGGAGCCACAGTGCAGAGGCTGGGATGATAAGGGGGGCTTCCAGGGCCAGGCATGGATGAAGGTTGTGGGGACAGAGGCCAGGATACCCTCCAGTTCCTCAGCCGTGATGTTGGTACAAGTGACGACAGAAAGACAAGTCACCCAGAAGCCTCTCTTTGGCCCAGAACACCACCAACACCTTAACGCCGCACTATCTTTGTATTCTGACACGAACCCGGCTCTCAGGTGATGCCTAGCAAAGCCAGGGTTCACCCGGCGCCCTTGCAGCCCAGGTGGGTTAACAAAGACAAAGGGTTGGCTCCAGAGCTCCTCTTGCCCATGGTGGGAATTCTCTGACAACGTCCTCTGCCTTCCCTGGCTTCTTGTCTCCACTTCTTTCTAGCGGGTTTTAGAGCATCTCTTAAACTACCTGCCCTCAACTAGTCTACAGAATCGCCACACTGCCAAATAGGACCACAACTCACATCTGTGGCCCAGCTTGCTACTGCTCTGGGCTTCCTACAGGCCCCATGCACAACATCTCCATTCCCTGCGGTGCAAGGCAGAATCCAAAGGAGTCCCCACCACACCCTCCACTTTCAAAAGAGCCAATGGATGGTGACTCCCAGGGGTGTTGTAAAGATGGATGTGGTGATGGAGGGGGGATCCCCACGGCGCTTAGCCTAGGCGTGCTCCAAGCATGGTAGTCAGTAGGTAGGGAAGCCAGGACTCAAAGAGTTTAGGCAGTCAATCTGAAGTGAGTAGCTGGTAATGCATTTCCAACCACAGGAGCCGGCTCATCTTCCTTCTGCCTGGAGGCCTTCAGAGAGCCCACATGGCCAGTGGAGCAGAAAGGACCGAGTTAAGGGAACTGCTGGATGGAGACGTTCCCTGGTTTATGGATGGGGAACCAGGGGCCCAGCAAAGGTGGTAGAACACAGCACTGGAGGTCAGCAAGGATGGAAGGAACGCGGCTTCCCAGCTTATAGATGAGCAAACAAAGCAGCAAAGCCCCTTGCAGGAGCCTCTAGCCCCAGAGGCCAAGCCTGGTATCACACTCTTGGTTCCAGGGCCCCAAGTCTCAGGGACAACTTAGAAGGGGACCAAGGCTCACCTGTTTCTGCTCTTCTCCCAGGCTGTCCCACATGGAAGCCACTATTTTGGACACATCCCCAAAGGTGGCACTGGGATTCTGCCCCTTGATGGCGGCCTGAGTGTCTCTGAAGAAGAGAGCGTAGGCTGACACTGGCTTTTGTGGCTCATTGGGGTCCTTCTTCTTCTTCTTCTTTGGGTTCTTGGCCTTTTTGCCTGGGTCTGCTGAGGGTCTCTTCTCTCCCGAGACCTGCCAGGTGGGAGGAGTCGGTAAACTGAAGAGGTCAAGGGGCTCCTAGCCAAAGTGACTCTAGCTAACCTTGGGCTGAGCTAGGCTTTCTCGGCAGCTTACCTCAGACCCATCTAGTCCTGTTCTCTCCCAAGCAGAGAAAGGGCTGCCCAGCCAGGGGTTCATACCCAGGCAAGGATTTAGGGTAACTCCCCCAGGAATATGTAGAAATAAAGGAAGGCAAAACAGGGGGAGGAAAAAACAGGGGAAGAAAAGAAGAGGTAAGGGAGAAGGGTGAGTAAGACAGAAGTCATCCCCACTTGGCTTCTGTTGTAGGCCAGGGTATCCTCAGAATGATGCCGGATCAAATTGAGAAGCATACAGACCCCTGGTCAGTTTAGGGCCTCCTGTCATGGACACTGTGGCTGGACCCTGGGCCTCTTCAGGGCCAGTATTGCCTGGAGGAGAGGGTCTCCAGCAGATTCAGCAGCCACAGCCTGATGTCCCAAGGGCTCAGGTGCCAGCCCTCTGACCAGAGGTCCACACGCTGACTCTTGGTTTCCAACGAAAGACTAAACCTCCTTTCTAGTCTTTTCCAGAGGGTCATGGTGGAATGACCTGGCAGAGCCCCTTCTCCACTTGGGAAGATAACCTGGTAGCTACACCCTTCCATTTTACGCACCTTGAAATGGGCATCTGACTCCTCCTCCTGTGTGGAACTGGATGGAGAGGGGGTCGCTGACTTGCTCCCTGGGGGTGATGGGGAGCTGTGGGCAATGCCACTCCGGATGCCCATCTGGGAGATGAGCTGGGACTGGCTCAGGGCACTCATGTGGCTGGCCAGCATTGCTGGACGGCCCAGAAGAGGCCCTGGCCTGCCGGAGTCATAGGCAGCTACCTCCGAGTGGACCATCTCCTGGATCTGAGAGAAGACAGGATGATTGCGTTAGAAGGCTCTGCCTCGCCAAATGCTGCACTTGCCTCTCGGGCTCAGAGGAGGAACCTGTGGATGAGAGGAGGCAAGTGGCCATTTCCATACTGGCCTGTGCTTCCCACAGGGATCCCCTTAGGAGGATCTCAAGGTGGAGCGCCATTCTCCCCGGACCTCTGCATAGTGCAGAGCACCTGCGAAGCCCCGAGGGTCCCTTGGCTGTAAACGGATCATCTCATGATACATGCTCCATCCTGAACACAGCTCTGCCTTGTCTGCTGTGTGACAATGAGCAGCCACGAGCGCAGATGTTGGAAGCCCACTTCTTGAATCCCGGCCCAGGCGCTGGCCAGGTGACACTGGCCACGATTGACCTCACTGGGCCTCAGCTTCTTCATCTGTAAGATGTGTAATCAGATTGCTCCCCAGGATCTAGAATACTGTGTACTCTTGGCCCAAACAGACACAGTACAGATGCGTGATTCATGGAGGCTTATGTGAACAATCTTAGAATTATTTTTTATCTCCTCTGCATTTGTTATTTATTCTGTCCGATTTCTAATGTTAAGCACCCCCTTGTTCTCAGCTTTTCCTTCATTAAGCAAGCAAGTGGCTTTCTATTTTATGTGGGGTTCACAACTTCTCTTTAAAAGCGTGAGATCTTGCTGGGCAGTGGTGGCGCAGGCCTTTAATCCGCACACGGGAGGATCAATCCAACTGTCTCCATTTCATGCCTCCCCATAAACGTTCCTCCATAGCTGGCTAGCAAGATTAGCCATGTCTCTGGTGTCACTGAGCTCTGTGTGTGACAGAGAAGAGACAATGGGGGATAATTCCTGCCATCAAATTCAGATGATTGTGACCACTCGAACATGCATGCACACACACGCACACACACACACACACACACACACACACACACACACACATACACAAATGAAGAAAGAAAAACCCGAGAGGAGTGGAGGAGAAGTACGATGGTGGCCTCTGGCTTGCACACACCCACTATGCATGGGCGCCTTCACGCCCACTCTCCCTACAACTCAACTCTTATTTTAATGCTAAAAAATGTCCTCGAGTGTTTCTCATAGACGTTACTGTGAAAGTTTTTAAATTTTTCATCATTTTATGTGCATGGCTATTTTGCCTAAATTCATGTGTGTGCACTACTTGTGTGCCTGGTCCCCTCAGGGACCAGAAGAAGGTGTCAGATTCCCTGGGATTGGAGAATCCAGTGGAGAGTTGTGAGCTGCCATGTGAGTGCTAGGAACTGAACTGGGGTCCTCTGCAAGGGCAATAAGAGCTCTCAACTGCTGAGCCATGTCTTCCTAGCACTGGGGGAAAAGTAATTGATGTTCATTCTGTCACATAAAAAATCCCCAGTGTTTATTGAAGGACTGTTTTGACATCGGCTGTGAAACTGAGGAAACTGAGCTAGAGCCTAGCGTCCCTCCTGCGTCCCCATCAGTTCTCCAGAGCATTTGGAGTGAAGGGGTTTTCTTCAGGTGTGCTGACGTGAAGCCATCCAGATGTCCCAGAATGCTCTGTCTTCATGAAGGCTTCTCTTTATGCATAGAAGCATTTTTGCTCTGATGAAAATGAATGCTTCTGCCTCCCATCCTACTCTGTCAGCTGTTGTCATGGTTTCCTTCGTGTTTTCTTCTCATCCTGCACCATTTCAGATGTGCATCATGAAAACAGCATATGGGTGAGTGCTGGTCTGCAACCCAGTTCGCAATACATTGTGATCTGTTAGTATGTTAATCGCAGAAACCTGAAAAATAGGCTTAGCAAGCGAACTTCTTTAACGTGTAGAAGGTTTTATGACTGAGCCTCTAAACATCCCTCTCCCTTTCTACCACCAATACAAACATGCCCTTTCTTCTTTGTTTGTGTGTATGTGTGTTTCTTTTAGGCATGGTCTTACTATACAGTCCAAGAGATTTTAAATTCTCTATCCTCACTTCTGGAGACATCACAAATCCCTGACTTCAAATTCTACTACAGAGCCACAGTACTGAAAGACAGTCCGGTATCAGCACAAAAACAGACAGGAGGAGCAATGGAATTGAATCGAAGATCCAGACATCAATCCACACACCTATGAACACCTGATTTTTGACAAAGAAGCAAAAAACATAAAATGGAAAAAAGAAAGCATATTCAATAAATGGTGCTGGCATAACTGGATATCAACATGTAGAAGAATGAAAATAGATCCATATCTATCACCATGCATAAAACTCAAGTCCAAATGGATCAGAGACCTCAACATAAAACCAAGCACCCTGAATCTCATAGAAGAGAAAATGGGAAGTACCCTTGAATCCATTGGCACAGGAGACCACTTCCTAAATATAATCTCAGTAGCACAGACACTGAGAGAAATAATAAATGGGACCTCCTGAAACTGAAAAGCTTCTGTAAAGCAAAGGACATGGTCAACAAGACAAAACAGCAGCCTACAGAATGGGAAAAGATCTTCACCAACCCCATATTGGATAGAGGACTGATCTCCAAAATATACAAAGAACTAAAAAATTAGTCATCAAAAGAACAAATAAATAAAAATGGGGTACAGATCTAAACAGAGAACTCTCAACAAAAAAAAATCTAAAATGGTGGAAAGACACTTAAGGAAACGCTCAACATCCTTAGCCATCAGAGAAATGCAAATCAAAACAACTCTGAGACTCCATCTTACACCTGTAAGAATGGCCAAGATCAAAAATACCGATGACAACTTATGCTGGAGAGGTTGTGGAGTAAAGGGAACACTCCTGCATTGCTGGTGGGAGTGCAAGCTGGTACAGCCCCTTTGGATGTCAGTGTGGAGATTTCTCAGGAATCAAGATCCAGTAATACCACTTTTGGGTATATATCCAAAGGATGCTCAATCGTGCCACAAGGACATGTGCTCAACTATGTTCATAGCAGCATTGTTTGTCATAGCCAGAACCTGGAAATGACCTAAATGCCCCTTGACCGAAGAATGGATAAGAAAAAATGTGGTACATTTACACAATGGAGTACTACACAGCAGAAAAAATAATGATATCTTGAAATTTGCAGGCAAATGGATGGATCTATGCCTGTAGGTGCCTAGCATCTGAGTCAACTCCCCAGCACCAATGTAAGCATTTTTAGACATAAATCTGTTATTAGGTCACCATGACACTATTCCTATCATAATCTACAGAATTACCTTGACTTCAACACCTGTTAAATAATAACTTCCCATTCCTGTCTCACCCGAGTCCCTGGAAAACACAAATCTACTTCCTTTGTATGTGGTATGTGTGTGTGTAGGGTGTATGTACACATGTGTTTGGGGGTGCTCATGCCTCAAGGTTAGAGGAGGGTGTTGGGCATCCGGGTCTATTGCTCTCCACACAGTCCCTTGAGATGGTATTTCTTACTGAACTGGAACTAGGCTGACGGACAGCAAGCCTCAGTAACTGGCCGGCTCTGCTATTCACAGCACTAAAGTCACAAGGACACACCCTGGTCGTGGCTAAGGATGTGAACACATGTACTGTGCTTGTGCAGCAAGAACTCTTACCCACAGAATCATTTCCCCAGCTACTATTAGTTTACTTTCTTTTTCTAGGTACCTCATATCAGTGGAATCATACCATATAAACTTTCTTGGGTGACTGGCTTATTTCCCCTAGCACAATAACCTCAAGATTTATACACTTGTAGCATGAGTCAGAATTTTTTTGTCTTTTTAAGGTTGGATAATATTCTGTTTTATGAACATGCCATATTTTGCTATTTATCTGTTAATGGGCCTTTGGAAGATTTTTTTTTTAAGATCCAAACTGTAATATCAACATTGGATGAGCATCAGGGAGATGGCAACTAATTCGTGTCCATAAAAGCACAAATATATTTTTTCTGGTAGAGATATTGACCCTGCACTATAGAAAAGACGATTCTAATCATCACATTCAATTGCTCTATCACACCAATCAGTTTTCTAGTTCTTAGTACATTTATTCCAGCATCCCCGATTGCTTAAGTGTTTGTCTATTTTTCGGATTCTTCTCTGAACTGAGTGTTACTATCTTACTGGCTTCCTCATTCATACCCAGTTAAATACAATTTTGATACGTTCACATGTTTTGTTTGTATGAAGGTCATAGTTTTACCCTTAGAAATGTATACAATAAAGATAATAGAGAAGAATTTTAAATTCTAGAGAAAGCTGGAGGCTCGCCATCTGAGGAAAGGGACCAGGGCTTATCCACACAATAGAGTGCTTCTCCAAGCCAGCGTGAATGGCTTGAGCCACACTCACCAGTGTGGGTGAATGAAAAAGAGAAGCAAGGAGCAGCTGAACGAGAAGGCACAAGGAGCGAGAGAGGGCTCGGAGGACATAGGCCGCCCCATATCTTTAACTCCTTACGCAAAATGTGTTGCATGGCGATGCTGTGTTCAGAGTGGAGGCCATGAGGGAGAGCTGAACTGGCTCCTCAAGCACCCTTTATTCTGTCAAAAGCAGAGCTGGAGCAGAAGGGTGATCACAGAGGCTTGTCAAAGCAGAATCTCCAACTAGAGGATGATGGGCTCTCGGAAGTCTGGGAGGCAGAAGTGGCTGGCACCCCCATGGCTTAATTGGCCATATTACATATCATGAAACATTTCACATAAGATGATGTCAAAGACTGGGCCCCTCGTCTTCGGGCTAGCTCCAGGCTCTACATTCCCCTTGATTGGCACCCCTTTTCCAGAAACACATCAGGCGGAGTACGAAGAAAATCCTTATTTCTCCCAAAACAGCACATGGCACCATCATTTCTGCAGCTACCCAAGCCACAGACAGGGGAAGTAGCTTCCACCTCCCCCTTCCCAAACACCCCTGGCCTAGCCCTGGACACACTGAGCACTGTTGGCCCCTCTTCATGGTGAGTCCTAAACCTCACACATTTCTCCTTCCGAGAACGGTCACCCTTCTAAGACATGAAAGCCAGGTCCGTCTACCCTTTACTCTCAATTTAAAATGCTCATTGCACCAGGCACAGCGGCTCACACCACTAGTCTTCGCTCTTGGGAAGCAGAAGCAGGCTGATCTCCGAGTTTAAGCCAGTCCAGTTGTCTAGAGAGTTCTAGGCCAGCCGGGGCTTCATAGCGAGACTTTGCCTCAAAACAAAGATGCAAACAAGTTTCCATTGGCCTCCTGAGGTGGATCTAAATTGTCTAATAATCTGATAGTAAATAATGGCTTAGTGTATATACATGTGTTGTATGGGTATACATACCTGTGCATGTGCACGTACATGCTTGTTGGGGGTAGGTATAGAGACTAGAGGGCAACTTTAGGGGTCACTTCTCAGATGCTGTCCAAGGCTTTCTTACTGGCTAATGAGGCTAGGGTGGCCAACCCCACCTATCTCCATCTCCCCAGTGCTGGGACTCTAAGCATGAGTCCCACATCCCAGCTTCTTCTTCTTTTTTTTATATTGAGTCCTGGGGATGGAACCCAGGCCCTCATGCTTGCAAGATAACCAACTAAGCCATCGCCCCAGCCCCAATAATGACTTTTTAAACTTTAAAGGTTCTTTGAGATTAAAAAAATCCCTATGACCCATATTTATGGAGGCAATATTTTTAATTTTACTGGTACTCCATCGATCCCTTTGAGCAGAGCATTTTCTGCCTCATCAGATGAGTGATGTCTTCTACTGCTATGGATTCGATGGCTGCTTTCGTTTTTCTCTGACCCTTCTGCTCCACACACACTGAACTGTTAGGCTCTTTCATCCTCGGCCGTATGTTGAGCGTGGAGTTGGGAAGAAAACCCTGAGCTTCTGGCTTTTGTGTCAGTGGTCATTGCTGTGCTGGGCAGTGACGCCACTAGATTTTAAAATCCGAGCATCCCTCGGTTTGTCAGAACACATTCTCTCCTGATTCTGAATTTTCTGTCACTTGGACAGTTCATTAGGAAGAATCCTCCGACTCCCATCTCCCCTGAGCGTGGGCCTCAGAAGGCATCTTTAGATCTAGAGATTTCTACAGTCGTTCAGGGGGTTCCCTCCTAAATCCTCCAGTAAAGGCTCTGTGGAGCACTTGGGAAAAGAAAGAAAAAAAGCCAAACAGCACATCTGGATGCCTTCTGGGGAGATTTCCAGCTCACTACCAAATTTGCTCTTGCTGAGCTCACAGACGCTGGTCGGCCTTACTTCTGTGTTGACGGGGACCTGGTGCTAAACCCCAGGGATGAGAGCCCTGAAGGCTTCACAGTCAGTCAGGGCACAGGCCTTTACATCGGGACAATATGCAGTAACAAACTAATAAGAGTGAGTGTGGCTGATGCCAGGGGATATGTAGTGGTCAGACCTGAGCCCTGTCTCCTGCTGATGTTGTCAGCTCTCAGGTGCTGGGGACACTGGCACCTGTCTTCTTACCTAGAGAAGTATTATTGGCTAAATGGGAACTGCCTACCAACCCCATGCCTGCCCAGAGGCAGACTCCCTGGGGTCCTGAGGGCTTCTCTCTAGACAGGAACTTTCTTCTGTCACCAGCCTCTCGGAGCTGGCATTCTTCCCTCAAAGCAGCTCCCACCCCTCCTCTGCTGCCAACTCTCCAAGACCCTGCCCTGGGTCCTTGGTGGCTCGATGTGCAGAGACCTTTATCAGGGTGAGGGCCTGGCTGGCACAGCCTTGCTCAGGAGACGCCTACGAATGGTATGAAGTATTCTGCTCCCACATGCAAACACGCAGTCTGGCAGAAGCCACATCTGTACCCCCTCCTGCAGACCCAGGCAGAGGAGCAGGAGGGAGGTGGCAGCCTTGCAAACATAATTAGACTTAATAGATTCTCAGGGTTGTAGAATGCCAGGAGCTTTTCACACATGGCCAGCTGCAGTCTCTGTGGAGCGTGCTAGATGCCAAGAGCAGTCCCACTAGGGACAGTGAGAAATCACACCTCCCCTCAGCGTCTGCCAGTCCTCAGAACTGAATCCCGTCCTCCTCCTCAGAGGAGATCAAGGCACTGAGCTATCCTGAACAGACTGGGGAATTGGAATATTTTTGTTTTTTCAATGTAAGCTACAAACGTTCCCTTTCTGTTATATTCTGTCACGTAAAGCACCAAGTCCAAAAGTTCCTTAAATTCTTGAATCTCATCAGAGACCAAAATGGGGCTAGAGGCCACTGGCCAGCATTTTATTTTATAATCTTTTGACAGTCTTGGGGAGCCTCTAGCAACAGACGTTAACACCTTTGTCTACGGAGCGCAGTAACAATAGGTACTTGGCCATGTTTGCTGTCACATTAGTGAGCGTGCACTATGTATGTGGCCCCGTTGTGCACGTGTGAGCATATGTGCACCATCTATGTGCAGGAACTGTGCCCAGAGCGCTGCATAGTGAGCTTGTGAATAACTCTTGGGTGCAAACATATCCCCAACTTTCCATGAAGCTACTGAAACTCGGGATGGAGTACCGTAATCTTGTGACTGCCTCAGAATCCCGCATCTAGGAAAAGGGGAATTCAGAATTCCACCCAGCTGCGGCCTGGGGTCCTCTGTGCCCACAGAAACCCAAGCAGTTCTGACAGGGGAACAGGGTGACCATGAGCCTGCCCTTCGGGGACCAAAGAGAGGTAGTATTCTACATAGCGAATCATACGAGTATCCAACCCAGAATTTTCCCTCTTCCTCTCCCATGAACTTGCTCATAGTGTGAATTTGAACAGCATCTGACCTGAACTAAGATGAGTTTCTGGAAACAGGGGCAAATAGCCAGGAGGGAGACATCCTTGATGATATACACAACAGGACGAAGCCTGGCCCAGGGTTGGCACTTCACAAACAAGCTCCTGTTTATCAGCAAGAGCTGGCGAGGACCTGTGAATGGCCAGATATTAAATATTTTAGGCTTCAGATGGGGTCTGTTGTAACTGCCTAACTCAGCTGCCATAGCAGAAAGGCAGCTACAGGCAACGGGCTAATGAATGGCTGGGGCTGTGTGCCAATAAAGCTTTATTCACAAGAAGACTCGAGAGCCTTTAACCCCTGGCTTTATACTGTCAACTTCCTTATTAGTGGAATGCCATTTATAAAAATAACAGTGGTACCTCTGCCCACCCTTCATTGGCAGTCCCCACTTGCCTGGCAGCAGCCAGCTCACCATACTGAATTCTCACTTGGTCCTAGTTCATCTTATCTTTGATTTTACAGATGTGGCCGTCACAGAATAGAAGGACATTGTTCAATGTCACTTAGTGCTGAGGTTCACTTCTAGGTCTGGGTGACTCCCAGGCCTGCGTCTTTAGCTGTAACCAGCAGTCCAACCTCCTGCCCTCACAGCAGAGCAAGTACCTGCTGTATAGTCTTCCCATGCTAAACCTTGCCTTGGTCACTGCTGGGGTCTGGTTATGACCTCAAGCTACAGTCTCTCTCTCACATGACCACTGTGGCTCTCGTAGGGAATGCTCTGGCATATGGCCAAAGCTACTTCGGGACCTCGAGACTCTGCTGCTGGGCATGCCGACTTCTAACAGTTTACTTACATTCATCTCTAGGAACTGCCCTACCCCCTGGCTATATCCCTTCCCAAGGGGTTCGAAGCCAAGTGGGGTTCAAAGCCAAGTGGGGTTGGAAGGTCCTGTCTCCTTGATGAGTTCATTTCCAGGAGGGCCTTACTGTCCGCAGTCCCTGATAGCCAAGAACTTCTCAGCTTAACTGCATCTATGAGGACCCTTGAGCTGTGTAAAGGGACAGACCCATGGGGAACTAGCATTCTTAGATGTTGCTATAAAGGGGCGGGGAAGCCTTTTAGTCCACCATCCCTCGGAGCCAGTGCTATGGGATGTCACAACTAAACTCGCAAGCCGCCTTTCCCATGTGCATTCCACTCTGAAATATCTGTGGACTTGGGGAAACAAATGTTTGAAAATCGCCCCCTTTAAAATGTCCAGGTGCACGCATGTGCACACGCACGCTCGCACACACACTTAGCAGCAGAAGAAAAGAAAGCCAATAGCAAACCTTTCCCAGTGCCTGCCCCTCACCCGCAAGCTCCGTTGGCAAGTATTTCTAATAAACTTTCATGCTTGGCGGGAGATCCTTTGCAGGCTGACAAATTCCTCCTGAAATGTAGACGTCTTGTTCAGAGTTATTACTCCCGTGCCCAGGTGCCCAGCTGCTATTGCAAAACCAGCAAGCATTTAATTGAAACAAACGACTATAATAATAGTACATTATCCCCGCAGGCCAAGCGCCATCCTAGCTTTAATTATTGAGTTAAGAGTCTCACTAATTTATCCTTTAAAGCAACAGCCCACTCCCGGTTAGACTGATCATCTTGTTATGAATATGAAGGCCCAGCAGGGAGGATGTGAATCGAAAGCCATTTGTCCCCTTCGGGGCTGTTTTTGTCTTTGAAGAAAGGTTTGCAAACAGGCAGCTGAGCCACTTGGCAGGCTCCACCAGGATGGGAGGTTTCTGTTGCGGTTGGAATGGGGGCCCGCCAGGTCCTTGAGTTCCTCTCCCTCTGGGAGGCAGGCTCTCCTTACAGAGTCAGTGCTAGCTCTCTACTTGGTCACAACCAAGAGTGCGGTCCTTCCTAAGCCACAGTCCCCCAACCACAGCCTTAAATCCCAGTGTCTGGTACCTCTCTGGTCTCGTCCCTCACTACTGTTCCTTGAATATTCAAGTGGGCCTTGCTTCTGGACCGTTTTAGAATTGGTGTATTTTTGCCCCTCTGGGGACATTGGTTGACGTTTTTGATTGTTGTAACTAGAAGACAGAGCTAAAATAACAGGAAGACTTAGAATTCAGAACAGCTCACCCCCAAAGTCACTCACTTTGTGTGGGCTGCCCTGTTCACGAACTGCTCTTCCCCACGGAGGGCAGCGTTCACCCTGCAAACTCCTTCACTCCTGGGGGACTTGGTTCAAGCCTCACCTTCCCTGGGAACCTTTTCCTGATCAAGCAACATAGTGCTGCAACCCGTACCCCCAACACACACTGGGGAGCAGGCAGAGAGTTCTAGCCCCTTGGGCTGCTGTTGTTTTTTTCTCCAAAGCACCTGCCAACAGTGCGTGGCATGTTTATCAGTTTGTTGTTGTGTCTCCCCCCCCTCCCCCCCGTATAACTTGCACAGGGCAGAGACCTTTGCTTTGTTCCCTGACTACTGGCCAGCACCTACCAGAGTGTGAGGGCCAGTGAGGACCAAGCATGTTTTCTAGAGTTACGAGCCTGAGGATGGGTCCTGGTTTTCCCTGTCTGCTCACACTTGTCACACCTGGAGTGCTTGTCCCAGCCCTATTGTGGATGTAAACAGTTATTTTTAGCATTTGGCAGCTCTTTGGCAATGAGTTGTTGGATACATGACAGTCGTCATGTCTGTATGTATCATTTCCTCTGTACCAGGCACCGTGTGGCGCCATCAGGGAGTTGCAGTGACAAGCACAGGTGACCCCTGCCTCATGGCGTTAACGCCACACCCCGCTCGGTCTACACCAAGAAGCGGTCAAGTTGAACATCAAAGCCAGGCTAGGGCTTCAAGCAGGGTCCTGCACGGAGTGGTGGACAGTGGGAGGGAGGGGCAGGGATGGGGAAGGAGGAGCTAGAGGACTAGGCAGGACAGGACTGGGGGGATCTGAATACCATGCCTGAGTCCTAAAACTGCGGGAGTGCTGTAGACCAGTGTGGCCGCTGAGAACCCGTGACGACAGTGAGGTGAGCCGACCCTTCTGAGACTCAGCTAGAAGGGGTGGGTCTGAGAGCCAGAGGGGGAGAAGCAGGGTGGAGACACACAAAGGGTCCATGAGTGGTGTCACGAAAGACACCAAAAGTATGTCGCATGGAAGGGCAGAAGGGAGAGTTTCTAGAAGAAGGGGGAGAGGTCAGTCTGTCTGTCAGGTGTGAGAAAGATGTCACATATCAGTGGATTTGACAAATCAGAGGCCACCAGGGTCCCTAATCAGGGCAGCTTTACAGCCATGGGGAAACAGAAGCCAAAGCAACTGGGAGTGAGGGTGTGACCAGAACCAGCATGCTCCATGAGGCTGGCCTGGGGCTTCTGGAAGTTGTCAGGGGCTGCCTGGCTTTCCCTTGAGGTGCTAAAGGGAACTGGGAAGGTGGCACTGTGACCTTGACTCTCTGGGTCCTGTTTTCATCCGCATCCTCAGGCAGCCCTTTTAGTGCCCCCAAGGCCCAATGCTGCTGTGAGGTAGGAATGGCAGATGGGACAAGGGCACTGCATGCAGGCGTATGAAGTCTACCGCTCCCTGTGTGCTGCAGAACCCACCTCTGAATCTGGGTGATGCTAAGCCTTATGTCAGCTTCTCACTACTGAGAGCAGAGGGGCTGCCAGGGTTCGCTGGCCTGACCTTGTCTCCTCGCCTGTGGTGACAGTGTTGTCCCCAAGGGTCTGGGTCTTCTCGTTACACTACAGGGAGCCAGCACAGTTACCTGTCTTGCTTTGATGAATCTCTGTGACTTACCTTTCTGTGTCTTTGAAGAAACGGGAGGGACCTGTTGAAGAGAACTTCTGTGATCACAGAAGATTGTGTGTGTGTGTGTGTGTGTGTGTGTGTGTGTGTGTGTGTGTGTGTGGTACGTGTGATGTTCAGAAGCATTTCAAGAGACACAGGAGCTGTGAGGACTGTTACTCTCTGGGCTTGCAGCAGAAATAAAGCTGGAGGAGTTGAAGGGGCAGATCACTAAGGAACAGAGCTCCGTCTGTGAGCACAGGGACCTCCTGGCTCAGCTTCATAAGTGAGAGGTGGCTCTAGAGCCAGCCTTGATGGACAGGATGAGCTGAGGAAGTGGAACCAGCTGGCCTTGGCCACGAGTGGTGGCAGTAGGGGTTGGCAGTCAAAACCAGCCTGTTTATGCTATGATTATTACGTGTTTCTACACCTGAGAGCTTTCACCTCTGCCTTCAGCCTGGGGCTGTCAGGATGGAGGACTTCTGGAAGGGTGCACCTGTGTACATGCTTTGCAGGCAAGGTGTCACTACTGTCACCAAACCTCCATTTGAGCGGTTGCACGCATGCCCGGCTGTGGATGGGGAACGGTGGCTGCTTTACTTTGGGCTTAGCCCAGGCCTGGCAGACACTCGGTAAAGGTGACAGGGTGAGTCTGGTAGGCTGGGAGCTGGGAGCTCAGGGGCAGCTTCCCCCAGCTCCCAAGTGAAGGGGAACTTAGGAGGGACAGGGACATCAACAGCTGGATTCTGTCCTTGACTTGTTTCTCCTGGCAGTCCCTCAGTGAGCGCGTGAGCCCATGTGCCTCCTCACCATTGCCCGTGTGGGCCCTCTGCAAGGGATGCCCCATTCACGGGCACGTACCTAGCCATTGACCCACATCAGCTGGCAGTTTCCTCCGACTTCACATCCCTCAATTAAGGGCAGATGGGACCAGATCTGTCCTTAGGAAGGTTACACTGGCTGCTCCAAGGGCATGAATGGGAGCAAAAGATACTGGACCAGAAACCCAGTTTAAAGACTGGTCCCTGACCGAGATGTCTGAGCTGGGATGCCAGATACCCGAGCAGGGCAGGAATGAAGGAATGGGTTTGTCAGAGCTTGGTGGTGGGTTCAGGTGGGCTCTGCCCTACTTGGTGCTCCCTGGCAGAGGTGAGAGGCTTGTGTGAGAGGGAAGCCGAAAGGAAGAGCCAGAGCGATCCATCCCTCCTACCTTCACACGGAACAGTTGACATTCTAAATTAGCACATGCACTAATTAAAACCGTCTTTCCAAAGAATTTATTACCGGGTGTCCTGAGCTAATTATAGATTCTCTGTGGCTGATCCCGAGCCGTCTGCTAATGCAGTGTTGAAATCTCTTTGGCCACCCTTGTTTAAATTATTCACCAGCCTCGGCAACAGTTGTGAACTGTAATTTAAACAGTCAGCTCATGAATATTCAATCAACACAACAAACACCGCCGTGTTTTACTGCCTTGCCGCTCAATATTTTGTATCCTCGCCTGTGTTTACGTGTTTTTATGAACTCTCGAGGAAGGAGGAGTGTGCACTGCCTGGTTAAGCTGCGCCTGGAGTGCTGGGGTGGGGGAAGCAGGAGGGACGGGAGTACGGAAAGCTGCTCTCAGAAGATGGGGCTCGGTGGTGTCTCCCCCAAAGGGGCTGGAGGGAGGCGCAGGTTCACAGAGGTTAAGTCTGTCCTGAAGGCGCAGAGTGGGTCCCTGGCACAGGCAGGACTCGGTGTTCTGGGGGTGATTCCTGCTGCCTAGTTAACCACAAATTAATCAACAAAGAGATCTGGGGAGATCTGGCCCTTGGGACAATGGCCAGAAGGCAGATGAAGGCCAATATTGGCTCCAGACCTCCATGGTCAGTGGTTATATATTGCTGAGTCATGCAATGCCACTCAAGGCCAAAGGTTCCCCTCAGTCCTTCAATCTGAGGTACCACTTGTCCGTTGCACGTTCCTTCTCCCATCAGACGCTTCAGGGCCTCCCAAGCCACGAACACCTGGGATGGATGCTTCCCCAAGTGGCTCCTCATTTAGCCTCATGGATTTCCCAGGGGCAGGTGAAGGTTCTGATGGTTCCGAAGTTGTCTCTGATACGCTGGCCTGGGTTGGAGCCTGCTAGCCCTACAGTTCCTTCTCTTTCCCCTGCTCTGCCACTGAGGGTAGAGGTCATGCCTTGGGGTCCAGGGAGGGCCCCTCATTCCTCTTAGGACTCAGAAATGGGACAAAACAAAAACATTCCAGTCATCATATTAATTAAAAGGAATATTAATCCACAAATCCCGGTGACAGAGTGGGGAAGAGGGGCATCCTGGTACCAATGGGGGAGGAATGGCTGTTACACCCTGTTCTTGGGAAACCGGGGTAGTAGAGCAGGTCTGGTGGGGGCTCTTCCTCAAGGGTTCCCAAACCCTCAGCTGCCTTTCCTGTAAAATAGGAGACTCTCGGCCGGTTGTGTAAGCATGAGACAGGGCAGATGACACAGCATGAGGCGGACAGTGTGTGAAGAAATCCCTAGATACTTTGGCTTCCCTGCTCGTCCCACCGGCTCCCCTAACTAGTTACTTGGCAATGGTTACAAAGGTGCCTACCTTCTAGGCTGTTACCCATTCAGGTTTGTTACAGTTATGGCGTGCCTTCCCTGTACTGGGCACCGCAGCAATGAACAAGAGAGACCCGCTTCTTGCTCTGGGGGAACCTGCATTCCCATGAAGAAGACCAAAGTCACAGAAGACCCGCCTGTAAGTATATTGTATTTTAGATAGTGCTAAATGCCATGGGAGAAAATAAGGCAGGAAAGATGAATGGATGGGGAGTAACAGATGGGGGTGGGAGGCAATTTTAGAAACGGGTGGCCAGACAAGGCCTTGTGTAGGATGGGACATTTGGGATTCCTCTAAGATGTGTGGGAACAACAGACAGCGAAGGAGAGAGCTGCAGGCAAAGGGAACAGGTGGGCCAAGAGCCTGCAGTCAGCGCATGCATAGGAAGGAGGCCTTGGGGAAGATGGAGGTGGGCAGGGGAAGTGGAAGAGGAGGGCAACGGTCAGGCCTTTGGCCATGGAGATTTTAGACACTCGGAGAAATATTCAGGAATTAAAAACAAGTTATTGACATGTGCAGGACATTCAGAACCACAGACCCAGAAGGGAGGATGATGTGCCCAAGGGTAGACAAGAGGGGAGGAGTCTGAGGTCTCAGCCTGGAGGCCTCCTGTCCCTAGAAAGTACCCCACAGACCATGACAGGAGAAGCAGTCTGAACAGAAGAGTTTGTCCTGGGAGCCAATGAACTGAGTGTTTGAGCAAGGATGAGAAAGTAATTAACTGTGTCAAAGGTTGATGGCACAGGTGGGATGCAGAGCTTAGTGACGTGGAGCCATTAAAAGCCAGAACAGGGCAGTTTTCGGAGGAACTTGAATGGAAACCAATGGAGGCGTGACACAGAATTTGAGAAAAACCAGACAGCTATTGAAAGGAGCCACTGAAGTTCCAAGCTTCCCACTCCTTTATACACACACACACACACACACACACACACACACACACACACACACAGAGAGAGAGAGAGAGAGAGAGAGAGAGAGAGAGAGAGAGAGAGAGAGAGAGAGAGAGAGAGAGAGAGAGAGAGAGAGAGAGCGAGCTGAACTGGTAAGTTGAGCTGTCCACATAGTTCGAAGGTAGAGCACTTGCTTAGTGTGGGTAAGACGTAAGATGGTTAGCATCACCCATGGCCTCTACCAACTCCAGTTACGACAATCAAAAAAAATCTCAAATATCTCCAAGTTAGGCCTGGTGGTTCAGACCTAGAACTCCAGCTACTCAGGAAGATGAGGCAGGAATTTTGCAAGTTCAAGGCCAGTGTGGGAAACTTGACCAGATCCTGTTTCAAAATAAAAAGTAGCAAGTGGAGAAGAGCTCAATGGTGGAGCATTGCTTAGCTAGGACAAGGCTCTGCACGGATTGAACTGTCTGCAGGGCCAGAGAGATGGCTCAATGGGCAAAGGCACTCACCACCAAGCTTGACAGTCCGAGTTTAATGCCCAGGTCTCACATGGCGGAAGGAGAACTGACTGCTGCAAGCTGCCCTCTGACCTCCACATACGTGCTATGGAACACACACACACACACACACACACACACACACACACCCCATACATATGAAGAGTTGTTTAAGTCAAGTTCTTGAGGGAACTTCAAACCATGCAATGCTATGGTCCTACCATAAGAGGGCACTGTGGTAGCTTGAATCAGAATGGCCCCTATTTGCTCATCTGTTTGAATGCTCCATCACCAGGGAGTGGAGCTGTTTGAGAAGGATTAGGAGGTGTGGCCTTGCTGGAGGAAATCTGTCACTAGAAGTGAGTTTTGAGATTTCAAAAGCCCACACCAGGCCCAGTCTCTCTCTCTCTCTCTCTCTCTCTCTCTCCTCTCTCTCTCTCTGTCTCTCTCTCTCTCCCCCTCTTTTTCCTCTCCCTCCCCCTCCTCTTCCCCCCCCTCTCCTCTGGGTTTACTACCTATGGATCAGGAGGTAAAGCTCTCAGCTATTTCTCCTGCCAGTCTGCTTCCCACCATGATGATCATGGACAAACCCTCTGAAACTGTAAGTGAGCCCCCAGTTAAATGTTTTTCTTTTTTCTTTTTTCTTTTTTTTTAAGTAAGAGTTGACATCATCACGGTGTCTCTTCACAGCCATAGAACAGAGACTAAGACGGGCACCACCCATAATCCCACACATGGAGGCATGGCCATTACGAAGGCCACAGAAAACTGGTGGCTCACAGAACGGCTCTGAAAGAACAGTCCAGAAATTACAGCAAAAGATGCCATTTTTGGGGGTTGTCTATGAGTCTAAAACGTGAAAATGACTGAAAAGATACTTAGCAAATGGCAAGACTGAAAAATTATTTGTGGGTAGTAGCATGGTTTCAATAGATTTCCTTTCTTCTTTAATATTTAAAACAATGGAAACATGGCATTTTAATAAAATCCACAAAGCTCTGTCTGGGGAAGAAAGAAGAAAAAGATGTAAGAACACTTCATTGCGCAATTTATAGGGCACAGCCAATGCCATACTCGGAAAAAATATGTACTGCCATAACCTTTATTATTAAACAATAAACAATAAAAGTAAATGAACAAAGGGACATGAGGTTCAAAAATGAAAAATTGAAGATGCTACAAAGGAAGGTAAGATTAATAAACATAAAGACAGAAATGAATAAATTAAGAGGAAGAAAAATAATAGAATTCAAGCATAACTCTGATGGCCAACTCCAATAAACAACTAAATAAATAAAACAGAAACTAGCAACAGGGAGATCTCTGGTAGAGAAGAAGTTGGAAACACAGCCTCTTAGGAATGTGCCTGGGGCCTAACAGTCATGAGACCCGCAAACACCTTCAATCAGTGCTGACAGACATATCTGTTTCCTGAAGCTGGTCTAACCCTGCCACAGAAGTAGGAGAAGGTCTGTGGAGATGGCTAGTTGGTTAGGGACTTGCAAGTCCAAGGTGCTGCATTCAGTCCCCAGCATTCACAGGAAAAGCCATGCAAGCCTTAATCCCAATGCCGGGGAGGCTGAGCCAGTGGGCTCTGGACTCAGTGAGAGACCCTGTCTCAAAAAAACTTAGGTAGAGGGCCAGGGAGATGGCTCAGCAGGTAAGGGCACTTCCCACTAAGTGTGATGACCTAGGTTCAATCTTCAAGGCCTACGAGGTAGAAGAAGAGAACAAATTCCTCCAAGCTGTCCTCAAACAAGGATTGCAAAGCTCTGGGCTTCCAGTGAAGGGCTTGGCACTGGCTGCAAACACCACAGCCTGGCCACAGCACCTCTGCTGGTAAGCCCCACCCTCCAACAAGAAGAGTTTCCTGGAAACACGTGTACCCGGAGTCTCCCAAGGAGCGCATGCGCCCTCCTGGAGCTGTTCTATTTAGATGAGCTGTGCCTGTCTAGCTGTCTTTTGTAAAGACGCCTTCAAGTTCTATCTATATAGCCAAAACTACAGCTGAGAGAAAGAACGGACTTTTTATTATCCAGCCGGAGCAGGGGGGAAAACGACTCCCATAAATCTCAAGTTTTATGTGCTCCTGACACTCCGCGGAACCATCGATGGCTTCTCAGCTATGCCGATGGTACATTAAAACCTCATTTTCCCAAACATGGTACTGAATATGCCCTCGGAGGAGAGGGCCATTATACACAGCAATATCGGCGCTGCAGCTGACGAATGTCGCTGCGATTTCCCCGGAATTCTCTCAGTTCACACTCTGCTGCTGAGCTTGGCATCTTGCCTGGGAGACTGTTAAACACCTGGCCCCTGCGCGCTCCAAGGCCAGGGGGTCACAGCTCCGATTAGCAGCTTGGCAGGGGGTGGAGGGGTCGGTTCCAGAGGGCAGCTAAGCAACCATAAAACATCTCAAACTGTTTCCGAGTCATAGCAGGAGGGTGGCGCCTGGGACTGACAGAGAGATTGCTACAGGGTCAAGATTTTTCTCAGACTTTTGCGGCTGTCTTCTTGTCTGTCGCCAAGGCTCAGTCCTAAAGTCACCACATCCAGAAAGCCCTCCCTGACCCTGTGGCAGAAGAGGGTGGAGAGAAAGGCATGGGGATTCACAAGGATAGCAGTGGGTAAAATATCTAGAAGTCTCCCCATCAGGGCTACACGTACGGGACAGAGCATGCCCAAGAGAAGTAGGAGGCAAACCACTGTAGGAGAAGGTGGGGCTGGGGAGCTGGCTGTGGACAAGACCCATAAAAGGTTGAGAGCCTCATGGCCCATGGCATTTGAGCTCCCAACCTTGCCTAGCTTCTGGCCCTCTCCCACGATCTGTTTCTGTTTTCTGCCACAATCCTTGTGTCCCTGGTCCAAACCTTCTTGTTTGTTTATTTTGTTTGTTTTTGAGACAGGTCTCATTGTATAGCTCTGGCAGTCCTGGAACTTGCTACACAGACCAGGCTAGCTTTGAATTCACAGAGAACCATATGCCTCTACCTCCCTAGTGCAAGGGTTAAAGGTGTGGATCACCACACTTGGTTATATGTTGTTTTATTATGTGTATTATGTGTCTTGTAAGTATATGTCATGTGTGTGTGGGGGCGGTGATGGTGGAGGCAAGAAGAGGAAGTTGGATGCCCCTCTCCCCCAGATGGAATTACGTGCAGTTGTGAGTCACCTGGTGTGGGTGCTGGGAACCAAACTTGGATTATTTGGGAGAGAAGCAGATATTCTTAACAATGGAGCCATCTCTCCAGTCCCCCAACACCCTGCCCAACTCTTCTTTATTGCAGAACACAGAAACCTGGAGATCCCAGCGTGTGTCCCCTAAACTCCCATCCATGCCTACAATAATAGACGCTGCTTGTCTGAGAGCGCCAGGGAACTTCTAGCTTGGAGTACCCCACAGGTCATGTGATTTTCAAGAGCCCGAAAGCCTCCTATCAGAGTGAAACCCATAAAGCAGGTCTCAGTCTTGACTTGCTCACTGGTATAAAAACAAGGCTGGGGGGAGTCAGCCTTCTTGCATTCAGACCTTGACCTCACATCTCGATAGCTGGGTAGCCAAGTCATTTCTCTCTACACTTTGCCATCAACAAAACAACACAAAACCAAAACAAAAGCAAACTCCCAAACATCAAAACAAAAATCCCAGCACTACCTCCCCAGAGTGGAAGAGGAAAGGAAATAAGAAGTGCCAAAGGAGAAGTGTGCCAGGCTCTTAGTCAGTGGTAACGAGGTCAGCAGACCATGGTTAGAAAAAAATGGGCTCATTCACTTGGGGGAGGTTCACAAGAAGATTCATGGCCAAACAAAGTGTGCTCTGTGTGCCCCCAAATGCCAGGATACACAAGAGCACACGTTCATGGGTAGTACCCAAGGCCAGCTACGGTGCTTCCGTTCTCGAGGACGTTGGGTCCTTGCTAGCTCTTGCCTGGCATGGAGTTCGTGGGACTGAAGTGAGGCAGTCACGGGGAGGGCCACATGGATGTTAGCCAAAGTCAGGGATCGCCGTTCGAGTCCCACCCCCCTTCCGGGAGAACCCAGGCTGCCTTTGCATGTTCACAGCTTGAGTACAACTCTGGCAATGGCGGAGCCAGCCCATCCAGTTTTAAGGATGCCAAGAGCAAGGGCTTGGAGTCCCAAGTGTAGCCTTAGGTTCTGGCTCTGTATTTTTCTAGATAAGTGACTCTGGGCAATTAATTCTCCTTTCCCATTTTGCCCAGTGCTAACCAGACATCCAGAAGCCTGTGTTGGAGAAGGTAAACACAGGCTTGGCTCAGGTTGTCCCATGTAGCCTAGAAACAGACGGGGGATCCTTCCATGAGGATGCCTGATACACTCACAGTCTGTGCTGTCGTGTGGGCTCTGGTATGGAAAATTACTGGCGTGGAGAAATGATGCCCACACCCGTGTTTGACAACCTAAGTGTGATATCTGGGATCCACACGGTAGGTGGTGAGAGCCAGCTCCTGTGAATCGTGCTCTGACAGCCACCAGAATGCCATGGCCTGTGTGCACGATCCCCTCTCCAAACACACTAAATAAATCGAACACAAATCTTACAAAAGACTGATCAAAATATTATTTGTCCTGACTTCTGAGCTTTGTGGCACTCCCTTGTACTGCGTGACTGATACCTTTGCCTTTTCTCAATCCCAGAGCGTAGAGAAGCCTTCTGAGCAGAGGGAACTGTGCCTAATGGTTCCCGGTTAGAAATGATCATCTCTCCCCCAAGGGACATTTGGTAATGTGTAGAAACAGAGTGAGTGTGTGTGTGGGGGGGGGTATGTGCGTGCATGTGCATCTGTCTGTCGGTCTGTGGGTGTGTGCATGTCTAAACAGATATACACACATAGATGTACATACATGCATGAATGGAGGTTGGAGGGAAATCTCACAAGTCGTTCTGTGCATGGGGGAGTGTGTGTGTGTGTGTGTGTGCATGTGTGCATGTGCATCTGTCTGTCTGTCTGTGGGTGTGTGCATGTCTAAACAGATATACACACATCGATGTACATACATGCATGAATGGAGGTTGGAGGGAACTCTCACAAGTCGTTCTGTGCATGGGGGAGTGTGTGTGTGTGTGTGTGTGCATGTGTGCATGTGCATCTGTCTGTCTGTCTGTGGGTGTGTGCATGTCTAAACAGACATACACACATTGATGTACATACATGCATGAATGGAGGTTGGAGGGTATTCTCACAAGTCGCTCTTCAGATGCCACCCACCTCTGATTTTTTGATACAGAGTCCCCCCAAACTTGAAGCTCAGTAAGCAGACTAGTCTGCCTGGCCAGTGAACCCCAGGAATCTGCCTGTCTCTGTTGCCCCAGCAATAGGATCACACGTGCATAGCACCACACCTGACTTTTTAAACTAGTTCTTGGATCACACTCACGTTCTCACACTTGCAAGGCAAGTGCTCTGCGGTTTCTCTGACCGCGCTACCTCCCTGGTCCTGGAGAGATTGCCTGCTTTTGCCTTTGAGGAGGAGGGAGGTACTGGACCCTGGGCATGGGGAGTGGCAGCCAGGGCAGCTGACAGTCATCACGCTGTACACAGGAGAGCCCTCCGCAGTGGGCTGTCCTGCCCAACATGTCAGTGGGCTTGAGGTTGAGAAATCCTCCACTTGAGACACGTATGAGGACCTCATGGCGCACACTGCTACCCTCACCCCTCCTAAGCCTTCCTTTCTACATCGGACAGATGTTGGGGGAGCAATGGACCCAAACTTTACACAGCAGGTACTCAGTAAATGACTGTGCCCCAACCTTGTCCCCATTCAGCACACCCCCCAGACTTCAGAGCAAACGGTTCCTAGAAGAGACGGCGTCCCTGGATTCCAAAGAAAACTTCGACACCGCGCGAAGAACATGCTTTATTCTGCTCTGACCTTCCTTCTCAGAAAAAAACTCCATGAATCTTATCTCTCAACAAATGTGATCCATTCGTGGAGAACCAGGCTGCGTGCTGGCTTATCGCTGCCCTGAGCCCTAACGGGGAGTGAATTTTTATGACTGAGTTGTAAACCTTCGCGGAAACCATTTTTAAACTAAAAAAAGAAACGCTGACAGCTTCTTAACTACTCTAGTTGTTAAATTAAGCATGAGGGATGGGATGGCGGAGGGCGCAAAAGAAAACAAAAGTGCTCAGGAAGAGTTAGTGGGGGTAAAGTGGTGTTCATTAAAAACAGAAACACACACTCACACACACTCACACACACACCAATCTTTTGTGTTCAACTTCACACTCGTACATCACAATGTGCCAGTAAAAGGGCATTTCCCCTGAGATAATAAAAGAATTGAATTTTTCCTTATCGGTCATCTATTTTTCTAGCCCAAGCTATTACTCCCGCTCTAGGGTTGCTAGGCAACAAGAAATATTAATAGCAGCTTTTATTAGCTTAGCTTTTGCAGCGGAGAACCAGAATGAGAAAATGGGAGACATAAATGTGTTACATAAATCTTTCAACCTCTCAGAGCTGGTGTTAGTCTCTGTTTTCATAATGATTTATTGAAGTGATGGTTCATTTATGAGCAAAAGGAGTCCAGGATAAGAAGACGGAGCAGTCCCCTGCAGGAGTGTTTGAAAATAAATAATTATAGCAGGGGAGTAAAAGCTGTTTAAAGCCATTTTTTCCCTGAGTTTTATAAAATATAAAAAGACACATTTCTTTGGCTTACGGCTTCTGAAAAATGGGGGAAAGAGTTGCACCTGGACTCCAGTGCACACCAAGAATATTTGGGGCCTCTGAGTGTCCCCATTCCTGTCCTTCCAGAGTCCATTTTGGAAATTTGTCTTTCTCCCACTCCTGGGATGAAAACATGGCTCCCTCTGTTTTTCCTGTGATGGGCGCCGCCCCCCCGCCCCCCCCCACGGCCTAGTCATGGAGCTAAGATGGGTTGTTTCTTGGGCCCTCATTCTTTTAACTAGAGATAGAGCTGTCACTGATGCTGGTTTTAAATGCCAAGGCCCGAATGACATCCGCCATAACAGATATGCTCCCTCCCACAACCCCTGACTCCTCCCACCCCATCTCCAGCCATCAGAGCATCCCACTTGGTTTTCCAACTGCTCATCTTGTTGATTTGCGTTGGCGAACAGACCGGAAACTTGCCACGGCAAAGCTTACACCCAGCAGGTCAGGCTGACGGAACTTAGAGAAGACAGAGTCTAGTCACACCTAGTCAATGAGCAGAATGCTTCAGTAACTACAGTAAGTCACTGAGGCCACTTAGATTCCTCCAATCACAGACTTTCTTCCTACAGGGCAAGTGCCTGACCTCCATCGTACAAATGAAGAAAGTGGGGCGCAGGACGATGAACACCTTGCTCTTGGTCACAGAGTGCTAGAAAGAAGTCCGGGATCTGGGTTCTTAACTGAGGCCAACCTGAGCACGGGACCTATGACTGTGACTTTTGGAAGATGCTAAAAATCAAGAAAGCAAAACAAAACAAACAAACAAAAAACACCCAGAGAAGCAAAACAACAAGTGTTCTACTTTTATTTCTATTGCTTGTGATAAAAATATCCCAACAAAAGCAACTTTTGGGGGTGGGGCCAGTAAGATGGCTCAGTGGCTATAGGAGCTGGCTGCCAAGCTTTATGACCTGAATTTGATTCCCAGTTCCACATGGTGGAAGGAGAGGGATTTGATTCCCTCAAGTTGTTCTCTGAAGGACAGACAGACAGACAGACACACACACCAAACAAGATAGATAGATAGATAGATAGATAGATAGATAGATAGATAGATAGATGATAGATAATTTGTTTTAGGTAAGGTTTATTCTACTGTGATAAAACACCATAATCAAAAGTAACTTGGTGAAGAAAGGGTTTGTTTCATCCTACAGCTTATAGTCTGTCAGCCAGGAAAGTCAGGGGCAGGGACCCAAGGCAGAAACCTGGAGGCAGGAACTGAAGCAGAGGCCATAAAGGGGAGGTGCTTACTGGCTTGTTCCTTATGGCTCACAAGCCTGCTTTCTTATAATGTCCAGGACAAACTGCTGAGGGATGGCACCACCACAGTGGGCTGGGCCTTCCCATATCAATCACCAAGAAAATGCCCCACTGGCTTCCCCATAGGCCAATCTGGGGTGCCTTTTTCTCAGTTGAGATTCCCTTTTCCCAAATGACCCAATCGTGTGCTAAGGTGGCAAAAAAACAAAAAACAAACAAAAAAACTCACCAGGGAAATGCTTTAAAAAATATTTTAGGGAAAAGGGGGTTTATGTGGTTATTCTGGACCACGGAATATCATTTGGGGGAAGTCAAAGCAGACACTCAAGCAGCTCCTCCCACCGCAGCCACAGCTAAACCAGGGAGAAGAGAATGCATGCTCCCTGCCTGCTTGCACAACAGGGGATGGTGCCGCCCACGGTGGGTTGGGTCTTCTTACATCAATTAACAATTAATACTATCCCCATAGCCATGCACAATCCAACCTGATCTAGATAGTTTTCCAGTCGGAACTCTCTTCCGGGTTGGGTAAAGTTGACAGTTAAAGCTACAGGTTACAGAAATGGCCACCATCCTGTCTCTTGAGCCCTTTCCTTCTGCATGGCTCTGCCATTTCTCCCTCGGTGAGGTGGGTTTAGCACTCTATTGCTTGGCTCTCTGGGTTAGTCATGTGACTGGCTTTGGCCTAAAACTGATAAGAAGTTTGAAAGTTTGTACCCTAGGGCCACCCTTTCTCCAGGCTTCTGGTGATGAGAGACTCATAGCTAAGATACCTCAACTGGTGTCAGGGGACACAAGCCAGGGGCTGAAGTAAGACTATCCTAGACACCGGGCTCAGGAAAATGGCTACCTGACCCCAGAAACCACAAGAGGCAGTTCCGCTGACTCAGGAATCATAGGAGATAATTAAAATGAATTGCTTTATCCTGTTAAGGGTTGTAGCAATTTGCTACAGGACAGAGCTAACTATACAAGCACAAAACAAAAACATTCACACATTAAGAATGATAAAAACAGTGTGTCGGCCTTGTGGGGGGGGTTGTCCACTCCCACATCACTAAGAAGTTTGGTAGACAGTGGCTTGAGTTGGAGGTCTGTTAAACACTTGCAGAGGTAACACACAGGCTGGCTCCACCACTCCCAGGCTCTAGGCCAATCCAAGGCTGTGTAGATTCCCTCATGGAAACCATCTCTAAGGCAAGCTGGCCCAGGGCACACAGACTGTGGCTCTGCCTCTAACAACTACCCCGAGCTACTTCACCTGGGTTGGGAGCCCCCAGGTCCGGCCCAGCTCTCGTGTGCTGGGAGAATAACCCTGATCTGTGAGCACTTTGGAATAGGAAGTAAGGCACAAAGGGACTAAAACTGAGCAGTGGGGACGTTGATCTTAGTTTTTGTAGGTTCCCAACTAGTTGTCACAAGCAGTGGTGGCCCCAGGGAGTCTCCCCACCCCCAACCATTTGCTTGCTTAGTCTAGTGGAGCTGGCAAAGCAGCTATGCCACTCTTTCAAAGCTGGGATCCTAAACACAGTTCACTGGTAGGAAAACTGAGGTTGAGGGAGGAGTGGCTTGCCTAAAGTCCCAAGAAATCCAACAAGACACAAAGTGGGGGCTGGGAAGATGGTTTGGAGGAGAGGTGTTTGCTGCACAAGAATGGAGATCTGAATTTGGATCCCCAACACCTATATAAAAAAGCAGGGGATCTCTGTGCCTGTAATCCAGTGCTAGAAGAGAGACTGGAGGATCCTGCATGCTCTGACCAGACCATTAGCCAATCGTTGAGGGGCAGTGAGAGACCTTGTCTCAACATACAAGATGGAGAAGGGGCTGGAGAGATGGCTCCGCAGTTAAGAGCACTGGCTGCTCTTGCTGAGGACCTGGGATTGATCCTCAGCACCTACAGGGTGACTCACAACCATCTTCAACTCTAGTTCTAGGGGATCTAACATCCTCTTCTGGTCCCTAAGAGCAATGTACATAAGGGGTATGCAGACATACATGCAAATGAACATTCATACACCTATAAACAAATAATTTAAATATAAGGTAGAGAGTGATTAAGAAAGACACTAAGTATCCACCTTCAGCCTTCACACAACTAAGCACACAACCAGAGGCCTCAAAGATGGGAAGAGAATATTTGCATGACCTCTGTCCTGCTCCTGCACTGAGGACTGGGATGAGAACACACCGCTCCAGTGGACCAAAGGTTCAGGATCCCAGATTCCTAACCACCACTGTGGCCATGGTGAGTCTGCTTCCACCTGCCCAGGTCCTTCCCTTTCCCTTGGGGTGTCTCTGGTTCCCCAAAGGCAGGGTTTTCCTTTATGGTAGAAATGAAGCCCCACCCCTTCCTGGCTTACCCTTTTCCCTCAGTACTCAGAGACCCTGAACTGTTTCCCAGAGGATTCCAGAAGTGATCTCAGACTCCACGAACAGCTCCATAAATTCCACTCTGAGTTTCTGCGAGCATTTTAGAGGCTGATTTATAAATACAATATCTCTCTCAAAATGAAACAATCAACATAGGATAAAATTATCGAGTTATGAAAATAGAGGTCAGACGGAGGTACAGTGCTTTAAATTAAACTGGCAAAATATATCTTTCATACTAAATTGACTCTTTTTGTCTTGGAAATGAATGTTTAATCAGTTAAGACATGGAAGTTGAGGGGGAAAGCCGTGAGCATATTTAATTTTGTAAAGGGGTCTGGTTCTAGCATCGTTCATAATCCCCCCTGGCGGCATCAGGAGAGGAGCTGCCTCCACATGCCCGTGAGACTTAATAATCAAGCAGGGGACCAGAAGGCATTGGTGGCCTCTGGAGTCAGCACTACGGGGGCCTTGGCACTGATGAAATGGCTTCCAAAGAGCAAAGTCTCCTCTACTCATGTCGAGATGGCATCTCTGGGAACAGCACCTGGCATCCAGGCACCCTCTGTGCTCCCTGAGCCTGGCTGTGCAATCCTTCACCCTCTGGTCAAAGTGAGAGATAGTTAGAAGGACTTGGTAGGTGTGACTTCCGGCAGTTCGGCTTGAGAGTTGGTGGCGTTTTCACTCACAAAGACAGCATACAGGTCTGCCTCCTGCTCAACTGTCACTTCCCATGTGAGGGACAAGGTAGTTTACAGAATCATCTGCTATCCTGTGTTGCGCTGCGACTCCGTCACTGGCCAAGCCACAGTCAGTATTGCTAATGATGGCCTCGGGCAGACAAGGCCGCTGAGGTACTGGGGTCTTGGTACTCCACAGAAATTGTGTTTTATCATATTCCCACCCCACGAAGGCCAGTGCTCCCAGATACAAAGCTATTGCCTCCCCCGTCCTGGTCAGATGTCTATTCCAGGCAACAGACCCCGTCCACTAGCTGAACATCTACAGCGTTGTCTGAGAAGCAGACTGCATCTGTTGGCTTTCCAGCACTATAACAACATCCCTGGGTCAGCTCACAGGGTTAACCAAGGATTGCCGTGGCTTGGTTGAGGGAACACATGGCTTTGGGCCTCTGTTGAGGGGAGCACAGCATGATGGGGACATATGAGTGAAGGGCCACATCTGGAACCAGAGAGAAAAGAGACCAGAATACCACGACCCTTTGTCCCTAAGGGCCTTCCACTAGGTTCCTCCTCTTAAAGGCCCACAGCACCCCGTAACACCATCATCCTGGGGTCTGAGTTTTTCATATCAGCTTTGGGGGACAAAACCACATCTGAACTTCATCACAGACTCTTGATCCTCTCTCTGTTTGCATCTGGTGTATGTAAATGAGTCCCAGAGATCACAAGGCCTGTAGCCACGCCTGGCACTCAGAAGGTGTTCAAGAAGATCAGTTGGCAGGGCAGGTGGAAAAATGCCATACCCTACTAAAGATATTAAATCATGGCCAAGTGAGAGGGCTCAGAGGGTAAAGGCACTTGCTGCTAAGTCTGACAGCTGGAGTTTGATCCCTAGAACCCACATGGAGGAAGAAGAGTCCTCCAACCTTCACAGGTGTGCTGTGGCACATGCATGCACACACATGCCACACACTCAGAAAGAAAAGATACTAAGCCGTAGTCCTTAGAACCTGCAAATGTCACAAGAGCAAGTGGCCTTTACAGACAAAGTTCAAGCTCAGGACCACAACATTGGTCTAATTCTAGGTTAGACATACAGTCCATCATAAGTGTCCGTATGAGAAGGGCAGGGAGCTATCATTAATAAAAGAGAAGCCAGAGACCAGGGAGAGACAGAACCACAAGCCAGGGAAGCCGCTAGAACAATAATTCTCAACCTGTGGGCCATGACCCCGGTCACATATCAGATATTTAAATTATAATTCATAACAGTAGCAAAATTACAGTTATGAAGTAGTAGTGAAATAATTTTATGGCTGGGGTCCCCACGCCATGAGGAGCTGTATCGAAGGGCCGCAGCATTGGGAACGTTGAGAAGCTCTGGAAACTAGAAGAGGTAAAGATGGACACCCCGGAATCTCCGGTATAAGCACAGATTCCCAGAACCTTGATTTCAACTTGAGGTACTGGTTTTGGACCTCTGGGGCTGTGAGTAGTTGGATCTCTGGTGCGTTTGAGCTGCCGGTTTGTGGGGATTTGCTATAGCAGCCATGGAAAGCAGAAGCCTCCAGCCCTCGGCATCACTCTGTGGAGTGGCCCTCCCTGCCTCTCTCAGTGGAGGGGAGCGCGGTGTGAGAAAGCATTTACAAATCCCTCTGCATGCTGTTTGACACCCAGCAGGTGCTTCCATAATCCCTGCTTCATACACACAGCAGCGTGGCACACCCACACACACTTTGTGCTCACAGTTCTCCTGAATTCAGAAGTCCTGTTTGTTGTCAAGGCCGCTTGCCTTCTTACCACCCCACCCCAGCGTATCGCTCTTATCCGGCTTTCCCCTTCGGTGGAGGCCTCTGCCCTGGGTAACAAGGTCAGGCTTAGCTCTCATTAAGTAAGGAGGGGGATATAAAATCGAACGAACCCCTGCAGTTCTAGACAAATGGAGAGCTGAGACCGTGCATTGGAGACGCATACTAAACATGGGCCGGTTGTGAGGAAAGCTGCAAAGGACTGGTTCACACGGTGCTCGTGTAAGTGATCGTTTATTTCCAAGGGGAGTCAGGGGTGGTCTGTGATCAACTGACAGCAGGCCTTGTAAGGATCGGAGCTGTTGTGGTCGGGAGGCTTGGGAAGGCCGCTGTGAGACTGGTCACAGTACATATGTGTGAAGGCCAGGAGGCAACTACAGGTACTGTCCACTTGGTTTTTTGGACAGGGTCTCCCATGAGCCTGAAACTTTCCTCAAAGCCTGGTTGTCAGCTGATATAAGCAGAGGCAAGCAGGTCGTGAGTTCAAGGCCAGAGTATACTGCATAGTGAGACCTTGTCAATAATTAATGAAAAACTCAATGGAAATGTGTGCTCTGCTTTCCAGGGGTCCGGATCTGTCCATCTCAACACAGCAGTAGCCCAATTTCCTCTTCCAAGTGGGTGACTGGTTCAGACTCCACAGTCACGTGGCCTCTGTCTGGTCTGCCCCTGCCATTATCTCAGCTCATTTTCTAACACATCCTCACTACTCTGGGTGCCTTTGCTGGGGATTACCTACAACACAAGGCAGGGCAGAGCCAGGCCACATGCTATGAGAGCCATGGTACAGGGATGAGGAGCATCATTGTCCCTACAGGTCCCTGCCCTGGGCTGCCACACTTTACTAAGACTGGGAGGGGAGTAGCTGCTGGACTTTGGAGCCCTGGGATTCACATCAGGGACCCTTTCCTTGTCTCTGAATCATAGCATCGGCCATCAAGACCTTGTCACCGGGTTTGAGATGATGTAGGTAGAGTCCTAGCCACTATTTGGCAAAGTGGGCAAGCAGGAATGGTTGCTCTTGCTGTTAGTCACCGAGCTAAACTGGGCTGGAAAGGTACCACGGTTAGTAAAGTGCTTGCTTTGCAAACATGAGGACCCAAGCGTGGTGGCATGCGCTCGTGTTTCCTGCGCTGGGATTGCAATAAACACTACTTGCAAGACTGAAGCCTCTTCTAGTGTGTGGGGGGGGTGCGGGGAGAGGAAAACATTTTCACAAGGATTGTACAGTTTCCCACTCTATGTTTGGGGATTGATGGCATGCATATATCTCAACAAATCTGCTAGAAATAAGATTAAGGTTATACTATCAACAACCAAGAAAATCAGTCCCAAGTTGCCACGAACAGAGCTGTAGAAGAAACAGTTTCCTTTCAAGCCAATCCCACACTCCACAGATTCTCCGAATTTAGCCAGCAAAACTCAATCCAGGCACAGGATCAGGTCTCCTCAGCTCAGCCCTGCTACTTGCTCCCCTCAAGCCCACCCTTGCTGGAGCCGTGGGGCCCGTGTGGAAGATGGACTCACCGTGGGCAGCTGTCCAGACAGCAGGTGGCTATCCTGGGCCAGCATGTTGGACACCATGATGGCTGGGAGGTCCATAGCTTGGTACGAGTAGGCAGGGAGCAGCCCGTTGGGCGCAAGGCCGTGGCACAGCGAGTGGTAGCCGGCTTCGTGGTCCCCCAGGTGCAGGAGGGATGGCTCAGGGAGGTTGGGAGGCGTTATAGGAGGAATCTCATAGTCTTCATTGCTCTCGCTCTGGCTGCTGTAGGTCTGAAAACATCAGAGGGACGGGGGCGGGGTTAGTGCCTCAAATTCTCAGAACACATTTGATAGCATCAGTAACAGCAGCAGTGGAAACAGTGCCCTCGACAAAGAGAGGACCACCATACGAGGCAGAAGGCCTAGCGACCTCCTGACTCAGGTCCTGCTCCACTCCTCAGTGAATCTTCCTCCCACTGAGAATCTGCAGACAAGAGCCTGGACTCCTGGAGAGTGGATTTCCCTGAATCTGCTCCTGATTTCCCAGAAGACCTGGCCCATGGTGACCTGAGAACCACCCTCCCTTAGCCACCCACTTTACAGAGCGGGACTTGGTCCAGAAGAGAATGGCCAAGGAGGATAAGCAATGAGCTGGGGACTGGAGGCTTCAGGCAGTCAGAGTCTCCTGAGCATCCCCAGGCATCTTGTGGTCCTTATCTCGGTGAATGACATTTGTCCTGTCGTGGTACAGACTAGCAGTTAGCAGCCCTCCTCTAGGTCAGCCCTCCTCTAGGTCTTACTGGGCCATTTTTCCCACCCCAATGAGCAGGCCTCAGGACAAGGCTAGTAGACCGTGAGCACTGCATTTGGCTTTCTCCTTGCCATAACCGTCCCAGGTTTACTGTAGATCATGGTGAGCATGTACTTTGAGCCCTGGCTTTGTGGCACAGGTCCTGGGTGTGCTTCAGTAGGTGGAGGGGACCTTCATTTGTCATTGTGAGTGAATTTTTAAAAATCATACATGGGTTGTAAAACTTTAATTACGTGTGTCTGTCTGTCTGTCACACCATGGTGCATATGTGGAGGTCAGAAGACAACTGTGTAGGTTTTGGATCTCAAACTCAGGCCCGACTTGATGACAAGTGCCTCTTGTCATCTCGAATTTTTCACTTTAATCTCATCAAACTATTTCCCCCATAGTCTACTAAAAGGCTCGGGTGCCCTTCTCATTGTCATCTAGTTAATATCAGAGCAAACTTGCCTTGTTTCTTTTTATTCCACTTCCTCCCTCCATCCTTTCCTTTTTTTTTTTTTTTTTTTTATTGAGAAAGAATTTACTCTGTAGCCCATACTGGCCTTGAACTCTCAGCCCCCTGAGTGCTGGGGGTCATAGGCATGTTGGACAAATCCTGCTTGGCCCTGATCTGTCGCTCATGTTTGCAGTGTTGGACTTGGTTGGTAAAGGCCTTCACATCAGGTCCACGTGTGAGATTAGCTTCAATCTCCCTGCCTGCGATGCCCAGGCCTGGAGAGCCAGTCTTCCCTCTCCATATTCTGGAGATGAGACCCAATAGAAGACAGCTATGTGAACTATAAGTCAGAGCTGAAGAAACTATCCATGGCCCACCAGAAACAGACAAAAAGAAGTCACACACAGAGGATAGCAGGTATCTCATGGGCTCTGTTTTAATGGGCCAGAGGAGTACCAGAAGAGGCAATGGTTGAAGATCTTCCAGAAGTGACGAAAGACACCAGAGGTATTTGTGAATAGGAGAAAACCTTCCTTAACATGTATGTGCAGAGAATGGAAGGCCTGTGGCACAGTGGGGCTGGAGAGGTGGCTCAGTGGCAGAGTGCTCACTCGGCACTTGTGATGTTCTGGGCTCTGTCCAGAGGAGGAAGGACATGGTTTGCTGTTCTGTATTGCTCTGTGAATCCAGCATGCAGACTGAGCAGCTAGCTAGCTATCCCCCTCTCCGCCGAAGTCTAGCCCTTTTCTCATGGATTGATGGACAAAGCTGTGCGTATAGGGAGGTTTGGGTAGAGCTATGACAGAGCAGGGACACATGGCTTGTTCCTTATGTTCCAGAAAGAACATGGCTTCTTGCTCACTGGCTCCCTCTACAGGGATATTATGGAGTTACCACACAGATAGGTAAACAGGTCTGGAAGAGGTGGCCACACCTAACTGCTGACTTCCCTTGGCTTTCTTCTCAGGTTGGAGTTTGCCTCAGTCAGCCCTGAGCTCTCTTCTCTTTCTCCCTTACACCCCCTTCCGGATACCCCAACAACCCTCGTGTTCAAAGCCCTGTAGGGGTCACGGTCAGCCTCTGTTCTTGGTTGCTCACCCAAGCACCACAGCGGGACATCTCCATACCCACTCGTCGTCCTCTTCTTCTACCTTGCACTCACCTGTATTCTCTGACCTCATCAGATGACGTCACCCTCCATGCACAAACCCGACGCTCCCCTTCACTCATCTCTCAATTCCAAAACAACTACTCCAAAATACGTTTAAACTCTACATAGTCCACTACCACCTCTCACCCCACCCGGGACAACCATGGCAACCTCCTCCTGGTCTCCCACAGCTCTTTCCTATCCCTGCACTTCTTCTAGTAACCAGAATCTTCTCTAAAAAGAATCATCCCGTTCCTGCCCCACGCCATGCAGCGGGGCAGTGGAACTCAACGGATTACAGCCAGCAGCCCGGGCTTTCTAGCCAGACTTGGAGGTCTCCAGCAACACCTCCGCACCAACCAGGAGCCCACTGGGTGAGACTGGGCACTATTATGATGTTTTTAAGTTGAGGGAGAGTGGTCCTGTTATGGGCCACGATGGTCTAAGCTGGACAAGGAACCCCACACTCGGGCCTGGGGCAGTGAGCCCCAGGTTCCGAGAAGAAAACAGTGGCCCTCCAGGCACCTTGCAGCCACAGGCAGATGGGCATTGCTATGGTGTGTTGGGACTAATGAGTCCTGGCTTTCAACTGCTTCCCTGCTAGAACCTTCTAATTGAAGTTACTAGAAGCTGTGCCTAGTTTAGAGCATCAGAGGATGGGATTTTCACCTGTTGGCCATTGACTTCAGTGTATTTAAGCCTCCATGGTGCTATTAAAGAGGGGCTTCTTGGTACCAGTGTTGGAAGGTCTGTATGTCAGTCAGTCTGTCTCTGTGTGTGTATTCTCAACCTCCAGCCCCTTGCCTGAAGCTCACGAACTGGGTTCTAGCGCATAGAGCGCAGACGGATGCGCGGCAATGGTGAGCAAATGTATGGAGTGATAAGGGACAGAGAGAAACAGAATATTTATGTCCTGGGGATAGAGGCATAACTGGAAAGGTAAAAGAGATGAGGAGTGGGTGAGGTGGGTGGCTTCATTGCCACCCAGGACCACAGGGATGTCTGGGCCTGGGCTTCTTCTGGGGGCATTGTCTGGGTTCAGTCTCTGATGCAGCTCCGGGCTCTGCTGATGTCTGTGGCTCCTGATACCACCAAAGGCAGAGAGGATAAGACTGTGCAGAGCTGGCCCCACCCCTCACTGGCTGCAACACTGGGGAGAACTGGTCCTGCCCCTCATTGACTGAAGCACTCAGAAAAAGGATCTCTGCTCTCCTGGGCTGCACAATGAGCCTGTTCACAGGGGCATGGTTAGCGGGCCCTGAGAGTGTGGGAATGGGCGAGCTGACCACGCCCCTCACCTGCCAGGTGGTGGTGGTGGCAGAGGTGAGGGAAAGATTCCCTCCTAGGACCACACCTCCCCTGCTTATAGAGTCAGCCCTGTCCGTGGAGGTGTGGGCGAGCCAGCACCAAAGCCGTGACCATGGGAGAGGTGTCCCTGCCTCTCATCAGCTGCAGCACCTGGGACCCAGTCCCAGAACCAGGGTTATGAGTTGGCCCACCCCAACATCTGCCTCATCTGTGACCTGCTGGAGCACAGGGGAGGAGCCAGAGGATATCTTCGACACAGGACCCAACAGGATGTCCAGGTCCCAGCGAGGGCCCGGCATTGATGGTGCAGCAGAGACCAGGGGCCCTGAACCGTACCAATGATTCTTTTCAATAAATGCCTGCATATAAAGACACATGGATAAAGGGTTTACTGCGTGACTCACTGGGTCACACTGCAGCTTCTATGACAAGATTTTCCTTCCCTCCCTCCCTTCCTCGTTCTTTCTCCCACTTTTTCTCTTAAATTTTATTTTGTTTTATTTTGGGTTGGGGCAGGAGATGGGTGGGATTGGGAGGCAGGATGTAAAAGACAAAGAATGAATGAATGAATGAATGAATGAAGAGACAGACTCATCCCACTAGTTGCTTGTGCTGCGCATGCTCAGACAGCTGCCCTGGCTTTATCACTATTGCTAATGTTTCACTGCACAGACTCACGGGTTCAGTTCCAACATTTTCACAGAGGTGTAACATGTACCTAATAAATTCCTCTCCTTTCCCAGTTTACCCCCCCTTCCACTTTCATGTTACATATATATGCCTATGTATATGTATTTAAATCTAAATTTCACATATGAGAGAAAGCAAGTGATATCTGCCTGAGTCTGGACACTGAACATGGGGAGCTCCAGTTCCTATCTTTTCCCTGCGAATGACATGGCTTCCTTCCTCACGTCTGAGTAGAACTCCGTCATGCCACACTGTCCTTACCCTCTGTCTAGGCTGGCTCTCCCATCATTAGCAATGTTCCCTGGACATGTGGCTACGCTGGCTTAGAGTCCTTCAGGTACACATCCGGGAACCCCATGGCCTTTGGGTCCAAGATCTTGGTCTCAAACATGGTGCTGTAAGTTCTCCCATGGTCTGGTCGTTGCCAGCTCAGGACTGCTCTTCCTGGAATTGCAGGGCACTAAGGGACCTTTCCAAGGAGACAGAACAGATGCCAGCTGCTCACTGGCTCGGCATTCTCACTGGTGTGTTCTTTAATGTCTGTGCCACAGGTCCATGTCCCGTGAGTTAGCTTGTCTTCAGCTTCACCACCAAGATGGGTTGGGAGCAAGTGTCTGGATGGACTCAACCACGGGTATCACATCACTCCAGAATGCAAAGGCCAGGGTCACCTCCTCCTAATGCCCCCCCCACCATCTGCACTTTATGTGCTAGAATCCAGTTCACGAGCTAAGGGCAAGGGGCTGGAGGTCAAAAGGCCCTCTTTAATAGCACCATGGAGACTTAAATACCCTGCAGTCAATGGCCAACAGGTGAAAACCCCATCCTCTGATCCTCTAGGCAAAGCACAGCTTTTAGTAACTTCAATTAGAAGGCTCTAGACAGGGAAGAGAAGCTGAAGGCCAGGACTCAATTGGTTCCAACATCCTAGAGCCCTTCTCAACTGTCCCGTCCATCCTCTGCAAAGACACCTCCAAGCCCCACACATTGCAAGTTTCTCACGGTGCTTGGTACCTCCTATAGCTGTTTGTGGTCCATCTCTACCTTTGGCTTGTGTATCCCTTCTACAAAGCCCCGGGCTCCATGAAGGCTGGAGGTAAGTCTGGTTTGTTCCCAGTACCGAGAACAGTGATTGACACCTCGAAAGAACTCAGTTACAATGCACTGAACGAGGTCACAAAAATGGATCACTCCAGGATCTAGGTTCAAGCCTCACCCAGGTGTTTCTGTATCTGTCCCTCCCAGCAGACTACTGTCCCTTGGCTACCTGTGTCTCAGGCTATCAAACGCTACCTCCCTGCCTGTCCTCCAGCATCCAGAACAGGTGCTGACACAGGGCAGGATGCCAATAAATCCCAAATGACCACAAAAGTCCATTCTTCTAAATCCAAGCCAGAACCCCAAGGTTCTGGAACACACCCAATCAGCCAGAAGCCTTTGAGAAAATTAAGCATGTGTTGTATCAAAATATTGAAATAACACAATTATGATAATTCCTCTAAAGAAGAAATTAGCACACTTAAAAATAAGCATGCAAACACACACTTGCCTCTTTGGGGTGTAGTCAGATCCCCGACACCTGAGCACAAGCCTGCCCGTCCTGGGGCTGATCTTCACTGAGTCCCTATTGTGTGCCTGTCTCAGCTTCTGGAATTTCCGCGCATTCTCCCCTTAACCGTGTCTGTTCTGAAAAGGCGTGTGTATCACCTTTGTTCTTCCGACAGGGAAGGCAGAGCGCAGAGCCTGAGAAAAGTGTCTCATAGCCAGAGTCTCTGACTTAGGCCTTATGAGTGTGATGTCAGCATCCCCCACACTGGGTTAGAAGACTCATAGATGCTATTCCAGACCCTGCTGTGCAAGAGATCATGCCTACTCTGGTCCTCACACAGGGGTGGGGGTGGGGCTCATGAAAACCCAGAGGGCAGCTTCAAGGTGCCAAGGGTCTTAAGGGCTCTGGGACACAGAAGGAAGGCATCAGATGTATTTTTCATATCCCAGGTCAAGGAAGAGAAGAGTGTGGGCCCATTTGAGTGACCTGAGGCTAGCTACTGGGCCAGAGGAGAGCTGATCACCCCTGGATCTCTGGGAAGAGGATCTTAATGTCTAGCATTGTATCTTACTTTATTATATGTTTTGTGGTATTATATAAGGATCTCACATAGCACTATCTTAAGCCAACCTTTCTGGAAAGACCCTCAGTTAGAACCTCAGGATAAAACTCGAACCCAAGAGATTCTAGTCACAGTATCGAGCTGAAAACCACCACAGTGTCTGTCAGACTAACTAGATGGCTGTCAGTCTGTCAATCTAACTAGACAGCTGTCCAGTCTGTCAGTCTAACTTGATGGCTGCCTAGTCTGTCAATCTAACTAGGTGGCTGTCCCGTCTGTCATTCTAACTTAGTGGCTGTCCAGCAAGGCTTGCTGAGATGGAAGTGTAGCTTTAGATTAAGACAGACCCAGACCCAGAGGAGCGATCCAGACTTTGTTGGAAGAGGTCGCTGACACCTAGGTGTCATTTAGATGGCAAGGAAACTGAGGCTTAAATATATTTGCTACAATGACTAAAATTTACTGAGACACCAGATAATGTTCAACAGTCACAGGTACATCACAACGAGGTACCATGCCAGCTATGTCTGGTTCTTAAATGTTTTCATCATCTCAAAATGAGACTCCATTCCTATTAGGCAATCTCTACCTGCTTCCCTTGGCTCCTCAACCATCGGTGTCCACCAATGTCACTCTGCCTCTAAGAGTTTACCTAGTCTGGCTGTTTGTAAGTAAACTGAAGACTTCTTTTACTTTGCATTATATTTTGGACGTTCATCCATATTCTACTTAGAATCAAGCTTACATAATGTTCATTTATCACAGAAGCGTTTTGAGATTTGTGACCTATATCAGAGCCTTATTTCTTTTCATGGTCATGAGCTATTCCAATATATGGATGTGCCGCAATTTGTTCATTCGTCCTCTGATGGACATTAAATCTCCTTCTAACTTTGGCTGCTGTGACTTGGGTAACCACTAATAAATGTATACACACATTTGTTTATTTTTCAGGGTGTTTTTTCATACATACACAGGAGTGGAATTGCTAGGTCATGTGGTAATTCCGTTTGACTTTTGAGAAACTATCGAGGCCCTTTCCACGGTGGCTGCTTATCTTCATGGTTCTGCTGACAATATGCGACGGTTCCAATGTCCCCACATCTTCAGCACCAAGATTTTCAATATTTTTGTGATAATCATCTTCATGGTATGAAGTAACAACCTCTTGTGGCTTTGATTTGTATTTTTCTAAAGACCAATGACTGACTCCCTTTGCATGTGTTTGTTGGCTGTCTGAACTTTAGAGAAATGTTTATCCCAGCCCTTTGTCCCTGTTTTAGTTGGGACAAAGCACTGAAAGAGAGTCATTCCAATTTAATTTTGATAATTTTTTTGTTGTCCACAGTTCATATTCAGGATCCACATTCAGGATATCATATTCAGGAATCCACAGCCCCGATCCACAGTTGCATCACTGTGTATGCGGCAGGAGATAGAGTCCTCCGTGGCTGTCTTGCATGTGACTGTTCACGTGTCTGTCATGACATCATTTGGTGAAGAGACAGTTCTTTATTGTAAATGGTCCAGGCAACTCTGCCTGGACAACAGGCCCATGGATACATGAATTTAGCCTTGGACTATGAAGTTTATTACATTGATGTACATGTCCTTATCCAAAGACTGTGTTACTTGTGCTTAGAGAAATTAGCAACTGTGAGTCCTGTAAGTTCCTCTTTCAAGATTACTGGTGCTACCCAGAGCTCTTTGCAATACCACATGAATTTTAAGACTCATATTTTTTTTTTTCATTTCTGCAATAAAAGTGTCCTGGCTCGCTTTAACTATCATCTTGTCACAGCCAACAGTCACTCTGGAAGAGGCGGTCTCAGATGCCCAGAGTAGATTGGCCTGTGACCATGTCTGTGGTGGGGTTGTCTTGATGATTGATGTGGGAAGAACCGGCCCACTGGGGGCAGCGCCACCCCTAGGCAGGCGTCCTGGGTTGCTTGAGAAAGCAAGCTGAGCACGAGCCAGAGGGAGCAAGCCTGTAAGCAGCCTCCTCCACACTCTCTGCTCTTGCTCCTGCTTGAGTCCCCACCCTGGTTTCCTCAGCGATACATTGTAACCAGGAAGTGTAAGCCAAAGAAACCCTTTCCTCCCTAGGTGGCTTTTGGTCCTGGTGTTTATCACAGTGACAGAAAGCAAACTAGAGCAAAGGGCCAGTGGGAATCTGACAGGATCCGCAGTGAACAAGTTGGGCATCCATGTTATTTTCTAACGGCCACACACAGGGCAGCGGGGCCTTGGCTGGGCAGGTCCTTACTCCCTTTCCGCTGTGTTCTATAGCTTTCCATTGTTGAATCTTTCACATCCTTGGCTAAAGTTCTCCCTTCTTATCTCCTTATCCTGGTGCTGTTGCCTGTGGAGAGTCTTCTTAGTTTCGTTTTGAGTTGTCTATTGTTGGTTTATGGAAACATAATTGCTATTCCCACGCTCCTTTTATACCCTGACCCTTTGCCAAGTTCATTTACTATCTTTTATAACTTTAAGGAAAGCAGAAAGTCCATACTACTGGGGAGGGAGGGAGGGAGGGAGGGAGGGAGGGAGGGAGGGAGAGAGAGAGAGAGAGAGAGAGAGAGAGAGAGAGTCTGAAAAGATCAAAGTGCTAACTACGATGGTGTTCATAAGGAACTGTCTTAGAAATGGCAGCCGGATGATGAAGACCAGCCGCAAGGGATCCTCAGCCTCTCAGCTGACTTCCTGAGAGATAAAAAGTCAATATTCTGATTTAAAACAAATGAGTCTAGCCGATAATGTTTATAACAGACATGCTCCAAATAAAATGTCAGGAACAGTTTAAATAAACAGATTCTAGCAGGCAAATGAAGAGTAATGTGGCAAAATTAATAGCAAATTAAGGACAAATTCAGAGCAAAACGTATTAAAGAGACTTCGAGGAATACTTCTGTGACAAACGATACAATCCATGAAGGAGCGGCAGACACAAACGTTCATGAACATTGATAAATTACAGGAATATAAAATGTTAAAAGCCATTAAAAGCATAAAACTAGCCTGGCACTGGTGACATTCATTTGAAATCCTAGTGCTCAGAAGGCTGAGGCAGAAGCGCTAGCCTGGGCTATGTAAGGGCCCATTTAAACAAGCAAGTAACAGCAACAGAAACCCAGACTAAAGCCATAAATGGAGTGAGACATTTTGACACATCTCTTGAACAAGTCAACCAGAAGGAAATGAGTAAGGGGGAATGCAAAGCTGGCCCAGTGGTTAGGAGCTCTTGTTGATCTCACAGAAGCCTCAGGTAAGGTTTCCAGCAGCCATGTGGAGACTCACAACCATCTCTAACCATAAGTTCCTGGGGATCCAACCCCCTCTTATGACTGAAATTATAAAACTATTATCTTGATAGAATCTGATACATGAACAATTGGAAATTGATACCATTTACTTAATATCTTTTTTAAATTATGTATACAATATTCTTTCTGTGTGTATGCTTCCAGGCCAGAAGAGGGCACCAGACCTCATTACAGATGATTGTGAGCCACCATGTGGGAATTGAACTCGGGACCTTTGGAAGAGCAGGCGATGCTCTTAACCGCTGAGCCATCTCTCCAGTCCCTTTACTTAATATCTTTATGAGAAGATTAAAAAAGGGCAAAGCAAATGAATTCAGAACTCACTTGAAGAAGGTAAAAACAGAAAAACTAAATTAAGCAACAGTCAATAGGTGAAAGAAAAATGAAAGAGAAAACACATCATAGATAAGAAATAAAAGATAGAGTTAGTTTCCCGAGAGAAACTAACAGAAAATTAACAAGGGAATGGAGATACGGCTCAGCGTGTGAGGTGCTTGCTGCACAAGCGTGAGGACCTGAGTTCAGATCCACACAGAACCCGGGTAAAATGCTAGACAGGGCTCTGTGCATCTGTAGCCCCTGCACTGGGGTCCGTGAGACAGGATTGTTGAACAAACGCTGTGCATCCATTCATCTGCTGATGGACACTTAGACTGAACCAACGTCTTGGCTGTTGCAAATTGGGTCTCAGTAATACAGATGTGCAGAGGTCTCTGTGGGGTGCTGACTTAGCCTCCTCCAGGTCTACATAGGCATTCTAGCTTCTTTTCTGTTTCTGTGTAAAACACATCAAACAGGCATCTTAGGGGAGAAAAGGTGTTCATTTCAGCTTTCAAGTTACGGCTCATCATTGAGGGAAGACCAGATGAGATCTCAGGCAGGAACTCGAAACAGAAACCGGGGGGGGGGGGGGGGGGGGGGGGGGGGGGGGGGGGGGGGGGGGGGGAGGACTGGGGATACTGCTTGCTGGATCACTCAGACTCGGGTTCAGCTTAGCTTTCTCAAATGACCCAGGACCGCCTGTTCAGGGAATGGCGCCACCTACAGTGTGCTGGATCTTCCTACGTCAATTAACCAAACAGACCAATCTGAGCTGGGCCATCCTTTCATTGAGATTTCCTTCTCCCGGAGTTCTAGGCTCTGTCAAACTGATACAAACAATGGAGCAACATTTAAGGCTGTTCTCTTTCTCTCTAAACGCGTCCCAGATTGGACATTAAGTTATGTGACCACCTGCCGCCACTTTACCAAGAAAACCCTGCACTCCATAGGTGCATCTCAGCTGAATGCCTGTAAACACAATTCACCATTGCCCAGGTTTGTTTTCCCAACAAGGAAAATGTTATCTTACCCAAACTCCATCAACTAGAGTGGCTATCCCAACCCTTAACCATCTTATTATGCCTGCAGAGGTTTAAGAATTCTGCAGGGAATGGAATGTGGGTTTTTTTTTTTTTTGGTCAAGCTTGTCTGTGTCCATAATGCCCAAAGTCAAGTTAATCATCTTTGAGAATAATAGCCTGCGTCACCCACCCCAGAGCTACTTAATAGAATCTTTCTGACTCATGTCTTGCAAGTATATCAGATATGGAATCGGGGAGATTATGCCTGCTGGCTGGTCTACCACCTTCCTGCACTCAAAATGCTTCTTGATAAATAAAGAAGAAATAAAAAGCAAAGCCTGTAGTATACATTAAGCAAATGGGAGCAGGAAAGCGGTGCTATGCAAATCAACTGTGGACTCCGTGTGATGTGGGGGAGGGATGTGACATCCGTTAACCCTTTGTTCACTGGCAGAACCTCAATCAGATCTGGGCAGGGCCATCCAGAGGAGTTGTTCAACATCCTCACCTGCTTCACGGCTGTCCCTGACAAGCTTGGATTGCCACAGACGGATATGGAACATGAGTTTTGTTTAGCGATGCTGTCTATGGGAATGAGTGTGATAACACCATGGGTTCTGGCTCAAGAAATTATGAGGCTCAGAGGCTCAGGGGGCTTCCTGGATGATATTTACCTTTGGGGGACAATGGGCTCTGGAAAGATGTGGGGCTGTAGTTGGGTTTGGGGCTTTCTCTGTTAGGAAAATGTACTCCCTGGAGAACTTCGAAGCTCAGGTAATCTGGGGACACTGGCATTGGAATGAGACACAGCAGTCTGAAGAGGAAGCCACCATTCTACACAGGAGGACTCTCACTTCCATGGCTAGGGACAGAAATGCTGTGTTCATTTGTTAACACATATGGTTAAATAATACTTTAAATTTATTGGCAGCTGGGGCTGGAGAGATGGCTCAGCGGTTAAGAGCATTGCCTGCTCTTCCAAAGGTCCTGAGTTCAATTCCCGGCAACCACATGGTGGCTCACAACCATCTGTAATGAGATCTGGTGTCCTCTTCTGGCCTTCAGGCATACACACAGACAGAATATTGTATACATAATAAATAAACAAACAAACAAATAAATAAATAAATTTGTGGACAGCTATTTTGCTTGTATGCATGTATGTGTGTATGTATGTATGTATGTGCACCACATGTGTTCAGTGCCTGTGGGTCAGAAGAGGGCACTGGATTCTCTGGAACTTGAATTACAGACAGTATTGGGAGCTGGGAATTGAACCTGGCTCCTCTAGTAGAGCAGTCCGTGACCTTAACTGTGGAGCCATTTCTACAGCTCCTATCTGTTTGAATAACATTTTTATAGTCACGTATTCACCTGTGTTTTGGCATTTTTCCTCGGGTTTAGTACAAGAGGGGCTCAGCAAACCTTTTCTACAAAGGTCCAGCTAATAAATATTTGAAACAACTTTTCAACTTTGTTGCTGTAGCATGGGAACGGCTGTAGATAATACTGAAAGTCACGAGGGTGACTGTGCTCCAATAAAGCTTTGTTTACAGAAGGCAAGTGGAGGGCTAGATCTGGCACACGGATCGCGGTTTACTGACCTGTGTCCTAATCGATCAGGAAAACCAATATATTCACAACTGAGTTCCTTCCTGCATCAAGTGTGCTCTTCTCTACTTGATGGCTCACACCAGAAGCCTGAGAGTGAGGCCTAGTCCCTCTCTCCCTTCCTCCCTTCCTCCCTTCCTCCCTTCCTCCCTTCCTCCCTTCCTCCCTTCCTCCCTCCCTCCCTCCCTCCCTCCCTCTTTCTCTTCCCACTCCACCTACTCCAGTGAGCTCTAAAATCCTGCTGGTTCTACATGTCACTGTATCCCAAGGCCCCCAATATGATCCATCTTCCAGGTGACTCCCTGGTCACCGTTTTCCCAGGGACATCTGTAATCACCTCCCCGATGGCTTTCTGCCTTCTATGCTTGTTCCTTCCAGTCTGTTCCCCATCTAGCAGCCCAGACAATAGATCCGCCTACGAACCCAATGGTGCTGCTTCCATCACCTGACATCCCTTTTGCATTTAGGACACAGGGTGAAACCTTCTGGACCAGCAAGACCCCAAGTGAACTGGTCCCCAATCTCCACCTCCTACAAAAACGTTCACCGTCACAGACTGGCACGGATGGCAGCTAACACACCAAGTACCTTCCCTTTCTGTCACCTCGCACAAGAATCACGTCTGCGTGGCTGGCTCCTTGTCTTCTTGTTGGTAATGGCCCCAGAACCAGCGCCCGTTAGGCCTTTCTTTGATAGCCACACATCTGGGCTCTTCCCTTTCCTGGCAGCAGTCTGCCTTATCCTCCACATTTTTTACTCTCTGTTGTTTTCTCCCCTGATCGCTGTGTATCTCCTATACGGAGCGAAGGATCCAGGAAGGCTGGAGCCATCTGTTTGTCTCATGTTGAGCCTTCAGGACCCAGAGCCATGTTGGGCACTCAGGAGGAATAATCTATGTTGAATGTACGCGAAGCTGGTCACTGAGTCTGCCTGACCCCGCGTGTAACCTCACCTGACCCTCAGACCTTCCTTAACCATCAGCGAAGCCTCTTTCCCCAGTTAGAGGGTTCTGAGACCACCTGCTTCGGTCTTCCCACTGTGGAATAGGTCAGGACCTGCAATGGTCAAACTGATCAGTGACAAAGGTAGACTGAGCTGTGGTGTGTGTGTGAGTGTGTGTATGCATGCACATGTATACATGTGCACAGTCTTGCACATGCTATATGTAGATCAGAGGGCAACCTCAGGGGCCAGTCTTTGTTGCCCACATTTTTAAAGCAAAGTCTCCTGTTTGCCTCTATGCGCTCCAGGGGCTGTTGTCAGCTGCCTGAGGAAGAAGTGCTGACTGCTCTGCTCGGGGCTACATCTCGGCAGCTGCTCCACTGCCCCACCACACAGAAGACGCTTAGTCAGCAAGCTTTGGTTTTGTTTTGAGACAGCCTCACTGTGTAGCCCTGGCTGGCCTGAACTAACTACGTAGATCAGGCTGGCCTTGAACTCACAGAAATCTGCCTGCCTCTGCCTCCTGGGAGTCAGATAGGATTAAAGGTGTGAGCCACCCTGCCCAGCATCAGAGTGTCTTTGAACGGGGACTTGTACGAATGAGGACCGGTGGCCCGCAGTCCCAGGCCCAGCTCTGTGTTCCCTTCCGAACAAGTTCTCAGAAGCCAGTCAAGCTCAGAAACAGCTTTGCCCTGAGAGTAACTGCAGGGGATTCTAATTTAGACCCTGGGTGGTGGGGGTTTCTTGCCCCTGGTCATCTTAGAAATCATTTTTTTTCATGAAGTATGGAGTCCCAGTGGTGGTCCCAATGGGCCGTATGACCTTGGTCAAGTCACCGTCCCTTTCTGGGCCTCAAATGTTGCCTGTAAAAAGAGGGACCTGGCCTGGGGATTTTCAACACAGACGTCATTCCTGCCCCTGGGCCTGGTTTGCAGGTAGCAGACAGACCTGGGCAGAGCTGCGTTTGAGAGCATTTTAAACTGATGAGCACGCTCTCTGGTCCTTTCTGTGCTAAAATGGCTTCTGGGGAAATGTCTATTATGTCTCTCTGCAGCTCCCGCCCCACCCCCCCACCCCCTTTTCCATCCCTGCCTTTTGGAAACCACAGAAGTAGCTTTATCAAAAAAAAAAAAAAAAAATGTGCCGAGCCAGCAGCGGAACAAAGCTGCAGGAGTTCTCAGAGCGCACGGCCCTTGCACAGGCCCAAGAAGGCTGAGCAGGGCAGATGCGAACTCTGGGTTACCTTAGGAGTGCTCAGATACTACAAGGTTGGCTACCTTCTGATCAAGGTTCTACCACTGTCCCTAGCATTGTGGGTGCTTGGACCGGACAATATAACCTCCCCTGACACCAGCCACATGCCCCCTCCCCGCACAGTGCGTACCTCTGGATGCGCTGGCTCCCCTGCACAGGCCACTAGCCTGTCCCCCTCCCCATGCCTGCCCAGGTGATGCTTGCTCATTGACAGGGCTATCATGACACTCCTCTGCCTTGCCAGATTGGAATGAGCACAGCGGGCCTGCTCTGAGCAGAATGGATAAAGGCCTGTTCCTCCAGTAGTCGGGACCCCACGCTCCTGTAAATGACCTCATTATGGGGCTGTAGCTTGAAATCCACTCCCCTGAGATCTACTGAGTACCCATCCTAAGGCTGGTGCTGGGACCTACAGAGTCACTAATGAAGAAGTGACTCTGCCCTCAGGTTTATCCTTCCTCTCTCTCTCTCTCTCTCTCTCTCTCTCTCTCTCTCTCTCTCTCTCTCTCTCCATCCTTCCTTCTTTCCTTTTTGCTTGTTTGTTTGTTTCTGTGTAGCCCTGATTGTCCTGGAAATCACGCTGTAGACCAGGCTGATTTCAGACTCAGAGATCCGACTTCCTCTGCCTCCCGAGTGTTGGCATTAAAGGCGTGCGCCACCACCGCCAGGCTCATCCCACTTTTCTACATCTCCATTAAAAATATCGTGGCTACAGTAACATTTATATAGTAGGTACCATGTGTGCAGGGACCCTGCTCCGTGAGATTTTCATGTATGAACGCTATCAGCCATGAATGGGTGCTGTCATCTTAGCCACTGTATAGACCGAATGACCGTGAGGTGAGAAACTTGCCCCAAATTCAAGAGAGACTATGAAGCCAGGGATGCACCTGGCAGTCTCGGTCAGGGGAACTGGCTGTGGGGACGACTATCAAAGCGATTTCGAGATGTTTCTTCCTTCAGCAGCACCCCCTCACTAAGCCCTCAGTCCCAACTGCCATTATTAAACTTCCCGAGAGACCTTGAGCCAGAGGCACCTAGCTAAGCCACTCCAAAATCCTCATCTGCAGAAAGATTTGTATTGGCTTTAAAAAGAAAAGAATTTGGCTTGTGAATTTGCATTCACTTGCATGCTCTCTTTTGTTTATTTGTTTGTTTGCTTGTTTTTTTTTGTTGTTATTGTCTTTTTGTTTTTTGAGACAGGGTTTCTCTGCAGCTTTGGAGCCTATCCTGGAACTCACTCTGTAGACCAGGCTAGCATCAAGCTCACAGATCCATCTGCCTCTGCCTCCTGAGTGTTGGGGTTAAAGGTGTGCGCCACCACAGTCCGGTCTCTTTTAAATTCTTATTAATGTATATATATAAGATATATATAATTAATGATATACATAATAATTAATATATATCATGCATCTCTGGGTGTGCTTTGCATGCAACATGTATTTGCGTTCTTATGTGCATGGGAGCATGCCTGTGTGATGTCACGAATCATCCTCAATCCATCTTTCACCTTATTCAGTGGGGCATGATCTCTCAATCTGAAACCAGAGACTGCTCATTTGTTTCCCGGCTGCCCAGCCCCAGATAATCACACGGAAACTGTATTATTACAACACTGTTTGGCCTATGACTCAGGCATATTTCTAGATAGCTCTTACATCTTAAATTAACCCATTTCTAATAATTTATATTTTACCACGAGGTTCGTGGTTTGTTACCTCTTGCTTTCTGAGCTGCTACATGGCGTCTTTCTCCTTGACTCCACCTACTCTCTCTATATCTCTGTTCGAATTTCTCACCTGAATTTACCCTACCTAGCAATTGACCAAAACAGCTTTATTCATTATCCAATAAAAGCAACACACATACAGAAGGACATCCCACATCATCAATCAAAACCAGAACTCAGCGATCTGGCTTGTCTTACCAGGCAGCTTGCTTTGGGGATTCCCAGTCTCTACCTTCTGGGGCTGGAGTTATAGGTGGGACACAATGCCCACCTAGCATTTATGTGGGTTCTGGGGACCTGACATCCAGTCTTCTTGCTTGCATGTCAAACACTGAGCCATCTCCCCAGACCTGTTTGTGAGAGTGTGTGTGGTACTGGAGGTTTGAACCTAGGACCTTACGCCCGACACTTGGCAAGTATTCAACCATCCAGCCCTATCCCCAGCCCTCTTTCTTTCTTTCTTTCTTTCTTTCTTTCTTTCTTTCTTTCTTTCTTTCTTTCTTTTTTTTTTGTCTCTAGACAAGATCTCACTTAATTGCCCACATTAGCCCTAGAGCTTGTATTCTTAATGACCATGTAGTTTTGCCTCTTTAGAAACAGAGGACTTGGGCTTTCTTGTGCACGCTCCTGTGTTTCCCTGCTGTCTTCACAGGCAGCTCTTTCTCTTCCATCTTTAACTGCTCTATAGTGTGGGTCTGTCCCAACCCCACCTAGACACCCCTAAGCACAGGTGCTCTACCTGCCGAATAATTTAGGCAGGCAGTGCTCCCCACACCAGGCTTTTGGTCTGTACTACCCACGCAACAGAGGCCTTGCAGTGGCAATGCACCCTGACTCCAAGGTGGATGGAAAGACAACTGCAGGATGCTGCTGGTCCCACTACACTGTGGGCACCATGACCTGGGGTATCAATAGCATAGACTTTGCCGTAGACCAACAATGGCTCAAAGCCTAGCTCCATCACGTCCCGACTGGAGAGTCCTTAGCCTCACAGAGGAAGAGACACTTTCTGAGACTCACAGAATAAGTTGCAGCTGCTTAGAACCAAGATGGGTGTGGCGCCGGGTACCTGAAATCCTAGCACTTGGGAGGTGGAAGCAGGTGAATCTGTCTTAGTTATACAGTGAGCTTGAGGGTTAGCTTAGGTTACATGAGACTTTGTTGAAGGAAAGAAGGGAGGGAGGAAGGGAGGGAGGGAAGGAAGGAGGGAGAGAGAGAGAGAGGGAGGGAGGGAGGGAAGATAGGAAGAAGGGTGAATGGGTAGGTTAGAGACATATACAGAACTCTTGTTCTATCCCAATCCAGAGTCTTTTAACTATAGCCAAACTCACCCTCCTGTGTGCTGAGTCTAGACACTTGTTTGCACTCATTTCTACAAGTCAGCGTGTCTGCAGATGTGTAAATCCCTTCACAAACCCACGTGTGAGTGTGTGTGAAAGAAAAATTCATCAGCACCTGAACCAGGGGGCCTTGGGGGAGTTGCTCTCTTTTTGTCTCCTACTGGGAGCACACTGCCAAGATATAAATGACCAACCCTGGCCTTTTCCTTCCCAGTCATGGCCAGGCTCCACACGTAAGGACACCTCAGTCATGGCCAGGCTCCACACGTAAGGACACCTCAGACATGGCCAGGTTCTACACGTACGGACATATCAGACATGGCCAGGTTCTACACGTAGGGACACCTGAAGGAGACTTGTCTTGGAGGGCAGTTTCCTTTGGAAGCATCTCATTTCTCTCCTCCTGATAAGGACCTTGAAGCACCATGGTGGCATGGAGGTGGGTGCTACCAAACAGAACCACACTGAAGTCTTTATTCCTGCTACAAACAGAGATTACCTTGTTTGTCTTAAATCTACACGTCCTTCTCTCCGGGATGACCATGACTGCAGAGGATGTCACTGACACCTGATGGTAGGAAGGTAGTTTGTGACACCACTCTGTGGACGTTCCAAATGAATCCCCCGTCACCAACAAAAAGCATACTTCACAAGCAGATGCTGTACATAATCACAGGGACACGTGACCACATGTAGAACAGATTAGATGACCACAGCTGTGGAAATGGCTCTGTGGGTAAAAGCTCCTGCCACACGAGCCTGACAACTTGAGTTTGGATCCCTAGTCCCCAGGCAAATGCACACGTGTCTGCCTGTCATCCCAGCAAGCACTCTTAGGAGGATGGGAAGCAGAGACAAGACTGCAGAAGCTTGAAGGCCAGTGAGCCTGGGTTACACAGAGGCAGAGACCGTCTGTCTCACACAAGGCGAAAGGACAAGGAAGGACAACTGAAAGATGTCCCCTGGTCTCCACACATGCACCCTGACACTCACATACCCCTCACACACACAAGCATAAACAAACACATTGACACATCGCGTACACACACACACACACACACACACACACACACACACGACAAAGGCAAACACCCTGAACAAGAAGGACCGGCGATAGAAAAACACAGCAAGGTATTCTTCACCACCAGCCATCGCCAGCATCCTCATGGAAGGGACCACGGCAGCATCCAAAAGACAAATGGTTGAAAGTGGGGCTCTCAGGAGAACCCAAGAAGAATGTTACCCCATGTGTCACTCGCTCATCAAGAAAACGTACTTTGGCATATTTACTAATATATGATCTAGCAAAATCATATAAGTGTCCTCCATCTAAAAGAGACGCCTGTCTGAAGACAAAGTCTTGGTTGGGTGTTTCCTTTCAGAGACACACAGGAGACCAACAGAAGAGTAAGCAAACCACCAGCAAAGAGCTCAACAAAACTTCGCAAAGTGTGTGTACATGTCCCATGAGCTCGAAGGGAAAAAGTCTGAGACACCCCTGCCTCAGACCTTCAGATCCCCTCTGTTCTTACCTACTCTCCAAGGCAGGAGTTCTCAACCTGTGGGTCACGACCTCCCTGGCAAACTGCTATCTTGAAAAATATTTTACATTACTTCTCATAACAGTAGCAAAGTCACAGCTATGAAGTAGCAACAATAATAATTGTATGGCTGGGGTCACCACAACGTGAGGAACTGTATTAAAGGCCGCAGCGTGAGGAAGGCAGAGAGCCACTGCACTAAGGGGAACCAGACTTCAGCTTTCTATCACCCTGGGCAAGTTCATGGGATCCGTGTCAGAGGCATCAGGCAGGACGATCTGTTTTGTGGTCTGGCTCCTTTTGCTCAGCGTGTTGGTGAGTCATGCGCATCACTGTAGATCGTCATAATCATTCAATGCCACCGCTGCAGAACATGCCCCGGACAAGATTCATCCCATCTTCCATCCAGTTTACCCTTGATAGATGTTTGGATCGCTGCCAGCTTTGTGTTTTAATTTTGTTTGTTTGTTTGTTTGCGCTGCTTGGGACTGAGCCCAGGGTCTCCTGCGTGCTAGTCAGTATTCAGTATTCCTCTGTCCCTTTTTAACGTTTGATTTCGAGAGGACAGGACCTTCATCTGCATTTCCTCGGAGGGCATCGAAGAGCCACTTCACGGTACAAAGCAACTTCTTCCTCGTCCCTTGTCTCTCCCACTTTCTGAGTGACAGCCACTCACAAAGACACCTTTGTCCTTCTCAGTCCAGCCCCATCTCATCTCTAAATTACCAAGGCTGACCTTGAACTTTCAATCCTCCTGCCTCAACCACTTAAGGAGCTGGGGTTTCAAGTCTATGCCACTAAATCTAACCAACTTTATTTATTTATTTATTGCTTGTATTTTTTTTACAAGCTGCTATGGATGTTCTTGATACATCTTTCAGTGAACCTCCGGATGTACTCATGGTGCTGATCTGCCGGCCACAGGGCTGTGTGCTCAGCTGTTGGCACTGAGAACGGTTTTCTAAAGCACTGAGAAACGGTTTTCTAAAGTGGTTGTACCGATTGACACAGCACCGGAGGAGCACGCCAGGTCCTCCAGATTCTTGTTAATACGGTGCGTACTGTTTTTGGTCCATGTGGGGGACAGTATTTCTCAACTTTAAAATGCCTTTCCCGGCTATGCCTCTATTGCCTCCTCTAGTAACCGCTCAGTGGGGCTGGCAGCAAGGATAAACTGCTCAGTGATCGCTCGTGACACAAATGTAACCACGAGCCTACCTTGGTCTCAGTACAGTGGACAGCTGAGAGTAACACAGAGTCGAGTCTAAAGCCCCTGAGCCTCTCCAGGCCTTCACGGTCTATTTTCTTATAGGACAAGCCCATCACAAGGTGCAAGGTAGACCCACCTCTCAGGCCTCCTGCTTCGCCCTTCCCTGTTTAGGTGGCACCCCCATCCTTCCCAGCTTGGTCTAACCTCCTCTGTAGAACCCATACCCCATTTCCTTAGCTCTCTAGGTCCCCAATTCACCAGTCCTATGAACCACCTCCTCTCCATCAATCTAGATGCCCCTAGGTGTTTGTAAGCAGGGCTCGGGCATGAAGCGAAAAGATGCATTTCTGCAGTCCGGGGCACTACCCTGGCTAGAGGGTCTCTGAGCTGAACTTCTCCTCATCCCAAACACAAGCTTTAACCCTTTAGTCACTGTGCCCAGTCCTAGGGAAAACATCCAGAGGAAATAGAACAAACCTCCTACCTCCTCCACTGATTCTTGCTTCTAAATCATATCACAGCTTTATCTGAGGAGCGGGCTCAGATCAGCACACACAAGCCAGTTACCCCACATTGCTCTGTGGGTCTCTTGACTTCTCTAAGAGCTGGGCATTCACACTCCCATTTTACAGAGGTGGAAAGAGAGACTGAGAGAGGTCAAGGAATTTGGTCAAAGTCACAGGGCCAGAGCTGGGAACCACAGGTGCGCAAGGGATATATCAAGCTCCACCCTTCCCGAGGAATCTTCAGGGGGAGATGCCAGGCCTCTATGAGGCACAACCTCACTGTTGGGCTGTTCTTCCCATGAGAGACTGGGCTTAGAGTGTATGGGAGGCAGGAGAACGGCTGCCAGGTGCCTTTGAGACTTGTGAGCCAGAGACCTAGGCAGAGCAGGCACTCACATGGCAGGGGGTGCTGGGCGGGGAAGGACTGCCTACCTCCAAGGGACGAGAACAGATTGGAGGCATCTTTTACTAGTTTGTGATTTTTCTAGGGACTTTCTTAGCACATTTGAAAGCAAGACAGCTTCTCTAGAATCCTTCTAATTTCAACGCCTACCCTAATCTGATTTTCACTGAATAAGCAAGCCATTAGATCCTGTGGGCTCATCTTTCTGAAGCTGCATCTCACTCCTGAGCTGGCCACATCTGGGGCAGATGCAGCCTCAGTTTTTCCTTCCACAGACAAAGGAACCTCACTAACCCTTTCCAATCACCACCGCTTGCCGTGTGCCAGATGCTGAAATACGTTTATCTGGGTGCCCATGCATCTTATCCACACTTCCCCGCACCCCTCTGAGGGACTTCTAAAGATGCGGTGGTGTCTTGGGCAAGCTGGTTAACTTATCCAAACCCACCGTCTTCATGTTAGCCCTGCGACAAGCCCATGGCACCAGTAAAATGCCTTTATTGGAGCTTCAGTAGACTGACAGCCGTCTCAAAGCCACTGACCTCATCTTCAGGTCCCCTCCGAATTGGTGTGACTTAGTCAGGTAGAGAAGGACACCCACTAGCTTTGTGGACAGACATTGACCCTCCTGAGCATTCCTGGACAAGTGCAGAAGAGAAAAATCTCCAAGTGCCAAGGGATAACCTGGAAGGTTCCTCAGATACGTCTATGGGTGCTTACCCCCTGTTGTTGGAGACAAGGCCCAGAGAGGGCTAATGACCTGCCCCAGTGCACAGAGTGAGAGATGCCACCTGGAGGCCAGACTCAGGCTCACAGGGCTCCAGAAGCTAAGAGTCCAATGCTATTCTAGGTGGTCCCTACATGCAGTCATGTTTCTCTTGTTTGTGGGGTTAGCTCACACACAGCGATGAACACGTGAGTCAAACCAGGGACTCAGTAAAAAGCTAGGCCCTATACAGAGAATAGTAATTTCAAGATGGGCTGGGAGAAGGGGAGTGGCTCCATTTTTATGAACACCCTTGAAATTACATTTCCAACCCACCACCAGCCCCTCCCTAGCCTGGCACCCCCCCCCCCCAATCCTCGTTATTTGCATCACGTTTTGAAAGAGCAAATGTTTCCTGGGTTCAATTTCGCTCCTAATAGTTGGAAGGAAACAAACGGGAGGCTGTAAACACTGACTGCTACATATGAGAAATCTCTTTATGACGGGGACCCAAGTTCCTCCCCTCAACCTGTCCTCTAATGTCTTCTATCTGGACCCCTCACAGGCAGGGACCTGGAGCTTTAAAATAAATGTATTTTTAGCCATCGGGATGCAAACATAAGACCGGAGAGACGGAAGCACCCGCTCCCTCTCGGAGCCTTCCTTCAATGAATCCCAGAGACTCATGCATTTTTCTGAGCCCGTGCTTCAGAAGGATGTGTGCACATCAGCTCCCCGTGACACACACTCCATTTTCTCCCTGTTCATAGGGCGGGGCTTTGTTCCCTCCCTGCATTTTACTCTCCAGCTGGGAAATGACATTAAATTTCATCAGATCCGGAGCAAATCCATAGTCTTGAAGCCCCTTCCTTCCCGGCCCCTCATATTTATTCAGAATTCATGAATCATGTTCCAATAACATAGCCATAATTATTTTTAAAGTGTGATGTCTGTGGCTTCGACAGGAAATGGTTGCAAAAGGCCTTTTCTCTCCGATTGTTTGTAATCTCAGGCGTAATCGCTGTCGCTGCCTTCTCCGCACCACAGCGGGCGAAACACAATTTTCATTTTAAATCTGAATTGCAAGTCTTCACCCCAGTTTTAATTAAAGCAATAAAAGCCATGTCATCTTTGCCCTTTGCAATGCACACAGACTTGGAAGCCAGAGTGACTAAGCACAGAGCCTCGGATTTCAACCCTGGCGGGAGGGTCTCCTGTCTTGCCATGCATTTTCTGGGAAGTGATTTTGCTTCATGAGCCCTCAGCCACCTAGGCGAAGTAACAAGGGATGTGTGTGGAGTAAAGGGGACCTTTGACTCCAATGTCTAAACCCAGGGACGTGCACAACAAATATTAAATATTATCACCATCAATTTAAAAAAAATTATTGTGTGTATGAATATTTTGCCTTTATGTATGTCTTTACACTACATGTGTGCTTGTTGCCCTTGTCATAAGAAGGCAAGGTCATCAATGCCCTGGAACTGGAGTTATAGGTGGTTGTGAGTCACCCGTGGGTGCTGGGACTTGAACCAGCGGCCCTCTGCAAGAGCAACAAGTACTTATAACTGCTGAGCCATTTCCCTAGTGGATTTGAGTGTGTGTGGGGGGGGACAAATCCAACACCCTTTCCTGATTATTAGTGGGGAAACTGAGGCCCAGCAAGAGAACAATATAGGAAATGAATGAGGAGAACCTTGAGACCAGAGTTTTTTCCTTTTTCCCTCTGGGCATCCTACACTGCCCCCTACTGGAAGGAGGCTTCCAATACAAAGCCACAAGGAGTGGTGCGTATACTCCCTGCAATAACGTGTAAAATGTTTTCCTACAAGATCTCTGAGGGAATGTGTCATCAGACCTTGGGATTTGTTGCTGGCCTGAAACGTCAAATGAGAACTTTAATGTTTCCCTTATGCATTTCCTTTCGGTAAAGTATTGGCTCGGATCTCCTTCCCTTCTCTCCATGACGATTTTGAATTGATTTCTCGTAAGTCTTTATTTCTTAAGGAAGTTCATCCTTCATCTAGGCTGTGAGCTGAAAGTACTCTTGTCCAGTTTCCCACCTGCATCTTCACTCTGGCGTTCTTGTATTACAAAAGTCATTCTATGTTAGTTTGCGGTCTAGTTTTTCAGTCTCTTTCTTCTAAGGTGTCCCGTAGAAGTGGCCCCCTGCCGCAAAACCATAAAGTACTTTAAAGGAGGTCTTATTGGTTCATTTATGACTTATCTCAGACATTCAAATCTTCAACTGATTTAAAATTTGCCTTTAAATTTTTTGAGACAAATTTTGTGTGGTCCAGGCTGACATTGAATTTGTTCTGCGACTGAAAATGCCCTTGAACCTGTAATCCTCTCGCCTCCAGGGTTCTGGGCTGCTGTGCCTGGTTTTAATTTTATCGCTCTAGACAGGAAAGGCACTGTGGATCCCACATCATTTTCCCCTAACCCTCCCTTCCTCCTTGACACACTCTGCCTGTGGCTTTAAGACTTTATGGGAGGACACAGAAAGACACCATCTTAAAAGGCGGGGATGGGGCCATCGTTCAGCAATCTGCTCTCCCTATTCATCTCACTTTTCATAAGTTTCATTGACCCCCAGGGCTTTGATCCATGGGCTGAGAATTCACAGTGTATGTGATGACTCCAGACTCGGATGGCCATCTAACTACTTGGATGTCTCCATTGAAATGAGCCCCTCATATGTCAGATGGCCAAGATGGCTCCCATCAAGCCTGCTCTTCCCCAAGGCAGAAGACAGCAGAGCCATGTAGCCTGTGACCAGTGGATGGAGCTGGAAGCAGGGACAGACCAGCTGCACGCCTTTCTTCCTTCTTTCTTTCTCTGCATCTGTCATCCTCAACATCTACTAGCTTGATTTCCAAGCTCACAACCCCAGACCATCTACTTGTCCGCATCTCCTCGACCTCTCCTGCAGTCTAGGATCCTTCGCCTGCATAATCCAGACCCTCCCTTGGGTCTCCTTGTGTCCATTCATGCTACTGAGAGATTTGGCAAACCTTGTATCATTCATCTCAGTCCATTCACCTTCCTCCCTCCCCGCTTCTCTCTCTCTCTCTCTCTCTCTCTCTCTCTCTCTCTCTCTCTCTCTCACACACACACACACACACACACATACACACACCACACACGTTCTTAGGAAAAACTCTTGAGAACTCTCATGTAAATATTATTTACAGCCATAAAATTGGAAACTATTCCCAGCCAGGAAGGCGTCATGAGACTAACATTTGCGGTACCTGGAAGGGACAGACTTTTGCTGGGCAGGAATGTCTAGGGGCTTCCCATAGAGGAAGCAGTGTTTGTATTGACACGGAGGTGACCAGATGCTCATCCCGTGTAATCAGAACATTATTTATGGAAATAAAACAATAGACATAAGTCGTCACTCATTTCTCTGAACACTGGTGTTTTGCTCTTAGTTTAGATTTGCCCAAAGAGAGCCTGAGATGAGACTTCCTCTGACGAGACTCAGGGTAGGAAGGAGCGGGAATGTCGGGAACAAGAAAGGAGTGTGGGTTGCAGCATGGCCAGGATGCAGCCTCCGTGGGGGTTACAGTGGGCATCTGCAAAGCAAGTTATCCTTTGGAAGAGTAAGTTTGGCTTTCTGACTGCCCCTCTTCCTCCTAGGACCTGGTTCCCATTTGTCAGAGGCCAGTTTTCTAGCTAAGTTAGCAGTCAAAACTCATAGCAGTTTGACCTGGGTACCTTACACTGGCACAGTGCCAACAGCTCCTACGGCCCTGCCTCATTTACTTCTCCCAAGACTCCAGGAGGCGGGTGCCATCCTTCCTGTTAGTAGAAACCTGACATCATTAAATAAAGACATCTGGCCTGTACCGGGCACAGAGGAGCAGGGATGTGAGTCCAGCTCTGTGGGAGTTCAAGCCCTTCCCTGGTAGGTTCTCCTTCTTCCCGGAGCATGCAAGCTGGGCCTAAGGATCCCAGCAGCTCTGGGGCTGCTCTCAGCCAGGAGAGAACTGATCTTTATCAGGCTGACTCCTAAGGCTGCTGCTCGGAACATCCTAGAAGCTAGTGTTTGCTCAACACGGCTTCCTGCTCAGATCCAGGACCTTTGAATCCTAAAGTGCCCAGGGAACCTTGCTGCTTTGGTGAACCTGGGAGGTAGATGCACAGACAAGAAATAAAATGTCTTTGGCCTTTGACACCTTCATTCTCTCTATGCACACATGGGTCCTACGGCAACTGGAATGGGACAATTCCTGCAAGTGATAAGAAAACACCCCATGATGGGGCGTGTGTGTGTGTGTTCAAATACAGACTCCAGGGAAAACAGAGAGTACCTGGCCACCTCGTGCCATTAAAAAACAGAGGTCAGTAGGATCCCACTGAGCCTCAGAGTCCTAGAAGAGCCTGAGTTACTCCATCAGCAAGACCAGCATGAACTTCATATTCTCCATTTCCTTACTGGCCATTTGAAAAAAGCCTCCAGTATCTTCCAGTTCCTCTGTTCAAGAGCTAGCATCTACTGTCCACTGCTTGGATCTACACTTGCCCTGTGCCTAGCTTTGACCAGTGGATGGAGCCGGAAGTAATGATAGACCATGTCCATGCCTACACCTCAAGAGGTCTGGCAGCTTCTGGGCTTGCTACTCTGGGAAACCTGTTCCCCACCTGCGAACAGCCTCAGGCTAGCCATCTGGGGCACGACAGCTCCCAAGGAGCAGAAGCAAACCTCCCCACCAACTAGCAAGAGGCTTTTCCGGATCTTACTGCTGCTGCCCAGCTGTGCCCAGCCAAACTGCCAACCAATACAAGCCTGGACCACTACACATGGTAGTCCTCATCACTGTATTGTGAAGCACTTGCTTTCTCAACAAAATGGCATACTATGAGAAGTGTAGGCTGCCTCTGAGAAGTTGATGATAATAAATTTGGCTTGTGTCACTGGCTGAGCTTCATCTTACAGAATTCTAGTTATTATTACTATTGCTGCTATTATTATTAGATGGAGTATTGCTAAACTAGGTGTATGCACTCGGTTGCTAAGCCTGGTCTCGAGTTCACTACCTTCCTGCCTCAGCCTCCCAAGTGCTGGGACTCCAAGTGTGCACCATTATACCCAGCTCCTAACGTCCTCTTTTAAGGTAGGCAGACCCTGTGGTGACAGCAAAAAGATCTAGAAGAATTCTTAAGAAGCCCGCCTGTCCTGTTCTCCTGTTAGGGAAGGTGGGATTCAAAAGGCAGATTAAAAGGCCACCTTCACACACCACACCAATGTTCTACAACCTCACGGAGTGCGTGGCAGTTTTTCCATGGAGGTCACAGTCTTGAATGGAAACAGATAAAAGCTAAGTCACCACACACATACAGTAGATGACCACAGACAGTAACGAAGGCAGAAATTAAAACCAACTGGCGTCGTGACCGAACATCCTGGTCCCAGTTTGGAACTGGAGGTCACAAACAGCTCTCTGAGGAGGTGCTGGGTAGTTTTTGAAGTCAGAGCACAGCATGCTACGAAGTTCGCTGTGGACTTAGGGACTCAGAGGTCCAGAGTAAGTCCTGATCAGCTGGGATGACCGTTGTTCCCAAGCTGATTCTGGACAACCAGGTATTGCATTGCGACATACCCAGGACTTGGAATTATCGCCCTCCATTCCTGCAGGCTGGCACATGCAATAGCAACATAAAGGCAGCTTTGCAGCGGCAACACAGTGCTCATGTGGGGCAGGGCAGGGCAGGGGTGGGGTGTAGCACCCCGGTATCGGCATCACTGCAACTTGGACTACACTATATCCCTCATTAGCAGAGTTTTCCATGAGCCGCGGGCTCACATCTTCTTTACAACCCCCTGGGACCTGTCACAGAATGAGGCACATTATGCCTGTGAATTAAGAGGCCTTTTGTTTCCTCCAGCCAGAAAATATGAACCATTCATGATGGCTGAGGGGCCAGCCAACTTCTGTTTCCAAGCCAGAGGTAGAAGCCAAGACCAGCGCCAGGTTTGTCCTCCAGCTCCCCAAGGTTCCCAGTAGCTCTTGGAACCTCCTTGGCCCCATCTGGCTTCTTTAGCTGTTGCTATCCTGCAGGCTCTCCTGACTTAGGGTGCCATTCTCCATATTGTCACAGACATCAGCAAGGACCCCCTCCCTGGTCACAGACTGTAATGAGGATGCTCACAGGTGAGAAATGTCAACTTTCGATTCTATGTGGAAAATCTGATCCCATTTATGGCCCCAGAGGCCCGGAGCACCAGAGAGGAAGCCTCTTCCCTCTGCCCTTTGCGCCACGTCCATCAGCCTCCTCAGTGGTCTCAGACAACTGATTCTGTGTGATGGGTAGAATCTGTTCTCCTGTGTGTAGACACACACTCCAGAGGCTATGTAGGCAAGGGACGGTAGCAGAGAACATGGGGCACCTCAAATCACTGTTGTGAAATCTGCCCCTCACACAGGAAATGTGGGCAAGACACTTGGAGTGTTAAGGTCTCAGCGATGCCCACTGTAAGCCAATAGTATTCAGGGACTTCATTCACAGCCGGCACCGCAGTCCTGCTTTGACTGCCCCTCATAAGGACTCAACTGAGAGAATAGCTTTAGGCCATGTCCTACAACTCTGGCAACTGCAGCCTTCCTACCTCGATGCCAGCCGCATCTTGGCTCCACCAGCCCAAGGCTCAGACCCCCTCGGGGAGGAGGGGCACTCACCTGGCTGGTTGGCAGGAGCTCTGGATTTCCGTCACTCATCCCCACGTAGGCACTGTCACCATCAAACTAGAACAAAGACAGAAGTGGCTCTCATTAAAATGCTTCTAGAGGGAAACAGGACTTGTATCCCAAGGAGGTCAGGGGATGGTGCTGAGAGAAAGGGGATGTGAGGGCTGCAGAAGCAGGCACCGGCGCCCAGGATGCCAGCGGCCCCTGTTCTGTTCTGTGGCCCTGGGAACCTCAGGTCAGGACCATCAGTCTCACAGAGGACAAAGACAGGCCATGCCTTCTGCTGTTGGCACTTTGCCTTCTGACACAGCAGGCTGCCTTGCCGGTCCCTGAGCTGCCCACCCCTGCAAGTATACAAATGACTAAGGCTAAAGCTGGAATCCCATGTGTCAGGGGAAGGGCCTTGAAGGCCGTTGCCTTGGAGCCAATGACAGCCTGCCCCAGAGACGCCCACCACATCTTTCTACCCTAAGGGACTTTGTCCCCACTTCTGTCTCCTTTTAGGCTCGTGGCCACAGGTGTGAGGACTGCAGTGGACCCTGGCAAGGGGACACAATGTGTTGGAGAACCTGCCGCTTCTGCATTTGGGCAGAACTGCCTACCACGGGCAGAGGAAGAAGCCCAGGCCCCGTTGGCAGTTACTGATGTGTCTCATTTTTCTGATGGAAACCCATCTTGGAATGTGACCTATATCAGAACGTAACCACTTTTGCCAGTCCCCAGAATTCCTCAGTAAGAAGGCAGCATAGATAACTAGCGGAGCTTGTGGCCCAGCGAACTTTCTCTTTTGGATTTCAACATGGCCGCATTAGTCATTGCACAAGGGTGTGCGCTTCTCTGGGGAACTAATTTGCGTGAGCACAATTGTGCAGCCTCCTGACGTAGAACTCTACGCTCCCTCAGCCACGTGGATGTCTGCTCAAGCCCTTCCCTTAACACTGTGTATATCAGCCTGCCCGGAGGCCAGACCCACCCCATGGACTCAGAGAGATAGCCTCTCCTGCTACCACCTCCTGTCTAAAGACAGCCTGTGTCCTTCTAGCATGCTCTAACGTTTACTGTGTTCAAAACTGGATTCCCCTACCACGCCCGATGTTCCCAGGGATCCAGGACTTCATGCTGGGCATGGAGGAGAAGCTTAACCACGGAGCTGAGACATTTTCTAAAACAACAGCAACTACACAGGATGCTGCGAGTTAGTGATACATCATAACAGGAAAACAGACTAGAAGATGTCCCCCAGCTCCTGTGTAACAGCCATCAATTATTAAACTCTGCTTAAAAGACAGCTAGCAGGAAGAAAAAGGCCTGTCCGACAAAACCCACTGTGGTGAATGAATGACTACCTGGCTCTGAGTGGCATGCTTTCTTTGGAAGATTTCAATGGTCCAAAGAGGACAGCATTCTTTCCTCCCTGAACACCAAGGAAATACAAAGAGCGGGCTAGTCACTCGGTGGGGAAGAGACCACACAAGTGCCTTTTTTGCTTGCTTCGCCAGGTTTCTTCCCAATAATGCTGCAAGCTCCCTCTAAGCAGAGACCAAGGCTTTTCTAGATCCTTCCATGCCGTCAGCATTAGCCCAGGGCCCTAGACACAGCAGACAGTTGGCAAGTGTGTTGGAGACTTGGGAGAGGGAAGAGTTACCCAGAGTGAGCAGTGGAACACGGCCTTGGGCAGGAAGCCTTCCTGAAGTTTGACAAGGGGTTTGGGGGCAGATAAGGGGGGCGGGGCAGTGGACTCCTGTGAGGTCACCAGAGTCTCACAAATAGGCTCACCCATTCATGCATGTATCCGACAATTCAAGCAATGTGGAGGAAAGAGCTGTCACAGGCTAGAGGAAAGCTCGCTTTGGCTTAAAGGAAGGACTTTGTTGATGGGCTCTTCCTGCAGAGCCTTGGTCTGCCTCAGTTTGGGGGAGTCTTGGGCACCTCACACAGTGTCCTGAAGTATGCTGGGCTGAGCAGCTGTGCCCAAGGGCAAAGCAGAAGGAGAGCAGCTGTCTCTCTACCTCTGCCAAAGCCATGCTGGGCAGAGAACTCGGATTTAGGAAGTGAGGTAAGGGCAATCCCCAAGGGCTCAGGAGCTTCCTCTTCCTTGGCCTCCGGAACAAAGGCCTGAGGTTTCTCCCTTGCTCCCCTCCTCATGGAGGACTCTTTTAGGTAAAAAGACGAGAAAACCAAGGAAAAAGTCACAGGCTCCCCCTTTCCTTAGACAGAGCAAGGCCTCCTTCCTGCATGTGTATTCAGACCCGAAGGCAAACACATCTCCCCCACTTCCCAGGACAAGCTGAGGGGAACAGAGAGTATGGGCACCTGTGTTCCTCAGACCCAGGCTCGTGTGGACCCACGTCATACCCAGCTCAGCCCCACACACAGGTCTCATATCCATACACGACACACCGATGTGCTCAGAGCACAAGCACAGGGTACATTGTCGGCCTGTGGGAAACGGGCACACACTCCCAGTGCATAGTCAGGAAAGGAGGGGCCGGCAGCAGAAACACACCGCACACCTGCAGCTGTTTGTGGAACTCACACCAGCGCGAAGGCGACATGTATTTCTTGTTCCGAGACACATTAAATGGCGGCACGGGGGGCGAAATTCTGTGTACATATCACAGTTTCTCGGTCCCTCCGGCGAAAGCCATTTCTCACACGACACAACCCTCTGCGTGCTTTAAAATGTGCAGAAGAAACACAGGGGGACAACAGCCTAAGAATTACTCTGAAACGTCAGGACATCCTCTTACCATTGCCTGGAATAGATTAATTTTCCCCATTTCATATTCTAATTATAATTCCTTTCCCCACTGCCATCTTCAGTGCTCATTACAGCTGGAAGATTGTTCTGCAAAAGCCAGGCCTTCATCTTCTCTCCCCAAGAGTTTTGTCATGGAAATGAGTTTTGGAATCTGAAAGAACCCACATTTTTTTTTTGCAAATATTGAATGTGTGGGGATAACCCTTTCATGTCAGCCACCAGGGATAGGCTCACAGAGGCTTCTAAAGGGCCTGCCTCTCTCCACACTGTGTGGTCGCCTCAGGGATAGGAGCTCTTAGGCCTCTATTCCAACAGCCACCCCCAACATAAAGCTTGTCATGTTCTCCCAAAGGATTGTTTTTATCTTAAAAAGATATCTAACAAATAAGCAGCCAAAGTGAAAAAACGGAGGAGCCCTGATCTGATAGAAACAGAGCCTAGCTCCATCTGTCCCACCTTAGGCAAGTTCTTTATAGCGAAGCCTTGGTTTCCCCATCCTTCTGACCCACAGCCTCTGATTCATGATAGATAAAAATCTATCTCATAGATACGTGTTATGAGATGGAGACTGTGGTGAGAAAGATGAAAGAAAATAATGGACAGATTGATGCAGGTACAGATGAATGAGGGATGGACGAGGGATACACAGGTGGCTCAGTAGATGCAGGGCTGGTAAGTGATGGATGGATTGAGGTGCTAACTCATGGAGGATGGATGAACGGATGGATGGATTGGTGGCTAGATAGAAAAGGGATAAATGAATGAATGATGTAAGCATGTTTATATGGATGGCTAGATGGATTGTGTGTGAATGCATAGATAAAGGAAGAAACCAAAGAATGATGGGTAGATGGATGGATGGATGGATGAATATATAGATAGATGGATAATAGGTGGATTGGTTGATTGATCAATTAAAAAAGGACCAATGAAAGAATGATGGTCAGGGGAATAGATAGGCAAATGATGGTTGACGGGTGGATAGGTGGGTAGAGGAATTATGGGTAGAGAAGTGTAAGATGGAGGATACATGGATGACAGATGACGGATAGTATAAATTCTCACTGTCTAATGGAAATAAGGTACAAGGTAGAAATGTGAGCCACATGAGTAATTTACATTTTTCTAGTAGTCGCGATGTAAGAACAGAGGAAACTCATTTTCATAATGTACTCTATTTATCCTAGTATGCTTATAATGTGATTTCAACATTCAATTAACATTAACCTATTAATTGTTGATTAGATGGCTCATTAGTGGAGGAATGAAAGGATTGCCTGTTCATTCACTGATCCTTCGGTGATGGATGGATGGGTAGATGGAGTTGGGATTTATTGATGGGATGGTTGAGTCAAGAGGGAGTGGTGGACCTCCACTCCGGCCCCGGGGGGCCCTAGGTGGCTGGGAGATACCCAAGCATGCACCACAGCAAGCACCACTACAATGAACAAATACAACATGGGGAGATGGGAAAGATAGCGTTACATGGCGGAGAGATGGGAGAGAAAAGAGAAGCAGAGTGGTTCCTGTGCCATGGAGAGAGGTGAACCTGGAGATGTGTGAGAAACAGGCTGAGAGAGGAGCCTGCACAGCCCCCTGCACAGCCCCCTGTACAGCCCCCATGGTAATATCCAGGCCTGGGCTACTGCAAAGGGTCTAGGTCTGTGGTCCTACTGTAGCCAGAGTCTGTGTTGATGTCTGTGACCCATGTTACCACCAAAGGCCATGCAGATATCTGTGGTCTGGGCTGCCGTCCTCAAGCTGAGCGGGCCCCACCCTCACTGGCTACAGGAGAGTTGATCCCACCCCTCTCTCGCCTGAGCACTCTGGAAAGCTGGTCCCACCCCTCGCTGACCTGCAGCATCAGCAGTGACACGGGCACAGGAGAGCTGCCCCACTCTGTGGTGTGGGTATGGGAGAGCTGGCCTCACCCCTCTGGGGTGGGAAGGCCCAACAGAGCCCAGATCCAGGGCCTTGAGTTGGCCCACCCCAACATCTACCCCATCTGTGAGCTGCTAGAGAAAGAAGGGGCTGGTCCTGCAGAAGCACGGCCTCAGGATCTCCATGACTCTGGGCAACCCCATTACATCCAAGAGGACTTTTGGTGAGGGTCCAATATCAATGGTGTAACAGAAGCCAGAGGCCTTGAACCAGGCCAGTGACTCATTGCAATGAACATTCACAGGTAAAGCTGCTTGGTGGAAGGGTCCGCTGCACGACACCCCGCAGTTTCCAAAGCCACCTTGAGGAACAAATGTGTGACGGAGACTAGGGAAAGACAGAGGAGCGCGAGGTACATGCACGGCGGAACTGGAGACGCAATGGCTGAGACTCCTATGAGAGAAGGCAGAGGTTGATAGAGGAGCAGGTCACTGCCCAGAGGGGTTGCCAAGACTTCTTCAATTTCTTTCTGAGAAAACGGTTGGGATAGCAGAGAAGACAGACAAATGGGGGGTGGGGTGGGATTCTGGAAAGCATGGAGAGGTGAGTGGGTGCCTGGGAGAAGCGGGCTAAACTGCATGAGTGAATTAGCAGAGGGCTGGTGAGTCTGGTGTGTCCTCCCCACTCCATACCTTCCCTGAACAGGAAGACTGTGTGCTCACCGCTGCAGTACGCCACCACCCCTCGGTAACTCATCTTTAGCTAAACCACCCCAAATTCCAATCGGCAGTTTCTCCCTGGCCGCTTTCCCATTTGGTTCATGACCACTTCCAAGAAGGCACCTCCACCACTGACATCATGGGCATGGACTGATTCTTTCCCCAGCAGTCTCTAATCATAACAGATGTCACCGCACCCGGGCCTAGCTCAAGGTCCCTGGGTGACTCTGAACTTCTACCTACACACGCGTCCCCAGTCTGACCACCCACGAGAGCTTTCTGCTCTGCTCTTCCACTGACCTGGCATCGTTCGTCAGTCTCTTCGTTCCTCAGACAAGCCCTGCTTGGTCTCTATACAAGTCTTGACCCTTGTAACACACTATCCTAGATGCTGTTGTCCTAGACACTACTAGCCTGGATGCTGTGAGGGCCTCTGCTGTCTGACTCCTTGCTTTTACCTCACTGTAAGTCCACAACACTCTTCTCTACGTCTCTGCTCCCTGAATCCCAACTCTCTCTCTCTGAGTTCTGTTTCTTTGAAGGGGATCTGTCTACGCACTCCACCCTAGGGTCTAGCATTAAAACTCCACACTTCTGAGTCCAGCCCGAAAGCCTCTGTCCCAGGAAGGTCAGCTTTGGGCCGTGAAAGCTTTGGTGACAGCAAGGATGTTGGAATCTGGGCGCTGCTGCCTCTGGGTGCCAGCTGGGCGGCCTTGGACTTCATCTTTCTTGCTCTCATTTCTCTTACCTATAAAACAGTGATGAGGGGTTGAGGAGGTCCGTGCGATTGTAAGGACCAGGGGTCAGGTCCATAAAGCCAAGGTAAACACCATACATGGCTGAGATGGCCCACCTGTAACTCCAGTGTTTGGAAGGTGCAGCCAGGGCGCTTCCAGAGAAAGCTGACCAGCGAGACAGGCGAGATGGCCCAAATCAGTGAGCGCTGGGTTCAAGAGACCCTGACTTAAATAATAAAAATGGAGATTTTTAATAAAAAATAAAAAAGAAGTTAAAAAAATAAATAAATAAAAATGGAGACCAATGAAGACTCCACAGCACACATATGTATGTGCCTGTGCACCTGCATAAACATATGTGCCCACACGGATTTGAGCATGTATGCACACATGCACACATGCACACACTTTTTAAAAAGCTATTATTCCTATCTCGTGACAATTATGGTATCTTTTATCAGACATCCGATAGCATTCGGCTACCAGTGGCAGTTGATGTCTGCCATACAGTAACGCAGTGTTTTAAAATGTTAATTATGTCTAACAGTTGCTTAATGACTTATCTAACTTTGTAATTATAAGCTCACACATATCCCTTTATCGGTCCCAATCCTCTCATCTCACTGATGACCTTGTCTCCTGTGTCACTGAAAAGCGGAGGCCATCAGGCACGTCCCTGACTCCCCCAACCTGCCCGGCTTGCTTACATCCCACCCGTTCTGGTTTCCTTCCCTTCCACCCGGAGAAGCTCAGCACTTCCGTCCAGCTCACAGTCGGTCCCTTCTCTTTGACCCCACACTCCTACGACTGCCCTCCCCCCACTCTTGGTCCTGGTCTAAGATCTGATTTAAGTGCTTGCCTGCTGTGTTCAAACAGCACACTAGATACCAGGTAGGTCCTGGTGATCAGACGTGGCCCCGACCTAAGGCGCCAGTCCAGTGGATAAGCGATGGCTCGTCACCGCCTGCCTTTCCCCCGGCTTTGCAGATGACAGACCAGCTGGTTTCAGTCCAACTCTAAGCCACACCAGATGCCCATGACCCAGTTGACAGCCCATCTTGACCCGCCAGGGACAGCTTTGGATTGACTGGCCTCTGAGAGCCAAACAGCCAATAACAGTCCTACTTCAGCAGCCTCAGGGACACAACTGGGTCACGGTGCCAGCCCAAACACCTCCTCTTCCTGACTATTTCGTCTAGGCTTCCATGCTTCCCCAAACCATGCAAATACCATCCTCAGCTTGACTTGTAGCTCCAAAGTCAAGGCAGTGAGCATAACGTCTCATTGCACACCTAAGCAATGGTGTATTCTTAGTTGCCTGTAACAGGACTGGGCTAGCAGAGGAAGAAAAGCAGGAAGGAGGGCTTTTCAGTAGAAGTGCTGAGGTAGGGGTCATGCGTAGGAACTGACAAGACAAAGAGGAGGAACATGACATCCAGGTTGTTATGAGCGTGTGCCAGTGACCACGTTCCCAGACCCAGAGCTATGCCTGGGTATCTCATTAGAATCCCCTAGAAATTTCAAGGTTGCCCCACTGTAAAGATGAACAAGGTGAGATTCAGGGTAGTTGCGAGCTTGCCTTGAGCCAGCAAAGACTTTTAATCCTGGCCTTGATCCGGCGTACCAAAGCAGCAGCTGTGAAGAAACGGCTGATCCCCCGCTCTGCACAGAGACACGGGTCAAAGATGAAGGATGCACAGCTCTCTCTGCTCAACCAGTCACAGGGCATCAGGCAATGTGCCTGCGGTGATCTGAAGAGAAATGATCAAAGCGGCTTGCTGCTCCTGCCAGGCCCGATGCAGCCTGTGACAACGCTTGGTCGGTCTGCTCAGATGAGGCTGAGCGCAAGAGACAGTGACAGAGTGTGGCCGCTGTGATCTGGGCTCTGCTGAGAGCGTGGAGAGCCCGGTTTCACACGGAAGTCTCAGGAGACACACACTGGGAGAAAGGCCTTCGCAGATGGAGGAGAAGTGGCCTAACTAAGGGAACCCTCAGACTTGAGCAAACCCAGGCCCACCAACACATGGAGAAGTGCAATTACAGCTCATCCAGAAGCAGCTGCCAGGCTGCCAGGGTTTAAACGCTGGGCAGGCCGCATTCTCCACCCGTACGTCATGTTTACTTTTAGCCCATGACTCAGTCTTGCCTTGCTTGTCTGAAAAAATGGGTATGGCCATCACTGAGATTAAACAAGTCAAATCACGAGGAGTGCTTGGAACCTTTTCTTACAGGTCAGAGAAAGCTATCGACCACCTCTAGCTAAACAGCTTGGTTGAATTCTGTAGAGGGGCCTCTATTCCAGTTCTGAGGTATGTCTGCCTATAGCATACAACCTGACATAAAACATGTAAGAAAGTCCGGATATCAGGTGATTTTTTTTTCCTACATGATAACTTGTTTTGCTTCTTAAATACAACCGTTGATTTCCCTCCAGTGACGTCAGCCTCCTAACTGATGCCCCTGCTCTGCTGTGCACAGTTCTGGGTGTTCGTTCTTAATGGTACCCACGTTGGAAATCCAACACTCCGACTGAGGCCCAGAGAGGATAGGGGTTTCACTTATGGTCACACAGCCTTGATACCCAGGCTGAGTCATATGTCTAGGCTGTGCAGAACCCCCCAAAGCTCACTTCCTTCAGTAGTATAGTCACTGGTAAGTTCCCACATTCCTGTAAGTGACCCTAATTAAACTAATCAGCTCACCAGAAGGGGGAAAAAAGGAATGGAAGTAGAGAAGAAAGAGGACGGGGGCTGCAAGTACTAAAAGAGGATATAAAAGAGTAACGGAGCGAACACTGTCAAATACGTATGTGTGCTTGTGAAAATGTCATGTTAGAACTCATTAGGTATCCTTAATTTATACTAATTGAAAAAAACTCAGAAATAAAAGTCACACTGGTTTCCCACCTCAATTTCATGCAAGCTGTGTGACCAAAGCTGGTGACCTCATCACCCTCCGCTTCGAGTTTGCGTGGTTTATGAGGAGAGGCAAACTCTTGGCCATAGCCTGGGAACAAGGGCCTGGGAATGGCCTTGTAGGCAAGCCCACAGCCCCAGGCCACTGGGGGACCCTTCTTCCCACTGCCCACAAAAGTGGTAGCATTTGTTTTGCCAATAAAACCATCAAGAGATAGTGTGATGGAAATGGTACCATGGCTGCCAGGTGCCAGGCTCCTCTGGAAGGTGGACCGCATCTCCACCTCACAGATGGGGACACCTAGCCCTCCCACCTGGCACTGCTCACCAGCCTCCTAGAAATGTGTTTTGTCAACACCGAAGCGTTTGAGTACCAAACGCACACCGGATCTCAAAGGCACCAGGAGAGAAAGAATGTCCAATACTTCGTCAATATTGTCATATTGATTACAAATAGAAATGATCCTTTAGCTGATCTGGGTCAACCAGAAGGCACAATAAGTTAATTTTGCCTATCTCTTTTTACTTCCTCTGCATGTGGCTACAAGGATATTCAAAATCATATTATGTGGTTTGTCTCACATTTGATGTGTTTCTGTTTTCCCAGCACTGGCGGTCGGAACCCAGGGTTTCCCACATACTGCCCAGATGCTTTGTCACTAAGTTACAACCCAGCTCCATTTGCACTTTTTCCTACTTGACCATGCCCATCCACCATCTGCCCCAGACCCGGAGCTCTGGACAGTGGAGACTCAGTATCAGCAGTAACCGAATCCAACTCTCTGTCAATATGGGGAAACAGAGGCTCATCAAGAGAGAGTTGCAGAAGATAAGAGGCTGACAGAGTCACTCATTCATTCAACAAATGTCTTACGTCTTACGATGCGCTCTGAGTTCTAGGATGCAGCAGAAAACAGAGCCAAGGACTGTGCTGCAATCCAGGGCTCTGCCTTGCCGCCATTTTACAGGATGGGGTGAGTCTGGCCTGGCCAGGTCATCCTGGGGCCAGAGCAGGAGACTGAGCAGAGGCTCCTTTCTCCCATAGTTGGCTCAGTGACAGATCTCTCAGCCTGCAGGTGGGTGCTCCAGTTCTAACCCGGAGAAGCCCCCTCCGCCAATACCACTGGTGGGTCCGAGCGTAGCACCGTCTTCAGCTGCAGCTGCCCAGTGGGCATAGCATGGTGGCCTGGTGCTGCCTCTGGTACCTCGCAGATCGAGTACATTACCGCAGATTTATGGCAAAAATTATCCTCTCTCTCAGCTCCATTTAAAGCCATTTGGAGCTCGCTCCCGTCCCCGATTATAAATCTAATTGCACATTCCGAACAGACAAGCGCTCATTAAGCTTTAATTATGCACATGTTGTTTTCAACAAACATTTTCATTTGGCCGCTGCGAGGGGGAATGGTGCCAAGGGGGCTGCAGGCTTGGCTGCGGCTGCAGGGGGCCAGGGTTGGGAAGTAGGTCAGGGTGTGGTCAGAGGCGGTTGCCCAAGGGGCAGGGCTGGGAACCCATCAGACTGGGCTTAGGACCTGGTGATCTTCCACCTGGCTCCTCCGTGGGAGTCCTAACATATGTGTGCTCAGCTGCTCCCAGCTGGATCTGTATGTCTCCCCGGTCTAGCCTAAGCTATGCCAGGAAGCCTCTCTGAGGATGGGGAGAAGGGAAGCTAGGAACCCCCAACCCCACAGTACAGTTGGTACCCTTGATCTTCATCCCTGCCCCTTCACTCCAGACCCCATATCACTGTTTTCAGATAAATCACCTTCCACTGAGGAAGGCTCCAAGTTTTTGTTGTTTCCTGGTTTCTAGACAGGGTCTTGCGATGCAGCCCCTGCTGGCCTTGAACTCACAGCAATCCTTCTGCCTCGACATTCCAGGTGCTGGGATTTTAGGCATTCACTGCCCACTAAATGTCCGTTAAGAGGCAACATCCCTGAAGTAGTCCCCAAAGCACTCGACCATCTCCCTGCCAGCCCAACCATCCAGCCTGGGCTCACACTACAAACCAACACGTCCATGATTCTTCTGCCATAGGGCGGCTCAGGCTCCTGCCAGCACCCAGCTGGCTGCATCCTGGGATTGTATCGCTGCAGCAACTCTCTTCCCATCTCTTTCTACACAGCTGGTCCCTAGGCAGCTTCTCTACTATCCCATCCAGAAGCCATGCCTAAGCCAGACTGACTGCCCCACCCCCAACGTCCCACATGCTGAGGACCTTTATAAGGTAAGATATCCGGTGACTTCCTCCAAGGAAGAAAGCGACTCGGTAGCTCGCTGAGTGACTATAGACAAGTCTTCTACTCTCTCCGTATCTTTATATGTGTCTGGAAAGACTAAACAAACCCTGTGGGTCCCTCCGTGGGCCCTTAAGTGTGTGCTTGCTCAATAGCCAAGTTCCTCCTTCCATCTGGAGTGCTGAGGGATGGAGGAGACCTGTTCTGGCAGGACTGCCATCAGGCAGAGGTGCCCAAGCTGTACACACTCAGACCCTGGAGGTCAGGGTGACAAGGACCCCAAAGCCCCTCCATGATGTTTATGTCACATAAAATGACATAAGTAAGCATGGATTTTCACCTAGAAGCCAGAGTTCCCTCAGCATCTAGGTGGCTCCCTGGAAACAGACTCTGAGGATGAAAAGCTATAGGTGGAAGCTCTCTGGGGTGCGCGGCAGGGAAGCCAGGAAGGAGGAGCCGCAGTGGGGCATATGCAGCCTGTCCCAAGAGGACTAAGGAGCCAAGATGGTTCTAAGGAGATGTCCCAGATCAGAGAGCCAAAAGCTGTGTTCAGGAATAGGCCAGACTTTAGCTCTAGGCTTCCTCCTTCACCCGAAACCATCACCAGGGTGATGCCGGACTGGAAGGTACCAGGAGCATGTAAGATGAGTGTCTGAGTCTTACAGAACTGGATGGATCCTATGCCCACGTTAAGTAACTTGCATAACAATACCATAGAGCCTGCTGCATTGACGTGCCCACATTAACTCACTGGATCCTCTGAAACCCGTAAGATAAGTTACCATAAGGATCCAGGCTTCCATTCTACAGGAAAGGGATGAAAAGCTCCAAGGGATGAGGTGAAGCAGCTTGCTCAAGACCACACAGCTAAGAAATAGGAGATACATGGTTTGAACTCAGAGAGACCATGCTCCCATGACCAGGGTAAGCCCCTTCTGAGCTCTTGCCCTGTCCTTCCCTGGAGACCGGCTGTGGTTAGCGGCTTAGAGCCCCAGGCTGCCAAGAACTGCCAATATTTGTGCCTGACAATGATCTATCTTGTGTGCAGTTGGGAACCAGTCCCAGAACAGATTCGTGCCAGAGACAATTAACTAAAAGCCGCAAGAGCCCTGTTGTAGGGTGGGACACTGTGGTGATGGGGGACGGGGGTGGGGGTGGGGCTGAGACAATGAGCGGCAGATGATCTGCAAGATATTTTCTGCCCAGTGCTGCAAAACAAGCCCCTCAATCATTCCACAAAGAGCTGGCATTGTTGGATGGGAAATATGTCGATGACAGTGCTCAGTGTTGGATCGCAGGGTGGTTTTAAAAAGAGAGTCCTTTGAAATTGTAATTCGACCTAGAAAGGCTTTTCTAGGTCACCTGAACCTGCCACTTGTGCGTCTAACCCCAAAGTCAACAAAGACAAAATGCCAGGATCCCTTCCCGCTATCCAGCACCAACAGAGGAGTGCATGTTTGTAAACACCGTTGGTAGATATTTAAAGCGCTGTGTTACAATCTGTCTTTGGACTGCCTGCACGTGGAGAGGGTACCAGCTGCATCTCCGAAAGTCTGTAGACTTGGGTTCAAGTCCAGCCTCTGCACTTGACTGCTGTGTGGTTATGAGCAAGGATTTTGGCTCTCTGAACCTCAGATTCCTCCCCTGTAAAACGGGACTGGAGGCAGGTGTGGCTGCTTACCGCTGCAAATAGCTTTGGAAAGCCTGAGGCAGGAGAATCCTGAGTTCAAGGTCAGCCAACACTACTTAGTGAGAAAACGAAATGGGGCCACGTACCTGACAGCGAGCAGCAGCATTACACAATGCCTTAGAGAGGCTAGCTTCCTCCTTTCATGTGGGCAACTTTCCAGGCCGAGGGCCACCCCTGGGTTCTTGACCACTGAACCCTTATGTTCCAGATCTTGGCTCTCTCCCGGAGCCTAAGGAAGCAGTGGGGGTCGGGGGCTGTCTTAACAGGCTTTTTCCCCTCAGAAAGCAGAGATGTAAACTACCGTCTACAGCACAGCCCATATCTAGGAGTTTCTCTAAACTTTCTTCTCAACTGTGCGGCCCAGCTCAGGAGAAATCATGAGGTGTCCAGGCCTTCCAACTTCTTCAACTTCAAATACTTCAAACTTCCCTGCATTCCGCTAGGACAACCAGGGGCAAGGCTGGTGGATGGCCCCTCAGTTCTTGACAATATCATATCAGGAGTTACCAACATCACAGTGTTGGATCCCCTGAGTCTGTGTGTGCCTCCAGAACGTTCTAGATACTGCCCCATTCCTATCAGAGCTCAAAGGCCTTTCCCAAGCCTTGACCTGAGCATTTGTGATATTGTAAGCCAGGTGTGGCTCTAAGGCGGCACCTGAAATACAGCCAGATCTCCAGGGAAGCCCAGGGCTCTCAGGACATCCTGGCCTTCAGAAGCAAGAAGCACTATGAAGGGGACTGGCCATACAAATGCAAGTGACAGACATCTGTCATATAGAGACAGAGTGATTCATAGGTAGACCACTTGGGGGTGGAGTGAGAAAGCTGTTCTGTGTGTGTGTGTGTGTGTGTGTGTGTGTGTATGTGTATACATGCACGTACGCACTAGGGGATGATGACTCCCAGTCACTGAGGTGGTTTCCAGTGCAGAATGGGAGAGATGGGACCAACAAGCACCAAAGAGAAAGATGAGGAAAGCTTGCATCACTGTTCACAGAGCAGGGGCAGGGAGCTCGCTTTGATGAGAGGGTGAGCACTCTGCAAAGCAAGGTGGCAGTGACAGAAAATGAGAACACGCGTGGATCCAATGCCATTTTCTGACCTCTGCAGGCACCAGCACGCGTGTGACGCGCATATGTTCATATAGGTGTTATCTTATACACATAAAATAAATAAGTCTTTAAAAATTAAAAATTAAACGCGTATGTGTGCGTGCACATATGTGTGTGCATGCATGCGTGTTGGGGGTGGATGTTAATGGTGGTCTCTTCCTTAATAGCTTTCTACCTTAACTTCTGAGACAGGGACTTTCACTGAAGCCGTGGCTCCGCGAGGTAGCCAGCAAGCCTCAGGGACCCACGTCTCAGGCTCCTCAGTGCTGGGCTACAGGTGTGTACCAACACATCTAATTCCCTTGTAAACAAGGGTGCTAGTGATCTGAACTCAGGTCCTCGTGACTGCAGGGCAGGAACTTACGCACTGTGTCGACTGAACCATCTCCCCAGACCCAAAATAAGGGCTTTACAGCAACAAAACAGAGGAGCAAACTTAGAAAGTTAGCCCAAGGAGGTGAGGAAACAGCAGCCCTCTGTGCTAGGATCCACGAGACAGTCTTCGCACAACAATCCCATTTGACCCTGTGACAGCCTTGTGTGTGTGTGGGGGGGATGGGAACATGACATTCTACAGAGGGAAGACTAGTGGAATGTCATTCGCAGGCTGCGAGGTCACACAACAGGACTGTGGCAAAGCCAACACATAACTCCGCCAAAAGTCACGCTCATAACAACTCCTGTATTTAGTCTTTCCTTTTGGAAGCAAAGAGATAAAGACCAATTATTTAATAAACACAAGACATCGGGCTTGTCCTGTTTGGGAACGTTAAGTAGATAACCACAGCAAGCCACCAACCTCAAGCACGGCAGAAGGGGTAAGAGTTAAGTACACAAAGCCACGTTGGAGGGGAACAATCAGAGGAGAGAACACTGTGTTTATCAGATCCGCAGAGGCACAGCAACTTCCTCAGCCCTTGAAGCAACCACGGAGGAAGAGATTGACATGTTCAAATATACACGCATTAATATCTTCTGTGGAAGGAAACGCAATAAAACTGAAATGAAAAGGACATCAGACTAAGAAAATATCAGCACCAACGACGAGACAGTTAATATATACGATGTAGAAATGGCTCCGTCAACTTCGACAGAAAGCAAGATGCTGCGAGACAAAAAGACATGAGATTCAAACAGGAAAGTCGCCGAGAGGCAACATTCCAAGAAATGAATGCAAGGGGGAGTGTGTGCTTGTGTAAGTGGCAATGGAGAAATGCACATGAACCAAGCCAGCAATTGTGGAACAAGCCTATTTTACATCACACACAAACGTCTTTAGGTGACACGGGAGAGTACCCAAGACCCTTGCCGATATCTGAAGCCATTCCCTCCTCCCACTAACTGCTTCAAGGACACCCCAGTATCTATGAGGTACAGAGAAATCTTTGTCCTCCTGAAGCTTAGGATCCAATGGTGGGGTCAGAAGCAGGAGTTCAAATCAGAGTGAGTGGCAGGCTTGCTGGAGCCTTGACAGGGTCCATGCTGGAAGCAGAGTGGGCAAGGTGAGGGGGGTGAGGACATAAGATGAGAAGGGGGATTTGGGGATGAGCCATCCCCAGGCCTGGGAGCTGGAAAGAGAGAAGGGCCCACTCAAGGATTGGGAGTGGTAGTGGCAGGAGGTGGAAGAGACATGGGGACAGAAACGCAGAAGGAAAGGAGCAACTGGGCTACAAGTAGGGAATGGACATAGTGGGCCAGAATTTGAGCCGTGGTTGAAAGAGCAGCTGCAAATGGTCCTGGGAGAGAGATGAGTCTGCCCATGAATGAGCAGAAACAGCTGTGGTCCGAGGGTGGGGCCAGGAGAAGATTCTGTGTCTGGTGTGCACACAGAAGAAACCCTGGATACTACACCAGTAAGCAGGGGCTGGGGGGATGGCTCAATTGCTCCATAAAGTGCTTGCAAGCATAGGGACCTGCATCTGATCCCCAGGACCCTCATAAAAAGCTGGGCATGGCAGCACATGCCTGTAATCCCAGTTCTGGGGTGATGAATATGGGCAGATCTCTGGAGCTCCCTGGCCAGCCTTGCCAAACTGGTGCCAGTTCTGTGAGAGACCCTGTCTCAAAAGAAAAGATGGGAAGCATTTGAAGAGGACACCTGAAGTCTGGACCACTGATTAACCACACATATATATGCACACACTCGTACACACGTGTGCACACACACACACACGCCACCACCACCACCACCACTACCACCATCACCACCAGCAGCTGTAGCAGTAGCAAACGGAACAGCAGAACCATGCCTCTGAAGGAGAAGCACACACTGATGGCCAGAACAGGAAGTCTGCAGCCAGAATAAAAGCAGCACAGCCCCAGGATTTTGCAGAGCTGGTGCTGAGAGGCTCAGGGGTGAATGAAGCAGGGCAAAGGCCCCACTCAGGGGACAGAAAGGGGGTGACTCATGCTGGTGGCAACCCCTAATTTCCTTTCCTTGGTCACAACTTCCTTTTTATTTCTTTTTCTGACAATTCAAAAGAAAAGGATATTTTCCTTTTAAATTCACAGCAGTAAGGTTTACATGTGTGGGCTCTTCCTGCCCTGGGGTTTAACCTCTGCCTTGAACCAGCAGAACCCAACTTAGCCCCAGGGGACAGAGAGGATGTGGGCTACTGGGAAACTGAGAACAAAGTGTGAGGTTCCAGGCACTGCGGGGCTGGAGGGAGCAAGACTCGGAGCTCCTTACCAGCCAGAACCCATGCTATTCCAGAACTCAGAATCCTCTTGGTTGGTGTCCAGAAGAGCAAGAGCAAGACAGTGACACACGAAGCCAAATGCATTTGCATTCGCAAATCGGGAGGTGAGTATTTACACAAGCGGGGCGGTATTACAATGTGCAGAGCCGTGCTGCAGCCAGGCCAGGTCTGAGGGCCAAAGGAGCTGGCCGTAATATTTACAAAATGAGGTTTGATCACAGAGGCCTATTGCTCCCTCTGCCCATCAGAGGCTTCCAATAAAGAAGTTTTTGAGTTGAACCAAGTACCATTATCTTTGCATTTGTCCCTTGCCGCTTCCAGCCCCTCCTTGCTAGGGGACCATCTGCCTGAATGTTCACTGTACAGCTGGGGACTGAAATTCAGAAAAACCTGCTCACAGTCTCTAAGCGACTGGCCTGGGCTCTGAACGTGATCTGGCTGCCAGCTTGCCCCATACCCTCCTGTGTTCAGCCCCAAGAGGCTGAAGTATCAGGCAGAGCAGGGGACACAGAACCCCGTGAGAGCACGGAGGTGGGCATGCTCCGTCAGAGCAGATGGAGCTGCCCAGACAAACCACTGTAAACTGACTAGTGCAAAACCACACGGGCTGGTGGGGGCTCCGGTGTGGAGTGCTTGCCTAGCGGTACACGGCCTGGGCTCTATCCCCGGCAAAACCACAAACAGACCAAAGCCAAACAAATAGTGACAACAACACACAAGTTATCTTCTCTTAGCTCTGGAAGCCGGAAGTCCCAAGCTCATCCTTCAGGCTTCAAACCATGTCAGGGAAGGCAGCTCCAGAGGGTCCAGGGGAAATGAATTTCTTGCACCCCCAACTTCTGGCGGCCACCTGCATCCCTTGGCCTGTGACTCCCTTCTTCACCTTCAGAGCATAAGGCCCACCTCTTGTCTCCTGGCGTCATCTCCCGCCTCAGACTCCCCTGCTCTGCATCTCTCCCAGGAGCTACCTAGAATGACTGGGCCACCAGGAAAGCCAGGACAATCCCCCCAACTTATGATATTTATCTTTATTATATCTGCAAAGCCTGTTTTGTGCCATGAGGTGACAGGATTCAGAGATCAGGACACGGCTGTATCAAGGGTATACACTTTCAGCCAGCACTGGGTAAGTTCCCTCAGGCTGTGGGTTAACTGTGCCTCTGCCCAGAGACAGCCAGGCAGGATGCTCCCACCAGGGGAGATTTGACCATAGTGCTTCGGTGTCCTTCATTCCTCTCTTTTCAGCATTGGGATCCTAGGTCTAGGTTCCCGCTTATGATGGTGCTGGCTTAGACCAATGGACTAGGAGCAGAAACAAATGGTCTCTACTTATGGAAGTGCAGAACGGCAAACATAGGAACTCCAGGCTGGCTCTGCAGGAGTCATAGGACTCTAGAGGGAGACAAAACTGACCTTCACCCTGAGTGACTCCATGGGGCAGAGCCCGACACCTACTTCTCTGCTAACTGCCAGGGAACATGTGGGAGGCACAAAAATATACCATACTACTCTCTGAGATGAAGAAGGAGTGGGAGGGGTAAAAGAGAGTAATGGGGGTAAATATAATATTAAAAATAAATTATCCTTGTGCTAAATGACTGAGTTTTGGGGGCTGCTTGTTACTGAGGCCTAGACCAGCCTAATACATTCTGAGTGAACAGCCTCTTACTGACCTTCTAGTACAAGGGAAAGACTTCACAGAACTGATACAAAATCCTGCAAATTACTCAATCAAGATCAGAAGAATCATTACTCACTGAACAGGCAAGGAAACTGAAATGCAGAGGCAGAGGCGATGGCCACACAGCTGGGAAGTGGGAGAGCTGGGTCTAGCCAGAGGAGTGTGGTCCCAAAGCCAAACACATGAGCCAGACACAGTGTCACTTCTGTAATCCCAGCACACAGAGAGCTGAGGCAGGAGAACGGAGAGTTTGAAGTCAACCTGCACTCCACAGCAAGATCCTCTCTCAAAAGCCAATGAACAAAGTCAAACTACTAACAACTCTAAGAATCAACTCTTGCAAGGTATAATATGGGATTCTAGAACCCGGTCTGGACCCAGACATCTATCACTTCAGGGTCAGCAGGGACTTGTGCTCAAAGCTAATAAAATCCTGATGCCAGAGTCCTAAAGCCCCTGAAAACATACCAAACCCAGCTTGGCCTCTTCTGGTGGCCCTGATGGTTCTTCATACCCACGTGTGTCCATGAACTGAAAGAATATTTATTGAGTATCTGGTTGGTGCCAGACCCTGCTATGGGCATCTAGGGAGTAGCAGTAGGGCTCAAGAAGCCATCAATATTCAGAAACAAGTGGCTCACAGAGCACATTGGAAGGCTGAACACACATGGGAGGCAGTGAGCAGGTGAGGAGAACATGTAAGCCAGCCAAACTGGACTTTTAGGACGAAGTTCAGAAAGATGGACAGTGGGGGGAGGGGGAGCAGCCAAGATGGCGCAGCCTTGGAGCCTCCATGCTGCATCCAGGCCTTCACGTGGAGTGTGCAGATGTCACCATGGTCAGCAAGGGGACATCAGGGTGGGCAGAGCAGGCTGGGAAAGGGAGCAGAGGCCAGAAAGAGGATGGGAGGCAAAGCACGCCCACAAACGATATTGCGATCACCCTCCCCAGAGAGGAAGCCAACAGCTGTCCACGGGCTTATCTGATGCTGTGGTTGAGGGAGCAGCAAGGGCAGGCGCGAGGGCCGCTTCACGAGCACCTCTGAGCAACCTCATCCCCTGGAGGCAGCTGGCATCCGCTGGGCCTGTGGCTTCCTCTGTGGCTTCCGCATCACAGGGTGCCCTGGTGGCTGCTATTTTTGCCCCCGTTTAGAGCCCTGTGGCACATTCTTCTGTATGGGGGCACCGAGGGCTAATGTGCCTGACCCTCTCTTCAAGTTTTTTTCTGCTTGGAGTGAATGGAAGAGGCCATTTAAATGTTCCAAGTGTCCCAGGGGAATAATTACACCCGGCAAGGAAAAGGGATGTGTGATACATGCCATCTTGTTGGTTCTCATGACACTGCACGCTCAGAGAGGTTAGGCCACACAGCCACATCAACCACAGACTGAGGATTCTGGAGGGGTCTGTCTATGGGGCCTGACTTACTACTGCAGCGCGTTCTTCCCACATCATATGGGCCTATGTGAGTTCGCCCCAAGGGGAAATGCCCAACAGGTAAGAAAATAAAGGCTCATCGTCCATGGGTGAGATCCTTGGGGGAACCACGACATGCACAGAGACAATCAGGGGGCCCTTTGGCAGATTAGTGGAGGTTGGGGGTCTAACGGAAACCTACCATGGACACAGGAGCCTAAAGATTTAAGAAGTAGGAGACAGGGCAGCCTGGCTGGGGAAGGAGCTTTAGCAACCTTCAGAAAAGATCCTAGAGGAAGCAGAAACCCCTGAGTGTGGAAGTGGATGAGCCCCGGGCAGGCAAGGGAGGCTTCGAGATGGACACAGTGGTGTGGAGGAGCGGCCTGCTGTTTCCAAGAATCCACGGCAGGGACGGACACATTAAAGCAGTTCACTGAGCTGGCCGCGGGGAGGACAGATTCTAATGGGAAAGTTAAGAACAGGAGGCTCCTAAAGTCACCCAGGTGGCAGATGACGGAGCTTGGAAGGGACAGCCAGCATCATGGATGGATTAGCTACAACAAGGTGGAAGAGGGGTCAGATTGCATCCAGGTCTGTGCCTAAGTTTCCAGTGGGCAGTAAGGGTCACTGAGGCGTGGGATAAAGGGCATGGTAGGGGTGAATCAAGAGAGGGCTGCCCCCAGCCTCGGCTCCTCCAGGATGAGCCCTGCAGGGTGTCGGTGCCAGCCCATGCTCACATCCTTCATGGGCCATGAATGGCCTCGGAGCCTCAATAGCTCTTCAGATGTAGGGAAGTGACATGGACTTCCTAGCCAGCAAAATGTCTTTCCCCCCTCATAATTGCTGCTCTGGTGATGTCATTGGTGTGGAGCCTCCCTCGAAAATGACCCCCAGAGTCCAAGAGGGGCAGGAATCCACCCACCTGTGACTATTTTTCAGGCCCCTGTCGGGTCACAGGGCAGCCACAGCTGGGTCTGAGCTGCCCCCTCCAACAGTGCCCACCTCAGTACCTGATCTCAGCAATGATAGGCTGGTTCCTTTAGAAGGCAGCTGAAAAGGGCATGGAGGACCCTGTGGGCCTCAGACAGGAAGTTAATCTCCAGCAGGAAGCCTACTCTAACCGTGCCCCTCACACCAGTGACCACCAGCACGGGAGAACAGGAGCCGTTGGTGGGACCAGCTGGAATTATTTCTCTGAGGAGCTTGCCAGGGAAGACACAATGGCCGGACTTCATGCTCCAGCCACCTTCCTTCTTCATAGGAGCCTTCAGTGGGAGTCTGTCACATGTCAGTCTGCGGTAGACACCGAGCCTCACCCAAAGCTCCCTGGGTTCCCTTCCCTAGGAAGGGGTGACATCTTTATTCATGAAGCACAGCACTAGGCTCTGCGTTTCTTGTCCCTTGTCCTCTTAACCTGTCGTTCTGTAGGACTGGAGAGGTAAAGTGACCTATCTGAGGTCACACAGCGATCCCACGGAAAGGAGACCTTCTCCAAGCCAGTTTCCGTTCCTGGCAAGAAGTTCTCACCTTCTAAGCCACTCCCTGTATCCAGCCCAGACCCCTAGCACACAGGTGACAATCAGCAGCTGGTGACTGTCTGTCCCTGGAAGACTTAAACACCAGTTTACCTACAAGTCTTCAGGAAACTAAGACGTGTTCAGCTAAGGATCAATTCTGGCTCCAGGAACAGCAAGTCCCATAGTGCCTTCCCTTCCCCATAGGGGAAGCCATGGGGGTGATCAGAGCCCCACCCAGAACACAGTGCCTCCCACTCTAGACACACGGGGAGGCTCTGTGGACACACATGCTTGCACCAGACCACGTGTCCCACCAAGTGTTCGACCTCCTCCCCAGCTGAGCTGTTCTGGGCCATCCATCCCTTCAACATGGACGGAGGTCTTTCTAGCTGCTAGCCTAAGTATGAGTGATGTATGTATGACCGTGTGTACACACACATATGTGCACACACCATCACAGAGAAGGTGCCAGCGCCCACTTTGCAGGTATGAACACCGAGACTCAGGCAGCTTGAAGAGCCCATGCTATGTCACAGACTGCTCAGGGTGAAGTTAGGATTTGAATGTGGTCACTAACCCAGGCCGTATTGCTTGACAGGCACCCATAGCTATTCCTGCCCTGGTCCACAGACTGCGAGACCTTCCCTGGACAATTTGTTGTGACTCTATGGGGACCAGGAAGGATGCTCTCAGGAGGCCTGAGGGATGCCGGTTCCTGGTCTCTCTATGCTCCCCTGATGTTCCACACGAGAAGACATGGGCCTGAGCTGTCAGCTTCCATTTCTGGGATGCACAGGCATGAAACCAGATCCCCAACAATGGCTGTGGGAAATGAGAGTGCCAGAGGATCAGGCCTTCTGCTCTAGGTATAGCACTGTTAACAGCAATGAGTCGTGGCTACCCCCCATCCCACACACCCCCCCCCCCCGCTCCTCCCCTCCCAACTAGGCCTCCTCCCTAGGGACTGCTGGGAAATGCCACCGACAGGATCCTCTTTCACCTGCTACATTGCGCGTCTGCCCCTGGGGCCGTGACTATGCTCCTTCCCTTGTCACTGCTTCTGTCTCCAAAAGGGTGGCCGTGGAGAGCCCAGCTGGTGGTTTCCTGTATCCTTACTTGACAAGAGGAAAAGCGGCCTTTAGTAAATGAGGGGAGAATTTTGATTGCTTCTCCAGTCTCCCACATCTGATTCCTGGCATACCATCTATAGCTGCACCACACCCCTTTCTCAGAAGACCCCCTCCCACCCTCCAGCCCAGGGTCTTCTAGGTCCTTACATCTTATGGGCTGTCACCATCTCTGCTTTGACCGCTTCCTGTCTAAGTGAGCAAGACCCCACCCCAATCTACTCCCACCCCCCACAAGCACCAACCTCCGGTGAAGCCTGCTATATGTGAGTTGAATGCCAGATGAATGAATACATCCATATATGTATGGATACATGAAGAAACGCATGAAGGAATGAATGCTTCCTGAGTACCCTGGGCATCCAGACTGGTGGCTAATCCTATTCAGCAGAGCCAATGCACGCAGAATTTCTTATCAGAGAGGAAGAAACATCACCAGGCCCTTGGACCCTGCATAGCATCCTCGCTGCAGAACGTGGCAGGCACCAGTTCCTGCCTGGCCCCACCCAGGACCCAGCATCACCCATCTTGGCCCTACAGAGCCAGCCTGAGCACCTCCACCCCTGAAGCAGCGGACAGCGCTGCTTACCTTCAGCAGAGACGCACCTGCAATGCACCAGTGTCTTGAGAGGAGCCTGAGCCTCATTCCACAGAAGCCCAGGCAGCGAGAGAACGCGCCCGCGACAGCCTCTGTGAGATGCTGCTGCATAATCAGCAGAGAAAGAGAAAAAAATGCCAGAAATAGACGCTTTATAAGCCCTCCTGACGACTCTTGGCCCTCTATTGGCTGGAGGCCCGGCACCCCCGCCTCCCCCCATCCCGTTCCTACAAGGTGAAACGGAAAAACCTGTTATTTAACCTCTTTGATCCAAACCCATCTTCTATCCCAATTTGGGCCCACATGTTTGGAGCACCACGCCAGGGCTCCGAGAGCAGAAGAGAAGGCAGCCCCGCTCTCTGTCACCCCTGGCTTCAGAGGCATGCTGCTTGGGAGAAGTTGATGCACCCGAAGGCCCTTGAGAAGGCAAATTGGCAGCACCTGTGAAGGTGCGGAATCTGCACACCTTTCATCCAGCAATTAGACTCCTGAGCACCCACGCTGTGGCAATACCTGCAGCCCTCACACAGGCACGCGGGAGAATGTTGCTCATTATGCGAACCGGAGGCGGGATGAGCGTCTGAAGCCCGAGCCGACTGAACACACCAGACACGTCCTTCTATGGACCAGGGTGGATGGGGCTCGTCTGCGGGTGCCAATTCAGAGGAACTGGTCAGAAGAGAAAGTGAAGGGCACGGTCCTGTTTTTACAAAAGATATGAACTCTCTGTGTGTGCACGTACATGTGTGCATGTGTGTTCACGTGTGCGTGGATATTATGTGTGTGGCATATTGTCAAGGGCACCAGGCCGTTAGCTGTGATTCCCCACAGATCAGGAGGAGGAGTCTCCACTGCTACTTCTGTTATTTTTTTTTATTGCACAGGCAAAAAACATTACCTACATAACAAAATACAAACATGGAAATCTCCCTGTTAATCACTCTTGCTAAAGTTAGGCCAAGGGGTCAATGTTACCCATTACAAGGAAATGAGGCTTGAGTATGTATAGACTCCAAGCTTTATGGACTACCTAGTAATCTTATTAGCTTTCATGTAAACACAGCTAAATTAGGGTTCCATGAAGAATATGGACTCTAGAAGGAGGGAGCTGGGTTCAAATTCTAGCTCTGCTGACTGGGACAGCTGACTTCCCTGGGCCTCAGTTTCTCAGTCTGTAGAATGGGAAGAGTAATTGTTTGCTGGATGCCATAAACTATGGTCTATGCTGTTACATGGATGGGATGTTTTGGGAACACACCAGAGCAACAGAAACGCGGGTGCTGCCAAAGCTAATAGTGTTCCCAGGCCTGAGAAAGAAGAGCTCTGGGGAATCCCACCCGTCAACACTGGTAACAATGATTGGCTCAGGGACAAACAAGGGCCAGGGCATAGCAAATCCAGGTGAGAAAAGGGCCAGTGCCCAGAGTGAGCAGGAGGGAGCTGTGCAATGGGGGTAGAAAGGGTCTAGTTCCTGTGACTCAGCCTTTCTCCTGCTGGTAACAGTCTTCCCCAGACTTTCCCACTCTTCCAAATCCACTCCAAGAGCTTCCATCCTGAGGGAGCTCCTGTGGGACAATGCTTTTGTACACTGTAAAGATTTGTCACTCATATTGGTTTAATAAAACACTGATTGGCCAGCAGCCACGCAGGAAGTAGAGGTGGGGCAACCAGACTAGAGAATTCTGGGATGAGCCAGTCACCAGCAAGATGCAGAGGAAGCCAGCTGAGACTGCCTTACTGAGAAAAGGTACCAAGCCACGTGGCTAAATATAGGTAAACATTATGGGTTAAGTTGTAAGAGCTAGTTAATAATAAGCCTGAGCTAACAGACCAAATAGTTTATAATTAATGTAAGTCTCTGTGTGTTTCTTTGGGACTGGGAGGGACAGAAACTCTCATCTCCAGGGAGCCCCTCTGATCTCTCCAGCATGGAGCCATATTCCCACAGCATGCCTTTTTAGTCACGCCTGTTATGTTTCTGTATTTAATGTGTGTCTTCCCCCATGAGATTCTCATCTCCAATATGCTTGGGACTGTCTTAGTCATCTCTAGATCCAGCTCCTAGATAAGGCCTGATACCTAGTAGGCATTCAAGACAGAGAGCACTCAACCATGGCTCTAAGGTCAAAGCCAAGCACATGGCCCTCATCAGAAGGAAAAGGAAGTGTGAAGTATGATATAAAGACCAATAAAAATTTCAGAGGAGCACTGAAGATGTTAAAGCATATTAAGGCTTAAGGGCACCACAGGAAACTATCTGTCGGGGCTGGAGAGATGGCTCCGTAGTTAAGAGCACTGCCTGCTCTTCCAGAGGGCCCAGGTTGGATTCCCAGCACCCCATGGTGGCTCCCAACCATCTGTAACTATAGTTCCAGGCCATCTTGTGCCCTTTCCTAGCCCCCATGGGCACTGCACACTCATGGTACAGACAATACATGCAGTCAAAAATCCACATCCACATAAAACAAAAATAAAAAAGAAGCTATCCGCGAATATTTACATAGATTTAAGCTGACAAAGAACTGTCTGGGCTCAAATTCATGTGGATAAGGTAGTTATTGTATCACTATTTATAATAACATGGAAATGACCAGGTATTCCACAGGATGGGTTTTTTTTTTTTTTTTGAAGCGTGACTTTCCGTACAATAAAATGCTGTGCAGTCAGGGAAAAAGAAGCAGCACTTGTTGGCAGACGTGGAAAGGAGCACGTGTATCTTACTGAACATCAGGAAACGTGTCCTTCAGCAGCGGGGGGCTCTGCTGAACCTGGCGAGTGACATCGCAGATACAGGGCGGAGGTGAAAATCCTCTTGTCGTCATTCACCATTCACTCAGCCACTCAACACATCTTCTGCTCTCTCTGCCTGCCCGCCCACCGCGCTGTGCAGGTCAGGGTTCCCAGGAGGAGGCAGGTAGTGAACAGGATACTGTCTCCACCCTCCAAGGGTGCTCACATAGGACACCCATAGGTATGAAATCTTGACTGCTCAAACTAAGGCCCTCGGGCTAATCCATGGAGTGAGGGCTTCAGCTGTCATTCAAGATGGGATACAGGGCTCTAGAGACAGCTTAGTTGGTGACATGTTTGCTGAGAAAGCATGAATATGTGAATTCAATCCCTAGAAACCACCTATCCTAGCTGGGCACAGGCCTACATGCTAAGAAGCCCACCCACCTCATTGGAGAGGCAAAGGCAAGCAGATAACGGACTCATTGGCCAGCCAGATTAGTCTCAGTAGTGAGTTTCAGGCCAACGAGAGACCCTGTCTCAAAAAAACCAAGTGGATAACACCTGGGGACAATGCTCAAGTCACCCCCTATGTATGTGTGCACACACATGCTCGCACACTCGGAGGGATTAGAACAAGGAGCAGAATCAGGGTGCACAGGCACTCCTTCACTTACAAAAATACCCGGTAAGCTGAAAATATCCTAAATCGAAACCCTACTGCAGATGCCACCGCTCAGCCCAGGCCACCTTAAACAGGTGCAGGACACTTACGGGCACTGTGGCTGAGTGTCTCAGGGAACAGACGGGCTGTTGTCCTCACAGAGGTCATCAGGATGGGTCCCCAGCCTCTGGGCACATTTTGGCTTTCACACCATCTTGCTTTGCCTTGCTTTGGTTTTGGTATTTGTTTGCTTCGAGACAGTCTCACTCTGCAGCCCAGGCTGGCCTCAGACTTACAACTCTCCTTCCAGGTGTTGGGGTTACAGACAGGGGCCACCAATCCATGCTGCTTTTGCATGATTGCGAACAAGAGAAACCTCAGGTCTCACTGTTAGTCGGGAACAATCTGGTTAGAGAAAGTGGGTGCATTGGAAGAGGCTACAGCAGGTTAACCTTGGATAATCCCGGGAAGTTCTCACAGTCTTCTCCCAGTCCTGAAATCCTCCCCTGACACCCTGTCTCTGGGGAATGGCATCACTCTACGGGACCAAGGCCAGGATGATTGGGACTGGGTTCTTCCGCCCTTGCTGAGAGGCAGGATTCTGGGTATGGTCCCACACACATGCAAAGGTGACAGCGAGCTTCCCAGCCATGATTTCCACACCTCGAATGGGCCAGCAACAGGGCTGGACAGGGCTGGGATAGGTATCCCCCTACCCCAGCAGGTTAAATACTGGGGCTTCCTTGACAAGGTGAACCTCAGAATGTGGGTCAGCCCCACTCCAGGTCCACTGCTCTCTGCTTAGCATTGAACACACGGCCAAGGCACCCAGGGCAGGCTGGGGGAGCTGCAGCTGGCACGGATGGGGGAGGGGCCTTGCACCTGGAGGCCCCCAGCAATTTTTTTTTTTTTTGAGATACTTAGTTTTCAGATTACGAGGCTGCTGGGTGGCTATGGTTCAAAACAGAGACACAGCCGAGAGATGACTCAGCTTCCTGTGGAGGGGCTGTGGCCTGCTGGGAAGACATTTCCATTTCTGCCCTCCTCTCTAAAACCCAAGAGACAGCTCTTGACGTGTGCTCACGGGGAGAAGGAGGTCATTCCCAGAGTAAGGGGCAGGGACCACCACAGCCTGGCTCTGGGGCAAGCTCACCTGGGTTCAAACTTCAGACCCTAGACTTCCTTGTTCAGAAACCTTTCTGGGCCTTCGTTCACTAATGTGAAGACGGGAATAACAGCCCCTTCCTGGGGCTAGTGTGCAAAGGCGTACAGGTCTGCAGGCGTTACCTATGGGAAGAGTCTGGTACAAAATAGGAGGTTCGTAAACATCACCGCTAAGAATGACAGCCCCCATACAAGGCTCTCCCTGACACCTGCCTGGCACAGGTGAGGAAACTGAGACTCAAAGCACATTTGAATTTCTGTCTGTCGCAAGGATCCAGCACACAGCCAAGCCACTCGACAGAGATTTCCCATGACCTACCAGGAATCAGTGGTGAGCACACTTGGCCCTGCACTGTCTTCGTCTACAAAATAGGGACACAAGGAGACAATTCACAGAAACTTCAGGAAAGGCACTGGGGAGATGGCTCAGCCATAGAACTGTTTACTTTGCAAACATGAAGATCTGAGTTAGACCAGATTCCCCAGAACACACACACACACACACACACACACACGAGAAAGATAGACAGAGACAGAAACAGAGACAAAGAGGAAAGAAATCCCATAGAGGGGTAAGGAACCTTCGGCCACGTTCAGCCATGTCTCATGGTTCCTTCCTCTGCTCAGGAATCCAGAGTGGAGCTCTCCTTGGATCATGTCTCACAGAGAGACTCAGGAAAGCCCCTGAAGGTCTAAAGGAAACGCCAAGGCCGAGGACGCAGAGGCAGGGGCAAGTCGAGCAGGAAACAATAGCATCCCTGGGCACCAACACTGGAGCTAATTGAAAAGGAAACCATCAGAGCAGGTGTGCCCACAGTAGCTCAGGCTGCCCAAACCTGGTCCCACTCCTGCTCCCTTGCCTCTGCTGATGCTGCAGCCTTAATAGTAACGAACTAATTTTAAACCCTGTGATTACTAAGGTTGATTTCCATGGAACCTACTTTTCGCTGCACCAAGAACCTCGCAGGAGCCGTAATTGCCAAGTTCCATTTTAGCTCTGTCGCACCCAACTGTCGGTGCTAAGGCAGCTGCTATGTCGCCAGGTAAGCTGGTAATGAAGTCAGCTTCGGGCGTCTCATTTCACAATATTGTGATGTCTCTGTCAGCACCTGTAAGAGCTGAGAAGCTGTGAGCTTCCATTGAACGAATTACATATGGGGGAAGTGACTGAAACCGCTTTGTGCTTCTGGGGCTCTCTGTAGAGCCCAGGCCTGCAGGGATACCGTGGCTGCTGAGTCCCGGATGACTCTCCCCACAAAGCTTATACTCAGGTGCACCGCATACTGCAGGCATCCTGATCATCACCCTTCATTGGCCCCCCTCATCCTTGTCCTGTATCTGGTCCTCCTCATGCTGGCGGGCATCCTCAAAGGAGCCTCTTGATTTACCACGCCAATCAGGTCCCTTGCAAAGGAAATAATGAAAAGGGGATCCAATACCCACTGTTCCCATTTAAAAGCATCAATGAATCCCACTGTCCTCAAGGCCAGAGCCCAGATGGAGCCCTAACCACACTCAGCCCCACTGCCCGGCAACTGTCCCAGGGCTCCAGCCCTTTGGAGACCTGGCTTTACTGCCCAGCTAAACAGATTCTCCAGGCTCATTTCTATTGGCTCCATTGATCCTTTACAAAGACGAAAAGCTCTGTGTATCTGAGCAAAATCCCATTAGCAGAGGGGCTGGGGACATAGTGCAGTCGGTAAAACGTTAAACGTGTGCAAGCGTGAAAACATGAGTTCACACCTAGGCACAAGGTGGTGCACACCTGTAATCTCAGCACTGGTGGCGCGGACACTGGCAGATCCGGAGCACAGGAGGGTCAAGTCATGGCTCAAGCTGAGGATACATCCCTTCTCCTGAGAGCTCGCCTCATTGGGGGCCTCTCCCAGAACCCTTGGGGTGGGCGCTGATGTTAGGCATTTCAACCTTACACACACACAGACACACACACACACACACACACACACGTCGGTCCTCCAGCAACTTCTAGACCAGCAGTTCTCAACCGATGTGCGGAGACCCCTTTGGGGTCTCATATCAGATAACCTGCGTATCAGATTTTTACGTTGTGATTCCTAACAGCAGCAAAGATAGAGTTATGAAGTAGCAAAAATAAGTAATTGTATGGTTGGGGGTCACCACAACATGAGGAAGTGTATTGAGGAACCGTGTTAAAGGCTAGGAAGTTGAGAACCACAGCCCTAGACCTGAGCAGTGCGTGATCTCTAGTGACTCACTCCACGTCCTGCACCAGAATCTGCATTTTAATATGTTCCCCGCCCTGGGGGGCTCACTGTCCTCATCCCGCTGTGGGGAACCGTGATTGACGTAAATATTAGCCAAGCCTGCTAATGTGTGGTGTACACGGCTCCTTTTACCTGTGTGGATGGAAATCCCAGCACTGCCCAGGTGGAAGTGTCATGTCCTTCCCACACACCTTCCTCACTCCCCGGAATTCTGCTTCTTTTCAGCCCCGGAAGGAACCAGCACAGCTAGTCCCGGTGCCTTCTAAATGCTATGCATAATCCCGTCCCCCACCCTCGAGGCACGGTCCACCCTTCTAGACAGGCCCACCAAAGCCCCATGTGGGGACACTGAGCTCCCAGGAAACCCACAGCGCTGCACAGCCACGATGTTTGCATTAGTCAATTAAAAGCCTTTGCTTCCTTCTTGCAGAGAGCAGGCCCACAGGAGTCTCTGCTCCAAGGAAGAAGTCCTCATCTCGGTTAGAGATGGAAATGGGGGGAGTTCCTTTCCCCTCGAAAGTAACCCCTCTTTGGAGACCCTGATCCAACCCACCAGGGGTTGATCCCCGTCCGAGGGGTACCCATGACCTTTACAAAACTAAAAGCAATACCAGACTCCTATGTGCCGAGCAGACCCCAGGGCCAGCCTGGAGGTTGCAGTAATCCAGCTGCGTGTTTGGACAGGAGCCACCCCGCAAAGCTCCGTCAACTCTGCCTGTCGCCTGAGAAGGGAAGCCCTCACCTTTGCTAATCACCCTAATTCATTTTTTATTACCGATTTTCCCTGCCTCTGTTTGCCCTCTGATTGAGGATATTACCCCAGGCATTTAAAAAAACAACAGATCAGACCACAATGGCAAACACAGCTCTTTGCGGAAATCTGCACTGATGGGCGTATAATTCCACATCACAAAGGCCTGGGGTCTGCATGGTAGGCAGCCTGGGCAAGAGGTGTCTGCGCGATTGAAGGTTTGTCCAAAGATAACCAGCTGTGTGTAGAGGGCACAAGAAAATGGGCACCTCCTCCTGCTGCAGGCGAATGTAGTCAACCCTTTTGGAAATAGCATGCCAGGGGCTGGGGAGATGGCTGAGCAAGTCGGAAGACCTGAGTTTGAGTCCCCAGAACTCATGTGAAATTGGACACAGTAGTCTGTGTCTATAACACCTGTGTTCCTAAAGTGTGAGGTGGAGAACAGATAGGACAATTCCCTGGAAGCTTGTGGGCCAGCAGTAGCAAGCAATAAAAAGATCTGTATCAAAGTGGCAGGTGAGGACCAACAAGCTACATGCCCACATGCATATACGCATACACATCATACACAGAGAAAAACATGCCAACAGAAATCAGGAGTCATAGATATACCATACACTCTTCTATTTTTTTTTTAAAAGACACAGTCTCACATAGTGCAGGCTGGCATCAAACTTACTGTTTAGCCAAGGATGACCATGAACTTCTGACCCTCCTGCTTCCTTCCACATCCCAAGTGCTGGAACTATAAGGATGTGCCGCCCTACCTGGTTCATAGGGTACTGGGGACGGAACCTAAGGCTTTGTGCATGCTAGATGCTCTACGAACTGACTCAATTCTCCAGAGACCTCCATGAAGCAGTGATTCTAGAAGGGTAGGAAGGGGGGAACAGGGCCTACAGACACAATGACAAGGTAAATGACACATTGTTTCCAGGAGAAAACAAAACAAAACTCGAATGGGGCATCTCTGACCGACTGGGCTGGGGTGGCACCTTTGATAGCACTGAACACTAAAAGGGCAAAGGGCCAACAGGAGCAGAGTTCTGGAATCTGCAGTGGGCCAGAAACAGTGATTCCGGGTAGAAAATATCACATCCATGACTCCCAGCTTAGTAAAGAGAAGGGGAACCATCTTTTCTGGACAGACTACTCACAAGTTTGCTTGCTCAACAGCAACATTCCCACACCAGAGAGAAGTCCCCTTATCTCCGAAGGCCAGGCTGTCTGCCCTAGATCCTCCAGTCCAAGCTAGAGGGAGGCGTGTAACCCTCCTGGAAAAGCCAAGGTCACCTTGGCAGGGATGTGGGTCTGGTCTGACAGCCCTTGCCTTAGAGGTCAAACATGAATTCAAAGCCAGAGGCCAAGGATTTCCACCTTAAACCCATCGGGACTGGCATTCCCACAATCCTCTCTGGCTCAGCTAGCGATGTCCCTGGTGGGATGCCACCAAGAGATTAGTATTGTAGATACTTGAGAGTCTCAGGCTTAGCTTCTCCTGGCACGGAGGTAGAGGAGGCCTAGAGAGGGTGACACACAGCCTGGATGCATTATGGGGGCATTTCTAGCAAACATCCACCCCTTTCCTCCTTTCTTCCTTCCACGGCTTATCACCGAGCACTTATTATGTAGCAAACAACAAGGCAGGTGCTAGATGTTACTCTGCTCATGAGGCAAATCACTGGTTCTCACAATCCACTCTCAAGAGGGGAAACAGTCAAGCAATTCCACAGACAGATGCCCCCAAAGGAATGTACTAAATGGATGGAGAAGAGGGCAACCATGTCAGGAAGCAGAGTGCGACAAGAGGCTAAGGCTGAGACTGACGGTGGGACAGTGCCAGGCAAGGTCAGACGGCACAGTGGCGTGAGAACGGCCACCAGGCAGGCAGCAGGGATAAAAGGAAGGCGATAGCAGAGCTGACTGTGTTTCCAGAAGGGAGCCTGGAGCCTGGGGCTCAACCCAAAGTAGCGAAGGTGAGTTTTGAAAAGCAGGAAGTGTCTAGACCCCCTGTGAGGATGCTGCACGGGGAGGTTCAGACAGAGCTCTAAGAGGACACAGTTTAGGGTTGTGCAGCTCTGAGCCATAACTCACTTCTGCACGCAGAATAGATGGACCTGATTCTGTCACGGGAGGATCTCCGCAAAGGCTCCATAGCCCTCCCAGCATGCAGCACTCAGTCACCGGACAGAAACTGTCTCTGAACTGCTTTGAGAGCTGAAGGTCCTGGGCTGTAATGCAGGAGGTGGTCGCCTTTCAGATAAACAGGACAGAAACAAGTTGAATAGGCAGAACACCAAACAGGGCACCAGAGAGAAAACTGTCCTGGGGACGCCTGGACCCATAAGTGCTGACTTATTATTATCACCAAAACAGACAGATCTCTGTGAGTTCAAGACCAGCCTGGTCTACATAGCGAATTCCAGGATAACCACCCTGATCCTGGAAGACAGGACCCAGGGTCTTTTGTCACTGCGTAGGGCTCCATCTGAAAGGACAGAAAAATGACCCTCGGAAGTGTGACAACATTGCTGAGAATCTATTATTTGGTTCTTATCTTGTTTAAAATCAAAGCCCAGCACTTGGGCATGCGCAGTTAGATTTGAAAAACAGAACTTGAGTTAATGCTGCCAGGTGCTTAAACATGAGATCGTACCTTTTACTGAATTTCATAAACAGGCAAACACTGCTGCTTCCATCTTAGAGATGGAGAAACTAAGGCCTGGAAATGATGGATAGCTTTCCAAATGCTCCCCTCTCTATCCTCAGCCCTGACCCATCCATTGCCTCTGTGCCTCTACATCCACTGTTCCTCCTACCTGGAGTGACTGTCACCCAGGCTCCGATCACCAGCGAGAGCAGACAAGCAATCCTTCTCACCGTCTGCCTCTGGCCTGGCTCATGATCTGTGGTATCCTAAGTTATAATACCTAATGCCTACCGTACACATTTGAAATCACCCTTGTCACATATCTAATAAGACAGAAGCTCCTACAGGGTAGGGGCCACATGTGACTCACCCATCTGTACCTGGCACCTGCCACAAAGCCGTGGACATAGTGAACTGGATATGGTTTTTGGATGGTGGAATGAATGGATGAGGAAAAGGTAAGTGCATGACTCATATAAAGTGTTGCATCCAAGTAGGACTCCAGGTGAGTATGATAAAGCCTTGGACAATGTGTGTGCATGCGTATATGTATATGTGTATGTATGTGTGTGGTATGTGTTCATGTACATATTCATGTACGTTGGGGTTTCGTGTGTGTTGTGGTATATTTGTGCATATGTGTGCTCATGTGTATGTTATTCATGCATGTGGTATATTCCTATGTGTGTGTGTATATGTCTCATAGAACTCAACCAGAAAATGTGCAATACACAATGCAGTATAAAGCATCCTGAGGACTTCAATTTATTCCTCCAAAGCAGATTGAGATTCAGCGGTTAAAGCACCTGCCATGTAAGCACAGGGACCTGAGTTTGATCCCCAGAACCCATGTGAAGAGCGGGTATACCTGGAATCCCAGCACTGGGGAAAAGGAGAAGAGGGGGCATCCCCGAGACTTTTTGGATAGCTAGTCTAGACCCAGGTTCAGTGAAAGACCCTGTCTCAAAAGATAAGGTTGAGAACAATTGAGGAGGACACCCAGAGCCACTCTCTGGCTTCCACACACCCACATGTGTCTGCAAACTGCATCCAAATGCATACCTGTGCACATACACGTGCTTTGGAGTGTGTGCACACATGTATGTGCACGTGCACACACACCCACACATACACACCACCTTTGAATAAATGAAACAGCAAATACAGTTTAAGATCAACCACCCCACATCTCTCTCTGCCAAGAAAATCCTATGCTGTGAATTGGCTGCGAACCCACTGGAAGCAGATGCTACTGACACACCCTCGGTCAGTGTGCTCACAGTGCTCTGACGTGCACCCAGAAAGGGAGACGCCATCTACAGAAGATGACTGATAAAGTAGCCATACTGCGGGGTTTCCTGAGCACAGTGACAATTGTACCGCAGTGCCCCTTATGGGGACCCTGGCAGCTAAGGGGACATGTAGCTGCTGTGAAGGACAGGTTTTAAGGGCAAGGTGGCTCCCAAACCACCTGCCACGATGTACTTGTCCCTCTGTACTGCCTGGACTAAAACCCAGAGGGAGGTGACAAAGGAGAAGATATTCTGATCCCACTATCTCTGGGACCCCCGTCCAGAACAGACGGCTACAAGACTATCTCCTGTGGAGAAGAGCAAGCTGTGGCTCCCATTACAAGTGCTTCCAGGACACTAGTGCCAGATGCCCAGATGCCTCATCTGGGTTAGTCTTGGAAGTTAGGTCTGAGTGTGTGGTTGAGGCTTCCTGGGGGCACTGCAGTGAAAAGCTTCTTGCATTCTCTCCTGAAGATATAAACTCCTGGCTGGAGGCGATACTCGCTGCTCTCCCGAGGGGCACGTGACCTGAGCAGCCCCTAGTAGCAAGAATGAGCTAGAAAACAACCGCTCTGATCTCCCAGAGATCTCAACACCAACATGAGGTGAAAGTCCAGTGCTAAGAAAATGGGAATCAGGAGACTGAGAAATAGGTTCAAGGTCACAGAGCATCAGCCTCAGCCCCAGAAGATGAACCCAGGAACTTCATCGGTCTCACGGTCACATGTGCTCCGGCCTCCTGGCTTTGCAAAGTTAACTGAGCTGTCAAGTGGGCACAGAGAACAGAGGAAGCGTGGGGCTCCAGAAATCACCCATGGGGCTGTCAGCAAAAGTTTGCAGGATGAACAAGCAAGCCCCGAAGCCCAGGGCCTACCTCCCTCTCTCGAGAGGCCAGGTCCATCCGAAACACTACACAGCACAACAACAAAATTTATGCATGAGATTGACCTGGGGTTAACTCTGGAGTCAGAATCATTTCTGACAGGTTTCTGAGTCATTCTGAAAATGAGGCCCAGCTTCGAGATAAGCACGCTTTAGTTAGTTCTAATGTGGAAGCCACCTTTTGGCAAATGAGGCCTGAAGTTGAGACCTAAGGCAAGGGTCCCCGCTGGAGATGCCAGACCCCTAGAAGAGAAAGTTCTACAATGGGAAAAGCAAGAAGCAAACAGCACACAGGCCTCTGCACATGCACACACGGATACATGCACATAGTGCGGCTGCACGCACACTTGCACGCACAATACCTACACACACGAATACACACGCACACGCCTCTCAGGAGGGAGCTTCATGTGGAGGCTACCTACAGAGAAAGACAAGGCCGGTTTCCTCTGCCACCTGCAGTACTACAGCTATGTGAATCAGTTTCCCCGCCTACAAGTGGTAACGGGTCAGTAAATGATTTGTGCTTATTTATACCTTACTTTTCCCCACACACACAAAAAAAAAATACCACAAAATTTCAAACAAACTCACTAAGCAGGAACTAGGTACTTTAGGCAGCTGCCAAACATACTTTCGCCTTCTCCTCTTGCTTCTAAGTCCCAACAGAATGACAAAAATAAAAACCTACCGACCTTAATCTATCATAGATAAAGTAGAGGTAAATATATATGCCTTCATAACGCATATATGGTCACAATTCAGATACAGATCTGTATATTGGAGAATCCGATTGGTCCATTAGAGCCCAGAGGGCAGCAGGAAGACGACAGCAATCGGAAACGCTGAGATGCCACTGGGAGCCCTAAGGAATGTGCACCCCAACCCACAGTCCCTGGTAAAATGTTCCTAATCCAACTCTGTAAAGTCCCAAGAGAGGCAGCTGAGGCTGGGAACTGGGCAAATGAAGAGATCCATGCATTAGTTCAAAGCCTTTGATCACTGGCTTGGCCCCAGCCTACAGCTAAAGACCAACCATATCTTATATTTTTGCTGTGAACTCAGATGAAAATAACATACGTGGTAGATGTCACCACAGATGAGAATAACATACATGGTGGAAATCACTGCTGGCCCAGAACATCGCTTCCTTACCCCAGCACAGCCGGTCCCTTGACCCTCATCATACACCAAGACAGAGCGTTTCCCGTGCATTATAATTCTCGCTGTAGCATCCCTGACGCCCACCGACTAGATGGCAGAAGAACCCCTTCCCCACGAGCTATGACAACCAGAAATATTCTAAAACTGTGCCCTGGTAGAGAAGCCCCAACCTGGGAACTCAAACACATAGCAGGGGCTGGCAGGATCGCGGGGCTAGGTTTTCAGCCCAGTACTTCAGCCCTGAGTGTTCCTGTCGGTAAACGCCGTATCTGCACAGTTGGCAGTCACTGTATTTACACAGACCCAAACCTACAGGGTGATTTATCACCTCAGCTTGGGAGAAGCAATAAAAACATATGGTCGGTAATTATTAACTTAATGAGTCATGGTAAATGGTAATTTTATATCTTAGAGAGAAGATGTTGTGTAACACAGGGTGATAAATTTTGATCAATTACTTTGATGCTTAAAACTTGCTACGGTGCAATTGGGATTTCTGGTGCCTTCTGGAGCGAGCTGGAAGATCAGGGCTTTCCAGTGCATGTTGCTGGATTGCTGGCTTTCTCAGAAGCATGGTGGACTTTTCTAGAGGGCCTACTGTGTGCTTCTCAGCCACTCAATGAGAAGGTTTGTATTTACCAGATGAAAGACCGTATGGATCTGTGATCTGCTGAGTCAAACTGTAAACCAACAAGCACACAAAAAATCGCCAGGGGCAGTGGCAGCGCTTGACCCTTGGGAAGATGTCACATAGCTGCTCTCAAATGGGAGTGGGGTTGTGTGGAGACACGACAGCCATGGGAGGGTGTCCCATGCAGAGGGAAAACACTTTGGGAGATCTGTCCACCCGGTGGTGAGGCCTGCCTGCAATGGGGCAAGGAAGCCCACAGGCTACACTTCAGCCTGCTTGGTTTGGAGCAGGAGGGAGCAGGGCCGGGGTAGTGCAGAGGGACAGAGGCTCTGCTTTCGCAAATTCAGACCAGTCTCCATGATAGTTTCTTGGTCTTCTGCTGAAGGGAAAGTTCAACAGCCTGTGTGTGGCTCCCCTCCCTTGCCAGGAGCGCTCAGCTTCTTGAACGCTGGCCCAATGGCTGGAGGGCACCAGGCCACTGGAGTTAGGAAACCTAAGAGCCAACCGGGAAGCTAGCACTGCTTGTCAAGAGGGTGGCGCCAATCCCTGGTCAGGGAACTGGACCACTCAGTCTTAGCCTAGAGCCTGGGGAGGGAAGTATCTTTCTGCTTTGAACACGGGGATGTCTTGTAGCACTTGGGTACATAGCCTGAACCTGGACAGTCGGGTGGCCTCCTCAAACCTGCTCTGAGGGGGTTCCCTTCACCTTGGGTTTACCTGGGCTTCATGAAAACATAATCAGACCTGGAGAGCTGCCCAGGGATGCTTTATGTCTGAGGGAAGATTGGGGACATAGTGAACACCCAGAAGGAGAGGGACACGTGCTTGGACAGAGGAAGAAGTTGGTCAGAGATATGAATGACGACAACCACTCACCTCCGGAGCTATAGCTGTCCCTGCAGGAGAACAGTTCCTGGTAAAGCAGCGTGTGACCCCAGAGCTGACGCTGCAGCCCGGGGGTGGGTGACACTAGTGTCTGTTTCAAGGTGAGACATCTTGGAGTTGAATACCTCCTATCACAGCCCTTGTATGTCCAAGAAAAAAAAGGCCTAGAGAGGCTAAGCCGTGTGCCCAAGGTCACCAGCCCAAGACATATACTAATCACCCCGCTTGTTTTCCCTGCCACCTAAAGAAGGAAATGGATGCTGGGAGGAAAGCCAGGCCCCACCCTTCATAGAGACAAGAGCGGACCCTTAATGGCCGAACTCTGGTGCTCTGTTTCGAGGGGATGAAAATGAAAGTGTGTCTAGCTGCCATGAGGACTGTGATCTCCAACCCTCAGATGTGAGCTGCTGGTTTGCCATTTGACAGAGAAGAGACTGGACCCCCGAATAACTTCTCTGTGTTCCTGACGCTTGAGGCAGCATGTAATTCCAGGTCTGCTGTGTTCCACAGCCATCCCACACTGGACAGCCATCCTGGGACTCTAAGAAACCAAGGAAGCAAAAGGGATGACCCAAAGGACTGACAGGCAACCACACCGCGGAGGATCTGGGGAACCTGTGCAGTGTGCTCAGACCCAAGTGCTCCATCATGGCTGGCTGCTCCACTCACTAGGCACTGTCCTCTGGGCTGGCTCATGGGACAGTTCTGGACCCCATCACTCAAAATCACTTGGACCCTGCTCTGCTCCAGACTCCAGGCTTCCCACAGTCTTCAGATTCTGGGGCAACCAGAGACTGAGTTCCTCTAGCACAGGGGCAACCGGGCCGCCCTACACCCAGTCATTCCCTCATGCCCCGAGCAAATGTCGATTGAACCCTTATCTACCAGGCCCACTCGGGGGACACAAGAGTCCTCCCTTACCACAAGGAAAACATCTCAAGACCCGCTCAAAAGGTCCAGTGGGAGTTGCTCACTGTAGTCAAGAGGCTGGGCTCCAGGACCCTCAGGTTCGAGGAGAGGGATGTTTTCATGGCAGCAAGTCCTCCTCTGCCAGCTCTGTGGTCCTGGTTTGAAATAGAATCGATCACTTGCTCCCACACCTGCTCCTGCCATTCGTGTCTTTGCCACAAGGTGAGGCAGTCGAGAGGCAGCATTCAGGAGGCCCAAGCTGTGTTTTCTGGACTCGCAGCCTCCAAGCATATATAAATGCTAAATTACCTTTTTTTAATCTTTTACCTCCAAGTTTGTTTATTTTATTTTTTTATTGTTGAGACAGTTCCCTTATGTAGCTGAGGCTAGCCTGAAATCCATGATAACCTCTCTCTTATAAAGTTAGGGTGCCTCAGGTATTTTGTTATAGTAATGAAAAGCAGGCTTACACGGTCTTCAAAAAGCATCACCACTGCCCCCTGGTGGAGGATCCCTCCATGCACCACAATTATAAAAGATACCCAACTGCTCATTTCATTATATCTCCATACCACTCTGTTCTGAAAGAGTGATGGTCACTGATTCAATTCTCCTTTGTACACAGGGAAGCAGAAACCCAGGGAAAGCTCGTGACATGTTCAAGGTCTCAGGAGACTGGAGTGAGAAGTGGTAGGCCTGGGCTGCTGTTTCTGATATATAAAAGCATGATCCTGGGAGGACCCTCTATGAGATGGGACATAAAGGCTGCAGAGATGCCAACCTCCTGCCAGAGCCCCTTAATTCCAGCCATGCCACGGCTCCTCCCACAGGACCATCCCTGCCCCCCTGCAGAAGGAAGCCGTGCCAATCTCGCCCCCACAGATGCTGTAAAGTCCTCAGATCCCCCAAGTACAGGATAGGCAGTAACGGAGCCTCCAGTCATTCAGTATCCATGCTGTCCCGCTCCCCATCCTTACCCAATTCTGGGCCCAGAACTGTGCCGGTGGAAAGCAAAATAAGTCACCCACCACCACTTACTCACTGAGCCATTATAAGAAGGCACTGTGCCAAGTGCTGGGCATGGTTCCTGTCTGCCAGGAGCCTACACAAAACTGTACACAAACAACCAAGCCACCACTACGCAGACTGTGACCTGTAGCAGACTGTGACCTGTAGCGTGTGACCAGCTGCAGCCTCACATGGGGGCTCTCATTAGACATGCAAATTCCAAGGGTCCATCCTCCAGGACCAAATGCATGGAAATCCCTGGGAGTGTGGTCCAGGAATCAGCTGTTTCAAACTTACCAATCAGAGGCGGGAGTCTGTCTCTGCGGTTGGGCTCTCTAGCTGCTTCTGCAGAGAGCCAGAATTCACTCCCCATCACCCACAGGTTCACGACTGCCTGCAACTCTAGCTCCAGAAGATCCAATGCCCTCTTCTGGCTCCCACAGGCATCTGTACGCATGTACACACACACACACACACACACACACACACACACACAAACATACATACAGTCATAAATAAAAATAAAAGAAGCTTTAAAAAAATTACTAAGTAACTCATTATAAACATAAATTTTCAAAATTTCAGAGCCTGTCGGGCGGTGGTGGTGCACGCCTTTAATCCCAGCACTCGGGAGGCAGAGGCAGGCGGATCTCTGTGAGTTCGAGGCCAGCCTGGTCTACAAGAGCTAGTGCCAGGACAGGCTCCAAAAAAAAATTTTTTTTCAAGAGCCTGCCAGCAACCTCCCACCTTAAAACCACAGAATGGGGGCTGGGGTGACAGCTCAATGGGGAAAGAGCTTGCCACGTCAGCATGAGGACTGGCGTTTGGATTCCCCAGAACCCAGTGAAAGCCAGGCATGGAGGTACACATTTATAGTCCCATGCTGGTGGGGTGGAGGCAGGTAGAGCCTAGAGGACTCTAGCCAGAATATTGAGTTCAATGAGAAACTGGTCTTAAAACGTATATAAAGGAAGACGTCTGTTCTGATTTGCTTTCTGTTGCTATGGTAAAACACCATGACCAAACCAACACGAGGAAGGGTTTATTTAGCTTACAGGTTACAGTCCATCACTGAGGGAAGTCAAGGCAGGAATCTGGAGTCAGAAACTGAGGCAGTAACCATGGAGGAATGCTGCTTACCGTCTCTCTCCCTGCTGACTTGCTCAGCTTGTTTCATATATAACCCAGACCCGAGAGCTAGGGGATGGCACCGCCCACGGTGGGCTGGACCCTCCCAAGTCAATTGGCAATCAAGGAAGTGCCCAGCAGACACGCTCACAGGCCAGTCTTATAGAATCAATGCCTCAACTGAGAGTCCTTCTTCTCAGGTCTAAGTGTGTGTAACATTGATAAAAACTAACTCTAACTATGACAACACCCAGTGTCAACCTCTGCCTCCACATGTGTTTGCATCAGGGCACACACATACACACGCTCACACAAATACACACACCCTTGCAAAGCCACACACCACCCTAGGCCATGGCTCACTTTAACCCTCTTGCTTACTTCATACCCAGAGACCTATTAATCATATTACTATATATTTCGTCCACAGACAGATAGATAAGCTTTGGGAGCAACAATTCGGGCTTGCTTTGTTCATTGCCATAGCACTGGTTACCTAGCAAAGCTCTAACACAAAGCAGTGATCAATAAATATCTGTTGGTTAAATAAAGATGATAGAACATGCCACATCCCACTCAGTAGTCACTGGGAGAGACTGAAGGAAGAGAGCAGGTGGCTGGCCACAGAGTGCTTCATGACAGTGGCACCCAGGGTAGCCTTTAAGGGTATCGAACAGGGATAAAGGATGCCCAGAGCAGAGAGGTTAAACCTCTTACTGGAGTAGGTAGCAGGTGGTTGATACCACCAACAACTAATCAATAGCTGGTCTGTGCCAAGAACTATCCTAGCCTACACCTCTCACTCCTGTATCCTGAGTCTCAGAAGGTGGGACTGGAGCTGCCACTGCTCTTCTAAAGGACCCAGGTGTTGGCAGAGGCTGCTTGTTCGTTCCTGGCCTCCCAGACTGGAAATAATCACACAGGATCTATATTAATTGCAACATTCCTTGGCCTATTAGCTTGGGCTCCTTATTAACTTACTCTTACATCTTAAATTAACCCATTTCTATTACTTTATATTTTATCACAAGGCTCATGGTTTACCGGTAAGGTTCTGGTGGGCAGGCATCTTTCTCCTTCAGCGGCTACAGAGCGTCTCCCTTACTCTGCCTTCTTTCCTCCTCTACCTCTGCTTGGAATTCCTGTCTTGCTATGTTCTACGCGGCCATAGGTCCAAAGCAGCTTCTTTATTAGCCAATGGTAATAAAACATATTCATAGCATACAGAGGGGAATCCCACGCCACCCAGGTTTGATTTCTACGCCCCACATGGTGGCTCACAACCATCTGTAACACCAGTTCAGGGGATCTGAGGCCCTCTTCTGGCCTCCAGGGGCATTGCGTTCCCATCATTCTGCATATACAGACAGATAGGCAAAATAACCGTACCCATAAAACAAAAATAAACAAAGCTTAAAGAAAAAATTTAAAGAGGACACCTAGGCTCAGCAATATTAAATAACTTGCTCTTTCCACAAAGACTCGCAGAAGAGCACTCGTGGCAGGCTTTATTTACAATTTCCCAGACTGGAAACAAACCCAAACGAAGTACCAAGAGTGCTGTATCTACACGAAGCAATGTCACTCAGCAACAAAGTGGAACAAACTACACACACACACACCAAAAGAATCTGAAAGACAGACTGAGCTAAAAAGAGGCCATACTCAAAACGCCTATGTTGCATATGAAATTCCGGGGCTTAATTGGAGTTACTAGTCCTAAATTGATCTGAAACAAACTGTGGAGATAGAAATTAGAAAAGAAACCGTCACTGGGACAGTGGATGGGTGCTGACCGGGAAGGGCACAATGGGGCTTTCTAGGGTAATGGAAATATTCTCTACCTAGACTGGATTAGTGGGTACATGGGTGTTTATATCTGCCAAAGCTCACTTACATTTTATTAAACAGTCATACTCAGTAACAACAAGGAACTAGAGAGCCTAGAGGTGGCTTGGTAGGTAAAGGCACCTGCTGCTAAACCTAGCAACCTAACTTTGACTTCTAGGACACGTACAATGGAAGGAGAGAGCCTCAAGTTGTCCTCGGACTTCCACGCGTGCCCACATGCCTACATAAATACATGTATTTTAAACTTGCTTTTAAAAAGCTGTACATCATTTTCTCTAGTTCACAAACCACACATGGAGCTATGAAGCCAGGTTCACCCTGTCAGTGGCTAACTGGCATCAGTCTGCCTTAGCTGAGTTCGGAGCTACCAACCTGGTAAAGTGCCTTCCAAAATCTGAATGGAAGGAATAATTCAAATCTCAGTGGCTGGAAATCATAGGTCCCCAGCCCCCAAACCACAACAGACTACTGTCCTGCTGTGACTTGAGAAACAGAAATGTAGATTCAACCTCAACTGTGCCTTTTGCCTGCTCAGTTACCCATAGGTATACTGCTCCATGACTCAGTTTCCCCATCTATGAAGCAAAGAGGAGATCAATAGTCCCCTTCATGAGATCCCAGATCCTCCACGCCAGAGGCCAGGAGCCGCTGTGCTTACCAAGCATCAATACTACATTTTTAAATGTAACATACTTGCCTTTTATCCGGTAAGCAATTTTTTCTAATGCATGAGAGTGTTACCGTGATTAATAAATCACACAAATATTCTGAAGCTAAAATGAAGCCACGGCGGCTTTTTATCATTGTGTGTTTACTCAAACAAAAACCACCAAAAGAACAGCTAGTGCTCATGACTTCAATTTAAAGAGGCTAGGAATCTCCGTGTAGAGGATTGCTAAGGGGACAGTCACCAAGGGGATGGTCGCCAAGGGGACCGTCGCCAAGGGCCCTTCCAGGTCAACTGCCCCACGGTTGTCTGACATCATTTGGGCAAATGCTTAAGAGGCAAGCCTCTTGTCTTGGCTGCAGGAACAGAGCCCCCAGTGTGTGGGCTGTGTTCTGGCTCTGTAACCCATTTTACAGACCCACCGCCCCAGTGGGCTATTACCACACCTTAGGTCTCAGTTTACCCTCCAGCTCTGATAGTGAGCCGCTGTGAGGGAGCTTGAAGCTTGGACATTTTCTGTTCCACAACCTTTCTACATCAGTTTCTGGAGTCTGGGGGGAAAAAATGGAGTTCCTAGTCACAGTGAACCCCATGAACCATCACAGAAGGCCACAGCCCGCTGGGGAGTCTGCCAACAGGACTCTGGCTCAAGCTGAGCCAGGTGCTCCATCACCCCACCCACATCTAAGCGCATGGTCACACCTTCTGTTCAAGCATTCTAGTGGCTTGTCCCACCCCGCTATGCTCAAAACTTCTCCAGCTATGGGTCAGGGTCCTACAGCACAGAGAGAAACCCAAATCTCCACCCTCCACTTCTGCGCCCTCCCCAGCGAGTTGCGATCTGGAGGTTCTTGGTGCTGAGTCAGAGGTTTCTAAAGCTTCCGAATAAAATACGCGGGGTGGGGGTGGGGTAGGATGGGGGGCTCGGCAGAGTCCTGCTTCCCAAAGGCGGCAGTGAGAGACAGTTTGTCCCCACTCTGATGGGGTTTGCAGATACATCACCTCCAAAAGACCTCTTTTAGCTAATCTCTACCTCCTCCTCAGCCTGGGTACCCAGACTTGAAGGCACAAATGCCCAGTCTCTATCTCGGCCTCTAAACCAGAGGGTGAGCCCTGTCTTACCCATTTGGTGTTTTAAACGTAACAAAGCCAGAGGCAGAAGATGACCCAATGCCCCATCCCTTAGCTCCTTGTAAAACTCCACTTGCTGTTTTTAATCTATTTTCCCACCACCACAGTGGAAGCGGCTCCGGAACCCGCCTTCTCTCTAAGGCACCATCCCCCTCTCAGGCTTCCAACTTTGCGGATCAGCGCACAAAAGATAATCTGCTCTCCCCTCGGCGAGATGCGTGCCGCCCACCTCCTCCCCGGGACGCCCCCCGCCTGCGCGGCTCACGCCTCCCGGACCAGGGTAAACTGCAGAGGGCTCCTGGCGGCAACCGCTCCCTTAGGGCCTGAGGACGCACTTGCAGAGGCCCAGCCCCGGAGGCCCTGGATCGGTCGGACGCTCTGCTCCCGCAGTATCCCGGCAGCACCCCTGCAGCCAGGAGCTGGGCGGACAGCCTGTGGGGAAGGGGATAGACCCCAGAGGGTCGCGGATCCAGCCACCCGACGCGCACTCACCACGCAGCACCGCAGAGCCCGCGCGTCTGCGCCCCGACCGCCCGGAGACCCACGCGCGCTGTTCAATCCGGGCTCCGAGTGACGAAAAGCCGCTCTCGTCTCCAGCCTGACCCGGACCGACGCACAGACCCGGGGACGCACCGACCGTCTGGCTTCCCAACTAAGTTTCAAAGTTCCCTTCCCCACGAGGGAAGAGGATTCGGGCAGCGTGGCTGCCCCTGACCCTGCCCGATGGGCTAGAAGAGGAGCTGGGGTCCGACTCCTCAGGTCCCAGGATCCAGGCACAGCCTCCTGACGGCGCCGCGTTACGGGGACCTGCCTGGAGTTGGGGACAGAGATCCTGGAAAAATGGGGGGTGGGGGGCGGCTAGAGGTGCTTCCTCACTGCAGCCCAAGCCGAAGGGACACTAGCTCCCGATTCAGGGAAGGGACAGGCCTTGATTGGACGCCACCAACATAGAATCCCAGGCGCCAAGGGGGCAGTGACGGCCAATTAGTAAACGGCCCAATTAGTGCGCGGCAGCGACAAGTTAAAACCCCGACGCGCAAGTGTGGACGACCAAGGGGTGGGGGTGGGGAGTAAAGGGTGCGGGAGCCCGTGACTGTTTCTGGGTGTGCCCGGGTATGACTGCGAGGCCGTCAGGGCGATTCGTAGCTGAGGCTTCTAGTCCAGGGGATGGATCAGTGTGACCGTGTGCACTTGTGGGTCATTGTGAGTGTGAACTGGGACTGTCGGAGCTACTTCTTTGTGTGGCTGTCCCCGGTTGTCACTGGATGTGACAGCGGGTAGGAACGTGGGCAGCAGCGTTGTGTGTGCGGATGGGTGAAGTGACTTGTGTATGTTAATGTAGCCGTGTACGTGGGCGAGAGGCTGAGTGTGGTTGATGATAAATGACTGGCACGGTGACTTATGTGGGACGGTGAAGGCTGTGTGTGGTGCCGCCTGGTTGGGTGACAGAGAGTCGCTGCGCGTCGGCTTGTGAATGAATACGAAGTGTGGGTGAGTGTGTCACCGTGTCGTCGTGCGGGTGGCTGTCGGGCTGACTTCGGTCTGTGATCCACAACTCGGGGCGTGTGTGTGACCGCGAGGGTAGCGGTGTGAGCGGCACGTGCCCATCGACGGGGCTGTTGTGTGCGTGTCCCCCGTGTGAGCCCCAAAGTGGCCGCGTCCGCAGCCGCGAGGTGACTCCTGCCCCACGCTCGAGCCCGGGACGCTCGGCCCCTGCCTACCTTGCCGCCTACCTTGCCGCAGTGGTAGTAGTCCAGGTGCGCCAGGCCGGCCGTCTCGGCCCCGGGCCGCGCACCGACCGCGGGCGCCGAGGGATACAGGCGGACGTCCATGGCGGGCGCGGCGGCGGCGGCGGCGGCTCCCGCGGGCAGTGCCTGGGCGGGCGGCGGTGGGAGCCCTCTGCGAGCCGGTGTGCAAGCGCGGGGGGCGGGCCGGGGGCGGCGCCCGGAGGGGAGCTACGCCCTCCAGCCACGCCCTCCCCCGCCCCGCCCTCAAGCGCTATTGTTCGGGCCTCGGGCGCCGCCGAGGGCAAGGGGGCCCTGGTCCTCGTCTGGGTTGAGCAGTCGCCCGGGTCCCGCCCAGCCCTCCACCCGTAGTGTTACTTGCCAGTCCAAGTGAGCCTTTCCTGTCCCGCCTTTTGTCGCCAAGAGCGAGAGGAAAGAGAAAAGCCCCTAGGCCACACCTGTTTAGAAATGGGACATTTCCCACCCTAAATATTGGGGGCAGTGTCAGTTGGCACCAGGCATGCCGGGCCGTAGGAAGTGGTGGCATCTGGAGATGGGTGCTGTCTTAACTGTCGAACTGGGCCCCTTGACTCACACGAATCTTAGACTAGTCTTCCTGCCCCCCCCCCAACACACACACACACACACACACACACACACACACACCGCTCGAGTTGATCTGAGTTACTCAGAAAGAGGTCAGGGACCAAAGTGCATAAAGGTTAATTTCATATATGGGGGAAATCGAGGCCGGGACTTGCAGCATCAGTACCGGAGAACATCCAGAATTGAAAGCACTTGGACAGAGACACTGGAAAGTCCCCGCCCCTTTTAGTGTAAGAACTGAAAGGCTCCAAAGCTTAGTACAGTGGGCCATCATCCAACACCTTCTGGACAACAGAGAAGCGGTGTGGATCTGCCTCCCTTGCCCTCTGTCAATGCATCAAACTTCCTCGGACACTTGCTAGCTGCAAGAACTGTCAGGCTCCGTCTTCTCCTCCTTTACTTCATTAACCACCATCACCACCACCACTACTAACCCGCTACCCACCCTCACCACCCCATTCAGTTTTGGGATTCTGGATTCTGGAATATTTCAGGTCTGTCTGGGAAGGACCGCTGGAGAAAATGGCTCCAGCCTCTTGCCCACATAGAAGACAGCTAGGAACTAACAGCTCTACATGGCTGCTTGGACTTGGCTGGTCCTAGCCAGGAGCAAGAGCCTTTGTAACCCCGAAATCCTGGCATGGTGAGACCAGTGTGGGAACTGATCTTTCAGTGGAGGTTAGAGAACAACAGAGGGAAATTACAGCCCAGAAAGGAAAGAGCTTCTAAATAAACTTCAGTCATTGTTTCTAGAAATACCAGGCTCAGTCTTATCAAAAAGGAATTTCCCACAGCCCCCCCCCCCAGATCTGGATACCCAACTAGTCTGACAATATTGACTGAAACACATGCACACACGCACGCACACGCACACACACTCCACTTCTCCGCATCTCTTTATCATAAAACAAGTATTTCACATGCTCGTGGGCTGTTTCTGCGTTCTCTGTCTCATTTACGTTTCTCTCCTTGTGCCATTAGCACACTGGATTACTCCAGCTTTGTAGTACATCTTAATTTTAATATTAAGAAAAACCCACCCATTCTTTAAGTTCTTTAAGGCTTCCTTGGCTATTGACTTTTGTACTTTAATTTAAAAAAAATCAGCTGGGGTTTTTATTGTTCTCACAGTAGATCTTTATGTCGATTGGGATGAAGTGAGTATTTCCGATGTCAATTACTTTTATCCATGAGCATGGTATATCCACTTATTCCAGATTTCTTTACAAGTTCTCTCAGCAATGTTTTGTATGTAAAAGCCTGGCATATCTTTCATTAGATTTTCAACAGGCTTTTGTTGTTGCTGTTTTATGCTATTATCAATTATTGACTTTGTTTGTTGCTAATACGATGGTGAAGGCTTTCTAACGACTCCATAAATACTTGGACACTCCTCCCAGGGAGCAGAGTCTAATAAGTTCCCTCCTGAAAAAGTCCGATCTTACGGAATGGTACTTAGCAAGCAGAGAGACTTCTAAGGCTGCTAGTTCATAAAAGCTGATACAGCCCCACCTGCTTGCCTTCTTCTTCGGGTAAGCCATCTCATGTAAGAGGTCTGGAAACACAAGAGGAGCCCCCCAAAGGACACAGCTGAGTCTTCCTCTAACCCAAAATATTCAGTATTTGGGCAAAGAGACAGGTAGGATCTTCGTGAGTTCAAGACCAGCCTCATCTACATAGTGATTTCCAGGCCCACCAAAGCTGCATAGAGTGACTCTGTTTCAATAAATAAATAGATAGATAAATAGATAAATAAAATGTCCAGTTGTCATGACAGGTAATAAACGATTGTTGTTGTTTTAAGCTGCAAAATTTTGAGGTTGTTTCTCAAGCATATAAGCCTGGAACATACTAGAAATAATGTTTTACATAATGTCCTTATAGCCGGCAGCATTGCAAACTCATTTGTTTATTCTAATCATTTGTTCATGGATTCTTTGGCTTTTAAAAACCATAGAGCTATTTCCTGTCCCATTTGTAAAAATGAAAGCTTGATCGTACCTTTCAATCCTCGTACGTTTTGTTGCTTTTTTCTTACCTTGTCTCACTGGCCGGCATCAGCAATAGAACATTTGAGAGAAGCCACCAGCAGCCAACCTTGCTCTTTCCTGAGCACAGAAGGAATAGCAATACTCACCACAAACTGTGTGCTTGCTGGATTTGTGTGTTCTCATTTTTTTGCTTTGTGTTTGTTTTGGGGGTTTTGATTTTTCAAGAAAGGGTTTCTCTGTGTAACAGTCCTAGCTGTCCTTTAAGTTGTTTTTGTAGAGCAAGCTGGCCTCGAACTCACAGAGATCCGCCTGCCTCTGCCTCATGAGTGCTAGGATTAAAGGCATGTGCTACCATCACCACTGGGCTTGCTTTGTGTTTTATGGATACCTCTACTGCGTGTGTGCGTGCATGCATGCGTGTGTGTGTGTGTATGTATGTATGTGTGTGGAGGAGAGACGGAGACAGAGAGAGACAGAGACACAGAGACAGAGACACAGAGACACACAGAGAGACAGAGACACAGAGAAGAGAGAGAAAGAGAGAGGGAGAGGGAAAGAGAATCCTTTGAGCTCAGGAGTGAGAAGTGCTCAGCAAACAATGTGAAACACCCCAGTGCTGATCAGGGAGTCAGTCTCTCCTGTCCCATTTCCCGTTGCCCACTGCCACAGACTTGGCCTCACCAACTCTAGCCAAAACTGTCAACCAAGAGCACCAGGGTTTGAAGGGTCATGTGAACAAAACTGCCACAGGGTTCTCTGGAATCTGCCAGCAGCAGCCACCATTATCAGCCCTTCCCTGAGAAGAAGGAGGACACCAACAGGACACTGGAAGTCTGGTGTGAAGGCCACCAGGGAAGACAGATCCCAGAGCTTGGCGTTATCTTGTTCTGTTGCATCATCAGGTAGGACACTCTCCTGAAGGAACACCACAGCCATGTTTGTTGGCTTCAGGATAGGAATGGGTCTTGAGCCCTCCTCTCTTCCTGTGGGATGCCTAGAGAGAATGGACAGGCTGACTTTTTTCCCTTTTGAATTCGAGTATGACCACGTGACTCACTTTACCAAAGGGAACGTGAACCAAAGGGACGTGTGTCACCTCTGAGTGGGAGCTTTAAGAGACTGGTTACTTAGCTGAACTTGGTGGCACACGCCTTTAATCCTAGCACTCAGGGGACAGAAGCAGGTGGATCTCTGTCACTTTGAAGCCTGGTTAACACAATGAGTTCTAGAACAGCCAGAACTGCATAGTGAAATCCGGTGAGGGTTGGGGGAGGATGTATTTAACCCTCTTCTTTTCCTTGGTCCATGAAAAGCAGTAGCAAAACTTAACTAATTTTTTTACGATCCAGTTTAACTTGCTTGCTGGGTAGAGACCGTGAGGTGCTAACTCAAGGCTTCAACTGTTCTGGGAACTGTTTTCACACAGAATCAACAGTGCCCACTTTGCCAAAAATATAACAACACACGTACCTTATGTGTTTCTCCGGCAGAGGGACAACGGTTCCCCCATTTTGGTGACTGTGATTAATACAGGGGCTGATATAGCAGGTATCCAAGTATGGGACATAGGCTGACCTGGACATCAGAAAATGGGGGTCCACAGAGAAAGGCTCACTTGTCCTATGGGAGGTCTTCTAAAAGTCAAGAGATAAGAATTGTTTGAGCCAAAGATTCTAGTGCCAGGAGTTTACTGGCACTAGATCCCAGGACACACAGGTGGAGGGATGAGGAGGAGAGCCAGGGGAAAGTAGCTGCCAAGAAAAGGTGCATTGTTGTGGGACTGAACTCCACTGGAGGATTCTGGAAGCCAGAGCAGTGCAAACACAGAGAGTTAGTTATCCCATTCAAGGGGCAAGGAACTGGGGGCTTTACTTAGCAAGCCCTAACAGCTGGGACTAAGCCATGCTGAGACAGAATATTTTCCCCAGCATTTTGTCCTGGCATTCAAAAGTGAAGACCCTGAATCAGAGATATCCTGTGGGTAAGCTAACGCAGGACTCAACAGGCAGAGGTTGTGGGGGAAGCACGCTGGATTGCTGATGGTAGTGGGCATGGAGAAGGGGTTAGGATCAATGGGGTCTACCACAGGGCTCAGAACTCTGCTTTCCTTCCACGCTTCGCTCTGCCTGTGCACAAAACCAGCATCCCCTCGGGAACTTACTAGAAATGGGTACTTATTGTCAGAGGGCAGCAGTTGGGCAATCTAGAGCCCTGGCCACTGTACTCCCCTATGTATGGGCCAGTAATACTTCAATCTGTTCATTATTTCTGACAAGTAGCCAAGCCAGCCTGCAGCTCCTGCCAACTATGTCTACTGGGCAAAAGATCAAATGGATACGGCAGAGACTTCGGCACAAGGTCACCTGCTTGGTCCAGTACACCGAAGAACACAAGACAGAGACACTGGCGTTCTGGATTCAGATCCTGATCTCTTTAGCTTGACTTCAGCCAAGCCTCTGAAGCTCCTTGGGCCTCAGCTTTCACTTCTGCAAAATCAGGTGTTAGTACCTGACTACGGGTTAGCACGTGGGAGAGAAATCAGCAGCGCTCAGTGTAAATGAGTCACACTGAAAGGAAATAATTAGAAAGGACCGTGTATTATCTAGAGGGAAATACAAAGCAACATTAACAGCTAAGAATTTACGGCCTGCCTGACAGAGGCTACTCCCCTTGTCAATCTTGTCAATCACCCCAGGGAGGAGGTGCTACTTCTATTACTTCTTTAAATGTAGAAGTAAAGCACAGAGTGTCCGACTCACCTGGTACACGGTGTACCAGGAAATACAACTGGTCGTGCGTCTACAAGGCTTCCTCAAGGAGCCCTAGGGATACACAGCATCTATCTAATCTTACCCATTGCAGCTAGAGAGGGAAAGAAAAGTATTAATGTTCGGATGGAATTGTATTTCTTTATTAAATGAACTCGAGACTTGAAATATTTGAAACAAAAATATCTTTTAATTTTTCTATCTATATTAATAGAGAAGAACATTATTGAAGTGTTGTGTGGTTATCTTGCATCCAGGAAACTTCCCAAGCTCAATTTATTCTAGTCCCCCCCTTTTTTTGTCATTTTTCTTATTTTCTGTATGGAATATCATGGAAACCCCAGAAAGAAAGGAGAAAGATGGCATTGGCTCCTCTCTTCTTTTCTAATTATTTCTTTCCTTTGTTTTTGTTTTCACCCCCTCCCAGTTTTATTAAGATACATACATATATGTTTGTATGTGTTTGTAATGTAAGGTCATATCCATGTGTATATATGTATATATCTATATTATATCCATCTTCCCTTTGTAGCACTTTTCACAGCTAGAACATTTCAGATCTAATCTGAGCAACTTCCAAGCAAACCACACATTGTTAATATTAATAGCCTTTATCTTTCCTTATTGCGTTGTCCAGCACCTCTAGAGTCTGCGCTGACTGGACCTAGTAACGGCAGGTCAGGTGCCCTTGTCTGTTTGCTGCTTGGATGGACGCACATCTTACACCCCACCTCTCAGCCACCGAGGAGACTACTAACTGGTAGCCTGGTGGTGTAGCAATGAAAACCTATCCTGTGTCCACAGGCTGGAATTCTACACGATGTTCTTTTCAAATCCACTTCAATGGTGTCCGGTTACCCTTTGGATAAGGAACCCGAACAGGTCACCAAGGCCCCCAACGGCGTCTGCGACAAAACTTTCACTCAATTTTCTTGTTCAGAAAAGAGGACACAAGCAAGAAAATGCAATGTTCTGTTTTCGTCTTGGCTGATGTATTATGTGTTGCCTTATTCCTGCTTTTGTGTGCTCGGTGGCCCCTTTAAAACACCCGGAGAAGGAGGACCACTCTACATAAAGAAATTTGAATTTTTGAATGCCCGCTTCCCATCTGAAATGTCACTCACACATTAAGTCTGTGTCCCTGAGTTGCTGTGGCAACCTCAGCCACACTCTTTGCCCAGGGTGACAAAGGGGCCCTTTGTTAGCTGGGAGGCCAGGTCTGGGTGCAGGGACATCCTATTCAGCCCATTCTAACAAAGGAGCCCACGTCCCCCCTGTCTGAGCAGGCCGGCCACGGGCCCAGTGGTGGTGCCTGCGCTGTTGACAGCCTTCCGTGGGGAGATTTCCCCTGTGATTGGCCTCTTTGAACCGAAGTTGGTTTTCTTTTTCTTTTTCCCTCCTCTCCCTTTGTGCTAACTTGCCCTACAACACCCCCACCACCTCCACCAGGGACCCCCCTCGTGCTTCTGCAAAGTAAAACACCCCGTTGTGTGGCCTTCCTGGAAGAGACACGAGGATTCCAATCTTAATCAAATCTCCTAAAGGTACTTATTAAAAATGGACGGTCTAGCAGCCGTGAGTAAGAAAACGGTCTCAGTTTTAACAAACAGACTGGCCCTACCATGGAAATAGGTCCTGGCTGCCGCTGGCTCTGAGTAGCCTCTGGACCCAACAGCAAAGGGGTTTTGCTAAATTTAGGCAGGCTTCCCAAAACAGGATCTGGGAGGTCATTTTTATCTAGCCTTGGACCAATCCCCACTCCCACCCCCACCCCCAGGGTTGAAACCCAGGGTGAGCAGGTATCTATAGCCCCATGAACACAAGGCTGGGAGACCTACATCCTGACTTCTAGTCTTCATGTGACTTCAAGTTCACAGGTGAAAAGTAGCCCAGGTCTTAGCTACAACCTATAGCCTCTGTTCAGCACCCAGAATCACGGGTTTCTGTGCCTAAAGCCTACAGAAGGAGGCAGAAAGAGCCCTGTGCCCTTTGCCCTTTGCTCCTTCATCATGCCCACCAGAATCGTTACAAGTTTCTGGCTCTGATCCAGTGATGTAGCGGAAGCTAAGACAGCCGTCTCTGACATAGTCAGAAATAATGTGGAACCCGTGCACTGCAGCTAAGGGCCAGCATGGTCCTGGCACAAGCAAGTGCTCACAACGTATCTATGGACCCTTTGCATCGTGAATCAAAGAGTCTCCAGGAATGGATTCGGTTTATCTTATCGAGCACTGACTGAAACCATTCTCTTCATTTCTCCTACTTTTCTTCAAAGAGTGCACTCAGTCCTAGTTTCCCAGGCACGTTTGTTCCTTAGTCCGGAGCGGGCTTGTCTAGTCCCTGACATCAAAACTAGTTCTCCAGAGTGCACAGAGACTTCTGCACTCCTCCATGAAGGCGGACAGTACAGCACAGCACAAGCTTGTTCCTGAGTACGCAGAGAGAGCGTGTGGGCATCAACCTAGACTTTTGGATTTCCTTCAATGACTTCTTGGAGGAGGGACCTTTATTCTCTAGGTTTGGGGCTGCGCCAAGTTGGCCAGGCTGGGTCAGGAATGCTTCCTTTATTGCTCAGAAACTCAGTAACCAAGTGTAGATTTGTTAACATCGTTTTTGAATGGTATCATCTCTGCTTGTTACATTTTCATTTGTCCAGAAAACTAGGACCAGAAAAACTATCTCTCTATCTTTCTCCCTCCCTCTCTCTCCCTCTCATCCTTTCTCCCTCCCCCCCCACTGGAATTTTTACAAAGTTGCAGAAGATTAAATAGCTGCATTTATAATAAGATTCCACTCTGTCCCCTTTGTGGGTTTTGTTATTGTTTTGCCGAGTACCAAAAATAAAATTCTAAAACGGCAGTAGATTTCAACAGCTTTGAAATAGACGAGGCTGATGCAAAGGCAATTTCATTTTGGATGCCCCATGTTTGGGTCTTATATTAAATTAACAAAGGCATGGCCGTGATCAGGCTCCTATTACTAATGTCTGGCACAGTGCCTGGCCCACATGGGGCTCCATAAATCTAAAAAAACCCACACCCTGGGTTCCTGTGACCTCCCTGAAAGGCAGCAGATTAGAGTTGGCAGAAAAGCCTGTTATTTGTGGTTTTTCTGTTCGAAATCCAAGCTTTTCTCCCATTGTGGTAAAACCCACGAACACATGTGGCTAGAACAGGATCCCCGGTGCCAAGAGCAAGTGGTGCGGCCCAGAATGAATTGCCAGAAAGTCACTGGTATTAATAAATGAACGAAACAGATAAGAAGTAATGTCTCAAGATGGGCTTTGTGCGTCACATGATATGTTGAACATAAAGACATGAGGGGCCCTTCCTTTTTCCAGCACATTTTTCTTTTTTCCAATTTATTTATTTTTATTATTTTATTGCTTTGATGTTTCGCCTGCATGTATATGTCAGTGTGAGAGGGTCAGATCTTGGAGTTACAGACAGTTGTGAGCTGCCTGATGTGGATGCTGGGATTGAACCCAGGTCCTCTGAAAGAGCAGTCAGTGCTTTTTAACCACTGAGCCATATCTCCAGGCCCAATCTACATGAGTATGCATGTCAATGTATGGAGACCCAAGGATAGCTTGCTGAAGCCAGTTCTCTCCTCTAATCCCTATGCTGGGGGTTGGAATCAGGCCATTAGGCTTGGTGGAAAGTACCTTTACCCATTGAGCTGTCTGGGTGGCCCGAGGGACCCTTCCTTGGAGCAAAGAGAACTCACTGCACACTGGCGCGATTGGGAGTATCTGGAAGAAAGGTGTCCCTTCAGGCACCCCAGCTCTGCTTAGCTGTCCCTCCAGTGCTGTGCTCAAACTCTCTGTGACCCCCCACCCCTATTTCCTCTAGTCCCTACACACCTGCGCTGTTCTCAGCCCCACCCCCTGATGGAACCCCCCACTTTCTCCTCCAGTTCACTAGTCTTGGCCCTTTCTTCCAGATCAGAAGCCCAGTGTGGATAGAAGGGAGGGGCTCTAATGGCTTCTCCTGCTGGTATTCCAGCTTGTACCAGAATGGGACAGCAGCAGGCCTAAGGCCATCTGAATAGATGGGTATTGTGGGGTGTGTGTGTGTGTGTGTGTGTGTACAGCAGGGAGTGTGTGTTGGTGGTGTGTAGGTGTGTGTGGGAATATATGCGGGGAGGTTCCATGTTTAGTACTTAGGAAGCAAGACTGACCTAGTCAGGGAGGGTTAGAAGCAGGCTGACACCTGCAAGATGGCTGGCTGGAGAGAGGACAGAATCTAGGTGCTATCATTATTATTATTATTATTATTATTATTATTATTATTATAGCACATTCATTTATTTTGTGTGCCAGGGGCTGTCATGGCATTCATGAGGAGGTCAGAGGACACCTTCTGTTTCTTTTACTTAGCCCTGAACTTTTATCCCTACCTCCAGATTCAAAATTAATATTAATCCACTTGTATATATGTGAAATTCTGTTTCCTTTCCACAATACTATAGATCTTTTAACTTCATGGCTTCTTTTCCTATAGAAGTTTTCCCTTTTTATGCAATTCAGTCTGTCAATCTTTTCCTTTTGTTTTTCTGGAGATGGTTAAATATTCTCCTTTGTTTCTTCTACACCGTATGGATCGCCTCTGTTCCCTTTTCATCTTTGGTCTATTTGAAGTTTATTTAGGTGGGGGAGATTTAAAAAAAAAAAAGCTTCCTTTTTTTTTTTTTTAAAAAAAAAGCATCCAAATGACTAGTCCATTTAAATTCTGAATACAAATTAGTGAACAACTTGCTGCTTCTTTCCCAAATGTGAGTCCCATGTTCATCACTGCCTTGTCAGTACCAGGACAGTCCCTGTCTTACCCCACCCCCACCCTTCCATTTGCATACTCTTCCTAGGGTGTGGTGGCACAACCTTTAATCCCAGCATTCAGGAAGCAGAGGCAGGAGGATCTCTGTGAGTTCGAGACCAGCCTGGTCTACAGAGCTAGTTCCAGGACAGGCTCCAAAGCCACAGAGAAACCCTGTCTCGAAAACAAACAAACAAAAGTTGCATATCCTTCCTACAACACACAACCTTCTAAGTAGGTCAGGCGAACGTCACTCAAGGTCATGTTTCAGGCAATTCTGTTCTGTTCTTTCATCCCCATCCTTCAGATCCACAATCAGTTTGTTAAGTTCCCACAGACCCACACTGAGTGCACACTGCGGGTGTGCTGTAGTTCAGTGGGAGGGCATTGTTTAGCAGAATCCCCAGCGTGGGAGAACTTGAACTCAAGACTAGGTGGACTAGTTACACTAAATCTTCCCATTTAAGGTGTGGCTGTTTGCCAAAGTCTGTCTGTCTGTCTGTCTGTCTGTCTCTCTCTCTCTCTCTCTCTCTCTCTCTCTCTCTCTCTGTGTATGTGTGTGTGTGTGTGTGTATGTATGACACAAGCTAGAGTTATTTGGGAAGAGAAACTCTCAACTGAGAAAATGCCTCCCTAAGACTGACCTGTCCACCATTTTCTTGATTAATGATTGATGTGGGAGGTGGGTGGGACCATCTCTGGCCAGGTGATCCTGAGTTGCATCAGAAAGCAGGCTGAGCAAGCCAAGTGGAGCAAGCTAGGAAGCAGCACTCCTCCATGGTCTCTGCTTCAGTTCCTGCCTCTGAGTTCCTGCCCTGACTTCCTTCAATGATGGAGTCTGTCATGGAAGTATAAGCTGGAAAAAGCCCCTCCTCCCCAGGCTGGTTCCGGTCACACTTCTCTATTACAACAACAGACGCCCTCACTAGGACATTTTGTGTGGGGATCCTTTATTTCTTCATAAAAACCGTTCTGTGATCTTCTTTCTGGAAATGTCACTGGAGAACTCTTGACCCTCAGGACAGAAAGACCTTGTTTCCAAAAAAAAAAAAAAAAAAGTTGAAAAGCAAAGACTCCACGTTGATCTGTGACCATCTGAGACACAAAAGCAGCAGCAACATTTAGCAGGAATTTGGTAGACTTCAGAGAGTGGCCCCTCCTGCCCTTGGCAGAGTGACCCCAGGAGCCGTTCGGTCCTGGATTCTACACTCCCTTTCCCTCTTCTCTCAAATTGTGACCTTGGCTTACTTAGAGAACCACGTAAGTTCTTGTCACAGCGTCCTGGGACTATCACTCACGGGGCAGGGGCAGGAAGCTCCTGTGACAGAGGAGCTCAGGAAAAAGCCCCTGCCCTCCCAGCCAACTCTATAAAGGAAGTAAGTCTTGTTCACTGCCTCTCAAACCTTGGTCCAGCCAGGATCCCCAGGGGTGACTGTGCCCTCCCCCTCCCCACCCCACCCCTGCCCCATCAGTTATGCTTCATTAGGTCCTAACAGATTGAATGAAGGGAGCTGAAGTGAAAAGTGCAGGCTGCCCCAAATAGCCAGTCACTCCTGGAGTTCCCGCTTCCCTCTGGCTCGTCAGCCTCAGATCCTGAACCTCCCAGCCTCGGGGGTCTTGGCAGGAGAGGGTTAAAAGCTGTGAGAAGTGGAGAGCCTTCTCTCAGGAGATTGGAATGTGGAGGGTCCAGGGCTGAGCAAGGCCATTGTTAGAGAACAAGTGAGTCCCAGGAACAGGCCCGAGACTCTAATTATGGGACACTCGTGTCTTCTCTGATTGCGAGGTCTTTGTGACCATTAGAACCTAAGGAGCTCATCTGCTTGTTTTGGTTCTCTCTCCTCCCCCCCCCCCCACCTCCCGGGGGCTGCTCTGCTGGAGACTGTGAGGAGGAGACATGGTTAATACCAAAAGGCAGTCCAGTCTTGTGTGGGTCACACTGGAGTTACACAGACGCTTGAAACATGTAAATCTGGGCTCTTCGATTAGATTCGGTGGGGGTGAGAACAGCAAAAGTGTGTTGAGCTGGTGAGTCACAGCCTGCCCTGTGGAAGTCCCAGCAGCAGCTTAAGTAAGGAACATTTCCCCGGCTCCTCACTCCGTTCCCAAGGTTCTCAAGGCCCTGCCCGTGGGGCCTGAACCTGGCAGGTTAATCAGCACCTCCTCCAACATCGACTTGACCCCAAAGCCCGTTCACCTGCAGCAGCCCATCCCTAGCCACAAAGTCTCAGGTCTGATGGGAAATGAGAAACCTGGAAGAGAACTCTGGAGTGGAAAGGGTGAAATCTGAGCTCTGAAAGGACACCAAAAGCAACAGTGAGGGGGGGGGGGGCGACATTTCTACCTCTCTGTAAACCTCTATCAATACCTACATCCATCTTAAAAAGAATATCAATATCCATTGCATGAAGCTGGACTGGGACCTCATTATATATTCTAATTACAAGTTCCTTATCAGATGTATTTTCTCCTACTCTATACTTTCCACTTTATTTTTTAACTGTCGTGTGTGTGTGTGTGTGTGTGTATGGGTGGTGCATAAATGCACATGTGTACCCATGTACACACATGTGAGGCCAGAGGTCAGTGCTGATATCTTCGCTTGTTGTTTTTATCTTATTTTCTCTCACTGAACCTGGAAGTCACTGCCCGGAACTGCCCCTATTAGCTGGTTGGGTTGGCCAGGGAGACCCCTGGGTCTGCCCATCTTCCCCCTCCACCCTCAGGACCGAGGGGACAAGTGTGTACTGTGTCTTTACATGGTTGATAGGGATCTGAACTCAGGTCTTGTGCTTGCCTGGAAATCACTATGTCAGCTGATCTGACTCTCTAGTTCCTATGCTCACCTGACATGAATATGTCAGTTTTAAATTATTTTTCTTGTATTTATTGGGGGAAGTGGATGCCACAGAGCATATGTGGAGGTCAGAGGTCAACTTGCAGGTGACTGTTCTCTCCTTTTTCCATATGGGTTTCAGGAAATGAACTTGGGTCATGCCTGATGTCCTTTGTGGACTATTCCTTAACTCTGTGTGAAGATATGTCAATGTGACTGGATACACACACACACACACATATTCACACAACTAATAGCTAGGCAGGATTTCTGAGGCAGAGAGAATGCTGGGAAGAAGAATGGAGACAAGACGTCACCAACCAGATGTGGAATGAGTTAGATACACAGAATGGGATAGAGATAAAAGCCATGTGGTAGAACGTAAATGAATAGAAATGGGTTAATTTAAGTTAAAGGAGCTAGTTAGAAGAAAGCCTACGCTATCATCTGAGCTTTCTTAATAATAAGTCTGAGTGTGGTTATTTGGGAGCTGGCTGGTGGGACAGAGAAAGTCCAGCTATAAAAGCCCCTTAATGATAGACTGTAAACTGAGAGCAAAAGCCAACCATAGCCTTTTCTCATTTAGTTGCTTTTGGTCAACATGTTTTCTCACTGCAACAGAAGGGAAAGGGGCAGTTTATAAAAAACAAAGATTTCTCTCTTACAGCTCTGAAGCTGAGCATCTAAGAGCATGTTGTGGCATCTGGGGAAGGCTTCATGCTGAGTCCTCACGATAGTCCAGGTCCCTGCTCCTTTCCTAATTCTATCAGGGCTCCATCATGGTCTCATACAACTCTAATTATTTCCCTTAAATGCCATTAGTGCGTAAACTTAGAGATTAAGTTCCCTACACAAGACGTTTGGAAAAGGGGGACAGAACAAGAGAGCGAAAGAGAGAGAGAGAGAGAGAGAGAGAGAGAGAGAGAGAGAGAGAGAGAATTTTGAAGAGAGACTGCAGAATTAGGCGTGATGGAGGTTAGAAGTTGTCAAAAGAGAGATAATCGTCAGAAGAACACCTAGATGTCTGGACCTGAGCAGCAAAGTGGTTGACCAAGCCAGTTACAGGGATAGGGAAGACTGCAGAAGGAATCTGTTCTGGGAATGAGAGGGTACCAGCCAGCACAGAGTTCCCCGTTAAATATCAGAGGATGGTGCCGAGTTACCAGGTGAATATATAAACTGAAGATCTTGGGAAACGTCGATACAGGAGGCGGAACACAGAGGGGTATTGATATACTTGGTCTTTAAAACTTCAAAACCAGGTTTCAGAGATGGCTTGATAGACAGAGGGCTTGCCCATGAAAACATGAGAATTGGGGTCCATGTGCCTAGAATTTTAAAACCTGGGCATCTGGGGCAGCTCCCTGCAATAATAGCACTCAGAAGGCAGAAGCTGAAGATCCCCAGGGCAAGTTGACCAGCTAGATTGACTGGAATTGGCTTGCTCTAGGTCCAGAGAGAGACCCTGCCTCACTAAACCAAGTGGGGAGTGATGTGGGAGTGATTTCTTATTAATAAAGAAACTGCCTAGGCCCCTTGATAGGCCAACCCTTAGGTGGGTGGAGTAAACAGAACAGAATGCTGGGAGAAAGAAGCTGAGTCAAGGAGTCGCCATGATTCTCCTACCGGACACAGACGCAGGTTAAGATCTTCCCTGGTAAGACACCTCGTGGTGTTACAGGGATATTAGAAATGGGTTAGATCGATATGTAGGAGCTAGCCAATAAGAGGCTTGGAACTAATGGGCCAGGTAGTGTTTGGAAGAATACAGTTTCCGTGTAATTATTTTGGGGCATAAGCTAGCCATGCGGGCGGCCGGGTGCCGGGGACGCAGCCCCGCCGCTCCTATCACTACAGGGGAGTGATCAAGATAAATGGCCCAGTCATCCTCAGATCCACATGCATACATGCATGCATGTGCACCCTCACACATGCCAAAACACGCATGTGCACATACACACCATGCACACAAGCAAAAGTAATAGGTAGGTAGGAAGATAGATAGACAACAGACGACAGACAGACAGACAGACAGACAGACAGATAAAATATGAGCATTTACAGCCGGTGGCTGTCAGACTTAAGTGTGGTACCTGGAGGAGACGGCAACAGAGTAAAGGGACAACAATGGACAATAAAAGTTAACCATTGTGGAATTTACTCCAAACGTTACATATTTCCAGAATTTTCTGAAACAATATCCTTGAAATCTTTCATATTACGAAAATGCACTCTGAGTTTCTTTATTTCAAACAAAAGTCTCCTTTGACGCATAAACATCAGCCCAAAGTGGCCTCGATCGATGCTGGTTTGCGGTGATTAGAGATGTCAGCTGACAGAGTCAGTGAGTGAGGAAGGCGAAGACATTTGACACAGATTTAGTAATTATTGCTGAAGGTATCACTTTGCAATTGCAAGTGTCAGGAGCCTTTGTAAACAAGCCTGTTAACGCTCTCTTTAAAATCAATACAGGAAATGGTTGTCTGAGGAAGCCAAGCACACTCGCCATCAGGACAAATTAAACAACCAAAAACACGGCCTGACATAATGGCTTATTGAGATTAAAATGTCTGAGAGTCACAATATGGATTCAAACACAAACGCATCTCAAGTTCCTCCAATGGAAATGATGACAAGTAAGGATTCGGGGGAACGGAGGGAATCGGGTGTCAGCACGAAGGAGGATGATTTACACCAAAGAGCCCCAGCTACCTTCTTCATTGCAGTCCGGTATCTCTGGGAGCCATGAAGATTTGACTAAACAGGAATGCAGTGAAGAACTGTTTGAGAAATAGTTGTGTCCTTCCTTCCATTCCAAGTCTTCACTTCCTGGTAGAAGGACACACAGGACACAATGGACAACAGGCACAGTTGACAGGACCTGAGAATGCTGGGTACATTTTATGGGTCTTGAGATGTTCATATTTCTCTCCCATCCAGTTTGTATATAACTCATTGGCAGTCAGATCTTCTTTCTTCAGGCAGAAGGTTATAAAAGTCTTCAGAGGTTCTCTCATGTCTAGGAAAGATCTTGAGCTTTAGACACGGAACGGGGTGCACGAAAAAAGACCCGTCCTTGCACCTATGGGGTGGGGTGCACAAAGAAAAGGCCTGTCCTTGCACCTATGGGGCGGGGTGCACAAAAAAAAGACTAGTCCTTGCACCTATGGGGCGGGGTGCACAAAGAAAAGGCTTGTCCTTGCACCTATGGGGCGGGGTGCACCAAAAAAAACCCAGTCCTTGCACCTCCAGTAATCAGGGTGACTGGCCTCCCACTTGTGGGCAGGGCTTCTGAGAACCTTCTCTGATACATGCAGCTGACTAAAGACACCTGGAACTTGAGGAAAACCTCTCCCATGCAGTCTGGAACAAAACAAAGATGTGTAATGGCAGGTAAGATAGTGCCCCTTCCCAGATGTCTGTGCCCTAAGATCCTATGACACATGGCACTTTCATGGGCTTGTGCCTACAAACACAAGTAAAATCATTCCTGAGTTGACTTTGAGAAGGATTGCGCAGTATGACCCTAGAGATCCTGATCTACCCATCTCTTCCTTTGCTCTGCTCTGGAGAAGAGAAGTAGAGACGCACCGTTGTTGGCCTTGGAGACGGAGGTAAGGAGTGATGAGATAGCAATGTAGACAGTCTCTAAAATTTAGAAAAAGCAAGACATGAAATCTCTAAAATTTCCAGAAGAAATTGTCCTTCTAACTCAGCGATTACAGTTCATCAGTAACTGTACTCGTTGAACATCTAATCTATACAACTGTGGAACGACACATTTGTGCTGTGTTAATGTTTTACACGGCACTTAGGGCTGACCCAGGCACGTTCAGAGACAGATATGCTTGCAGAAGGCGCTTTCTTCTCTCTCTCTCTCTCTCTCTCTCTCTCTCTCTCTCTCTCTCTCTCTCTCTCTCTCTCTCAACGTATTAGTTTCCTCAGAGGAATGAAGTATTGCGAACACGGAATAAGAACAGGATTCTATTTTAAGAAAAGCAATATTCTGAGATCTGAAAAGAAAGTACTCTTCAAGTTAAAAATATGATAGGAGGAATTTTTTAAAAGTTGGCAGCTGGCTTGGAAAATATAGAAGAGGAAATCTCCCAGAAAGTAGATTAAAAAGACAAGGATCTAGAATCCAGCAAGAGAAGATAAGTAGAAAAGCCATCCATTAGACGCCACCCAAATAAAAAGAGTTCCAGAGAGAACAGTCTACCAGCCGTAAAACAACGCGAAAACCTGCACCAAAGGACAAGGATCAACAAAGCAGAAGGCCACGGGGACCCATGGTAAACACAGGCCCAGGCTGTGGACACTGAGGACATTTGAGGACATTGGGAGCAATGATCTATTTAAAAATACTTCTGATTCTTTTAGACTACCTTATCAATATAATAATAAAGGAACGTAACAAAGATTCAACCACAAATGAATTATGACCCTCCCTCTGTATCCCTATTATTGCTTCACAGATATTTAGTGTGTGCTCTTAAATGCATATATGTTTTCGTGCCGATGTCATTTTCTGGCTGTCCCTTTTGTTACTATACTAATGTGTTTACCTGAGTTCCACACTCAAGGCTACCTTGCCGTATGTTGACATTGGCCAGCTTAGATCTCTTGATACTTGCCTGGGACCTAGTCTTTGATTTTTACAGCGTTCTCTGCCTTTTTGTGTCTCACATTAAAATCATACATTGTCTCCTTCTTCTAGGAACTTAACTTGAAGCTCGGCGTGGTGGGTGGCACATACCTGTGCTGCCGACGTCCAGCAGGCTGAGGCAAGAAGACCATGGATTTGAAGATGGCCAAGACCACAAAGCAATTTACTTGGTAGTTAGTGAGAGGCTATCTCAAACTAAACACAAGGCAAACAAACAAACAAACAAACAAATAAATAAATAAATAAATAAACATTTGTGTCTTTCACTAGTGACTTTAACTCATTCGTATGTGTTGTAATTGGTGTTATATTAGAATATGTCTCACATTTTATAGTTATAAGGGTTTAATCTCCAGAGCCTATGAAAAAATAAGAGAGAACTGACTTGGTAAAGTTGTCTTCTGACCTCTTCACATACACTGTGGCAAGTGGGCTCACATAACAGCGACTATAATAAAATAGTTTTAAACCTCTCCATGCTTATTTATTTACCTTGATTTCTTGAACTTGACAATATCCATATAGGCCTCTTCTCATACCTAATGTTTCCACTTGGCCCTTTCAATGATTTCCCATTTTTCTTCATATGCTTAAAAATGTTTTTATTTCAATCATTATTTTTATGTCTGTCTTAAATTCTAGATCCATGTCTTAACAATGTGGCCTCAGGTGAGGTCGTCTCTCTATTGTCTTTCTGCATAGGGGCACACAGATAGATGCGTAGACAGATAGGCGGACACACACTCCAGTCCACACTGTTCTCAGACTCCTCAGAGGGTCCCTGAAATCCCCAGGTCCCCCCATTTCCGCAGTTTCTCCAGAGTGGAGTCTGAGGACTAGACCCATCACCGCAGACTGCAAGGCCTCCTCAGCAGCGGCTCACAGTGCCTGAGCACCGCGCACTTCTTTTAAACAGTTGATCTGTTTAGTCGAGTCCAGCGTCTGATAAAGCGGTAGAGAAGTCAGAATTTGGGGCAAAACACAACAACAGTACAAAAATACTGGAGATAACCCTAGCGGGAAACAAACCTGATGCTGAATTTGCCTGTAAGTGGAGATGAACACCGACAAACAAACAAACATCGCTCAGTCTGTGTCAGTCTGGGTTAAAATAGCCCCTGAATTAGCATTTAAGGCATGTAAGTGTGCCTTTAAGCTTTCTTTGTAAAACCTTTCTTGAGACAGTGCATCTTTCCCAACACCTTTACTGTAACAGATATTATAAAATTGTAATTATTTCTCAGGGTGATACACAAGGGATAATGTCTGAGTGTTGTTTTAATTTGCATTCATTGGATCTTGCCAAGGTCAAGTATCTTTTTTACTTGATAATCTAGTCACTTATAATATTTATTATGCTTGCCCATGTTTTAAAAATAAATCATTTATTTTTATTTTGTGTTCATTGGTGTTTTGCCTGCATGTATGTCTGCATGAGGCTGTCAGAAACCCTGGAACCGGAGTTACAAACGGTGCAAGCTGCTTGGTGGGTGCTGGGATTTGAACCCAGGTCCTCTGGAAGAGCACCCAGTGCTCTCAATCACTGAGCCATATTCTCTCCAGACCCAGTGTTTGCCCATTTTTAAAAAGAGGATTGTATTAAAAAGTTAAAGTCTCTTGCTCAACAGTTCCATCAGTTCTGTAGGTTTCTAGATCTTTCTTTCAGTCATCTGAATACGTACACTTTCTGAGTTCTAGTAAATTCTAGGATGAAGGTTGCAAAGCTACAAGCCCCAGGGCAGAGTGTGAAGTGTGGGAATCACCAAGGGAGTCTCTTCACGTGTCCAAGTTTCATTCCTGTTGCTGTAAAACAGCCTGGGGGTGGTGAGGGCAACTTAAAGGAGAAAGAGCTGTTTTAGCTGCAATACCACACGACAGTCCAACACCGCGAGTATGTCACAGGGGCAAGAGTTCGAGGTGTCTGGCCACGTCACACCTACAGTCAAGAGCAGAAAGAATGCAAGCATGCTCACTTGCTTGAATTCTCACTTCAAGTCACTTTTAGTTGTGGTGTTTATAACAGTGACAGTAATAAGCAAAGGAGAAGAAAAGCTGGAACCAGGAGTGGGGTCCCCACTGTGATGAGCCTGGCCATGTTGTTTTGGTGGGAAGACCATGAAAGTCTTTGGGATCTGGGGCTGAGAAAGCAGTTGGGTGCTCAGCACCATGTGGCACGGTTGGAGTCTCTGCAGAGAGGCCAGGAGAGGCCATTAGTGAGGGTACGGCCTCATTTCCAGTAGAGATCTCAGGTTATCTGGAGATGCCAGGACCCTGTTATGTCCACCAAGGGCAGCAAGTGGGTGTGGAGTGAAACCAGCCTGAGCCTACGGGACGTACTGTGTATGGATGGTAGATCCGGGAAAGTGGAAACATCTATGCCTTTGGGAGCAAGAAGAGCGAGTCCCAGACATCAGACATGGAGATTTTTACACTGCTAGATTGGGGGGTTTGCTTTAATATGATTGCTGCAAAGCTCTGGTTCTTCCCTTTTGGAGTAAGAAGTCCATAGTTTGTTTTTGCTTTGACATAAGCTTACAGTTGAAGGAGCTGGAGTTTTAAAGATATAAGAAGCTTTTGGATGTTGAAGTTTTTAAGGAGTGTGGGACTTTAAAAGTTGTACTCTATTTTATAGTATGATATTAACACAATCGCTTGGGGACAAACAAGAAAGGAAAGGCTAAGATTTAATGGTGATATGTTTGGATGTCAAGTTGACAAGGGATGCATTTTCCTGCTTAGTTTTTGTTGTCAACTTGACACAGCTGAGAGTCACTTGGGTAGAAGAAATCTCAAGTGAAGAATTGCTGGGGTCAGATTGGTAATGGATGGGAGAGAGTCCAGCTCACTGTGAGGAGGACCATGTCTAGGCAGGTTTGTCTGGAATGTATAAGAAAGTTCAAAGAGCTGGGAGGTGGAGGTACACGCCTTTAATCCCAGCACTTGGGAAGCAAAGGCAGGTGGATCTCTGTGGGTTCGAAGCCAGCCTGGTCTCCAGAGCAAGTTCCAGGACAGCCAGGGCTACACAGAGAAACCCTGTCTCGAAAAAAGCAAGAAAAGAAAGAGAGAGAGAAGCCACGCTGTGCTCCTTTGTAATTTCTGCTTTTTTTTTTCCCCTCCTCTATCCTCCACTCTGACTTCCCTCGGTAGTGGAGTGTCACCTAGAAGGGTAATGTGAAAGAAACCCTTTTCTCCATGAGCTGCTTTTGGTCATGGCTTGTATCACAGCAACAGAAAGCCAATTAGGACACTCTCTGAAAATGAGTCTCATGGTGCTTTAAGACTTTTCTCGGAGTCTTGTATGGGCCCTCGGTGCAAGAAAAGCAAGGACACTGGACGTGAGAACTATGGCAAGGGTGTCACAGAAGGCAAATACTCTGCCTAAAGGGCCATCCTCACGTGGGGATCATCAGCAAAGGGACTGGTGGCCTTACACCCAGTGCCCTTACACCACCACTGGGTCTTGTTCATATTCATAATAATGAGTATCACTAAATTGCACTAAAATTACCTAATTCCTTACATTAAATGAGACATGTTGTTTATGCATGTGATTCCTATTTTCTATCAAACCTAAAGGATGCTAAAAAGCAAACATTTCTGTTTCTAACAATGTGCACTGGGAATCTTCTAGAAGCTGTACGGGAAGGGATAGCGCAGAAAACTATTGACAATAAAACAATTTCTACAAATGTAACCTTTCCCCAGAGTTCCACCGTGGAAGGCTCAGCCTGGCCTTCCATCTCCCCTCGCACAGATCCCAGCATAGGGATAAAGCGTACGTTTACTAAGCAAAGTTCTTTGGACAAACTAAGAAAGGAAATAACTCGCCCAGTGCCACCTAACGATAGAGCAAAATCCAGGCTTGAGCTACCGTCTGGGATCCGTTCCCAGATCTTGATTTCCTGAACACGAAAGCTGGGAGGCAAAGGAAAGTATATAACTTGATTCTTTTCATTCCTTGCCAAGGGAGGTGAACCCAGAGAAGCTGGTCAACTTGCTATTGGTCACATAGCTGAGCTAGAATCATTGCATTATTTCCTCTGCGTATCTGCCCCGCAGTGGGAAAGGAAAAGGGTGAAAATAGGCTGAAAACCCAAACCAGGAGGAGGCTGCAGGGGAGGGAACTCTGTTTGTTCATAATTACATTTCTAATAGCACCTGCTCTGAATGCTGTTGAGGTTTTTTTTTTGCAGTTCTTTAGCAGTGAGATGAGAAAAAAATAATCATAAAATTTAAAGACTCTGGATAGTTGTTACAATTAAGTTCAATTAGCTATGCCCTTAAGTAGAGTAGATATGGCAAGAAGTGTCTTGTAGAATCCAATTTCCTTGACAAATACACTCTCCGGCATACAAGGAGGTTATTATTTCATTTGTGGAAAGGGAGTGTGGAGAAGTGGGAAGGATACAGAACTCAGCATCAACGTATCTGGTCTGCAGCATCTCACCCTCTGCAGAAGAGTGACAACCGCTAGCAAATGGGCACACTAACACCTGCTTCAGTGAGCTGTCAGAGAATTAAATGAGACGATGCCCAGGAAGGCGCGATTCACAAATGTACCCCAAATATTCATTACAACCACTTCTGAAGTATGAAATCAAATGAGCAAATTATTCTGAGAGGTTCTTCTTTTTTTTTAAATTACCTGAAATAGAGTTATAGAAATGGATCCGCGGTTAGAGGCACAGAGCTCTTCCAGAGGACCCAGGTTCGAGTCCCAGGACTCACAGAGCAGCTCCAAACCATCTATAACTCCAGTTCTAGGGGAGCTGACTCCCTCTTTTGACCTCTATAGGGGGCAGGCACACATGTGGTACACAGATATGCAAGCCGATAAAAACACTCATACACAGAAAATAAAAATAAGTCTACTAAAAGTTGGAATTATAAAACTCCAAAAAGGTTTCATTTTATCAAGTAGGTTTTGGGAGGCATTGCTGGAAGTTGAACTTGGGGCCTTGGACATGCTAAGTAATAACATAGTAATAAATACTCTAATCAATTCAAAGACAAATGATAGCGTATGACCAAGATTCAAAGCCTCTTTTGCACAAAGTGTGTCTTCATACAATAAGAAAATGGCTCAACTACTTTAAAAAGTGACTGAAATAACGGACTAGACCACTGGAACAAGAACTAACAGGAAGATACTCAAGTTTGCCACCAACTATTAAAGATTTCAGTGGAGTGTGGTGTCTCATGTTTATAATCTCAGCACTTAGGATGCTGAGGCAGGAGGACTGCCACAAGTTCAGTGACATCCTGGGCCACAGAGTGAGACTGTATCTCCAAAACAATAAACAAAAAAAAATTCATCTCCCATTATTTCTCCTCATCTGAGATTTATTTGCTGCAGCTTTAGTTCCCAGAAATCTACCGTCACCCAAAAATGCTAAACGGAATATTCAAAAAGTAAACTATTCATACTTGCATACCGTGGGCCTAATAAAGAGGTTATGTAATTAATAATTTGAGCTTCTGGATCAGTACAAGAGATGCCAGCATGAACTACAGTTCTGTAATATAAATGCGCGAATCAACACCGAGGTAATGTACCGACGACTATGTATAAGCACATGTCTGTGGGCACACAAAAGCTCCGACAAGCAGACTGGGTGCCCAGACCTCAGATTTAAATATTATGAAAATAAACTAAGTTTCCTCAAAGGAATGGCCGATTCCAAGGCCAAGGCAGCAAACACAAGATGAGATCATTACCCTGGAAGGTATCTGACGAATGACAAAGTCCTGTCAGCCACAGGGGCCACTGTGTTCCGGAAGGGTCAAATCCGGGACGTGTGAGCATAAAACAGATACTCAGAATGGATTAGAAAGCAGGTACACATGAACCCCCGCTGACAAAAATACATATATGTGTATACACACACACACACACACACACACACACACACAAGCGCGTGCGCGCGCGCACACACACCCACACGCCCAGGAAAAGCTTCGCTGTGAGTAGACTAGTAAACAACAGACAGAAACAAGGAGTCCAGCATTTGGCAACAATCTCAAAAATGGCCCATCGGCCGGAGGAGGCTTAACCAGGACAGAATGTCAGCATCATCAATGGGAGCACCTGCCTGTCACAGATGTGTCAACAACCAAAGGGAAACAGAGAGGCTAAGGTGGGGAAGCCAGGCAGACACCTGCGCACCACATCACCAGGGTTAACACCTCCAGGCGAGGCAGGCGGACCACCATCCCGTGCCTCCTGAGATAAAGCCTGAAGTAGCTCACAGGACCCGTGGTCCTTGAGTCCAGGAAGCGCAGCCTGAATCTGGGTGAAAGGAAACATCGGAGAGACCTGGGCTGAGGGCCATGCTTGAGAATGGGAGACTCATACCGTCAGGACCGCGGAAGACTGACAAGACAGGCAGAATGGAGAAAATGCCCGGATGTGGGAAAGTGCGCGTCACACCATGTGCGTCGCTGAGGACAGTTCTGTACTTGAAGGGAGAAGACGCGCAGTTAGGACAGCTGGACAGTGTCTGACCTGTGTGGTGCTTGTGTGGATGCTGACCTGCTTTGGTGGGTGGTGCGGTTCTGTAGAGAACGGGCTTGGCTTCAGGAAAAGCGCACAGCCGTGTGTAGAGCTGGTGGGGTGGGGTCTTACCTCTGCAAGATTCAGATAAGGAATAATGGGTGGGGCGGAGGGATGAATATGTGAAGGTTAGCAACTGGAATTATGGGGTATATGGAAGTTCTTTCTGTTGTTCTGGAAACTCTTCTGTAAGAATGAAATTATTTTATGGTACATTATCTTTTAAAATATCACCCAAAATGCTGGAGAGATGACTCAGTTGAGAAAAACCCTTCATCTGCAAGCTTGAGACCCTGAGTTCAAATCCCCATTTAAAAAAAAAATCCCTGTGTGACTGCATGAACCTACAACTCCCGCACTGGGGATCACCCAGTAGGGCAGAGAGCAGAGACAGCAGATCCCAAGTGCACTAGCCCGCCAGCCTTCCCGAAAGGGCAAGTTTCCAGTTCAGCCAGAAAGCTGCGTCAAGGTATGAAGGCAGAGAGGGTAGAGAGAAACAGCTGATGTCCGGTTCCAGCCTCTGTATTTACATGGAAGTGTGCACCTGCATGTTCACATGTGTATACATGGAGGGTGCACCTGCACGTTCACATATGTATACATGGAAGTGTGCACCTGCACGTCCACATGTGTATACATGGAAGTGTGCACCTGCACGTTCACATGAGTACACATGGAGGGTGCACATGTATACACGTGGGAGGATATACCCACACATTCACATGCATATATGTGGGAGAGTATATGCACATGTTTACAGACATATATACATGGAAAGGTACACCTGCATGTTTACAGGCATATACTAGCCCCCCCAAAAAACACAACACATACACATAAATAAAGTGATAAAATATCCCAAAAGGATACATGTTGTCAGAAATGTTGGTAGAAAGAATTGCAGAAACTCCTTTGACAGATTTCAAATGGGTTTGATTTTTTGTTGACTTAAGTGTGTTTAAATCTGCCAAACAAATGAATAAAATAATTAATGTTAGTGAAAGAACTGAGAAGATCTTTTTTGCTGGGAAATTAAATTTGATATAAAGGACAATGTGACAATTGTCATTCAAAATACATCTTATTCTGGGTTTAAAAAAATGTGTAAGACAAAGAAAATTTAAGCTGATTGCCCTAAAAGAAAAATGAGATTGAAACCTTGGAAACAACCAAATGCCCACTGGAAAATCTTGTCACAATTCTGTGGTTCTGTTCTCAGCCACCTAGAAACAATGGTGTATTGTTCAGAGGGTTGCATGGGTGCCTATGATATATTTTTTAAAAAACAAATTCACATCTGCATTTAATTGGTCAGCAATATTTGATCGCATATTAATTATTGTAAGGTACTAAGTGCATGAAGATTAATGTAGCCCAGCACTGTGCCTCCTGAAACGCAAGTTTTAGTTGCAGAAGATGCAGAGAGACACACAATATTTTTGCCATCTTACGTGCAAGGTGCAAGAATGATTTTTGAGACAAGGTCTCCCGTGTCTCGAGCTGTCCTTGAACTCGCGGTATAGTGCCAATGACCTTGAACACTGGATCCTCCTGGGCTCCACAGGCACCACCACACCTGGTTTATGAAGTGCTGGGGACTGAACCCAGGACCTCATGCCTGCTAGGCATGTGGGTGGTCACGCAAGTCAGCACATGCTTGGGAACAGCAGAGTTAGCAGTCTGTGTCCTCTTTCCTTTCTGACAGTTCTTTCTGGAAATTTTGCTGTTTTTACATTAAGCATATTGCTTGTAGATCCTAGAGGATAAAGTCATGCAAATTCCTAGGACTTGCGGTGAAATAAATAATGACATGATGTCACCCAAACACAGGAAACAAGAAAAAGATAGGTCTTTAATACTGAGCTGTAGTTTCATCCTGGGAGAAATTGACCAAAATTATTATTAATTGCTGTTATAGGCCTCAGCACTTCGCCTGCAATTTTAAAAAGCAAACAGACATCTCGTTCTCAAGATGATCCCTGATTGTTTATATTTAGTCTCCCCGAGAAAGGACGTTTTGTGACTCACCAGTGTGGTGAGGAGGAGAGGACAGTCCTCACAGTTTCCATTTTCTACGGCCAAGGCCTGGGTTAAGGATCAGCTACCAATGCCCCCCGTTCCAATCATAGAGGATACACAGGTCACCAGCACCTCTCTGTTCTCCAAAACCCCAGGGCCCACCCAGGTCCTGGCTCACCCCTAACTTCATCCATGGCAAGGGAGCTTCCAGGAGAGGCCGGTGAACTTAAAGGAAGAAAAGGAATGCCACCGGCCCTTCATTAATGTCTAACTGCAAATCATTCCCATTCCTGTGGATGTCAACAGTGGTCCCACTAGCAAAGGCCTTGATTTCATCCCTGCAAGAAGCTAGATATTTCACAGTCCAGAACAGTCCAGAACAGTCACTGCTGGTACTCAGATTGTGCACACTCATCCCTGCCTCAGAATCCTGAGATGAATCAGATCTGTTCCTAGCCTGTTGCCTAGTGTGTTAATAGGCAAGAAGATCAATTACTCGGTCTGTTTTTAATATCTGTGTGCTTGTGTGTATGTGCGTGTGTGTGGGTGTGTGTGTATGTGCGTGTGTGTAGGGGTGTGTGTGTATGTGTGTGTGTAGGTGTGTGTGTATGTGCGTGTGTGTAGGTGTGTGTATGTGCGTGTGTGTAGGTGTGTGTGTATGTGCGTGTGTGTAAGTAATGACCTTTCTCATCTTCCTCAATTTCTCTTCACTATCTTTTGGGACGGAGTCTCTCACTAAACCTGGAGCTCACTGGCTTGCTAGGCTGATCGCCAGTGTGCCCTGGGATCCTCCTGTCTCTGCCTTCCAAGCATTGGATTACAGGTGCTACAGATACAAGACACTTAGCCCAGATTTTTTTTTAACTTGTATTTGTTTCTTTTATGTATATGGGTGTTTGTCGACAGGTAAACCTGTACCAAACAAAGTGGAAGGAGAGAACCGACTCCCAAAAGTTATCCTGTGACCTCCACACACTTGCTGCCTACATTTCCACACACACACACACACCTCACCAACACCATAGATTACAATTTAAAAAAAAAGAAAAAGAATGCAACAGATTTTTCTTAGAGAAGACAGGAATCTTTGACCTTGAAGACTGCAAAAGATCAAAGACCCAAGGAGGTCTAAAAGCTCCTCACCCCAACATTTTACCATCTGACACCTTCTACATGAAAATCTGATTGTCTGCTTTCTCCTGAGAACCAGGCAATGCTGTTACTGCTCCCGGGATTCAGCTCTGGTGTTGGTTTGGATCTGAGCCGGTCCCTGAATGCTCCTGTTTGGAATGCTTGTTCCCGGCTGGAGGCACTAGCTGGTGAGGCTGGGGAGGCTTTCGAAGACAGGGCCTTGGTTGGTGGAAGGAGAACACTAGGGGTCATTCTCAGAGGGTGCTACCTAGCCCCTACTGTCTGTCTATCTCTCACTCTGTCTCTGTGTATGTGTGTACGTGTGTGTACCTTTCTATATCTTACTGTGGATCTCTCTTCTCTTTTCTTTCTTTTCCCTCTTCCAAAGCCCCTCCTCTCCCTTTTCTTCTTATTTCTCCTTTATCCCTCCCCCAGATCCTGCACATACTCCTGCTGCCATGAAGTGAGCTTCGCCACCACACTTTCTCTGTAACAGTGGATGGAACCCTCTGAAAACATGAGCCAAAATAGACATTGTTCCCTTAAGTTATCTGTAGGGCTTGTGTTCACGATGACACCATACATACTACTGCACCTTGCTGTGGGATGGTGCTCTTGTATGCTGTAAAGATTTGTCACTTGTATTAGTTCAATAAAACACTGATTGGCCAGTAGCCATACAGGAAGTATAGGCGGGGCTATAAGAGAATTCTGGAAGAGTCAGTTGCAAGCCAGATGCAGAGGAAGCAAGATGAGAATGCCTCAGTGAAAAAGGTACCAAGCCTTGTGGTTAAACATATATAAGAGTTATGGGTTAATTTAGGTTGTAAGAGCTAGTTAATGATAAGCCTGAACAATAGGCCAAACAGTTTATAATTAATATAAGCCTCTGTGTGTTTATTTGGGACTGAATGACTGCAGGACTGGGCAGGACAGAAACTTCTGTCTACAACACCTGGCACGAGTTGATCCTTAGCTGGGTCATCCTCTCTCTAGGGTCCAGGCCTTGCCTCTCATGATATGTCATCTCTAGGAATGGGCCATGTCTATATTTTGCTCCCTAGATCCCTTGTGGGCATTTGCTTTGGCAACCTCTGACCAATGTACATTTCACAGATGCTATCACTGGCCTGATGGGCTGGGAGCCAGGGAGTCAGTTAGCAGCATCCCAGAGTCCTGAAGCTCACTGGCTAGGTTGCTTTCCTGAGAGTCCATAGCCTGCATGCATTGCAACCCTTGGGAGACCTAAGAGATAATAGACCTCTAGATCTCTGTCCACCTCTGGGGAGTTTCAGGTGATCCTGGCACAACCCTGAGTTTTAGTTCCCCTATCTGTAAAATAGGATGTTACAGGCCTGGGTCAAGGTGAACAACTTATGGGGACACTGGTTGGTCTTACCCAAATGTCCCCTCCTGTCTAGAGATGCCGTGAGGCCAGGGGAACAGAATGGGAACAAAGTCGGGTTGTGTGAGAAAGAATGTTGCCTCCTCTGCCGCTCAGGTGTTCTGTTTTTGTGTATGTCTTCACCCCAGAATTTTTGGGTGCAGAACAGAACACCTCAGCTCCTCCTAAGTACCCCTAACCCTCCTGCCTACTTCTGGATCACAGCTGTGTGTCTGTCTATGAGGAGGGAAAGGGGTTTGCCACCGTCAGACAGGTGACTGGGCAGCAATGTGTACGACATTCTAAATGACCTTGCCCTCTAACCCCTCAATCTGACTCCTTACCCGTGCGGATAAAAGCTGGGGGGTGTGGGGCTAGTGACAACCATCTTTACAAAAGGGCTGCAGTCTGCAAGGTGCACATGTTAGATAGAAGCCCTCTGATGGGTTCCTTGTCCTTGCTGAGACTCGGTGTCCTTATCTGTAAAATGGGACAGTCACAGCATAGCCTCCACCATGCTGAGAAGATTGAATGAAGTCATATCTAATGCATCAACAACTATATAGCCAGCATCTGGTCTCCTATCCAAGGGCCTGAAAGCAGAGCAAGAGATGGGGCTCCAGGAAGTTGGGGGACACTCAGGTTTTGTCCCTGTACCCCAGACTCTCAGAGTTGTACTGCTGTGTCCTCCACTCCATTTCTCAAAGGGTCCCATCCTCCAGCCCCTCCCTATTCTGGAACCCACCTGGGGAAGCAGGCTTTCAGGCACAGGTGAGCACGAGTTAATGGGCCTCTGACCCATTTTCCTAGCAGACACATTACCTCATCATTAGCCTTCAAGAGAAGATGGTGGCAGCTGATTAGCAGGAAGCTGTCCCAGCTGAGGCCGGGTGGGATCTGAGTCATCTGCCCACTGCCAGCAAACTCCCACCTCAGCAACTGACGCCAGAATCAGGAAGAATGAATCCACCGACCCCATTACCATGTCCGCCTCTCCCATACTCCCTAGGGACACGGAATGTTACCCCCATCTCAGCCTGTCCTGGCTTCTGAGTGGTTGCAGCCAGTGATGTGGGATGGAAGGGAAAGGACAGGTGGCCAGCACTCCCCACTGTGAGCCTGGTGATGCTCACGGACACTCTGAGAGCAGGTTAGAAGCCTTGCAGCCATCTCTGCCTGAGGGACTGAGCAGGACCTTAGATAGGAGACTAGCTGGGGCCACTCTGCAGATAGCAAGGACCCGCATACCTCACACACCTCAGTGAAGGGGGAGAGGTCAGCCACTGTCAACTGGGTGCAATCCCCAGATCATATCACTGGGTCTTAGTTCCCTGTTGAATCCAGGTTCAGACCACACATTCCCTGGCTGTGCTGTCAAATATGATGGCCGCTCACGTTTAAACACTTCAACTGTGGGTAGCATCCAGATAAAATACACAGGAAATTTCTAAGACACTACCAAAATACAAAGAGCCGAAAAGATCTCATTAATAAATTTCAACTTGGATTGCGTGCTGAAACGAGGCTATTTTAAATGTGTTGCAATAAATAGACCGTGGTGCTAAAATTCATTGCACATTTCCTTGTGTGTGTTTTAATAGAGCTACTGAAATTGTGAAGTTCTGCATGTGGCTAGCATCTGGTTTCAATAAATAGCGAGCTCTGTCCTAGAGACTGTCCGAGCCTGAGCTTCTGTGTGTCATCACAGATGACTAGCTGGAGGTTCTCTCCATTCTGCCCAGACAGGAATCGCTGGTGGGCAGTTCCTTGGTGTTGATGGCCCTGAGTTCCAGACACAAACAAGCTGAGATTCCAGACCCAGGCGCTTCCAGCTCTAAGCCTTGAGAACTAGAGACTGGTGGCTCCAGCGTTCACAGCGGGGCTTTCTGCCCAGGGTGCTCAGGTAGGGATTTATTCTCCTGCACTGAGAGCGCCAACACCAGGCAACTCCACTTAGGGCTCCTAACTCTTCCAACATGAGGCAACTCCACTTAGGGCTCCTAACTCTCTGAAGAGTTAGGGTTGGGAGTGTTGACGTCAGGAGCCACAGTGTTTTAGCCCGCGTAGGCTTTTTAGACCCTCCTGGTGACTTGCAATCGTCATTCTACCATTGTCTTGGCTTCTCTTTGTCTGGGATTCTTCAGCTGTCTCCTAGTGTAGACCTAAGGGCTGCCATGCTGGTTTGAGGGAGAACGGCCCACACGGATGTTTGCGAAGGATTAGAAGGTGTGGCCTTGTAGGAGGAGCTGTGTCACTGGGCTTTGAGGTTTCAAAAGACTCACACTATTCCTGGTTAGCTCTCTCCGCTTCAGGCTTGTAGATCAAGACGCGAGCTCTCAGCTCCAGCTTCAGCACCATGCCTCCCTGCCTGCCTGCCTGCTGCCAATCTTTCCCATGATGCTCTTGGTCTCCAACCCTCTGAAACTGCAAGCCTGGAATTCAATGCTTTCTTCTATGTGCTGCCTTGATCGTGGTGTTTTATCACAGCAATGGAAAAGTAACTAAGATAATTAGGTGCCTTTTGGAATAGTGCTCTGGTGGCTCTGGGGGACATTTAACCACCTGCTCTCCACAGCTGCCACCCGGCAGCTGTTCTTTATGTGACCAGCCAAGCCTGTCCTCCCTAGACACAGCCCACAGTAGGCAGAGGCTAATACTCTGTTAATACTCTGTGATAAAATACTCTGGTGAAGGAGACTTAAGGGAGACAGGGGCTTGTTCTGGCCCAGGGCTTGAGGTCACAGTCCAGCATGGCGAGGAAGGCACCCAGGGAGCTTTAGACACCTGACCTTATTGTGTCCACAGTCAGGAAGCAGAAAGAAGACCGCGTCCTCAGCTTGTTTGCTCCACTTTATATAGCCCAGGGCCCTCTGTCCAGGGAGTGGTCTCACACACAATTAAGATTCCTACAGCAATTAATGTAATGAAGACAATCCCTCACAGAGCTTCCAAGTATGGAACCTTAATCCAAATAACCTTTACAGGTGCGCCCAGAGGCCGTTCTAGGGAACCCTCACAAGTAAACCCAGAGGCCATGTTAAATAACCCTCACAGGTGTACCCAGAGGCCATGCTAAATAATAACCCCTCACAGGTGCACCCAGAAGCCATGCTAAATAACCCCTCACAGGTGCACCCAGAGGCCATGCTAAATAACCCCTCACAGGTGCACCCAGAGGCCATGCTAAATAACCCCTCATAGGTGGACCAGTTCATCTCCCAATGATTCTAGATTCTTCAAGTTGATAACACTAACCAAATAGAAGCTACTCCAGAGAAGCCTGTGTTGGACCTAATGTTACAACATAGGTGTAGAGGCTCTTTGGTGGGTGCTGAGACTGAACTCAGGTCCTTATGATTGCACAGTAAGCACTCCACTAACTGAGCTATTCCCCTAACCTGACACAAAGATTTCTATAGCACTTAACAGTGTTTGGTTCCCAGCCAAATCTCTTTTCACCTGTCTCAGTGGGTATGCGACTTTGGGTACTGTGATTCTTTGTGAGTACACATGTGTTGGGGTATGAAATTGATGGGAATGTGTACATGTATGTTGCATGCACATGGATGCACATGTTAGGGCACATTGCAGACAGGACAAAGTGGGAAGAGGAAATGCCCCTACACTCAGGTCTGCCTGGCCCCCGTATACCTCCTTATTTCATCATGCTCAACCACCAGAACCTGTGGCCTATGGGTTCTGGTCTTACTTAATGGATAAGGAAAATGAGATGCAGGGATGTGAACCGAAGCTCGGAGCAGTGACGCAATCCCATCTTTGCCATCCTTGCACCAGGGAGCCACAGTATGCCTAGCAGCTAAGCAAACTAACAGAGAGGCATCCTCCTGGCCTCCTCCCTTCCCCTCACTGTCACGGTTAATGGTGTCAACTTGACAGAATCTAGACTCACCTCGGAAATGGGCCTCTGGGCACACCTGTGGGGGGCATTATCTTGATCTTGGTCATTGAGGTAGGAAGATCTGCCCACTATGGGTGTCACCATTCCCTGGCTGGAGTCCTGGGCTGTGTAAGTGGAGAGAGGAAGCTAAGCAGTTGTAGGCTTGGGCTACTCTTGGCTGCTCAGCTTCTTGTGGGTGTGACGTGACCGGCTCCCTCAAGCTCCTGCCACTGTGATTCACTGCCACGATGGCCTGTGCTCTGAAGAGACTTTCACTCTTTAGTTGCTCAGGTCAGATTACCGCAGCAACCGGAAAGCCACCAAAACTCTCCCTGTTGGCCAGCTCACAACTTTCCTCCCAACTCCTGCGGGGCCTGCCTCTCAGCTTCTTCACCATTTTCTCTCCTCTCCTACCTCTCCTCCACCTTTACCTCCGCACCATCAGCTGCTAAAGCTACTAGAGGATCCTTCCAAACTGCTAATCACATGTCTGCCCCACCTGCTTGAAAACTTTTATTACCAATTCCTGCTCATGGTATGAAAATAAAGCAGAGGTCCTGCCTGCCAAAGCTCCAGTCTGTCTCTCAGATCCCCCCTCTTCTCAGATCCCCCCTCGATCACTCTGCTCAGGCCACAGTGGCTTTGTTCAGCCCCCCAAATCCACAATCCTTCCTACCACAAGGCTTTTGCATATGCTGTTCCTTCAACCTAGAATGCTTGTCCCTTCCACTGTTGACTAACTGCTGCTGTCTTCCTTCAGAGTTTAACACAAAGCCCTTTCCTCAGTCCCCGTAACTAACCCAGACAATAGTGATGGTGGTGGTGGTGATAAAATGGTGTGTGTGTGTGTGTGTGTGTGTGTGTGTGTGTGTCAGAGACCAACTTCAGGGTTTGGTCCTCCTCAAGCATTGTCTACCTTACTTTCAAAGGCAAAGTCTCTCAATGTCCCAGGAGTTGGCCAATTCTAGGCTCATTGGCCAGCAAGACCCAGAGATGCTCCTGTCTCTGCCTCCCTGACATTGCCATTACACACAGCTTTTTACACGCGTGCCAGGAATCTGAACTCAGACCCTCATGATTGGCACAGTAAGCCCTTCACCCACCGAAGACTCTCCCCAGACCCAAACAACTTTTTGTCGTGACATTTTGAGTGTGACGAGACTTCAGTTGGCCCTCACGGCAGACGTGTAAGGCTGACGAAGAAGAGGAAGAGAAGGAAGCACAGGAAGGGCAAGCAGTTTGCTCAGGGCCACACATCCGTTTGCATGCGAAGCCCTCACTCAGGGCCAGCTGTCTTCCGCGTGCACTTCTCCGGGGCCTTCCTCGTCTCTGTCACCAGGGCTGATGCTGGCTCACTAGAACCCAGCCCAGACCTTGTCGCTGTTGTGATTCTGCTGTCGTTTGTAGGACATTGATGGTGACAGTTCAGCGTGCTCACACTTGTTCTTGTTCCCTGGTTCATTTACATCCGCAGCGCAGCAGACAGCAACGCTGAGGACAAGGAACGCTGGGCGCTCGGACATGGACGTGCGTGCTAATGAGCCCATGGGAAAGGATGACTCGCCGTGCCTGCCTTTTGTTGAAGCCATCTGATCAGAGTCCTTAAAAAGCATTCCAGAGTCCTCAGTCCCTCAAAACTGACTTCAGGAGAAGCAATAGCAACCGGCATAACACAGCCTGCCATTTTATATACCGGAAGGGCGAAGGGCAGCATTTCATGAGGGCGAAGGGTGGCATTTCATGGGCCGGAGGGGCTAAGGGCCTCTTGCCTCACAGTGCATTCCTTAAACATATCCTTCCATTCTAACACCAGCCAGTTGGCTCCCATCTAAGGCTGACATGGAGCAAGCCCTCAAAATTAATCAATAAACCGAAGACTTTATTTTAGGCACAAAACACACAAAAGTCCCTGACGTCAAGCACCAGACGCAGGCTTTCTCGGCTCCAGTGACGAAGCCATATTTCCCTAAGCATTTCCCTCTCCAAATCGGAGGAGACGCCTCACCCACTGATGTTTGTCAACAAAGTCTGTGATGTGTTAGATGATTAATTCAAAATAAATCAATTACACAGCTCCGTTTTAAGGCACAGAATTAAAATTATCTCTGTAATATGCAAACTTTGAAATGTAACCTTTAAGAGTCTGCTGATCTGATGACATATACCAGCTCGGTGCCGAGGTCCTGGAAACTTAGGAGATGGAACTCAGCTTGAGGAAGGGGGTAGTGGGGAATGGACTTCTGGAGTGAACTAGCTCTAGCTATTTCCTGTCTCCCTATCTACTTCCTGTCACCATGTGAGCTGATCTATCAAACCCTCATTCCCATGCTAGACAGAATATAGTGCAAATTCTAATTGACCTTAATAATAAAAACCCAGAGTCAGATATTAGGGGGTGAAAACTGAAAGACAGGAGAAGCAGAGCAGCCAGACACTAGTTCTTACCTCTATGAAATCCTCAAACTGAATGCCATTTCTACGAAATCTCAGACTGAATTCTGAGCTCCTGTCTCCTCCCATCTTCTAGTCCTCTCTCTGCCCAGCCTCTGTCTCCACCTCCCTAGTGCTGAGATTAAAGGTGTGAGCCACCACGGCTAGGTTCTATTTCTCTTTTAGACTGATTCAATCTCACGTAGCCCAGGGTGGCCTTGAACTCACAGAGGTCTGTCTGCCTCTGTCTCCCCAGTGCAGGGATTAGAGGTGTGTGTCACTACTAACTGGCCTTTATGGTTAACTGGTGTGGCCAGCTCTGCCCTCTGATCTTCAGGTAAGTTTTATTTGTTAGATCACAAGCAAAACATCACTACAATAGAGCCCTATAAAACTGTGAGCCGAAAGAAATGTTTTCTTCCTTCTTAGTTTTATCCAGCATTTTGTCACAGACATATTAAAGTACCCAACAGATTGGTGATGAATACACACTCACCTCATACCTTGGAGCTGACTCACCTCCAACCCTGTCTTTCTCTGTTGCCAACAGAACTCATTTCTTTTCCTCAGGCTACAATCTCTTCCTTGCTCTAGCTGACTGGCCTCCCTTTGGCTCTGGTACCCAACTCTCTCCACACTCAATCATGAGCAAAGGTCTTCAGTACCATGTGTACAGCAAGCCTTTCTCATAGTCAAACAGCCTAAATGTTACCCTGCAAAGAGTCCTTCCCTGGCCACCCTTGCCTAAAGACCTCCCCCCACCCCAAAAAAACGTGGATCACAATCCATAAGTGACAGGACTCACTGATGAACTTGTTTCTGATTATCTATGTCACTGCCAAAGTGACAGCACCTTCAACTTCACAATGCACCTAGTGGGTGCTCAGTGAATATTTATTGAATTGCTGAATGACAGGGTAGTTGAGAGGGTTGTCCTGGAGGCCTTGAGGGATGTGAAGAGCGCTTACTGATAAATAGCATTAAATAGGTTCACTGTCAGGGGTGGCGGCACACAGAATACAATGTGATCTTCAGCATGCCGAGGCAGGAGGATTGCAGGTTCTAGAGTAGCCAGACTCTATATCAAAATAAAGCAAAATCATAGGAGATGTCTCAGTGGGTAAAGGAAGTTGCCACCAAGTCTGATGACCTGCGTGTGAACCCTGGGACCCACATGGTAGAAGGGGAGCTGTGCAAATTGTCCTCTGACCTCTACGTGTGCAGGGTGTTGCACACACACACACACACACACACACACACACACACAGAAAGAGAGAGGGAGGGAGGGAAGGAGAGAAAGAGAGAGAGAAATATAATTCAAAAATTCAAAATAAAAATAACTGCAAAACAAAAAAAACGTACAGCAACTGGACATTTTGAAGAAACTTCTCTGGAGCTTGGCCTCAGCCATGCCTCAGATGCTGGGTCAGCAGACCCCCAGTCCCCTCCTGGCACACCCCAGCTAAACTGACTCCAACACATCAACTAAACCGATTAAGGACTGACCAAAGCACAAGCAAAACGTGTTTGTTTTTTTTTTTTTTTTTTTTTCAAGACAGGGTTTCTCTGTGGTTTTGGAGCCTGTCCTGGAACTAGCTCTTGTAGACCAGGCTGGTCTCGAACTCACAGAGATCTGCCTGCCTCTGCCTCCCAAGTGCTGGGATTAAAGGCGTGCGCCACCACCGCCCAGCCCAAAATGTGTTTGTAAAGAAAGCAACCCGGAGCTCTAAGTGGCGGCTCGCACCGTAACCCCAGCCCTTGTGAGGCTAAGCAGGATGATCGTGGGTTTCAGGGACCCTCTCTCATCAGCTAAAGATCAAGTAAGCCCACGACGAACCTCCATCCTCATCTCGGTGTGTGGGAATGCGAGGGATTCTATGTCATGGACCTGTCACAGTTGCTACAGTTCTGAAGGGACAGCTGGGGGTCTGAGCTACCAATGCGTCCCACATGTCCAGGGAGACGATCCCATCCCTCACAAGGTCAGGTGGCAGACGTATGACAAGGGATGGAAAAGTGTGCACATGGCAGGGGGGTACATGGCTGTGCCAGCCACCGTGGGACCCAAGCTTGTTAGATCTCCTGCTGCTCCCACTGCCTCAGCAGCCCTGGAACGGGGCAGACTCCAAAATGCAGACCATCTCAGGATCCAGACCCAATTACCAAGTTTCTGCAGGTGTCTGGTTTACCTCTTGGGGACATCAAGAGTCTTAATTAATTATGATCTGAAAGGATTTGATGTTCCAGGAATAAAAAGGCATAAAAGAGCCCTTACTATTTTCAGGAACGTTAATTATTTAATAGACACTATTCATACAAAATTAGGGCTGTTAAATATAGGTTAGGATTGGGAGCACTGTGGGTATTTTAACCCTAAATCCTTTTCTCTGGCACATGTCCTCGGGGGCTAGGCTGCTGGCCCAGCAGAAAACAAGACAGCATTCTAGACTGAGCTCTGTTGAGCCCTGAACAGGTTGCTCTTTGCCTGACCTCAGTTTTATCATCTGTTAGTCTCTGTTAGCTGATTTTCCATGTGCCTAAGATCTGACAAGACAATTCAGAAATGTCCCATCCTGGGCTCCATTTCTCAGGTCCTTCCTCAGGTGGTCTGGTATGGGAGCCAGAATCTACACGTTAATAAAGTTTGTAAGCCTGTCTTGGAGGTCTTTGGACCTCAGTCCAAAGAAAGCTGGCTATGGCCCTGTGACATTTGTACACAAAGAGTCCCTTTTCATTGGCTGATTATGTGCTGAAATGGTACATTATACTGCACTCAAGTGAACTTCCCTCATCCCTTATGGTTCCTCTTCATCAACGTTTATACAGCTAATTCTGGTGTAAAACATAAAGTACTGCTCTCATGTTTGAGTCTTACTCATTTATAGCCCTATCCTCAGACACTGGGGACCGTGCTCTGCCCAGAGTCTACCTATGAGCCGTCTACCCATCATTTATCTCCATCTGTCACCTCTCTATCCATCCACCATGTATCTCCATCCTTCTGTCTGTCTGTCCATCTGTGATGGTTTATTTTGTTTTTCACCTTGACTCATTCATCCATCCACCACCATTCAGTTATCTATCCACCAACCCATCTGCTCTTTCACCCGCCCACTCACACAGCCATCCACTCATCTAACATTATATCTATATTAATCAACCCACGTTTCCTTCCTTCTATCTCTGCATCCATCTATCCAGTATCTCATCCACCCATTCATTCGTTAATCTAATCTCTCATCCATCCATTCTATTCATCCATCCATCCACTCATCCAAGACACACCATGTGCTATGAACCAGAGCTACAGACATAAAACATGCACATAGACATAGAGCTTGCCCTCTATTATCCTGTTGCTACAGTCTTTGGAGGAATACAGACATCGAAAAATAACTAAGTAATTCCAAGTCATGGAGACTAATGCTCTGAAGGGCTTCACTGGCTCTCTGAATCTGAAGCTGGTGGGTGGGATAGAATGGACCAAACCCTGGGTTAGCAATCAAGGGAGTCTTCCCTGAGGTGTGATGGTCATGGTGAAACCCCACAGTGGATGAGGGTGCATCAAAACCTTCCAGTCAGAATGAAGTGTGAGTGCAAGCCTGTAGCAAGCTTTTTCATTGGCCGCCAGCTCACAAATATCATTGTGGAGAATTATTAATTATGAAAGCTTGGCCATTCACTTAGGCTTGTCCCACTAGCTCTTATAACTTAAATTAAGCCATATTTTTATTAACCTGTGTTTCACCACGTGGCTTTTACCTCTCTCTCATACTATGTATCTGACTCATTCCACATCTCAATGGTGTCTCCTCTCATGCCTAGATTCATCTGAGCTTCCTCTCTCTGCCTGGAAGGCCTGCCTATCTCTCCTGCCTAGCTATTGGCCATTTTTTCAAGATAGGGTTTCTCTGTAGCTTTAGAGCCTGTCCTGGAACTAACTCTTGTAGACCAGGCTGGCCTCGAACTCACAGAGACCCGCCTGCCTCTGACTCCCAAGTGCTGGGATTAAAGGCAGGCGCCACCACTGCCCGGCTCTTTTAGCTCTTTATTTACCAATCACAGATAGTACACGATCTTCATGCAGTGTACAAATATCGCACAACACAAGCCCCTAGGCATGCATTTTCTGCGAGCCTGCGCCTGCTCCCCAGTGGAGTGGCCCAGTCTTTTAGGGTCCACCCTTTTGGTTACAAGGAACTTTCCACCCCCAGTAACTGCTCCCCACACCTGAGGCTTTTGTAAGTCAAGACTATTTATCATTATGATCCCTACAATAGCCACAGAGTAGCCTCAGCTGTGGTCCGAAGCTGCTCTAGGCTAGTCCACAAGATACCTTGAACAGAAGACAACATGCTCCTATGTAAAGCTCCTCTTTGATGAATTACCCAACTTCATTTATCTGTGACCCACAGGCCATCATAATCACTTTCTGTGGATCTGTCCCAGTGACCCCACGGTGTCCTCTACTGTGAATCTTAGTGTATATGCATTTTACCACAATTAAATGGATCACAGCTCTGCCCGGGGGTTTGGATTGCTTGACTCAACGGTTTCTACAGTCAGGAAATAGAGTTATCCGCAGTCCAAGAGCTGTTTGTGCTTCGTCTTCATAATCATGGGTGAGAAGATGGTTTTGTTAGACGTTTAGTGATTGATCTTAAACTTCTGGCTGTCAGTCCTGGCGTGTATTTGGAGTCCTGCTCAGAAGGACTTGTGACAAAGATGCATGGGTGACTGCTTAGCAGAGGAATCAGTGTGTAAGAATATTTCAGGCGTTTAATTGGCTCTTAAAAGAACAGCTCCAGCAAGCTAATTAAATATCAAGTTAGGGAACGTGTTAATTGATATTTAATAAGGGTGTCAATTGATGTCTAACTAGTCAGTGTGTCTCTTGAAATGTGTCAATTAGATGCCTAAAGATGCTTTCAAGGGGGATTAGGGATTGAGTATGTGGAGGTTGTCATCTGTTCGTTTCCTTTAACTTTCCAATAACATCCATTTCTCCAGTGTTTCTCTGGATTCCAGAGCCCCCTGTTTTACATCTGTGAGCCCCCTCCCCGCCTACCTTCAGCTGCTGTGACATATAGACCCACAGAGGTAGGCAGACTCTCTGCCTAAAAACAGAAAGAACTGGTGATCCCTACCCATCAAGGGGTTTGCCTGCCCCTCACACTACAGCCCTTACCCAAAGAGACTCCGGTTCTACCTGGATTCTACTGGAAACCCACCCAGCCAGGGCCTTCCCTCCCATGTGATTGGCAAGAACAGGAGGGAGTTTAGTAAGAAAGCCCCGTGAGAACTGAAACCAAGGGATGGCTTGGCTGACTAAACCCCAGGTGTCACCCGGGGTCACTGCTGCCCTGCTACCTGAGTTGAAACAGCTACTATCTAAATTGAAAGCAATGGACATATCTAAAAACCACCCCCGTCCTATCCTATGGGAGCAGGGGGATGTGGGGGAGATGGCAAACAAGGGGAGCAGAGGGGTTTCACTTGGCTTTTAAGGACACTCTAACAAGAGTAGCGTTGGCCGGGGGCGGAGAAGAGGCAAGGAGGCTGCGATGGGCAGAAGGCAGTTTCAGGCAAGCACCAGGTGTGTGCAGGTTAAGGCAATGGGTGTGAAGAAGTGAGCATTCGGGAAGATTCTAATACCTCTCAGGAGAGAACTGGCAGGTATTGATGAGGAATCATTAGATGTAGGGGTGAGGAAGAGGAAGTGTGAAGGAGAGTCCCCATGGCTGCCTTGACCACTGCGAGGGCAGATCGACCCCTGAGGCAGGAGAGTAAGCAGGGGAAGCAGGGAGAAGGTCTGGTGAGTCAATCTTTAGTCATTATAACCATGCACCAGGTAATTGTGACTCTCAGTTTGGGAAGCTCCGGGCCATGGTCAGTTGGTCCCATTTCTCTGGTCTGCAGAAAAGCAAAACACCACCATCAGTGCAGTGGTGCAAAACCATCTACCCCCACAGCGTATATGAGACACAGAGAAGGGGCCAGAGTCCCATGATCCCCTTCGAGCTCATGCCTCCAGTGACTTAAAGACCTCCAATCAGGCCAGGCACATAAAGGTCCTCTCACGCCGACTAGCACTACACTGAGTATCAATGTTTTAATGCAGGAGGCTGTGGAGTCAGGAGGAAGAGCTTGCTTGATTATAAATGGGCTGTGGATACTTTGGGTCATCGAGGAGTGATGGCATGGTCCCTAGTGACGCGGCCGGGAGCAGAGGTATGAGCCGGCAAGTTCCCTGAGTTGCTGCAGAACAGGTGGGAACTGAAGCAATGTTGAGGAGATAGTGTCACCTAGGGTCAAACTTTGAGTAACTCCAACCACCACAACCAAGAAGAGGAGGAGGCACAATGGCGGGGTGGGGGGGCATCATAAAGAAGCAGTCGAGAGACAGGAGAATCCTGTAGGGTCCTGAGCTAGGACAGGAAGCATCACAGTGGAGGGCAACAGTCTCATAGTTATAGGTCCGCCAGAAGCCATTGAGAGAGTTCCAGATGAACATCCAGACTAAGAAGGGCGCTACAGGCTGAATGTAGGTGGCCAGCCACCACCACACCAGCTTCCTTGTTCCTATCACAGGATCTTCAAGAGCCGGAGTGTCAGTTTTCTGCGGCCCCGCTCCACCGCCAGCAGCATGGCTTCTGAAATCGACAGACGCGAATTCAGCATCCAGCAAAGTTCACCCAGGGAAAGCGACAAGAGAAACAGGCTCGAGACAAGGAAAGTAACAAGGGGAAAGCCTGAGGTGATTTTGCAGAGCAGGAGGAGAGGAGAGAAGAAAGGAAAGATGGGAGGAGGGAGGACAGAGGATGGGAGGGAGGAGGGAAGGAAGGGGAGAGTAGGTGCCCTGGCCAGAGGCCTTCAGCAGGCATAGTGTGGATTCCATTCCAGCACAGGGGTCCACTCCCCTTGGAGGGAGAAGTGCAGAGGGGACCACAAGGAGTTTGAGACAGTACCTGGCCAACAGGGCCTCTGAAGCTCTCTGAGCCCCTGCTTTCCTGATGATTATGGGGCCATAGCATCTGAGGGAGTCTCCCTGGGTGACCATTTCTAGCATAGCCTCCGGTCTGGGAATCAGTGTGGTGTGCTAACTGTCCTCATGCATAGTTAAGCAGCCTGGTAGTGTCACCAGGGAGAGTCTGATAAGGCTCTTGTGGGTGCTCATGGGAAAAAGACAGAGGCAGGACAGCAACACAGCAAGCAATCCAGGACCAGACAAGTCAGGGTTCAATTCTGAGCACTAGCTGGATGTCCCTGGCCGTGTTCCTCAGCATCTCTGAAGACACTAGAAAGTAGAGAGCAAGTTCGTCTGTGCCTCCTTCTGTGGAGGCAGAATTCAGAGGGGGAAGGAGGGGGCTTCTGCTTGCCAGACATCACACTGCAGCACTGAGTCCATGCTGAGAATCGGCAGCACAAGTCTGGCTCCTCTCAATTCCGACTCGAAGGGAAAACCATCAACTCCAGAGCCATTCTCTGATATGCTTATTCAGTTACCAATAACAACCGTTGCTATGGAAACAGGCTGTCCAGCCAGCCAGCCCGGAATTATTCTCAGGCCAGAGCCAGATTAGTCATCTCCAAACCAAAAAGGCTGCCCGAGCCCCAGCCCCAATCACCCAGCTGAAGTTGAGGGGAAGGGCCCCATCTCAGTTTTCCATCCTCTTCTTGTCATGAGGTCCCACTATTTGAAAGTTGATTGAAACGGGAGACAAAGCCTAGTGGATTGCACAGTTTCAAATTCTTCACAAAGTCAGAGGATAGCAGCCTGTGTCCGATGGGTTGAAATCATAGGATGAGAGAATACAGCATAAAGATCTGGCTGCACCAGCCTGTGGATCCTAGGCTGCTTTGGGTGTGGGTGCTGGGGTCAGGCTTCACGGAAAAAACGGGACCCAAGGGGGCACTTCAGAGGGAGTCAGCCAGCTGGGAAGCCGGAGGGAGCTCCACACTTGAGCAAGACCTCACTTGCTCCAAGGTCTTGAAGTGTGCTCTTAGAGAGAAGGGGGCCATGTGAGGAAAAAACCATCTGCAGACTGGGATGTGGATCAGTAGTAGAGCAGCTACCTAGCATTAGCCCAGTAGTAGAATACTTGCTTAGTGTGAGCTCGGTAGTGGAGTGCTAGGCCAGGCATGTGTCAGGGGTGTCCCTGAATAGAGGCCCAGTAAAGAGGACATTTCATGAAGCTGTGAAGTTGAAGTCTGAATTGCCTTGGAGACCCCAAGATGTTAGAGATGCCAGAGTTGTGGGACACCTGCTGAGGAGAGCTGCTAACAGGGAGTGGAGTCAGCCCAGAGAAAGACGTGTGTTGCGGTCAACAAAGCTGAACAGAGTTGGAGATCAGAAGAGCGTTTTGACATCCAACATGGTGATGCAGAATTTGAAGTTTACCCAGCTCATTTTTGGTCTTGCTTTGGTCCAGTATCTTCTTGCTATGCTCTCTTCCCTGTATTTTGGAATGGTAATGTATGTCCTGTGCCATTATATGTTGGGAGTATGTGATCTGCTTTTTGATTTTGATTTTCTTCGGGTGATTACAGTTAAAGAGATTGTGTGAATCTCAGAAGAGACTTCGAATTTTAGACTTTAAAACATTGTTGAGACTGTGATAGACTATGGGGACTTTTAAGTTGAAATAAATGCATTTTGCATTATGATATTGTTACAAGCTTATGAGGGCCAGGAAGTGGAATGTAGTAGTTTGAATGTAATTGGCCCCCATAGTCACACAGGGAGTGGCACTATCAGGAGGTGTAGTTGGAGTGGGTATGGCCTTGTTGGAGGAAGTATGTCACTGTGGGGGGGGGGCAGGCTTTGAGATTTCTTGTGCTCAGGATACCAACCAGTGTCTCAACTAACTTCCTTTTGCCTACAGATAATGTAGACAGAGACTGTACTTTTGTTTCCCGGACACCTAGACCAGAATAAACACACAGAAACCTATCAATTACAACACTGTCTGGCCAATGGCTCAGGTATATTTCTAGCTAGCTCTTACATCCTAAATTAACCCTTTTCTATGAGTGTATGTATTTTCATGTGGCCATGGCTTTACCTCATTTCCTACATGTCTTGTTTCCTCAGTGGCTGGCTAGCATCTGATTTGACTCCACCTTCTTTTTCTCTATATCTCTTCTCAGATTTCCTACCTGGCTTTGCTCCGTTAAGCCATTGGCTGAAACAGTTTTATTCATTATCCAATAAAAGCAACACATATACAGAAGAACATCTTACATCAAGATGTAGCACTTTCAGCCCCAGCACCATTTCTGCCTGCACACTACCATGCTCCCCACCATGATGATAATGGACTGAACTTCTGAAACTGTAAGTGAGCCACCCCAATTAAAAAAAAACTTGCCATGGTCATGGGGTCTCTTCACAGCAATAAAAACCCTACCTAAGACAGAAGTGGTATCAGGGACTTGGGTATTGTTGTACTAATAGGCATTTGTTTGGCGTAATGTGGACTTTGGTACTGTGGATTAGAGAAGTAGTTGATCATTTTAAGGGCTGCTTAATGGGCCATACTAGTAGGAGCATGGAAGACAGTGGACCTGACTGTGATTTGATGAACTGTGAGGTGCTCCCTCAAGAGGTTTCAGAGGAGAAGAATGTTAACATGTGTGATGGAGGTGGGTCTTGTATCTTATCTGTTGCTTTCATTGGTTAACTAATAAAGAAAACTGCTTGGCCTGATAGGACAGAAAATTAGGTAGGCGGAGTAGACGGAACAGAATGCTGGGAAAAAGAAGCTGAGTCAGGCAGTCACCATGATTCTCCCACTCCAGACAGACACAGGTTAAGATCTTTCCTGGTAAGCCAGCTCATGGTGCTACACAGAATATTAGAAATGGGTTAGATCAATATGTAAGAGCTAGCCACATGGTGGCTCATAACCATCTGTAATGAGATCCGGTGCCCTCTTCTGGCGTGCGGGCATATGTGGAGGCAGAATGCTGTATACAAAATAAATAAATAAATCTTTAAAACAAACAAACAAACAAAAGAGCTAGCCAATAAGAGGCTGGAACTAATGGGCCAAGCAGTGTTTAAAAGAATACAGTTTCTGTATAGTTATTTCAGGTAAAGCTAGCCAGGTGGCGGGAAGTGGCCCACGGCTCCTAACACAACACATGTGATCTAAAGATTGTTCTTGTGATATTTTGGTGAATAATATGGCTGCCTTTTGCCCTTGTTGGAAAAGTCTGCCTGAGGGCTGGAGGGATGGCTCAGCTGTTAAGAGCATTGCCTGCTCTTCCAGAGGTCCTGAGTTCAATTCCCAGCAACCACATGGTGGCTCACAACCATCTGTAATGAGGTCTGCTGCCCNATAATAAATAAATATTTTTTTAAAAAAAATTTAAACAAAAAGTTACATTATATTTATATATAAACTTGTATAAATGATTTGATTTTCCATATTAAAAATTTTAAATTAGAAATAGTAATAAGTGACCAATGTCCCTCTTATCCCTGCTTGGGTGCTCAGATTTGATGGGCTTCGGCATCCTTGTGGCTCAATGGGGCAGATTCTTCCAGAGGAGTCTAGCGGAGCCACACAGAACAGAGACACGTGGGGTGCTGTCCCCACCCGGAGCTCCTGAAGAGACCGCAACTTCTCTGTACTGAGGAAGACGGGTCCGCGCTCCGTATTAATCAGCTCCCATTAATTTTTCAAAGTAGACAACAGCCCACTTACTCTGTCTCCACAGTGCCTCATCCATAATTGATCCCAAGCTGCTCTTCCCCAAATAGGCTGGGCAGAGGCCAACAGCGCAGCTCAGAATGTGCTTTACTCTTGAGCTCTACTCGCAGCCTGGACTCCATATATGAAGAACATATAGGGACCGTCAGCACTTTCCCTTCATCAGAAACGTGAGAGGAGAGAGGACATGCTCCCTAGATCCTGTGCACACACACCAGCTTGAGGAGAACTAGAGATGGTGGGTGAGTTGAGGCCCTCTTTCCGGCCCAGTGAGTAAGAGGACTTCCACCAGGCCTGACGACCCGAGTTCAGTCTACAAAAGCCGCATGGTGAAAGGAGACTACCCACACCTGAGGATTGTCCTCTGACCTCCACACACTTGCTGTGGCATGCATGTGCTAACACACGCACACACACATACACATACATACACACATGTATACACACACACATATATATACACACACATACTCATACACACACTCATACACACATATATACACACACAAATAAATAAATAAATGTAAGAATTATTTTTTAAAAAGAGCATGCCTGTGTCTCGGCCCATCCTGCTGTAGGATCAAAAGCCCATAAATCCGGGCTGGGGATATGGCTCAGTGAGTGCCCGCTGAGATGCACAAAGCCCTGGGTTCATGTCCAGGACCAGGCAAACCACAGGTGTGGTGGTGCACACCTGTAACTCCAGCACTCGGGAGATGGAGGCAAGAGAGCCAGAAGTTTAAAGACACCGTTGGCTACATGGTAATTTTGAGACCAGTATGTCGAAAACAAACAAAAACCTCAGAGACCATACACCAGGTGTCTTATCACAGCAGAGAGGTTTGGGGGACTGCGGAGTGTCTGTTCACACACTTGCACCTCACACTCTGTCTTTGTGAGAGCTTGCTCTGTTTATTTTGTGGTTTGTTCCCCGCCCCCCCCCCCCCCCCCCCCTCGTATAACAAGCCCTTTGCCTCTCCTGATGATCCCTAGTTTCGCACTGCAAGAAGTCAACAAACCCAGGTTTCTGCACTTTCAGGCTAATTCATGGCGGCATTCACCTGAGAAAGATCAACAATGGTATAAAAATGGTAGCCTCTATGGACACATACAGTGCTGTGCATTCACATGGAGACACATAGAAATAAATTTTTTTTAATTTTATTTATTTGTTTATTATGTATACAGTATTCTTCCTGCGGGTCTCATTACAGATGGTTGTGAGCCACCATGTGGTTGCTGGGAATTGAACTCAGGACCTTTGGAAGAGCAGGTAATGCTCTTAACCGCTGAGCCATCTCTCCAGCCCCATAGAAATAAATTTTTAAAAAATAAATCTTTAATGGGTCAGTGGTGACATACATCTTTAATCCCAGCACTCGGGAGACAGAGGCAGGCAAATCTCAGTGAGTTTGAAGCCAGCCTGGTTTACGGAACGACTTTCAGGACAGTCAAGGCTATACAGAGAAACCTTGTCTCTAAAACAAACAAACAAACAAATAAATATATCTTTTTAAAAAAGAAAGAACATCAAATACACAGCAATAATTTTTTTTAAAAAATAGACTTCATATGTTGCTTTGTTTGGGCATTTTTCCTTTATTGATCTTTTTCTTGTACATTTTGCTTTCTGTTTGTGTATTCTGGGGACACACTGTGTGTTTCTTGGTTTTGTTGTTTTAAGAAAGAGAGAGAGAGAAAAAGTGTAGAGTGAGTGGGTGGGGAAGTGGGGAGGACCTGGGAGGGTTTAGGAGTAGAATGGATAAATGAGATCAGAATATATTGTATGAAAAAAGTTTCCATTAAAATAAATTTAATAAATGAAAATTAGACTTCAGAAAGATTTAAAGCCTGTATTTTAAGGATTGTCATCTAAAAGAAAAGGAACAATACAATCATGCAGAATAGGAGAAGATATCTGTAAGTCATACATCTGATAGGGACATATATGCAGAATACCTGAATGCTTAATAACTAAAAAATAATAAGAACAGGAGTTCAATTTTTAAATGAACACAAGATTTGAACGAGCATTTCTCCAATGGTCAAGAAGCACGTTTTAAAAGATTCTAAGCATCATTAGTCACTAGGGAAACATAAACCAATACCTCACTGAGAAATGGCTTCACCCACTGAGGTGGCTAAAAGCAAGGTGGAGAATAACAAGTGTTGCCAAGGATGTGGCAAGGGGAACACATATACTGGTGGTCAGAATGTAGAATTGTGTAGCTGCTTTGGAAGAAACTTCGGCAGTTGCTCAAAAAGCGAAGCATAGAACTCCTGGGTGACCAAGAAGTCTCATCTTGTATACACACAGCCAAGAGAATTGAAAACAAACACGAAAATACCCAAAGCAACAAACTCATGAGAGTCAAAGAGCAGAGCTGGCAATGAGTGAAGTGTGTTACACCTGCATGATAGAATATTACCAGCCACAGAAAAGAATGGGTTTGTACGATGTCTTGGTTGAACTTTTAAATCATTGTGGTACATGAAAGTAGCTAGGCAGAGCATCAAGGATGGAGTTTGGTGGTGGAGCTCTTGCATTAGCATGCACAAGGCTTCCATGCTAGGTTCCATCTCTAGCCCTACTGAAAAAAAGGATAGATAGTAGATAGATAGATAGACAGATAGACAGATAGACAGATAGACAGATAGACAGATAGATAGATAGATAGATAGATAGATAGATAGATAGATAGATAGACAGACATAGGTGGATACATGGAAGGAATAAAGGATAAAGGAAGGGGTGAGAATGGGATGGAAAGAGGCAGAGGAGCAAATCAGAGAGTCAGAGACAAATCCACATTTTGATAACACCACTCACCTGAAAGGTTTAGAAAAGCCATACCCATAAGGACAGAGGCAGCCTAGTGGGGAGGGGAAGACAGAGAGGAGGGAAGGTTGAAGGGGAGTGATGTTTGGACTGTGGTTGGAGAAGGTCTCCATAGAGGGACAACAGAATAGAGTCCTAATGTACCAGAGTGTGCCACACAAACCTTCCTGGCAGAGTAAGGAGTCGGAACAGAGGCTAGAGTTGGGAAGAGTCTGGGCTGCAGAGGATGAGGCAGGTGGGCAGGCAGATCCACAGTGAGGTTTTAGAGGTTTCTCCTAAGAGAGAAGCAAGATTTGTGAGGTCTTAATAGTGGATAGTCAGTTGGGGCTTGGTCACTTGCCAAAGCATGGTGAAGGGGCTAGGGGTGGTCACAATGAAATGGAAGAGCTCGTGGAACCAGTGAGGAGGGACAGACTGGACACAGGAGCTAGACCAAGCCAAGGGGGCCCATTTGAGAGCTATCCAGGGGCCTGCGCTGAGATTCGCTGATGCACAAACTGTTCAGCTGCTAGCAAGAGCTTTTTCCTCTGCTCCTCTTAAAGGCTTTTATTCTCCCCTCATCCATTTGCAGAGAGAGCGAATGCAGGTATTTTTAGAAAGTCTTCAGTAGCGAGAGCTGCAGAGAGGAGGTGAAAGTTTCCCCCACCTCTTGGGCTCTCCAAACCAAAGCACAGAAAGTCTACAGAGAAAACGGCACATGAGTGTATCAGACGGCTCCATCCATAACAGGCCTGGCAGGGCTGTGCCAACCCAAATGTCCATGGGCAGTGGGGCATGTCTCAAAAGCTCTCTGCTGCTCAAAAGGTGAAACAACAGAAAAATCAGGTGAACAAGAGGGCATGCGTGTGATTTTTTTCCACAGGCAGTGCACCCACAATCAAGACCATTCACAGCAGCCGAAATGTGCACAGCAGTTTTCTGCGGCAGGGGGAGGAACAAGTGGGGAATCTAGAAAGAGTCTAGACCCTTTCTGGATAAAGCTGGAAATCTCCGGTATCTGGAATGGAGTGATGGTGTGCAGGTGGTGAATAAAGTTTTTACAGTGTCATCCAACTGGGCTTGGTGGTGGGAGGGGAAGCAGAAGGGTGGCAAGATTGAGGGCAGTCTGGGCTACCTATCAAGAACATCTAGAAAAACAAAACTGAGGCTAAGGAGTGTTCCGACTGGTAAAGAACTTGCCTCACAAGCATAAAGACTCAAGTTTGATATCCAGAATGCAGGCAAAAGGTTGAATACGGTCTCCTGCAATCCCAGCACTGGGGAAACAGAGAGATGGACCTCAAGGGCTCACTAGCTGGGACAACCTGGCTGACTTATCTAAAAAAAAACAAGATGAGCCAGACATGATGGTACACACCCTTAATCTCAGCACTTGGAGGCAGAAGCTCAGTCTGCTTCCTCCCTTTCTTTCTTTCTTTCTTTCTTTCTTTCTTTCTTTCTTCCTTCCTTCCTTCCTTCCTTCCTTTCTTTCTTTTTTTTTTTTATTTTTGAGACTGGGTTTCTCCATAGCTTTTGGTTCCTGTCCTTGAACTAGCTCTCCTAAACCAGGCTGGCCTCGAACTCACAGAGATCCGCCTGCCTCTGCCTCCCGAGTGCTGGGATTAAAGGCGTACGCCACCACTGCCCGGCCTCAGTCTGCTTTCTTATATAAGCTTGACCACCTGCCCAGTGGTAGTGCCACCCATACTGTGCTGGACCCTCATATATATATATATATATATATTGGAACTGGCAGTCAAGAAAATGCCTCATGAGCCTAGCGGTTGTGGCATATGCCTTTAATCCCAGCACTCAGAAGGCAGAGGCAGGTGGTTCTCTGTGAGATCGAGGCCAGCCTGGTTTACAAGAGCTAGTTCCAGGAAAGGCTCAAAAGCTACAGAGAAACCCTGTCTCAGAGGGGAAAAAAAGGAGGAGGAGGAGGAGGAGGAGGAGGAGGAGGAGGAGGAGGAGGAGGAGGAGGAGGAGGAGGAGAAGAAGAAGAAGAAGAAGAAGAAGAAGAAGAAGAAGAAGAAGGAAAGAAAGAAAGAAAGAAAGAAAGAAAGAAAGAAAGAAAGAAAGAAAGAGAAAGAAAGAAAGAAAGTTAGTTAAGTTAGTTCCTCACTGATATGCCCATAGCCTAGTCTGATGAAGGCAACTCCTCATTTGAGATCACTTCTTCCCAGGAGACTCATTTCAAGTTGATAACAAAAACAAACCAGTGTACATGTGCACCAACATACATATACATCTGCACACACATGAACACATACAAAAAAACTGTTACTGATCACCAATGGAAGCCATGTGCATGTCAAGTGCTCCTGATGTCCCCTCCCCACAGCCCCAGGCTAATCTCAGACAAAACACCAGTGAGCCCCCAGTGGAGGCCTTACAACTGTGAAGATCATGACAGATAAGAGAGGACTGAGAACTGTCAGAGTGGACTTGCCTCAGAAGTGACAGTCAAACACACCCTGGAACCCTGGGACAGAAGGAGCCACTCATGGAGAAGGCAGTGAAACCCAAATATACTCGGAAACTTTGCTCTGAATCACGTCCTACGCTGGCGTCTTTCTTTTGACAACTGTGTTAGGGTAGCACAAGATGTTACATCAGGGGAAAGCAGCTAGAGAGAGCGTGGGAACTTGGGACTACCTTCACAATGCTTTAAAAACCAAGAAATATTTATTGTTTTGAAAAAAAAGTTGTGAAGCTGAATGCTGAGAGTCGTGCATTTTACCACATGTAAGTGACAACTGAGTAATTGTGAAGGTGAGGGACAAGGCACCTAAGATGATCCTGAAGACTGGAAGCGGCAGTTACAACGGAGGCACTGGAACTCCAGGCTGCACTGACTGTCGTTTCCCCATGCTCAGTATTCAAGGAAGACCCGCCAACTTTGCCCTTGTATCCCCTGTGGAAGGCTCAGGTGATTCTTCAAAGGATTCTGAACTCCCTTTAAAAATAAATGCTCCCGTTTCCTACTCCTCTCTTGAATGTTACTGCAAATTCGAATCTTTCCACAGTTCTCACTGGTCCCCCAGTCTCCAGCAGCCTAGGAGTCAGACCTTAGCACAGAGGGGCAACAGCTCTGGTTAAGCAGTAGCAGGGCCATTGCTTCATGGTTCAGCAATTGAACACATGTACTACAGAGCCACCTGCCTGGGTTCATGCCAGTTCTGCCACCCTCCTGTTGGATATACTAGCTAACTGTTTGGAGCCCCATTTTCTGCATCTGGGAAATGGGGATTCTTACTTCTTCTTGGGCCACCAATTTATTATGTGCTCTGGAAAGCAAATGACAGTCCTTTTCTCTGTCTCCACTCTCTGAATCTTTATCCACTGTGCACCACAGACCTACCAACACTAGCCCTATAGTCTTGGCCTTTCACTGCACCAATAAATGCTTACCCAGTAACTTCTGCTAGCAGATACACCATGCTGCAAGGGGCCAGCAGGGTCCCACTCTTCCCTGTCCTCTAACACTTTCCCCAAGACCCAAGTCGCTCCTTTCTTTCCCCTTACCTATGACTACCCTCTGTACAGCCTTTAGCTTACCCCCAAATTCTACTATCTCTAGAGAGCCATGCAAGGATACCTAAATCTCTTTTTGCTAAGTTGTCTCCATGATTCAACACAAAATCAAACACCTGCAAGCACTCAATACCTGCTGAAAGGATGGCTTGGTGGATGGTGGGATGAATGGTTGGATGGATGGATGGATGGATGGATGGATGGATGTTTGGATGGATGGATGTTTGGATGGATGGATGTTTGGATGTTTGGATGGATGGATGTTTGGATGGATGGATGTTTGGATGGATGGATGTTTGGATGGATGGATGGATGGATGGATGGATGGATGTTTGGATGGATGGATCGATGGATGAATGGATGGATGGATGTTTGGATGAATGGATGGATGGATGGATGTTTGGATGAATGGATGGATGGATGTTTGGATGGATGGATCGATGGATGGATGTTTGGATAGATGGATGGATGGATGGATGTTTGGATAGATGGATCAATGGATGGATGGATTGGTTGGATGAATGGATGGGTGGATGATGGATAGTTTGTTGGATAGATGGACAGATGGGTGGGTGGGTGGGTGGGCGGGTGGGTGGGTGGATGATGGATGGATGGATGGTTAGGTGGGTGTATTGATAGATGAATGGACGGGTATATGGATGGGTGAATGGATGGGGGGTGGATCAATAATGGATGGATGGATAAATATACATAATTCAGGCTACAGAAGTTAGGAAAGGGTTCATGGAGGATTGAAATGTCAGTGGGACTTAGAGTATGTCTGGAAGTTAGCCAGGGAAAGAGCGGGGGGGGGGGAGAGGGAAACTAAGGAGCATCCAAGCTTGATGTTTCCTAAGACTCAAAGGGGAAGTCACCCAAAAGAGCATCCAGGTTGACTAGACATCATGAAATGTGTTCTGGTTCATTCAGCACAGGATCCCCAAATTACAAAGAGCAGCCAGGGTCAGGGAAACACTTCTGAGGTGACATTAAGAAGTCCTGGTGGAAGGCAGGATTTCAGCTTCACGCTTTTCATGGCACAGTGAGTAAGGAAGACAGAAGGTAGCATCCGGGTCAGGGTGAGGGTCAGCCAGAAAGGAGAAAGAATCCAGGAACTCAGAAGGGAAATGGTGCCAAGGTTGAGTGACGAAAGGGGCAGAACCCAAGAAACCCAAGTGTGTGTGGCCTGTGTAAATAGCTGTACAGCTCACACCTGCCACACACACACACACACACACACACACAGACATGCAGCCTTCCTTCTCCAGCCAGAACCTGCAGAGCACACACCCAGCATCTTGCAGAGTTCTCCGATTTTATAAAAAATAAAACTGCCTGTAGCCATGATAGCAAGGCGAAGCCCAGCCAAACTCCAATTTCTACTGTATTGGTTTCCCACAGACTAAGGCAAACAGTGGCTTCTAGAAGGAGCTTCAAGCTCCAGCGGTTTTCCTTTTCTCAGAAGCAATTGCTACTTTCATAAATGCGGGTGGGGGTGGGAGTGAGGGGAAGATAGTGAAGACAGACAGGGACTGAGCTATTGCTCATTATAAGCAAGTCCTGATATGGAGAGGTGAAGAAAAAAAAAAAAACCCAGACGGTGCTATCTTCAAATATCACAGTGTTGTGACTTCTAACGGCACCCGCCGCAGCTTGTTTCATTACATCTGCCAAAAGGGAGGGAAAAATTGAATTACTACGCTAATGTCTTCTCTTTTGGTGAAATCTGTGATTCAGGTACGTAGATATAAAATACATCATTAGTCGCTTTTAAACTTGTCTGTAATGATGAAAACACTTCTTGGGGCATCAAGGGGAGATGGAGCCCAGCCCGGCAGTGGTGGCGGAGCCTTGCAAAAACCTTCATGTGACAATGCAGTTTCTTTTTCCCTCTGAGATGACAGTTAATTCGAGAGCAGGAAGGCTGTCAAAAATGCTTAGTTCTGCTCCACTTGAGTTAATTACCGGCCCTGGGGCAAGCTGCCCTCCACTCCTCTGCTAATGGGGCTGGGCTCCAGGTAAAAACTCCATTTGCAAGAATGTTTTCCTTGCTCCAGATCTAATTTATTGAATATCAAATATTTATGCCAATGCAATTAAAGTGACAACATTGCTCTCCCCTCGCCCCAGCCCCCAAGCTTCGGCAAGTGCAGGCTGGCTGATGGAATGCTTCAACCAATCCTGTATACTATGGCAGGGGGTGGGGGCAGGTGGAGTATTGGGGGGCGGGTATTTGAGTTTCTCAAACCCTCTTGGCCCTGCAAAATGACCTGAGCTCTTTCCATCTTCCTCTGAAAGCAGGTGATTGAGCTGAGGAGCTGAGGCAGGAGGACCATCTGGGTTTCACCTCAACCAACCCCCTCTGCCACCCGCTGCTTCCATGCGCTGCTGCTGAGTGCGGCAGAGCAGTCATTGCGTCTGGCCCGGTCTGACAGTGGAGACAATGTGGAGTACACGTGGAAATGTGGCAAACACGGACAACACAGATAAGCTGGCTGACTTAAATAGGGTTCTCTTGTTGTGATAAAATACCATGACCAAAAGCAACTCAGGAAGAAAAGAGGATTTTGTTTGGTTGGTTTTGGCTTTTGTTTTTAGCTTAGGCTTCCAGGTAACACTCCATCACAGAGGGAAGACAGGGCAGGACTCAAGGCAGGAACCTGGAGGCAGGAACTGAAGCAGAAACCAGGGAGGTGTGCTGCTTACTGGCTTGCTCCTCATGACTTTCTCAGCCTGATTTTCTATAGCACCTAAAACTACCAGCCAAGGATGGTACTACCAAAAGGGAGCTGGGTTCTCCCACATCAATCACTAATTAAGAAAATGCCCAGCAGGCTTGCCTACAGCAGGATCTTAGGGTAGCATCTTCTCAATAGAGGATCCCTCCTCTCTGATGACTCTAACTTGTGTCAAGTTGACAAAAACAAAACAAACAAGTACACAAAAACTAGTCAGCACACCGAGGAAGCGCCCACGGGAACACGTATGGACTCTAGTTTGGGAGTCCCCATAGCTTGAAGACTAGCCAAGCTTCCTTCCACACAGGTGAACCTACCTGCTGAAGGTTCTAGGTCCAGGGCCAGTGAGGCAGCTCAGCAGGTAATTATATTTGTCACCAAATCCGATGGCTTGAGTTTGACTCCCAGAGCACATGGTGGAAAGAGAGAACATCTCCACACACACACCGTGGCACAAGTGAACACATAATTCATTGATTCAAAAACAGTCTTTACAAGAAAGGAAGTTCTGGCTCCAACAAGGTCTGTGACATTTTTTCCAAAACTCTAGGCCCTCAGCAAGGCCTCAGCCTGCCTAGACTGGGAAGCCTCAGAGCAGGACAGATTCCAGATTTATCACCCAAGGTCTCATACGTCATAGATGCACGATTTGACCTCTGCCCCAAACAGGTGACTAGTGGCCACAGATCCTTTCCCCAGGACGCCTGATAACACGGAAAGAAGGGAGGCCTTTTTCTTTCTTCCTTCCTTTCATTCCTTTTGTTTGTTTTTTTTGTTGTTGTTGTTGTTGTTTGTTTGTTTTCAAGACAGGGTTTGTCTGTATAGCCCTAGCTGTCCAGGAACTGGCTCTGGAGACCAGGCTGGCCTTGAACTCACATAGATCCACCTGCCTTTGCCTCACGAGTGCTGGGATTAATGCCCCACCTCCTTCCCTGGAAAAAGGGAGCTCAGAAAGTTCAAGCTAAGCTTTGATGCAGCACCATCTACAGGGGATGGCCAAGGTGGCACTGTGTCCTCCAGCTGGTGACCTCCCTAACTAAGCTTACCTTTCCCTTCCTAGAGTTAAACAAAGGCTTCTCCTTGAGTCTGAATTGTGATTCTAAGGAGACACAGGCCTTCTGAGATGACCACATCAGAACTGCTGGGTGGACTTCAGACGTGTCACTAAACACATTGCAGACTAGGCCGGGCATGCATCATCTTTTGACTTTGGCTCTTCACACCTTGCGGCTTTCATCTTGTGCTGCTACCATCCTGTGACCTTGAGGTGACCATATTGGGCAGATAAAAGAATCAGAAACTTCTATCTAAATCCCAGCTTTGGCAAAGCCTGGAGGGATTCAGTACTTATTAGAGAGTTCCCTGACTTCCTGGGCCTCAGTTTCCCCATCTGCGGGCGGCATGAGTTGCCCCAAGTAAAGGTTCTCTCGAGCATCCTATGGGCTGAAGTTTCTATCAGAAAGGACAGCAGTAGAAATGATGAGTTGAGAATGGAAAGAAAAGTCTGGAAGACGACAGACAATCATTTGTAGGGTAGTTAAGAAACTAAATGTTGCCATCTCCCCAGACCCCTATTAATTTATTTTTATTAGCAGAGCAACTCAAATTAGATCCTAACAAGATTTGGTTCCCGCCTCATAATCTTGACTTGGGGAGAGAAAAAGGCAGCTAACTCGTGGTATTTAAATATTAAATACGTACATTCTATTGAAAGCTTGATTCCATTCCAGGAAAATAATTTGAAGTATCCAAAGCCAAGAAAAAGGAGACTTAGCCATCCATGTAAATAGCATTTGGTTAAGCAAGGAAAAGCACACGCTGCCTGCTTTGGCTCCCACCTTCTGCAGACACCCGGATGGATGCCTACTCCAATCTGCCTTCCCAATAGAACTTTGGTACTACTTAAGGAAGCAACACACCCATTTGAAATGCTACATTTCCCAGCTGCTCTGCCACAAACCAAGTCTGGTAAGTGATGGGTGCAGAGAAGCTGCTGGTGGCTGCTGTCAGGGAAGTGTCACTAGACACAGTGTAGACTTGGCTGGCACAGGTCGTCTTTTGTCTTTACTTTCCACACCTTATGACCTTGGTCTCATTCTTCAACCATCCTGTGACCTTGAGGTGACCACAAGGGCCAAAAGAATCAGAGATATCCATCTAAATCAGAGCTTTGGCAAACTCTGGGAACTTGGCCAGGTCGTTTAAACTCTCTGAGCCTCATTGTCTGCCTTCCATGTTACGCTGTTAAAATTAGTTGAGGTGTTTGGGAGACGGTGCCCTTGGGAAAACACTTTCTGCATGGGCATGGGCATGTGGACCTCACTTCAGTTCCTGGGACTCGTGTAAAAATGTTGAGTGTGAACAAGCACCCCAGTGGTCCCAGCTCTGAGGTGACAGAGACAAGGAGGCTTTCTAGGATATGTCGGCCAGATAGTCTAGCTCAACAGGTAAGCTCCAGGTTCAGTAAAAGACTGTCTCAAAAAAGTGGAGAGTTGTTGGGCGGTGGTGTCACGTGCCTTCAATCCCAGCACTCAAGAGACGGGTGGGTCTCTGTGAGTTCAAGGCCAGTCAGACCTACAAATTGAGTTCTAGGACAATGAGAGCTGTTAACACAGAGAAACTCTGTCTCAAAAAAAAAAGTGTAGAATGACTGAAAAAGACACTTAACATTGGCCTCTGTGCCTTCAAGTATGTACACATGAGCATGCACACGTATACACACTAGTGTGAGCGCACACACATATACAGACACGCACAAATTAATTGAAAGATTGTATCACCTAAAGGATAGTGTTTTATAAGTTACATAGCTCCCAAAACAAATTTAGCACAGTAATCAAGAAGCTGAGGTGGGAAGATTATGAGTTGAAGCTAGCCTGGCCTACACAGTGAGACCTGACTCAAAAAAAAAAAAAAACCTAAACTGATAAGTAATAAATTTGCACCAGTTGTGGTGACACAGGCAGCTAGGATTTGCTGAAGGATGCCAGGTAGTGGGGGCTCATGCCTTTAATCCCAGCACTAGGGAGACAGAGGTAGGCGGATCTCTGTGAGTTCAAGGCCAACCTGATCTACAGAGAGTTCAAGGACAGCCAAGGCTACACAGAGAGACTCTGTTTAAAAAAAAAAAAAAAAAAAAAAAAAAAAAAAAAAAAAAAAAGAGAAAACAAACACAGGTGGATCTCCGTGAGTTCGAGACAAGACTGGTCTACAAGAGCTAGTTCCAGGACAGGCTCCAAAGCCACAGAGAAACCCTGTCTCGAAAAACCAAAATAATAATAATAATAATAAATTCTTAATTAGTTTACTCTCCTTTCTGGTTTTATAAGTGTTATAAGTGTGCTGATTTAAATGATAAATGTCCCCATAATCTTGGGCATTTGAGCAAATTTAGTCTCTAATTGGTGGTGCTGTTTGAGTTTAAGACATCTGGCCTTGTTGGGGGAGGTAGGCTTTGAGAGTTGAAGAACCTGTGCCATTTCCAATTTGTTCCCTCTGCCTTGTGCTTGCCATTCAAGGTGTGAGCCCCCAGCGTTTGCTCCTACAGCCATGCCTGCCTGCCTGCCTTTTGCCATGCCTCCCTGTGGTGATGGTGATGGACTCTATCCTGCTGACACCATCATTAGCCCAAACAACCCCTTCCTTCTGGAAGCTGCCTTAGTCTCGGTGCTTTATCACAGCAATGCAGAAGTAACTAAGACAGTAAGTACCACGTTTTCCTTCTACAAACTCTCAAAAGTAGGCGTGTGTGTTTCTACTGAGAGGGCTTCAGCGGGGGCACATCTGTCCTGTTCTGTGATCACACAAGGTGGGAACTTTCGGTTTGCAGTCTCACCATATGCGAATCACAAGTTAGCTTTCGTTCTACAACCCTGACATCAAGTTTCTTCTAAGTACGCCGGAAACTTCAGGTGTATGATCATTATTGTTAAACAAGCAAGCAAGCACACAAACAAACAAAACCTCTTTTCAAAGGCATGAGGGAAGGAGATGGCTCGGGGGCTAACAGCTCTTGTTGCATAAGGATGAAAGCCCAAGTTCAAATCCTAGCCACTTATGCAGAAAGTCAAGCAAGGCAGTGTGCCCCTGTAATCGCAGCACAGGAGACATGGCAATTTCTAGGGTTTTTAGATCAGCCAACCTCACCAGAAAAAAAGAACTAACCTCAGGTTTGGCGAGATACCCGGTCTTGAGAGAATGTGGCAAATGGTGATAGAGCAGGGTACTCAATGTCCTACACCAAACACACAGGTACACACATGCATATACATGTACACATACATGCATATCTCCCCCACACGGAGGTAACACAAGTGTGGTTTTATTTTATGAAACATTTGCTGAGTCCACATTCTTCCTACATAATTTCCTTGCTGTTTCCTGATTGGTTTTCCACGTCCCCTCATTCTTCGACCCCTGTAATCTGCATGTTGTAATCTCCTGGCATGTTTTACTCATTTTTCTATCACGCTGTTTTCTGCCTTTGGTATATTTCACTGTTTCTAAGCATGTGCGTATGTGTGTGGAAGCCCAAGGGTGATATCCCGGATCCTCCTCAATCCTTCTTCCACCCCAGAAGCAGGGGCTCTCAGCCAAACCCGGAGCTTGTCAACGTGGTTACTGTCGAAAGCCTGCTTGCTCCAAGGATGCCCTGTTCCAGCCTTCCGAAGTTGGAATCAACCCAAGCGGTCTCCCACACCCACCTGGCATTTATGTGGACTCTCAGGATTCAAACGCCAGACCTCCCACTTGTGTAGTAATTGCTTTAACTGCTGAGCCATCTCCACAGCCCTATTGAACTTATTTTTAAATAGAAGACGCACTGAATAGAAGGAAGAAAAGATGGGGTTTCCCCCAATGACTCAAAGCAATGAAAGAGTTACATGGTGTGACCCAATGGCTGTGGGAGCCTGGGAGGAATTCTAATTCAGACACAATAACTGCAACTACACCTCTGTCTTCCTTTTCTGCTTTCTGCTGGGTACATTCATTGTACTCCGCTCTGTCGCAGGACCCTCTTCTGTAAGAACACACCATACCCTGAGCATATCATCCCCCACCGACATTGTCCCTTTTGTCCCCTTGATGATTTCACTTCTACTTTAATGTCACAGGCACACACATGATTTTATGTAGCTATGTAAAGCCTAGGAACCATATTTGAGAGAAAACATACAGTATCTGTCTTTCTGAGACTGACTTAATTTGATTAGAATGGTCATTAGGAGTTTTGATTAACATTTTGAAAATAACAAATACTTTTAAATAATTATTTTTTAAATAAAAGATCAAAGTAGTGAGTCATGGCAGTACATAAATCTAATCCCAGCATTTTGGAAATGTAGGCCAGAGGATCTCTAGTTCAAGGCCAGCCTCGGCGACATAACAAGACCCTATCTCAAAAACACCAGCTATGATAACAGTAATAAGTGTGCTTCAATATTTACATTTGCCAAGAAATGTAGCCAGCCTAGACGCCCATCAACAGATAAATGGATGAGGCAAAAAAAAGCATGGTACATACATATGTGATAGAATTTTATTTAGCCATAGAAAAATGAAACTGTGACATTTACTGGGAAACGGATGGGTCTGGAAATTGCCGTCTTCAGTGAAGTACCCCAGGCTCGGAAAGGCAAATGTCACATGCTTCCTCCCGTATGTGGAGTCTAGACTTTAATTTTTATGGATGTGTGTATTGGGGGGGGAGATAAGTCATGAGAATAGAAAGAGGACCATGCGGCGGCGGGGGGGGGCAGATCTTAAGGGAGGGGGTGGGAGAAGAGGGAAATAGAACCCATGTGACTTGAAAGCATAAGAGAGGGTAGAAGAGGAAGGAACAGGGCGACCCAGACAGTGTGGGGTGGGGAGCGGGCAAGAGGGTCAACAAAGCAAAATATGTATGAAAATGCATTGTCGAACCCATTCCCTTATATGCTAATTTTAAAAACTAAGAGTAAAAAGGAAATCACAGTATGTAAAAGTTGGAAATATCCAGAGTAAAGAAGCTGAAAGATAACTAACTTTGCCGAAAGCAAAAAGGAAGATCATGGGAGCAGAGGCTGAATGGGAGCTAGAAGCACACAGAGTGTGCAGGGAGCCAAGGGGCAGAGAGTGGGAGTTGGGAGACATCTCAGCCAATAAATGCACGGATATCTGAGTTCCATCCCCAGCATGCTCTTTTTTTTTTTTTTATTAAAGATTTCTGTCTCTTCCACACCGCCGCCTCCCATTTCCCTCCCCCTCCCCCCAATCAAGTCCCCCTCCCTTGTCAGCCCAAAGAGCCATCAGGGTTCCCTGCCCTGTGGGAAGTCCAAGGACCACCCACCTCCATCCAGGTCTAGTAAAGTGAG